>NC_139344.1:155949500-156670750 GCF_055883805.1 Amblyomma maculatum | reverse complement strand
TTTTCTTTTTATTTGTGCTGCAGCACGAAGACGACATGGTTGTTCCTGCGCACATTAAATAAACATTGATTGATTGATTGATTGATTGATTGATTGATTGATTGATTGATTGATTGATTGATTGATTGATTGATTGATTGATTGATTGATTGATTGATTGATTGATTGATTGCTATTATTACTATTTGCATTCATAATCACCTGTATGCGTTTTCATCGGTCTGAGTCTGTTGGAGATATATTATCCTGCTGAATCAAGTGTGTCATTACTAGAGAACGCCAATATCAACCAATGAATATCTATTAGCTCAACTCAAAGGCCATGTCTGCAACAACGTACAAGTGATTCTGAAAAATCGTGTTCGGAAGTTAGCCCGAAAATCAACATTCTTTTGCAGCATACTATGAAAGGAAGATGCATGAATGTAGCGAAACTACTATGAAAGGAAGATGCATGAATGTAGCGAAACTGGCCTCAACCAAGCCTCCGGCTAGAAGCAAATAAAAATAAAATATAGAGAAGTTTTAACTCAGTTAATCACGGAATATCATTCATCAGCAGTACTTTTCAGTATAGTTATGCTTATTGTGTCTTAAGGAGTAAACATCACTTGCTGATTTAAATTGGCGGTTAGTTTTTTGATCATGCGTTGCATGTGCATCACGGAATCAATGTTCTTAAAATAAATGACTCCGTTCTTCGTCGGTTTGTTCCTGATGTCTTCTCCGCACATACTGCCTTTCTGCGTGTAACCGTTACAATGTCTTAGCTACGTCATCGGCCTCCGTTGATTCACGCTGTCGTCTTGCCTGCCGTTGTTCCCATCGTCGCAGAGAACGATATTCTTCGTCAGTCTATAGTCCCTAGATCCGTTTTTAAAAAACGGATCTAGGGACTTTAAGACAGTCCGGACGTCCCCGCTTACGTACCGTTGTCACATGGGAGGAATTTTGACTCCGGAAGGCGCCGCACCCTCCACGCAAGCCAAGAGTGGTCAAGCACGCCTAGCTCGGAATGCAAAGCGATGTGAGATTCCCTTCCACCCTCGGCGTGGCAGCTGCGGCTGAGCATCCTATAACGTCACCTTTTTCTTTTTTTTTTTTTTGCTTCGCTTTTTTCTTTGCACATTACGGGTGTTCCCCCACCGTGAGACGGCTTAGCACGCGTCTTAGCCTTTCCTCCCCGATTAGAGCCCCATCGGTATGCGCCACACCTCCTGCACCACGCTGCATGTTTTGCTTGCCAGACCACAAACGCGTGCTCTTGTGAGGTAGGCACGGAGAGGTCCTCCCTGGCGCAGCTGTGTTTCTCCTCCTCCTCTCCCCTATCCGCGTTCACAAAGGGCAAATCAGCTTCAAATACGGTTATCTTTTTTTTTCTCTCTCTTTTTCTTTTGCGTGAATGCGAGTAGCAGTGCTGCTGCATTGAAAATAAAGGACGTGTCGCATGATCATTGCCGCGTGTATATGACATTTATCAGCTCACATAGACATTTTCATACTTGACAAGGGAGGGGTCTAAGAACCCACGTTTCCTTCTGTCATGGTTGCGTTTGTGGTGTTTAACACGTCTATCTGCACTCAACCAGACATCTCTTAAGACTTCCGATTACCTAGCAGATGGTTAGATGCTTCCCCGAAGGTTTGTGGATTTGGGTGACACAGACACGATGGGGGTGCATTGGAATTTATAGTTCTCGCTTCTGGTCTGGAGACGTCACTTCCGATTCTAGGAATAATGTGAATGACGACGCATTTTTTTCAGAATGAGGCCTTTAATGCCCTCGCATTAAAATAAATCAGCATTCACGTCCTCTGAAACAATAAAGAGACACATCCTTATTGCTTTCTTTTCTGAAAAAAAAAAAACAAGGATGACTTCGCCGTGCATGCTACTTATCGCAGGAAAACGGGTCAATCAAAACTTTGAAACGAAGGTAAACACTAGAAACTAAAGTGACCAATCTATGGATAAATGAACACAATTCGAGAGTAGGTGCCCACTTTCAACTTAACTAAGTGCCGCTTAGGGCAAGCATTCCGCTTATAAGATATATGATGTTGTTGTGGAAGACATATGGGTATAATCGGCCATCCTAAAACACACCACTGTTTATTGCAGTGCTGTAGCAAAATGCACAGCAGGTCGATTGCGACATTGCAAGAATACTCACCGCCCCAACACAGCACTATTCCTTCCATTCGCAGGTGATGTCAAAAGGTAAAACTTGTGAAAGAAAAGAAGAAGAAAGGAAATGAAAGGCAACCGCTAGAGTCTACTTCCAGGCGAGATATCGCGTGGCAGAATGAAAGAAAAATATTCTCGACGACCTACGTGTGGAAGGCTTTGGCTCACTCCGCGCCCTCTGGCGCACTCTGCGTGGTGCCATTGACAGGTTGTTGCGTGGATTACAAGACAAACGGAACCCACCGACGATTCTTTAGTGTTTAGCGGATCCAATGGGGCCTGCTGTTCGCAAAACAGTTTGAGACAAGGGGCCGTATGCAAGATGCTAACAAATATCTTCTCTTCGCAGACTGACGTCCGCCCGTTCTTGGCAGTTTCCGGAAAATGTGGTAGCCCGGCCGGGTGGCCTCCAAGGAGGTTATAAAAAAACCTACTTGGTGGCTCCTTCCGATTGCTCCTCCGAAACCTCTGGCGCTGACGTTTCGCCGACAGTCGTCGGGGCGTCACGCTGAGTCCCCGTTTCGACCAATTGTTCCCTTCAGCCATTCACTGACGCAGCTTTAGTGTCCGGATAGACCTCGCGAGTCCTTGCATTTGTGACATACGCGTAATTGGAATCTCCCAGCTCGTGAGACTTACCTGAAAGAATTAAAAACGAGAGAACAGCTCTCCCTGGTGCAGGGAAACGTTGAAAAGAAGCCTCTTGCGGTGCTTCCTTACGTTGCACTGCTTTTCGCATCGTCTGAAAAAAATAGGCCAGAGGTTTGAGGTCAGGGTTGTACTCTTTGCTCCTCAAAAATTTAAGCCCATGTGTAGAAAGGCTTATCAGAGCCAGCAGTAGAGGAAAGAGGGTGTGTGGGTTCTCCATGTCTCACCTTTATATTTTATATAAGTGAGACTTATAACTATACATATTTATATTTATGAATAATTATTTATATCATTTTATATACAACAAGGGTTGAATATAAAATTCCACTCTCTTGTGACTCATCCTACGTGGGAGAGACTGTACGTCGAGTGGCTCCTCGGGCGCGAAATTAATTGTCGCACTTTGGAGGGCAAAGTAGATTTGGCCAGCCACTGTCTCAAACGCAAATGCATTCTTTGTTTTCAAATACAGTAATCCTGGCAAGGGCTAAAGACGGGAAAAAACTAGTATTGATTGACACCTTTCGAATGACATCGGGCTGCAGTCAAATACATTAGTTCCCCCTGGGTTGCTCTGACACAAAGGGAGATTGATATGCTTCGGAATGATGAAGGATTTTCATAACGCACGTGTATCAGTTCTGGCGCTCAGAACGAATGTTGTTTCACCGCATAGTCTTCAGCCGAGCTTCACAAACATCTGTTAGTTTTTATGACTCGTCTTTTTCAAATTTGCTATATATGCAGTACGCTCCCGTGTTATCTTCTTTCCCACTTTTATTTTTATTTTTTATAAGCTTAAGGTACCATGTCTGTTCCTTCCCTTTTTCCACTCGAATGCAATTGACATCAGTTGGTAGATTTAACCCTGTCTTTAGAAATTCAAGGTGCGCACTTCTCAAGTCATGCTCTATTCGCAAGCACTTCTTGCTCTCAATTCTTTTGCAAGATAGGTACCTCTGTATCACAGATCCATCAAGGAGGAACGGCTTCATTTTCAATCAGCCACTCTGAAGCCGCCGGCGAGCTATAAAAACCACAAATACGCCACGCCACAAGCGGCAGCTTCCCTTTTTCCTCTCTTATTGCGTTCTCTGAACCGGCTTCGGCGCCCGTTTAACGTATTCCTGCGATATCCTTCCTTTTGTGCGCCATCTTCGCAATGCCATTATCCTCCAGTGGGTGTGACAGAGGAATCCCTTGATTGCGGTGTGTGAAAACAAGCAGCGCAGGAGGGCGCTCGGAGATACCACGGGCCGACAAGTGGCGTTTTTGTTTCCGATAAAAACGCCGCGAAGGTGGAAGATTGCAACGTTCCTGTCCCACTCTGATATATTTCCTTATTGTCCACAACGAAAAAACGGTCTCCTTTTGTATACGCGTTGGGTTTCCCAATTCTAAATCATGACCTACTTTTGAGTTCGCCACTATCCGTCGGCATAGTTCTAATCTACACGTCTCCGCGCCCCTGTACCTGGACCTGCCGGGGTAAAAGGGGGGGGGGGGGGGGGGGGGGGGGGGGGCCTTGTCATTTAAAACTTCGCCTCTGAGAGGGAGAGGGAGAGGATGGCGGTGCGAGGAGGGAGCCGTTATTGAAAAGAGAAAATGTGTAATATATCTGTTTAGTCTGTGTCTACGTGTGTAGTAAACTGAACGCTTTGCCTCAAACGTCCTCTTGTTTACGCGAGTGTGTGAGAGAGAAAGTCGAGGAAAAAGTGGCAGATCATCACTGCGATATATGCGCTGGTTTATATGCGTTAGAATTAGTATCTGCCGTTCAGGCCTCCTATGTAGAAGCTTCAGCTGCCAGACGACCCATTTGCGTCTTTGAGATGTCTTTCACCGTGGGCTTGCGGTGTCGGCAGGCTCCAAGAGGGGTCTGGGTGAGGGGTAGGTGGAGCCTTCTATAGACAAGCGTCAGCCGTTACGTCAGTGGAGATGCGGTGGCGCTGACTACAGCAGTGACTTTCGTGGCGTAGGCAAAAGCTCGGGTCGTCTGCAGTGGATGCGCGGCGCTTGCTGTATTTTTGGGCATAATTCCCGATATTGCTGCAAGCTGTAGTGCGGTTGGTTGCGCCATGAGGCACAAAAAAGAAAATGGCTACTGTTTCCACATGTTTCTTGCGGTAGGATAAACAAGAGAGCGATGGGCAGGGACGTTGAGCACGACAAGTAGACCCTTCAGCGACGGATTGCCTTCGAGGCCTTAACGTGCGTTGCACTTATGTACTGAAACTTGAATAATTTGTTTGCAACTCTTATTTGTCGTGGTTGCTGTCCGGTCGCACGACGAATAGCGCAATAAAAAACGCGCCTGCAGCTCGTGCACGTTTTGTTGTATATACTAGTACTCAAGTCATAATAAGAAGCGCCGCGTTTGTCAGTTCCATTCACCTGTGCCCGTGCGTATGTTAATACAGAAAAGGACACAAAAGCTTCTGAGAAGGTAACTGCTATTTTTTTTTTTTTGAGCGTCCACTACAGCGCGATATTGCAGAAACAATTTCTCTGTGTTGTCCCCGTCTTTTTTGCGCTATGTCTTCAAGAAACTGCTACCAACTAGCCCAAACCAAACATCTGTTGCAGAAACAGATCCGAACTTATAAAGCAGCATTTCTCTAATATCACTTCACCCGCCCTAGAAAGCGAGTAAACATCGTTAGGATCCGGGCAAAGTCACGCGGCGTTATTTTGCAGATTATTAAACTTTGTTTTTGAAGGTCATTAAGATTTTGACGAACAAGTTCCACGTACAACGTAGCTCTCTCTCTCTCTCTCTCTCTCTCTCTCTATATATATATATATATATATATATATATATATATATATATATATATATATATATATATATATATTGTAACGGGTATTGCGCCAAACGTCCAGGCAACGCCCTGAGCCTATAAGACTGCCGAAGGCCGAGAGTGGTCCGAGCAGCGGTCCGAGCGCGGTTCCAGGCAACCAACTTCGTCGTTCTACGCCAACTAGCCACCGATTGTCTCCGCTTCGTCGTCGACTATAGCTTGTATATATATATATATATATATATATATATATATATATATATATATATATATATATATATATATATATATATATATATATATATATATATATATATATATAATATGTATGGTACATGGAGTTTAATGTCCCAAAGTGGAATCAGCTATGAGGGGTGCAAAATAAGCAGATAGCATGACGCGCTTTTGAATGAAAAGTTCCCGAGTATATTGAAAAAGCTAAGCATATCGCGCAAATTTCACAGGAAGCGATCGTGAAGAACGTTTCATTATGCTCATGCACCTCTTCTAAACAGCAAAAATAAAAAAAGCATTCTTGCGGACCTTCAATTCTACTTTGAGGCAAGCAACATCACGGAGAATGCCCAGAAGAGGGCGTACCTGCTTACGCTTTGCGGCGAAGAGACTTACGACACCGTTTGCGCTCTAGTCCGGCCAAGAACTCCAGCTGCCGTGGCCTACGACGACATAGTAGCTGTACTGCAGAGGCACTGAGACCCGCGGTCATCCGAAGTCTACAGCCGGGCTCTCTTCCAACGACGTGACCAGTTGGAAGGAGAAACTGCAAGTGCCTACGTGGCGGCACTAAAAGAACTGGCTGCCGACTGCAACTTTGGGACGCTGCCTGCAAGCACAGTAGCCACCGAACAGTCAGCCGGACCAACGTCATCCCTGTAGCCAGCTAACCCTACAATGCTCCCCTTGGCCATCATGCTGCGTGATCGAGTCGTGTGTGGACTGCGTGACGAGTCCTTGCAACAGCGCCTGTTCACGGAGAAGGACCTGACGTTCACAAAAGCCTATGACATCGTCTTGCGCACGGAAAGTGCGGGGCACCAGCAGCGACAAATGCGACGATCTATCGAGCCAGCGCACCAGGCAAGCCGAGCCACAACATGAAGGCAAGTTCGAAAAAACTTCCAAAGGTTCAACGCTGTTGGCGCTGTGACGAACAGCATAATCCGCAGACGTGCCGCTTCCAACCAACTACATGCAACTTTTGCCACAAGCGTGGGCACATCGAGAAAGCTTGTATAACGAAAAAAAGGCAGGGTAAATCAGCCCAGTCACGCAACCATAACTTCTGAACTTGCGGTGCTTGCGGCACAAGTTGAGAAGCAAGGGTTTCAATCACCTCCGTCAGCGCTGTATACGATCTAAAAACCGTTGCCAGCATCGGCTAGCGTCAGAAAATAATGGCCTGCTTGACCATCCACAATAAGCTGATCCAGTTCGAAGTCGACTCCGGAGCTGCATGCACCCTTATCAGCGAGGACACCTTTCGAACAACGTGGCCAGAGCACGCACCCAGACTAAAAGACGACGACACGCACCTCAGGACGTGGTCAGGTCAGAGCCTGCCGCTACTGGGTTGCGTCGACGTTGTGTACAATGGGAAAAAATGCAAGCTGCCACTCTTGATTGTTAAAAGCAGTGGATCCAGCCTCCTGGGAAGGAACTGATTTGACGCACTTGGGACCACCATCGGCGGCATCCACCAGACTGGAACGAAGTCAGTGGTAGAATGCCTTCAAGAGAAGTACAAGACAGTCTTCTCCGATGACATCCCAGGACACGAGGGACCTCCTGTCGACCTGGAGTTGGTCAACGATGCCAGCCCTAAATTCTTCAAAGCAAGGCCAGTACCTTTTGCCTTAAGATCTGCAATAGAAGCAGAACTTGATAAATTGCAAGAGCAAGGCGTCATTGAACCAACACAGCACTTCGAATGGGCCACACCACTCGTCGTAGTTCGGAAGAATAATGGCACCCTACGATTATGCGGAGACTACCGGAGCACAGTGAACAGGTTTACCAAGCCGTTTTCCTAATCGCAACCAACGCCAGGGGAGGTCTTCGGCACACTTCGCGGAGGGAAAATTTTCCCCACCGTGGACCTTACGCAAGCCTGCCAGCAACTGAAGGTGAGCGAATCAACATCTCAGTTGCTTACCATCAATACGCTGAAGGGCCTCTACAAAGTCAAACGACTGCCATTTGGCATAGCGGCAGCCCCAGCAATCTTCCAGGGGTATATGGAGACAATACTTCGTCGAATTCCTGGAACATGCGTTTATCTCAATGGTGTAATCGTCACAGGAGCATCAGATGAGGAGCATGCTGCACGTTTGGAACAGGTGTTCGAAAGGCTAGCCAACGCAAACTTGCGTATAAGCAAGGAAAAATGCTGTTTTGCCATACCCAAGGCGAAATTTCTTGGTCACGTAATTGACGCTGAAGGCATCCATCCAACTGATGACAAGGTGCGAGCAATAACAGTGGCATGAGCACCAACTAACAAGCAGGACCTCCGATCCTTTCTTGGACTGCTTACATTCTATGACCGGTTCATAGAAGAGCGAACAACTGTGGCCAACGACCTGTACAAACTATTGCAGAAAGAGGTCCATGGACCTGGTCGCCAAGCCATCAGGAGTCATTCGTGACCCTGAAGCGGCTTCTTTTGCAATGCACAGCCCTCAAACATTACGATGAGAGCAATTGCCCTTGATCGTAGTCTGTGACGCATCACCTTACGACGTAGGGGCTGTTCTTTCACAAGCTGACAGTCAAGGAAGAGAGGCACCAATTGATTTTGCGTCACGCACTATATCAGCAGCAGAGCGCAACTACTCCCAATTCGATCGCGAGGGGCTTGCTGGGGTCTATGCGGCCGAACACTTTCGCCAGTACATCGCTGGGTCAAAAGTAACGTTCATAACAGATCACAGGCCACTGCCAGGCATTTTGGGGCCCCAGAAGTTAATACGCAGATGTTGTCACCACGCATGACACGCTGGTGCATCAAAATGTCAGCATATGTCTACGACCTTGTGCACCGCTCGAGGAAGAAGCACCAGAATGCAGCCGCACTGAGCCGCCTACCGCTGAGCAGGACCCACGAAGAACCGCCTAAATCGGGAGACGTGTTAATGCTCGAGGCCCTGCCAGAGCCGCCGCTAACAGCAGAGACAGTTGTTACGTCGACGCAAGAGGACCCATCCCTATCGGAGCTTTTCAACGCCATTCAAGAAGGCAACGTGAGCCGACTAAAGGGAGAAAACTTCAATGCCTACCGCAAGAGAGCTACAGAGTTAAGTACGCACCGCGGTTGCATCACATGTGGGTCACTAGTTGTTATTCCACCAGCATTACGCGCGCAAGCTATGTCACTGCTTCATGCAGGCCATTGAGACATTGTTGCTATGAAGAAGTGCGCCCGAAGCTTTATGTGGTGGCCTGAAATCGACAGTGACATCGAAGCAAGTGCTCATATATGCCAGATATGCCAAAACAACCAAAAGGCACCACCAAAGGCTCCGGCCCCACAGTGGGAGAAGGCAAATGAGCCCTGGCACACTATTCATATCGATTTTGCAGAACCGGTCGAGGGAAGCACGTTTCTTGTTATTGTCGACGCCTACACTAAATGGGTCGAGGTCAAAACGATGACCAAAGTAACGTCAGCTGCGGTCATTGATGCGTTGAGAACATTGTTCGCCATGTTTAGATTGCCAAGAAAAATCGTCTCTGATAGCAGCAGAGATCTGGCAATTTTTCAAACAAAACGGTATCGCAGCCGTCACATCGGCTCCCTACCATCCGGCTACAAACGGCCAGGTTGAACGATACGTCGCAGAGCTCAAGCGAGCTCTATTGAAGGAACAATCTGGGTCATCGCACCTACTCATCACCCGCTTTCTCTTCAAACAGCACAGCACAGTGCAAAACACAACCGGCCGCAGCCCAGCACAGCTCACGTTCACACGCGAGCTGCGAACCCATCTGAGCGCCATCCTTCCGGAGGCAGCACCTGAAACCGGGCCGAAGAAAGACAACGAAAAAGGGCCAACGCGTGCTCGCTCGGAAATTCCACGGACAGCAGGCGTCTGTAATAGACGCATTGGGAAGAGATCCTGACTCGTACACATGGAGGGGGGCATTGCCCGCCGACACCTTAACCAGCTTCTTGTGTGTGTGTGTGTGTGTGTGTGTGTGTGTGTGTGTGTGTGTGTGTGTGTGTGTGTGTGTGTGTGTGTGTGTGTGTGTGTGTGTGTGTGTGTGTGTGTGTGTGTGTGTGTGTGTGTGTGTGTGTGTGTGTGTGTGTGTGTGTGTGTGTGTGTGTGTGTGTGTGTGTGTGTGTGTGTGTGTGTGTGTGTGTGTGTGTGTGTGTGTGTGTGTGTGTGTGTGTGTGTGTGTGTGTGTGTGTGTGTGTGTGTGTGTGTGTGTGTGTGTGTGTGTGTGTGTGTGTGTGTGTGTGTGTGTGTGTGTGTGTGTGTGTGTGTGTGTGTGTGTGTGTGTGTGTGTGTGTGTGTGCGTGCGTGCGTGCGTGCGTGTGTGTGTGCGTGCGTGTGTGTGTGTGTGTGTGTGTGTGTGTGCGTGCGTGCGTGCGTGCGTGCGTGCGTGCGTGCGTGTGTGTGTGTGTGTGTGAGAGAGAGAGAGAGAGAGATACATCTTGCTCTGTACGGGCGGAGTGCAGGCCAGTGCAGCTTTTTATTGTGTTTTCAGTAGCACACATGACAGGATAGCACGACATATGCTGGGGTTTATAAGACACTGTCTGGCACACGAAAAAGAACAACCAAAATAAAGTACAGCTGCTTTTATAGCCGCTGTCAACAGACCCGTGACATCACACAAGCATGCTATGAGAACAATAACAACGTTCCTTCCCCTATACAGTGTTCGTCGTTATTATGGCCGATAGCGATCTAGGGCCCTCGTCTTACGAGTGCTACAACGGAGTGGCGGTTGCGGAGTAGGTTGCGCTTGAGGAACAGGCAGAGGATTAGGGGCCGGTTGAGGATCAGGCTGTGGTGCAGGCACAGAGCCCGAGTGAGGAAATTCTGGCGCTGAAGTGTTACCTTCGGTTGTGATCGTGTAGTTCGAGGTGCGCAGCCCCTTATCCTTGGACGGAGTCATATGCAGCTGGATGCTCGGACCACCTCCATCCTGGATGGTAGCGTAGTTAGACGTCATGTTGTCCTGAAATGTACTTGGTCGAAGGTCATCAGCATGAATGTATCGTTCTTCACTCCCCGTAAAAACCAAGTACGTGTATGCGCTCACCCGTCTACGGATTATCCCTGCTACCCATTTTTCACCGAAAGGTCGGAGACCCTTTAGCAGGATGCAGGCACCCTCCTCGAACTCTGTCAAGGATCCGCGGGTTCGGTTTGCAGACTGCTTTATACGATCCAATTTGATTGTCATTCTTTGCTCCATGTCAGGGTGCAGCAGGCTCCGTCGGGTTTGAGGCGACCACGACAGGAGTCTCTGCGCTGGTGTTTCCTCTGCGGTCCCCGTTGGAGTGTTCCCGTATCTGAACAAGAACTGATCAATAAGGTGCTACATAGACATTGTTTCCCATTTCCGATGCTCGTCCAGGATCTGATTGCAGAGGTCTCTTTTCACTGTCTGCACACAGCGCTTCGCACTGCCGCTTGAAGCAGGATGATAAGGAGATTTACTGTGCCGAACGCCATTCCTGGTCAAGAAGTTCTCAAAATATGCAGAAGAAAACTGCGGGCCGTTGTCGATCACCACCTCTTCTGCTAACTCACATACGGCAAACACGCCACGCAGTTTTTCCAGTCTTTTCACTAGTCGTCGAGCTCATCACAAACTCTTCCACCCACTTAGAATGCGCTTCAACAAGCACTACAAACCACTGTCCATCACTGTAAGGGACCGACGGGCACAACAGATTAGCGCGGAAAGTCGGGGAAAATATGTGGCTACCAGCCCAGCTCCTCTTTGTTCTAGTAGCATGAATGGGCGCAGGTGTGCGCAGACAGGAGGGCGCCGCGAGGCACTTGGCGAAGCGCGCAAAGCCATTTAGGATGACGAGCGTTACGAGCTGAGTGACAGTCAGCGACGTGGTGAACACCAGCTTGCACGCGCCGTCTCAACCACGCAGTCACAGGTGATACCCGCATTCACGCCGACACCCGATGGAATGCGATGACGACCGCCTAACAATAGCACTGCACTCGTGACGACAGGAGAGCCGTGGCAGGACCGCTGACCGCTCTTTTCTTTTTCCTTTTTTTGTACACCGGGTTGGGCGCGCTGTCTCGACCTCGCAGTCGCAGGTGAGACGCTCGTTCACGCAAGCGCCCAATGGAATGTGGTGGCGAGCATTAGCAAAAGCGGTACACTCGTGAGGACAGCCAAGCTGTGCCAGAACCACTGACCACTATTTCTTTTTCCTTTTTTTTTTTTTTTTGTAGCAAGGGTACTCATTGACTCGAACGTTTCAACAGCCAGGTGAACAGCCTAGTGTACCGCGGAATGTAGGAAGGACGTGACCCTAGGAGCTTTCCATTTCCTTTTTTTTTTTTTTCAGTGAGAGAGGGTTTAGTTCTCTTAAAGTTGAAGGGGGAGCTTGACGTCGGAACCAACCAATCAGGTTGGTGTTTGTGGTGATTGAACGTTGTGGAAATTAGGGCTGGACCTCAGGGGGTAAAACCGAGCCCGAGGGCCCAGTCCGGCGTTCTGGGCTATGTTTGGATGCTGTGTATCTTCGGCTATGCCGAGGTGGGAATATTTCCCTGTTAGCCAGTTCCACTTTGCAAATATGTTGTAAAAGTTGTTGTAAATATTTGCTGTGCATATAAATATTCAGTTATTCTTCTCTCAAGTTCCTGCTTTCAAGTCTTCGCAACATACCGTCTCTGACGGGACGCCTCTGGCGCAAGGAACATCCGCTACAACTCGTATACCGTCTCTGACGGTGCACCCCTGGTGCAAAGGAACCTCACTATCACGATACGCCAAGTCCAGGTGCACTCTTTCCCACCTACGCGTGGGCCAGCCCCAGGATGGCAAAGAAACGCTCTGTGCCGCGTTTTGCGATAACTGGTATGGCACACTTTCACTGTTTGTTTTATGTCCTGAGTTAATCTCGGCCACCACACGTGGCTTCGCGACAGAATTTTCATTCGGGTCATTCCCGAGTAGCCTTCGTGTAACATTGACAGCACTTGTGCACGCAAGCACACTGGCACTACTACGCGGTTTCCTCAAGTTACACAATCTTGGTCGATAGTAAGTTCGTGGCGGCGAACAAAATACGGTGTGAGCAGATCATCTGTGAAGCTCGAAGGCCAACCGGTTTGTTTATAACAGAGCACCTTTGATGAAACATTGTCCTTGAGCGTTTCCAGTAGGGTCGTAGTACGTTAGTATGGAGTTCTGTGTAAGCCAACCTTTTGAATTCTGAAAAGTTATTTCTGCTTCTGATGTCCATTTCCATCTTGCGTTATTACTGAATAGGTCATACAGTAGCTTCAGTTCTGCTGAAAGGTTTGGAAGAAACTTTCCATAGAAATTTATTAGTACAAGGTATGCTCGAGTTTATTTTTGTCCCTGGGGCTAGGTGCTTCCTTGATAGCCTGTACTTTCTCGTGGGAAGGACGTATTCCCTTGCCGTCGATCACACGACCCAGGTATGTTACTGATGTCTGAAAGAACATGAATTTTTCTTTAGTTTGATTCCTCTTTTTTGAAACCTTGTCAGCACACTTTCGACCTTTGATAGCATTCTTCCAACGTTTTCGAGGCTATCAAAACATCATTAAGACAGCAGGACAATCCTAACTCGCTGAGAACATCATTTATTACTGCCTGAAAAATGGACGGTGCACTTGTTATTCCGTATGGAAGGCGTGTGTATTTAAACAAGCCGACATGCGTGTTTCCTGTTACAAGCGCCTGGGAATCCAGGTGCAGCCTTAGCTGTTGGTAGGCTGTGGAAAGATCCACCATCCATCCATCATTAGCCTGATTATACCCACTGCAGGGCGATGGCCTCTCCCATATTTCTCCACTTAACACGGTTCTGTGCTAGCTGCATCCACTTGACCCCTGCGAACTTCTTAATCTCATCCGCCCACCTAACTTCCTGCCGCCCCCTGCTACGCTTTCCTTCCCTTGGAATCCAGTTTGTTACCCTTAGCTACCATCGGTTATCCTCTCTTCGCACTACATGTCCTGCCCATGTCCATTTCTTCTTCTTAATTTCCAGCATTTCCAAGCACCGTGAAATACGGTGAAATACTCCGCAGGTTCCGCTGGTACTGCCTTTGTGTCTCATGCTCCAGGTCCGAGCTTCCAAGTGCCTCGTCTTAGCGTGTTCACTTCCTCCTCTTCGTTAGAGGCAGGTTGAAGTTTTCTTGTCTCTGTGCGGGCTAGTTCAATGCTTTTGGCAAAGTCGCGGGCAGCTGCAAACGACAGCGTGCTTTTCTTTAGGAACTCTGCTTCAGTAACCTGGTCCCTCAGACCAGCTACAAAATGGTCACGCAATGCTTCATCCAAGAAATCCCCAAATTCGCAGGTCGCCGCTAGCCTTTTCAATTTCACAGCAAATGCTGCCACTGTCTCGTTTAAACGCTGAGTTCGACAGTTAAAACGAAACCGCTCTTCTATTATCATTCGTTTTGGAGAGTAGTGCTCCTTGAGCACCTTCACCATGTGATCGTAGTCTCTCTTCTGGCTTCTCCGGAGCTAGCCGTGGCAGTCACAAAAATCACTACCTTCAAGTCATTGCTCACCTTGTTAGCTTGCAGGTAATGTTGAAAGCGTTCGACGTAGTACTCGAAATCTTCGTTCTCGTCCTCGGGAAAACTGGCTGAGCGTAGCTATGCTGCTATCCGGCGCCCAGGTGCAAAAGGATAAAAGTGAAAGACAACAGGAAATTTTCAGTTGCAGTTTGTTTATTTCTAATGTATACATGGAGAGGGTCGGAGGAAAAAAAATCAACCTTAAACGACAAGTAAAGTCATACCCGATTGTGCAGACCTCACAATCCCTCTTTCACCGCCTATGATCGCCACAGCCATGGTCTGGAAGTACCTCCACCAGTGGGCATGCCTGGATCAAGACTCTCCAGTGCTGGACATAGACGAGGTAGAGGATTCGAAGTCAATGTTAAATCATATAAGGACAAAAACGAAGTTTGCATGCCAAGAAACACAGCCCTCGTTGCTAGTGAAACAAGCTTGAAAAAAAGCTCGGAATGTAGTATTTGTTTCAAATTTTGCGTTTAAATGTCTTTGCTCGGAGCAACATAGACAGCACCTTCCAGCCATTTTGCTATAAAACCGCTAACGTCTCCAGTCCCAACAAACTATTACAATCGCTCTTCGGGGTGAATTCCTTCAAACGGTGAGGCATGAGGCGCGCGCTGATCGCCGCTTGCGACTAATGGAAATATGCAGCGTCTTTCAATGAGCAGGAACCGCACCGTTTATGATGCATTGGTGCCGTTTGGGTAGCCTAACGGGGCAGCGGACAACTGGCGTCTATGTATAATACCTTTTTCTTCACTTAGTTCCTGGCGGGCTTCCTCAGCTATCAGTTGGCGTTTGATTCTCTCTAAACTTTCTTTATCTTCACTTTCTTTGAAGACATAACTGGGAGATGCATTTCCGGGCTACAGGTGCGATGCAAGGACGCAGCAGCGCCTTCGTATATATGACTTTCTTTTACGATCGTTTTTTTTTTTTTCGTTACGTTTCCTTGTGCGTTTATTTTCTTACTGTTATTACCACGCAACATCTCTGGACACCTTCCCCACGCTCGTTTTAATACGCTTAATATATTTACTTCGTTTTGCTTTGTTTTCCTCTGCAGGAAGTCGTCTGAGATAAAGGAATAACAAGGCAGAATTGGTTTGATAGCTCTATGCAACGCACCATGAGTGCTTTCCTGTTTTCCTCACGCGACGTGCTTTTCGGCGCCAGTGAGTCGCACAGACTGTATTGCTCCGTACCTTGCTCACAATTCTAGCCAACCGGTTGCCGCCCTAACGTTTTCGCAAAACGTATTTTGCAGCACTTAAATATGCTCACTGTATATAAAATCGATATCCATACTATGTAATGAATGTAGAAAAACTGCAGATTGGGCTAGTTGGTGTTGCTTTATAATGCAAAACAACGCAAAACAGACACAGACCAAGGAGGAGACCAGACACACGAACCAGCAATGAACTTACAACTGATTTTTTTTTTTACTTGGAAGGATCACGCCATATATACGTACACGAAGAAACAGCGTACATGCGCAATGTCAACGACCTCAAGTGTTGCAAAAAAGGAAATAAGTCTTTAAAAAAGTGCATCTGCAGAACTACCCAGTATGCAGCATATTCATTTCCCGAAGAGATAATGTGGCAGAAGGCGGACTCACACACCCTTTACTTTTTCTGATAATGTGGAAAGCTTCGGCTACTTCTCTGGTGCGCTGGTCAGAATGAACGAACAACACATCAGTGTCATCAAAAAACTGCGTACATTCGCACGTGGAACAATGCTTCGCTAGGTTAGTTCCTTTCTTTTTCAACGAATTAACGTGCTCCAATGCAGCGGCCAGTCTGGCCAATGTAGGTAAGGCCACAGGACAAAGGGATTTGATATATCATGCCAGTCTTACTAGGAATATATCTATTTTCACGATTTATGTTGCACGAATTTTTCCTGCGTCCCTCGTGTCTTCTTTGAACCGCCGCTCCCACTCTTTCTAGCTTGTTAGGAGCAGAAAACAGAATTTTTACCCCATGCTTGCTCCCCACTCTATTATTTCGGTGCGACCGCGTGTTAACATATGGCATGACCCCTACCTTTCCTTTTCCTTCCTCCGAACCCTTTTCCTGCCCTGAGGTGCTTGCAGACGATTTTAGCGCACGGAGGACTTTGTCTGCACTCGAGACGAGAACTGAGTCCTTGAAACCAGCTTTCCTGCAGCTGTCTGCCTGAGCTAAGAGACGGGAGATCATTTTATGATGACAAGATTTTTTCACTGCCATACCTAAACATCCCGCAACAATGCCCCTTTTTACGAGCTTTGAATGAAAGGACCTGTAATTTAAAACAGGCTTTTCACTGCTAGGTGAATATTGCCAACAGACATGGTGGGGTTGGAAAGACAACTTTAAATCAAGAAATTGCCAGACTGTTTCTTGGAGGACTTCGTGTGTGAAGCTTAGTCCCGACCCATTACGTGCAAAAACCTCAAGAACATTTGACACAAAATCAGGATTCACAAACCTAGCTAGCACCAGCAAATCGTCGACGTAACGGAAAATGCGCATGCAACAACCGGCTAAGTCATTGTCAACTTTCATATCAACCTGGCTTAGATAAATGTTGCTGAGAATGGGAGCTAACGTGGCACCTATGCACACACCATATTTTTGCATATAAAGTCGACCACCCCACTCAACAAACGTGTTAACTCAGGAAGTAAGGTAACGGTTCCAAAAAGGATCCGGTGGGAATTCCACACTCATTTTGCCACCCGCATTCGTCATTGTATTCCGTAATACATTGTTGAGCATACTGAATGAGTGTAAAGTGTGGAAGAGAATGATGCAAATCAACCACATCTACGCTGAATTCAACGCTGTGTGCGAGCTCTCATTTCGGAGGAAACCAGCAACTGCTTCAGAATTATGTACGAGAAACGGATTCATTACGCAAAGTGACAACAAATGTTTGCAAAGATAGGTAGACTCGCCCAACTACCATGATTTGTGCTCAGAGACGATTGCCCGGAAAGGAACGTTAGGATTGTGCGTCTTAGAACTAAAAAAAAAAAAAAATCAAGCACCGAGTGTTCAGCATCCTTCATTTTCCTCGCCACACCTTCTAACTTCAACTTCTGAAGTAAATTTACCACCTTCTACTTGAACTGGGCAGGATTCTTAGAAACATTTTGAAGTTCTTCATAACTGCCTCACAGGCTTTGTCAGAAAACTGGTTCTCTGACATCACTACAAAGAAACCCTGTTTATCCGACTGGACTGTGCGCAAGCGGTTATCGCACAGATAGTTTACTAAAGAGCGGAACTGCTTAAACTTCCGCCCCGCCGGGGTGGCGCAGTGGTTACGGCGCTCGACTATTGTGCCTATATTGTGCCCAAGGGAGCGGGGTCGAATCCCGGCTTTGGCGGCAGCTTTTCGATGGAGGCGAAAAGCAAGGCGGCTGTGCGATGTCAGTGCACGTTAAAGAACCCCAGGTGGTTGAAATTTCCGGAGTCCTCTACTACGGCGTCTCTCATAGCCTGAGTCGATTTAGGACGTTCAACCCCACAAACCAAAGCTTCAACTTCCCTTTTGAAGTGGCTCATCTAGAAACGGCATCAATGCACTCTGACTCGCATTTACATTTATCTTCAGCTGGGGCTTTAGAAGACATATCTCGTGCAAGTTCTTCCAGATTGCAGGCATGCTGCTGCATGCCGTTTTTTGATGACACTGATGCTTTGTTCGTTCGTTCTGACCAGCGCCCTAAGAAGTAGCCGAAGCTTTTCACATTATCAGAAAAAGTAAAGGGTGCGTGAGTACGCCTTCTGTCACATTATCTTTTCGGGAAATGAATATGCTGCATAGTGGGTAGCAGTTCTGCAGATGCGCTTTTTTTTAAGACTTTTTTTTTTCTTTTTGCCAACACTTGAGGTCGTTTACATTGCGCATGTGTACGCTGTTTCTTCGCGTGCCTATATATGACGTGATTCTTCCCAGTAAAAAAAAATATCAGTTGTAAGTTGAGCGCTGGTTCGTGTGTCTCTTTCTTGATGTGTGTCTGTGTTGCGCTGTTAAACCCCCGTTATGTAGTGATGTAGCGTCTGAGCGATATGGAAACGGAAAAGTCGAGAACAGAAAGATGAATCCTGTAACTCAATCTCAGCACGAACTTATTTCTGTTGGTACTTTTTGACTGCATCATTTTGTTTCACCCCTGCACCATAGCGCAGCCGAGAGATCATCATCAGTACAAAGTATTCAGAGCTTTGCGCCAGTAGTTCGGAAGTTACGGCTTCGGTTTTCGGCCACGGCGACCGCAATTCTATCTCGAACAAAACTTGAGGTGGGACAAAAAGACCTGCTTCCCACGGGGTAGTGACAGCGCTCCCTTTCGAGTGAGCCGAGCTAGCAGGGCGGCACTCGAGAGCCCGATGAAATGTGGGGCCCGAAGGAGCGATCCGAGGACCTCGCACGACCGGGCACAGTCTGAACGCCACCTGCGTGTCAGTGCGCGTTCGCGTCCGTGCCATGCCTCGGTCTACTTCGGACAGAAATTGGCACTGCCGCCCGTGCGTACGCGCCCCGTTGCGCAGTCGTCGCGGTTGCCTGCAGTGCGCCTCGCTCAGTCCGGCTCGCGTGCAGCCGCGTGCCTCCCCGAGCGACGCCAATGGCCGGAGTGAGCCAGCAGTCGCGTGGCTGAAAGCAAGTCTGCTTGAACGTCTGTGAAAATGATAACGATGCCTGCGAAAACTTCACAGTGTTGCGCTTATGTTTGACGGGAAAAAAAAAGGAGGGGGGGGGGGGGGGGGTAGATGGGCTGAGAGCTCCTCCGGGCCGCTTAGAAAGACACCGGGCACAAATTATGGCGCTTCGTTTGCGAGACTACAATATCCGGCCACTGTTAATCCTTCATCCCCAATCATATGCGGCCTGGAACATTTACGGAATAACAATTTTAGCTGATTGCACAGTTCAAGCTTAAAGGCTAGCCAATGAGAATCGAATGCTGGGGTTCATTGGGATACCAATATGGATACAAGTTCTGAACGTAGAAGCTCAGCTTCAGGAAGCCGCAAAACTTCAGTTTATATGCTTCACATGTGCCTTGAACAGGCCATCCTAAAGCAACCCGACCTCTTGAATCAGGCTCTGTATTACACTGGGACAGATCGCAAGAGTGAGCTAGTGTCTTCGCAGGAAGAGATAGCTGCGGCAATCACGGCGAGTGCACAACTCTAGCAATAGAGCAACCGCACAAAGCAACGCTTACTAAACCTATAAAAAGGTTGGTCACCAACAACGATAGATAGCAACGGCCTTTATTACAGCCCCAAAGGAGCTTACAGCGGAGAGGATAGGTGAAATAGCATCAATATTTTAAAGACCAATCTACGAGCCGCAACCCCTACGGGAGCCTCAGAAAATACGGAGTGCGTCTCAGCTTCCACCTGCAGCCTGTAAACAAGTGAACTGTTCTTGCCTGGAAACGGGTCGAAACAAGCAGCCCCGATCATTACCCTTTAGGCCGCTACACAGGCCCCAAACGCACCGACAGTACCAACGCTAAGGCGCTATCAGACACAGTGATACCGATAAGCTCACATCAGCGTAAAACCGCGCAGAGCTGCGGTGTCTACGCGACAGCCTACCAGCGCTTACAGTACATTCAGAGAAATAATGCAAAATCCCCAACTAAACTGCCCGCACATGTATATGGTGGCTTGAATCTTTTCGTTCTGGATGCTTTTTGGCACCTGGCGGTCGCGAGCTGTTCTGATTTTAGTAGCGGGTGTATTTATGGGCGAACCCCGCCGCAGGAAATGGGGTTCTAACGTGTCTCACAGGCGCATTCTTCAGCTTGGAAAGAAGAGGTGTTTTTGCAAGCGGCAAGCGGCCGGCGTCTTCCACAGTATTGCTAAGTTAGCGGTTCGCCCGCTAAATTTAGTGGGTTTTTGCACCGTTCAACGGAAAACAGTGTTGTATGGCAGCAAGCGGGATTTTTAGCGGTTTTCTGGGTCTGTTGGCTTTTTCTTTGGTTGTTTAGGGTGGTCCTACAATTTTTCCTTGGAATTGTCTATGTTCCTCAAAACTATACTCATTTTTGCAAGAGAACCTAGCTTTGAGCCCACGTAACATAGATGAAAGGTGGCGAATATCAAAACCGCCCAGTACGACTTGAATAGATTGATGTAGCGTTTTTGCTTTTTAACAATTCTCGGATTTACTGTTGCCGGAGATGAAGTCCGTTAGACTAGAAGCTGTCAAATGCATGCAGAGGCTTGATAAAGGGTGCCCATGTGACCATAACTTTCTAGACTGGCTACTTGAAGTTCCACTTGCAGATGAACGCTATTTGTCTAGTCTTTGGTGCCTCTTGTACAATTCATGAATCAGCCACGGGTAAAGTCGCTGTCAACGAAATAAGCTTATCAGTTATAACAACCGTAGGAGCACATCTCCATTGTGAAACGAATTGAAAAATATGCAGATGCTTCCGACAAAAGTCCCTTCTTTTAACTGGTCAGTTTTGTGCCGTCTACGCTGATCCAGGTCTGGTAAAATGTAGGGGTTGGGCGCATGCTCAGTTCTTAAGCATTATCAAATGCAAAGCGAGAATCTAATGGGAACAGATATGATGAATTACATAATTACTATTCGAGCCGGACTCCTAAGGCAGAATAAATGCAGCTCAGGCTACTAACTACTCGCTAATGTAATCCAAAAGATAGGCACGATATGATGGTGTACTTTGACATCAGCGATGACATCCTGCCTAGAATCGATGGTTGCAGGAGGCAATTGCCCGCAGAGAGCTCAGCAAACGAAGATAAAACAGATGACGTCTTTTTGCGAGTGAAAGGATTGGAAGTCATAATTTTCTACGCTCAAAAAAAAATTAAGCGTTCTTAAAAATTTAATTGCAACCTCTAGAAGGCTAGCCAGATGTTGCTAAGAATTATACTATTCATATTCCGAAGTGTCAAGTCTAAGGAAGATAGTTTTCTTTTATTTATGGTAATATATTTATTTATCGATATTTATTGATACTGCAATCCCAGTGTTGGGATTTTAGCAGGGTTTACCGGGTTTGCACTGTTTACAGGGTTTACACTGTTTACCGACACAGTAGTAGAATAAAATGAGTAAAACCAAACTTCTTCTGGAAATATTGAAGTTAGCGGTTTTTCTTTTTGTTTTGTTTTTTGCGGGTTTTAGGAGATCGTCATGAGCGATTTCTATTTTTGAGTTGACACCACTGGTCTTCCATGCCATCGCCGCCGCCGCTGTGGTGGCCTATCCGTTTACTCTGCGCCTGAGCACAGGTATTCCCAGGACGCTAGTTGGGCGCTATCCCGCATCGCATCACAGACGTAAGTGAAGCCTTTCTCGGTCGCCGGAAGCTACCGCAACAGTGGCGCTTCTTGAGTATTCTCCAGCTTTACTCAATGAACGCGTAGGATGCGAAGAACCTTTTGAACTTCGTGCACTGCGTAACCATGGAGGAAGCGACCTGTTCTTCAAGAAACTCACAACACACGATGAACACACTGTGAAAAACTACTGAATGCATTTACATTTGAAAGGCTATTTTACGCACCTAGGCTGGCTGAAAGACTCAAACTCAACCCATACTAAGTGCGCGAATTGTGAAAAAAGATCTTCAGAAAAGGAGAAATATAATTTCACCCGGCACATCAAAGTAAGATATATTCTTTGTACCCCGTGTTAATAGCTTTCTCGGACTGCTTGCACTGTTTCGCGCGGTGGCGCCTTTATAATGGAGAAACCGTTATTCACGCTGTAATCAAATTCTCGACTTGATTTTGTCTGCACTGCAGACCCTCCATCAGGTTTAACTTCGCAGCAGTAATGCATTTATATCAGCCTTCCCTGGAGGCACTCCATAAGGGGGAAAAAATCAAATACCATTACGAAGGTCACATTACAAAGCACCGAAAAGAAAGAATTGAGACAAGTTTACAACATACATATAGCAATAGACTGTGCTCCATCTTTCCTAACGGCGTTTCTAGTAAGTACCCCATCAGGCAAACCTGTTCCCTAAATCGAGGACAAATTACGCGAAACAAAAGCTTAATTACCAGATTCCAGCTGTTCTCAATAACGCACCCTCAGTTTCATCTTTAATATCTCAAGAGTAATTTTAAAAGGCATAAGAAGCATACTCGCTGACCTAAAATAATTAGTTTTTATTTTATTTTTAGCAAATGCAAATTTTTGTCATCTCATGTTGACGACCCTTTTTTTTTTCAGTTTTTGAGCAATGTTTTTTTTCTTGCTTGCAGTGCACTTATGTTCATGCATGTAATTTATCTGCTGTTATACTGTAGTATGTTGTAATTACGGCGCTTGCTATAATGCCCTGTTAACGTTTGTTTTGTGTGTTGTGCAATGCTGTACAATGCACTAGCAAAAGCCTAACCGCCTTTTGTCACAGTTCCGGCCCTCTTCCATTCCTGAAAAAGAAAGAAAGAGAAAGGATTTCGTAACCGTTGACGGGATGCCGCTCAGCATTGTAGGAGGCGTCGCTTTTTGGAGCTTTATTGAATAGCATACTATAGCACGTTTAAGTCAACTCTCCAGGAGGACAATAACCCTTCGGTAGATGTTGATTTTATATGGGCATAATGCGACAGTGTAGAGGCTGATTTTTTTTTTTTTTTACCGCATACAAACCTGTGTTTTAAAAACTAGGAAAGACACGTTTGTGCGCTGTGTGCATGTGGGTTTCAAATTAAAGTAGGTATCATATATGTGAAAAGGGTTTTATGAGCGGACGGTTACTTAAATTTAATTAAACAACTGTTATTTTATTTCAAGGGGCAATTTATATAATGCTACATTGCAGGCAGTCACATCAAAGTTGAGACCCGGCCGTTTTCATATTTTCTTATTTGGCACTGTGGTTCGAAATATAGTTCAGAAATACTCGTTTGGAAATTCACTATGGTGTCTTTCCAGCATAGCGAAACGAAAACAGCACTTTCTGATTCCAAACGCCGCTGCCGTATGTATTTTCGTTTACTGTTCGAGGTTATGACAATGAAAATCACCCATTCAACTGCGGTGCCCTCTACTGCGCTGAGCTGTTTTGTCGCTTTTCTGATTTTTTTTCATGTGCTGTTTTGTGGCTGTGCTGTTTTATACCGGGGGCTGTTTCTTATATGTGTTTTTTGCCGTCATGCTGTTTTTTTTTTTTTGGTGCTGGCTTCAATCTTCATTATCATTATGGAAGAATTTCTACCCTACCGTGACCACCCGCTCCAAAAGTTGCAGCCTTCAATCTTCATTATCATCCCTCCTGGCCCACCAATAGCTTATATACGGGGGAAGAAAAATAGCTGAAAAGTGTCGCGTCATCTAATGACTGTTTTGTCAAGCACTTGATGTTCGTGAGGCGAAATGCTTTTCTTTTGTGCCGAAAGACGGATAGAGTGCACACACCGTAATAATGTGCACTGAACACTATTGAATTAAATGTGAATTAAATATCAGTTGTAAAAGCGTAGACAACCATAAGCGCAGGTTACGCATTTAAGCGGCGTAGATCTGAGTACCACTGAAACCTGTAATTTCCAGGGCGTATTTCATTTTAGCGAGCTCTCGTCGCGTAGACGGATATGCAAAATTAGAGTGGTGAAAATGTAACCGTTAAATGCAATCCCGTATTAGAGATGCCACCTTTTTTTCACCCTCTCCTGTGACTAAGATATTATTCATTCCTCACTGCACTGAATTTCAGGCTTACTCGGACAATATTGCCTTTGGGTAGGGCAGAACAGGGGCTTCTCGTCTGCGACATACGACGCCGCGTAAGCCGACGCTGCCTAGCCCGGATCTGCGAACAGAAGCTGTATAGATTTTGTTAGTCGCTGAATGACCATGCAGCACGAAAATAACTAAACTAGGCAATGGTCTTAGTTAAAAACAATCGGCTTAAGTCGGTGGTTGCCTCGTGCTGACGCTCCCTGCGCACTCTCTCCAGCGCTGCCTTAATAGCATCAACATTGTCTGAGACAGCAGTCCCAAAACTTGAAGGTCCACCTTCTATGTGTTGTTATAATCGAGGTTCCAGCCTAGGTTCCCTTGGCTCCTAGTGGGCGCCGGCGAACGGCAGTCGATCATTGCGCCGAGACGGCGGCGACGATGGCGCGGCTTTCATTCAAATGTTGAAGCCACCTCGTAGGCACGAAAAGGAGTGACGCATTTATGTCTGAATCCAGCCTGAAGGCTACAGCGTATATAACGAGCAACCCTTCCCTTTGTTGGCAGAACCAGAAGCGCGCAGACGAGCAGCCTTAATGGGCTGCATAGGGACAGAAGAAAGCATCTCCCCGGAGATAAAGAAGGCCACACTGACCCTGCTCGCAAACCACTCCAGGTGTGTGATTTTCCGGGTACCGCTGGGAGTCGGACCTTCGCAGACGACCGGCTTCTTGGACTGTTTCAACTTTGCGCTCAAACGTCATCTCCCGCACAAGACCACCATCGCCACCAAGGAAGATGACCCTCACCGCCAGAGGATGTGCGAGTAGGTTCATATACGAAGTAGCAATGGGCGGCACCGCGAAAGTTCGTGTGTGCGCATGATTAGACTGCTATATTTCCCCAGCTAGGGAACTGGGGACAACGGACGGTATTTAAGCGGTGCAAATTGTATTCACCAGCAGCTCTGTTTTCCTCTGCCGACTTACACCTACTTCACTGTGTAAAATGCTGTACAAGAACTCTTTCTTTCGCTTCTCCTCCCTAGCTGTTCCTGCCTCGATGTCTCGTCTCCCTCTGGTCACGCTGCGGTGAAGCTGCACCCCTGAACCCGAATCACATCAATGTTGTCACTGGTGCCGCTCTCGCTGCTGTCTGGCCTTCGTCGCCAGCCGAACCTCCGTTAACCGAATTCAGCAATCTAGATGCCCTGATTTGGATGCCCTGTTCGGAAATCGAGACGTCGAGCTGCCTGCCGATGAGGCTGGACACCAATTTTTCCTTGCATTTTCCTCGGATTATAATTTTCTCGGATTGTAATTTCTAGGTTACAAATTAATAGGTTGGTGTAACCTGAGCCATCTCACACATTTTTTAACACGATGCCGTAAAAGCCCCAATCTCCAGAAAATCCTGCACCGGCGTTGTCAGCGATGTGAGCAAAAAAATCAGGGAAAGATCTTTGGCAGGTTGCAGCTGACAGGTGTCATGGCCATACACTGAATGGTCGTCGGGTTGTGTGACAACATGAGACAACATGACACAGGTGAGGTAGCAAGCGCGGGCTTTTTCTTTGAGGTGGGAGGGACAGGTTAGAATCCAGCCCTCCAAGTCCCTTGGACTTTGAGTAAGACACGCTGCCCATAGGCCGCGCAGGTACGTCAGGTTAAAGCCGGCTTTATATCGATGACCGGCGGACTTTCTTATTATTTGGCAGGTTACGATTCTATGCTAATACGGAGGGGTGGGATAACAGAGGTACAAATTACAATATCTAAGATTAAGCAAGTAGCAGACGGCATGTACGCGAAGCAATAAGAAATGGCAAACGGGAGACATTCTCTCGCGTGATTGTCCCCCTAATATTCTTCTCCCTTTCTCGCTAGAGGGGGAGGGTGAGGGGGGGGGGCACACTAATTCCTAATATGGTTCTTAAACTGCATGAAAGGTAACTTTTTGTTAAGTTTTCAAGCAATTTTCTCAAATAAGTACTCAGTTGAACCTTTTTAAAACTATTAACTTTTTACACCGTTTTAAACTAGCTTTTTTTTTTTTTAACATTTCAAACTACCCACTAAAGTGATTTCCGCGCCCACACAGAGAAAAACCAAAGTAGTGTGCTGAAAATGGTGTCCCGGCGCAGGAGAAATCTGCCAGTGCATGGTACCAGCTGGAGTGAACGCATGACATTAGCGCTCAGGTCTTGAAATAAATGCATTATGCGTACACTCACACTTTCTTTGCTCGGCTAGTTAGTACTCCAATCGGTTTATTTGCGATCCTCAAGCGGCACTGAACGCGCTGCCGCCATACACATGCAGCAGGGGGCGTTGCCTAGCCGAGGAAAAGAAGCATAGCGCATTTTAATAAGTGAACGCAAATATTACGGCGTAATACGTGGTAATAGCCCAAGCTACCGTCGCGGACGTGCCGTACGACTTGTGGCGCGCTAACAGGCGACAACCGCTGCTCGGATTTAATGGGCCGTTCCCAGATTTCGCCACGATAGAGCGTTAAGGCGATGTGGATACCGCAGGCGGCGCAGTATGGAAGAGGGGTGTCATAATATGCAGTGGTTGGCATTTAAAAGAGCACAGGAGGAAGGAAGGGAAGAACGGGATTCCAATTGGATTATGGTGTCATACGAAGGACTCACCTATAGTCTAGGAACTCGTTTGTAGTGTGCCTACTACAGTATTTTAGTGCACTATGGTGTCTACACTTAGAGTCAGAGCGTGGACATCCTTCACAAAACCCTATACACAGTGAAACTGCAGCAAGCAGTATGAGTCAAAGCGCGCACACTGGCTCGCTGTTTTCGCGTCGTTAGCACCAAAGCAGATAGTTATTGCCTTCGGCGTCGTAGCGCCGCCGTGCTGAGCGGATAAACTTTCGCGTCTCGCGTTACGTTTCGTAAACCAATCTAGCGCACCGCAAGACGCTGATAGCTGCCCTGCTTAGTAAACTTTCTCGTTGCTTGACCATGGCCGGAAAAAAAAAAGAAAAAGGAGACAGAATTGATGTCGCATTTTGCGATCGCGAATTTCCTCGTGAATACTCGTCAGCTCTCGCGTTCTCGCTTTCACCGTTCGTCTATTCGTTTGCCTGTTCCTGTATTTCCTTTATCAATTTTACTCAGCTTCTCAGTACGTAAAATATTGCTGCTCTGCACGCATGAACGAAGCGTTCCCTAAACACGTCCAATGTGAGCAGCAAGTTTCTTTGATAGCCTTTGTTCCTAGCTGGCAACAAGGAAGTCTTCCTGCGCTCCGTATTTCGCCAATGGCACGAACAGATGTGGCCGCAACATGCTAATAGCTTGTCGTCGCTTGGCAGTAACGAGCGCCGAGGTGCCGCAATGCCCCTGTTGGTACAGGTGTAGTTCTGCGTTACAGCGACACCGCAGCTGTTGGAACACCCGGGCTCAGAACGTTGCGAGATACCTGTAAGCTTCACGCACCTCTCATGCTTTGAACTGCTTTTCTGTTGTGGCTAAGGAAAGCAGTGGTGGTCTTTTTGTTGTTTGGAGCTTAATTAGCTCTTAAAGAGACGCTATGCAGGCAAAATTTATTGGTAAAGTTGTAGTTTCCGAAGAGAAAACGTTGTAAAAAAAAAAAAAAACTAGAAAGACGCCAATGGCTGTTATTGGGTTAATCGTTTGTCTTGCTCGCAAATTTTCGTTCATGGAATTTCTTACTAGATATATATACAAAAAAGAGGTGAAATTTCTCGAGACGTCTCAAATTTCTGCACTCAAGTTCAGCGCAAGAGCTTGCTCTGCATCACTGTTTGGCGTCTTGCTTTTTGAACTGACTATGATGAAAAAACAAGGCCTTTCAAACGTTTCGAGACCAGTCAAGATGAACGTCACTAGCGCTATTTCAAAGTCAATAGAAAGCAAACAAGGGCTGAGGGGAAGCCTCCATCCGCTATAGCAAACGTTCTGACAAGAGGACTTGTCTTCGTCTGGGCAGCGCGATCATCACTAGCACGGGTTTTATATGCTTTCTTCCGGAGAGGAACAGCTTTTCTGATTTTCTCCTCTGACGAAGACAAGTCCCCTAGTAGAAACGTTGGCTGCCGGATTAAGGCTCCCCCTCAGCCCTCTTTCCGTTTCCTTTGACTTTGTGCAGCCATCCTTTGCACCTCGTTCTCGCCGATTAACGATGTTGCAGTGTTGCATGGACGTTATACCATACTCCCAGCCAATAAGTAAACATGTGCTTCTCCTGTCTCTACACGTCGTGCCGTACCAAGCTGCATGTCGCTAGGTGGCACAGATGGAGCGAATCGAATATTATTTTCTTGTAGCGTGCTTTCCATAATTATATTATCAATATAGAAAAGTACAACAAAACACACTAGGTCAAAATTAGGGCCCAAAACTTTCGTCATTTGCCTAAAAATGCCTTTAAATGCGCAATCAGGGGAACGCTGCACTTGGCTAGCTTTGTGCCATTTTTCTTTTTTTTTTTAGATACTCCGATTTCACCACAACTGTTGCCTATAAATGCTTAAATCGGAGTTTTCGGTTCTTGGTACCGTTTTTCTGCTTCGCGATATTTGCGTAAGTATAGTGCAAGGCGCGCATCGATGTAAGCACAAAGGCGCAGGTCTCGCGAAATTTTATCTCGAAGTGTTGCCGCCGCCCGAACTACCTTTAGAAGGGACCGTCGCCTCAGCGCACTCTAGACTCGTACTCTCGCACACTCTCGCGCTCCCTTCTCGGTCGTCTTTCGGTCGACTCTCTGTCGCCTACCTTTCGTTCCTCGGCCTAGAGATGCAAAATTTTGATTGGCATAAAAACATGTTTTTCTTTAATGAAAAACAGAAATTTTATAAAAATGAGACGCATGACAAGAACGTGGCTTTATTCGCTAAAAACACAAGAATCAATGTATAATCATCAGATGATTCATAAGCAAGCTTAGGCCGCGAGCCTCATATCCAGTGTATGTGATATCCTCCAATTACTTTCAACAATACCACAGTCTGCTTGTATGTTGGTGGTGCTGTGCGTGACTAACGCCACCAGCTCACCTCAGACGTACGCTATCTACAAGCTCCCAAGGCAATATCAATCTGGTTTTGCAGCTAGGAAGTGATACCGTCTACAAGAGATACCGTTTCTTGATTTCATTTATTTTTTAATGGGGCGCTCTTCGCTTCTGCAAAGTACCGGTTCACCTGTTTGACTCGGTGACTGCGCTGATAAACAATACAGATTCTTAGCGTTTATTTCAATGACATAAACTTCTTTAATGTCCCGCCGAAATCCATTACACACCAGATTCCTTGTCAAAGGTTTCACATAAGTAAATTTATGCTCAACGCTACGGTACTTGCATACTGTTCGCTTTTTTCTCACCAGTGACCATTTCACACACAGAAAGTGCTTGTAGACGGTAAGCGGTAGACGAACATTTCCCAATATTCTCAACACTATACCAAGCTAATCGACTCACACATTGCACATGGCGCGACTCTCTTGCGCACGCGAAATCTTGCATATGACAAGACTGTGCAGCAAGTTGAAGCTTTTGCCTGGCTTCCCATAATGCTCATTAGATGCTAGCACGAATACGCCTCGCATAAAACTATTGTACAGTCTTCCTAAAAAGAACCGATACGACAACAATGGATTATACAGAGCGAAGGACGGGGACGGAGATGCCGCGTCCTTAGCGCTGTTTAATTCAACATGAGCAACCGACTAGCACGCTCCTCTACGCTTATACAAGCGACAACAATGTAGGCAGCAAGAAGGCCTGCGTTCAGATAAAGCACCGTGTGGGGGCAAAAGCTTTTGTGGTTCTGTGCGTGTGCGACGCGCGACGGCACGTTCAATCATTTTGTTCGCCATAAGCCGTGAGGTAACGCATTAAGAACGACTTGTCTTGCTCAGCCTGGCGCATTCGTGTGACCTGCATGCCTCCTCCTCACTTCTTCGCAGCAGGAAAACCTGGAAGACTGCCACAAACTGTTCTGGTCAATGGCTGCCAGGCGCAAGCCGCGGAGGCCCAGGGCTGTTTTACGCCAGCACCTGACCTCAGAGTCAGCATTGACAACAGAATTTATTAGGCCGGTCTACCCGTGTAGGTTTCGCGTGTGTCGGTGCATTGGTGAATTAGAAGGAATTCCAAGAGCGCGGATAATAAGCAAAACATTTAATTATTATCAGGTAGAACAAAGGTAAGAATTAAAAGAACAAGGGTATAGACTGCAGCCATGAAATTAGGAGACGCCTGCTTCTGGGAAAGAGAGCAATGGTTAGCCTTGGCCGCCTAGTAAAGAGCAGAGACATTATATAGTCTGCCAACCAAGATCCGTATAACTCGTGCTATGGTCTTTCCAGTTGTGATGTATGGATGCGAGAGTTGGACTGTGAAAAAGGCTGACCGCCGAAGAATTGACGCGTTTGAATTGTGGTGCTGGCGAAGACTCTTGAGAGTTCCTTGGACTGCCAGAAGATCAAATCAGTCCATATTGTCGACCATAAACCCTGACTGCTCATTGGAGGGTCAAATTCTAAAGTTAAAGCTCAGCTACTTTGGTCATCTGATGAGAAGAGAGGAGTCGCTGGAGAAAGATTTGATGTTGGGAAAGGTTGAGGGTCGCCGGAGAAGGGGTAGGCAGCGAACGCGATGGTTAGATGGCATCCTCGAGGCACTGCAGATGAAGTTATGTGATGTTAGGAAGATAGTGAGAGACCGGAAAGCGTGGCATGACATGGTCCATAGGGTCACGAAGAGTCGGACACGACTGAACGACTGAACTAAACTGAAGATACAACACGTTGGCAACTCAAAACGCGACAAACAATGCAAACACAAAATTAAACCAATCTTCCCATTCGACAAATAAAGCATAAAATTTGTGATGACGGCAAGATAGGACAAGAAAAAGGAAACGACCAAGTAGGAATCGAACAGCCACATGATGCATTACACCATAAACAAGGGCGATCTGAAGCGCCAGAGACACGATGAGATTCGGTAAAACATAAACGAAATTTACTTGCAAGAATGCACGCACTATCGGAAGAGAAGTTTCACGGGAAAACATGAAACACGAAACTATCTAACGGACATACAGGTGGATTAAACCAAGGCCACCAGTGCTTACAGGGCGAAAAGATTATCACGCCCCATCTATAGATTCAAAAGTCGGTAGCGAACACTCTGTGCAAACGCTGGTTATTAAGTCTTGAGCAGTGAATTATTTGGAGAACACAATAAAGTTTTGTGGGTTAAAAACTGACTGCACGCGGTTGCCCTGCTAAATATAGAGTCCATGGAGGACAAAACTGTGAGCGTAGTGCTGATGAGTTCGCACGCGATCTTTCTAATGCGCCCGGTATTTTGGAAAGCAGCAAATGATCAGTTGCGTCTTGCAGTTCAGCTAAGGTTAATGAGGAACTTATCGCCTTGCACTCATCCTCAGAAAGCAGCTTAATTATATACGCAAGACGCTCAATATGAGCACCGTTAGCTTGTATTGGCAGAAAATGGAGGTGTAATGACTGAATCTGAATTAGTGAACAAGACACCGCTGCAGTCGAATTCAGAGACCCGTTTGGCAGATTTGTGGCGACGCTCATCAAACAATGCGTGTCTAGTTGTTTCCTGAGATTTTAAATTAAAACACGATTGCGACGGGATCTCACACGGGCCGCCCGAAAGCGCTCTGCATCTAACTTTTTAATGTGACGCTTACAGCAGCGATTTCCTCTGTGCACAGGCCAGGAGCCTCGCATTCAAGTTCATGCAAATTGTAGAGGCTGTGCAGCAACCGTTTCACTTCATCATCATCATCATCATTATCAGCCGGACTGTACCCACTGCAGGGCAAAGGCCTCTCCCGTATTTCTCAGATTAACCCGGTCCTGTGCTAGCCCTGAAAACTTAACCTCATGCGCCAATCTAACTTTCTGCCGCCCCCTGCTACGCTTTCCTTTCCTTGGAATCCAATTTGATACCCTAAGCAACCATCGGCTATCCTCTCTTCGCACTACATTCCCTGCCCATGTCCATTTCTCCTTGATTTCGACTAGAATGCCAGTAGCCCGAGTTGTTTCTCTGTTCCACTCTGCACGCTTCCTACCACTTAACGTTACACCTATACCATTTTCCGTTCCGTACATCTCTGCGTTGTCCTCAACCTAAGTAGAACCTTGATTGTTAACCTCCACTTTTCACCCCATAGGCGAGTACCTATAGGATTCAATTGGTACATGCTTTCCTCTTGGGCTATACCGGTAAGCTGCTGGTCATAATTGCAGGTACTTCCCAAATGAGCTCCATCTCAATCTTATTCCCCTAGTTATTTTTATTTCGTGGTCCGGATCTGCGGTTGATTCCTGTTCAAAACAGACATTTTAGCCTACCACTTCCAGTGCTTCGTTTCTATTGTAAGCTGCTGTTCCTTTTCGAGGCTGTCCTCTGCACATTAATTTTAGACCTACGTTCTGGTTTTCCTGTCTAGATACTCAATCATTATTTTGCAATTCGTTCCCAGAGTTACTCTTTATCATATTTTAAATAAGACCTCACTGAACCGGTCTCAACAGCTACGCCGCGAACTTCATGCTTTAACATCTCCCAGGCCGCAAAAATGGAAGACTCATGGTGAAGCAAGAATCCAAAGCTCTCCTCACTCGATGCGTAAAGTGCTCCTCGTTTAACAGCGAAGCTTTAAGCTGCCACAGCGCCCACTGCGGCTGAAACATTGGACGGGTACTTGCTCCAATCCGCAAAATTACTATGAAATGATCAGAGTACTATCGTCGCCTCCGACCAAGCGTCGTGCAAAACTGCAGCACCATCTCGCCCTTTGCAGTAAACATCGTCGTCCTCATTAAGTTCCATCAGATCCACTCCTTCAATTAACCCAGGTAAATACGTCATACACATACGCCATATGGCCAACAGCGGCCGACGTCCGCTAGCATAGTGTCGGGCAAAGGCACCAGGCGGCGTGACAGAACTCGCAAATAACGGCCAGGGTGCATTTCTGCGCCCACTCGATGCAAAGGAGAGATCCACATCATCATCATCATCATCATCATCATCCACAATGCTTTCGCATTACTGTACTTGAGCAGACTTAAGGGCACCTCTGGAATTTTCGCCGACTTGCTGTCTCCCAGAGATTTTATTCTGGCTCTACGTTCGGAAAAGCACTTTCACAAAGAGGCTTTTCAAACTACAAATAATACTTCCAGCAGGCAAGCATATTGAGTTGCTGAGATTGCGACAATATTTTGTTTTCATTCAACAGTAAAAGCTCCTGAAGAGCAATGTCTGAAGTACATTAAGTCTCAAGCGCTGGTTTGAAAAATAAAGAGAAATATTTAAAAAAATGTTATTGAATGGCCGCACGAGCAATGGAGCTTTGTAAATGCGTACGCTTAAGGCCATCTAGCCAGTATGGTTGACGGTTTGTTACGAACATAATTTTTTATTAGTTTGCCACAAATTTGAATATGCTGCAACAAGAATGCAATACGCAAATGAAAGTTTATTCTGACTTGGCTCGGCTTAATTTTGGATTGAATGGCGGATTTTAACATTTCGAAGAGACTCGTGCTATGAGGGGCGCCGCGGGGGAAGGCTCATAATCATTTCGACTACCCAGGCACTTTAGCATGCCCTGCCATCGCACAGCACGCATACGCTTAGTTTCCCGTGTCCATCGACACGTGGCCGCCGCGGCCGGGATCGAACAGCTAGTCGAACGCCCTAACCCCTGAGCCACCATGGTGGGGCGTAAGTAAAAGAGATGAACACGTACCAATTAGTGCGAAATTACCGCTCAGAAATTGTTGTTTGATCCAAAAGCTAGCTCTGCTTGCCATAGCCATTGAATATGAACGTATTCGTTACTAAGTGGTGGGTTGAATAAATGGCAGCTCAGGCAAGCGCGGGTATACGAGACCGAACTCGATCGGGATTCGGTCATTACACACGCTTTGGAGTTTGGTGTTGTAATTATATGCGACATATATTGCCTGCTAGTCATATCGCGCATTTAAGAAGGGCTATCAAAAGATGGGTTCATGATATCGCGATTATGAGCGCCGATATAACGCTGGAGATTCACGTCGAAGAGCAACATGTTTAGTGGATAATTACGTTTGAGCCTTGCAAATTGCCCGATATATAGCGCAGAAAGACTGCGACCACAGAACCAAAGAAACGAAGTGGACGAGACACGAGGTTACGCCGCGCCTTTCAGTGCTAAACGACCCGCCGCAACAATCCACCGTCCAGCTTGCAAAAATGTTTCCACAAAACTTATAGCAGAGAGCGGATCGACAGTGTATGAAGCGTCTTCCACGACGTGAAATTAATCGTTCGGACGCAATGTACTTGTCTAACGTAGCAAAACACTAATGGGCTTCGCACTTTCCTAGCGTACGGGGAAATTTCCAAATTTGATGTTGGTACCAGAGACAAAATACAAGCACTGTAACCAGAAGCATACTCCAGAGCTTCGCAATAGCGCTTTTGCTGTGAATTTTTCTCCTTTTCTAACAAAAAAAAAATGAAGTAACTTTATTTCGGTCATAATTCTAAAGGCAGAAGAGACACTCTTAAACATGTTATCTGCCAGCAGGGCCTATCGCGCATTAAGAAGGCTGGAAAATTCAGAGATGTGCTTTCCAATGCGAACGTGGCTGGAAGGTCATAGCCATGTACCGTCTTTGCCAAAAGTAACCAGGCTGCATGTTTCGCTTCTCGCTTGTATTCTAAAGCCAACGTTCATTCCCAGATGATCACAACTAGTTAAGAACTAAGGACAGGAGCTCGTCTTTACTTTCAACAGATTTACACCTTCAGAAGTGGTACGAAGTCTCTATAATCCGACTGAGAAGGGGAACACGCAGCCTGGTTACTTTTGCCAAAGACTGTACATGTACAGCTTTGTGGCGTAAAACATTAGATATCATACCATGCCATACCATTAAAGGTATATGTAGCGATATCAGTGACTGGCTGGTCGCCACTGAGGCTTTTCGTTTTCCTTTTTGTGACAGCGCCTGTGCATGACGCGCCACTTGCTAACTGATAGCAGCAGCGGATAAGTAACCGCGCTGGCTATATAAGCGCATCAAAAAAACGAATAAAGGGCATTTCATTCATTATCCTGCACCTGGTCGCGGCTGTTTCTTCGAGTACGGCCAGCTCGGCTGCCGCCGCTACAACTGTTTTGTGTGTGTGCGTGTTTTTTTTTTTTTTTTTTTTTTTTGCTTAGCTCCTTTGGGCGCACCTAATCTATAAAACGATCACTCACACCATTGTCCTGACCCCAAACTTCTGGTTCAGCTATATAACCCCTATGTTAAGTCGCCTCGTTATTAGGCTCTCACATGACACTTGAATTTGTTTTCTCCGTTATGCTTTGCAAGGCTCTAAGAGCGCCACTGCGACCACGTTGCGGCTGTCGTGATCGCGCAATACTAAATCAATGGAGTAGAGTAAGATAATGTGATTCCTGGGCAGTAAAGTGGCAAAAATGGGCTTCCCCACAACGTGTTCATCAACATTTTCAAACACTGTAGATTCCTGCATTTTGTGAATCCAACACCCCCAACAGGGGTCTTTGAGGAAATTAAAGTGATGTGATGCGATGAAAAAAAAATCACATAGGTCAGCCGCCATTACAAAGTGATAACGAGGTTAGACGCTGAGCACTGCCCCTCTGCCTGGGCAGCTGCGGAAATGGGTCTCGCGCATACATGCGCGTCACTCATCTATCACCTCATCTCTATAGTTTAAAAGAGGAACTCGGAGAAGAGAAGGGGGCAGGGGGGAATACAAGCGATCCTTACACTTTCGCCGGCCTCCGGGCTGACCTTGGCGAGGCTAGAGACGGTCCGCGCAGCGGCGGCGTGCAGGTCCATTAACCGGACGCCCGGTCGCCGCGTCCTCCCGGTGAAGTAATGCCCGCGGATTGTAAGAGAAACAAGGCATTTCTCCCTCCAATGTGTCAGAGCGTTACGGGCGCTGCGTGTTTCACTTTCCCATGCCGGGCGAGCGCGTGTCTCTCCTCCGTTGGAGCTCTCACCAGCTGTGCCGGGCTCCTTGATTCAGTGATATTTCCGTAGGCAGCGGCTGCAGTCATCGTTCCGGCAGCGCTCCCGAGATACACGCGCGTTGAGGCCTATCGCGCTGGTTTTCCTTCGGCGACCGCTGACACCGCCGCATCCCGACATTTGCCGCGCGCGTGCTCTTCGGCACCTACAGTTGGCTCTGCGGCGCTTTCTGCGTGGGCTACGGATGTGCACCGATCGCAGACGCGCGCTCAAGGGGCTCGCGAGGGTCCTTTCATCGGCCGTGCCCAATCGTTGGCTCCACCCTCTCAGCTGTTCCAGCAATTTTTCTCATTTGCACGCGTCCCACGCACGTTGGTAGAGCTCTTCGTTCATTCGGGACATGCCCTCTTTCCCAAAGGAGCCCTCGCTGCCAAACAAAAACTCGTCAGCCAACGTCCAGGGTTAGTTTACTTATTTCGTCTTTTCTTTGTTTTCATTTAGAGAGCTCCTATTTAACTTGGACATACCTTCAACAGCCTGCCGTTTGTTTGCACTGCTAGGCGAAGCGCCAGCGCTTTCATTCACTTTCTTCGGATAAAAAGGAGGCTTGCAGCCACTCAGGGTTTGAAAAGCATCGATTTAAGACAGGCTCACTTCGTAGACGCTCTAGCAGCGCAGGTTTCTCAGCTTTGTCTATCGTTGGAGGTGTCCTGTTCCAGCCTGTCGGTTTAGGCAGCTTAGTTTCTCTGCTTTGTCTATCGTTGGAGGTGTCCTGTTCCGATCTGTCGCTTTAGACAGCATAGTTGCTTGCTACCTCTGTCTTTTATTTATTTTGCTTAGTCCTGGTCAGTTTTACGTCCTCAAAACCGAATTTAACATGAGTGATATGAGCAACTTTTCTAACGCGACCAACTGGACTGATGGTGCCGATACGAGTCCCCAGAAGTATCCCCTTATCAAGGTCATCCACGACTGGTTGATCGTCGGCATCCTCGTGTCCATCATGTTTGGCATGGGATGCCATGTGAAACTAGCTGAGGTAAGTGAGAGCATTTGCTTATCTATGCATTGCACGTTTCGAGGCCGTGATGTGTCCTGCTACTGGCGACAAGCAGCATCTTGCCATGGTTTCAATATTTTGTAAAGCATTTCTCTCTCTTTTTTTTTTTTTTTCTAGAATAGGGCGTCTTCAAAACTTTCCCACTAACAACAGTTTTCGCACGGTATGTCAGGCCGCGTCTGGTTGAAAATGGAAGATTTACAAACTGGTTAAAGTTGAAAAAATTGCGACAAGAAAGCAGGTGCGATCCAGCCACACCTGCGCTTTACTGGCTTTGATCAAGCATTCACCAAAAAACCGAGCCCAACTTTACGTCCATAAATCTGGTAAAGACCGAGCCTTTGCATATTTTCTGAACTTCCTTTCTTTATTATTATCGCGCGCAGCCTTGCTAATACTGAAAAGAATGTATTCTATCTAATGTCTAGTAATAATTACATTCCTGTTTGTAGGGCACACATATATACAGGTATAAAAATTCCAAGAGTTCAGCTCTTCGTCGTTGAAGATTTACATTAATTTAACTAAAGAGCCAGCCCCTAAACTATAGCTGCCCGAGGAATGAAATACGCGTCAATCCTTGGCATTGTTGTCGCTGATGTCTGAATACCGCTAGCCACTCGCGTACAGCATACATGCGTACGCATCGATATAGACTGCCTTTTGAACGAGAGCTTGCTGTGGTCCCCGTTCAAGAAACTCTTTGCACTTCTACCAATACCTTACGCTGTCCACTTTGCGCAAAATCAATGCCCACGAAAGCGTGCTTCTTGAAGAATTACAAAAACCACGGTTCCGTGAGCATAGATTTTCGATTCCGCCCTTCAGAGAGTGTGGGAAAATTAGCGGTTAGTACTATCGCTTCTTTTTTCGTCCGTATGCAGGATTGTAAAAATACTTTCATGTGTAGAATGCTGCATTTATTTTCTCCCATTTGCTTGAAAACAGATCGTGTCCTCTTTGACTTTCATCGGAAAAGTGTTCGTGTTAAACATTGAATGCAAATTAATGCTGTCGACTGCCACTATCGTTTGTTAATAGCCGGACGTAATCGCGCGCGCTTAATGCGCTGCGCCGTTGTTATCTCTTTATCAGTCGTAAGCACTGCTCAAGAGAGCTCTTCAGATGATGATAAGCGACGAATTGGAAGGGCTGACTATCACACATTCTCCACTCGGTAATGACTAGTGTCTTAAGGCTCATCAATATTTCGCTGCAGAACAGCTACATCGCCCATGGCTAGGAATGCGCAGCGCTTCTTTGTCCTTCTCTACCTAAAAGGAAACGAAACCATAAAAGCCGCTGGCCTCGGCCATGCGGCCGGGAAAGTATTCCACCCAAGGGCTTGAACAGTCATTGAATCGCAAACGCCGCCCCGCACCTGATCCGCGTGCCTTATTATTATTATTTTTTTTTTTTGTCCGGGTGCGCTTGTACTGCTGATGTCGCGGTATGGCGCCATACGACCCATGCTTGCCTCATCAGCATGGTTTAAGTCACCTCTTTGATTTCAGTTCATTTCGATAGCAGACACCGGGGCGGGCAAAAATCTTTTCCTTACTTTATTATTTTCATTTTTTTCTATAATAATGAAACCACTTACTACTACTACTTTAATGCCAAACAAGGCTATACCCCTTTAACGTTACTGCCATTTCGGTTGACGCGCAGATGGAAGCGAGCAGCTCAGTGGTACGTATAGTATAGTACTCGGCAGCGAGAGTTTTGTAGCCGGAAGGTTTGGCGTAGGACTGAAGCACGAGTCATGGTGTTCCACTAATTATAACCGTCGAAAAAAATAACTGTTTTGTTACTCTGCTAAGATGACCATGTGCGAAACTGGTCGCTGAACAACCACATCTTTTAAGAACCTTTTTTTTTTTTATTATTGCGATCAAATAACTACATAAATGAAACAGGAGGTTACGGCTAACTCGAGTGCATTCACAGTATACAGTTAAGTATTTTAGCCCACAGCGGATACTGAATTTAAAGCGACGAAGGTATGGTCGTCCTGTTCAAGGCGAAGCTGTCCGATTTTCTTCCTTACCATTGAGGAAGTTGTTTTCTGACAAAAAATGTATATAGCCTCGTGATTGATCTGCGATTTGCGATGAAATAAGACAGTTTGCCTTCACCTGCTACCACTTAAAATTTAAGACAATCTTGCTTGTTGTGCTCAAGCATCGGTATATATTGCAATCGCTAAATGAACGAAGCTGTGACGCTGTGTGAATTAATCTCGTGTACGAAGTGAAAATAAAATAAAATATGTTTCATTCTCAGGCAAGATTCCTCACACAGGCAAGATTCCTCATAAATATGACTAAGGCTCTAAATTCAAAACATAATCAAAACGAATTAGAAAGGCTTCATGCGGGCATAAAAGGCTTCTTTTTTTTTGTGTTTGTGTGCGTGCGTGTGTGTGTGGGGGGGGGGGGGGGGGGGGGCGTGCGTGCGTGCGCGTAAGTTTTGTGCGAGACTGGCGAACGATGGTAGAAGCTGGCCTTATTAAGGCTATTGGTCTGTACAACGAGCGTACATATGCGAACGCGCAAATAAAAGAAGTGTTGCCGCAGTCAGCGTTTAGCTGTTGCTGCTATTCAGCGGTTTCCGGCATGGCCTGCTCTCTATATGTACTATCGAGGACAAAAGCCTGTGGACCATGCAACCTGCAAATAAAGTGCCTCACTTTCATATCAACCAGTAGTCTCTGGCCATATTTGTCAATGTGAAAGTTGGACTTCAGTTCTTTCATGTGTGCTAGAGAAATAAGATGATAATTCGTTTACACTGCGCTCCTAGTCCAAAATCGCTAGACGTGTGGTCCAGAGACTTTTATCCCATAGAGTACATCAAAGAATCTGCACCGGCACAAAATGAGTGGGCCGGACAGTGAGTTGCATGTCCCGCTTGATTGCCGCGCGCGCGCTGCAGCCCTATTCTTCGCACACATAGCCGTATATCCATCAACAGAAGCCAATTTGGTGGTCTGCGTCCTTCATCAGAAAATTGTCCCTAAGAACAATGCCTTTCCCGAAGCATGGGTAGGCGGTAGGACTGCACACGCTCATTGTCATCCACCGGGCCGCGTTCTATATTCCATGTTTACGCTCCGAGCTTATATTCCAGTGATTCATTTGTTGGATGGTTCGGTCAGTTACGGAGCAAAACAAAACAGGTCATGATAATGGGAGTTTAGGCTTCAGTGGATAAAGACATTCGTTACTAAACATCTGAGCTCGTCAAGGTACAAAACTAGTGAATATAACGATGCTTCCAAATTAAATACTCTTGCCCAACGAGCAAGTTGAAATTGCGCACAAGTCTGACCCGGAGAAAAAGTAATGCGCTCAAACGACAGCTACTTTTTTCCAGTCTGTCACCATTCTGTGAATTGTATAGATGGGCAAACTTGTTCAATTTTTGAAACCACATAAATACCTTCCTATTCGACTCACAGAACGAACAGAAGTGCGCCGAAATCTCCTTCGGAGACTGTTTCAAAAACAAGGACAACTCCGATCGACGTTTGCCGCGAACGGTCTGCGCGACAAGGAAAGGAAAGCGCTGCGACGCGGTGCACTGTTGCGGCGGAGTTCATAATGCTTACACATGTGACCTTGTAGAATGGGCGATACGGCTATGTTCATAAGCACTGCCTTGATGTCCAACGCCGGAATAACTCTCCGCTTTTCACACCAGCCGAGATAAGGCGCTAGTTCGTCGCCCGTTGTCGTCAGTAGCAAAATAGTATTTTCTAGTGCGCATTCGTGATGGGTCGCAAATTTTATTTATTTATTTATTTGCCGTAAAGGCCTATGACACGTTACGAATGGGATTGGTACAATGGATGCAAATTCTATGATGCAAACGAAATGAAGGGCACGACAAACCACTCTCAAACGATGACCAAGGAACGCTCAGACTATAACATCCAGAAAAAGTGGTCGGCGGTGCAGACAAGAAGTTTTCTTTTTTTTTTTTTTTGTCGCGTCTTTGAATGGCGTAAAATCGTCAACGCAGGCAATGAAGTGGGGTATGCGCTTTCATACTGTAAATGTTTCCGGCCAGAAAGTCTCAAAAAGCAGACTTTCATAGCACAATTGTGTTGTCATTTGACAACTGACGGCACAGTTACGGGGGCATGAGCTTTACACTTCCAATCGATACCCATATATATATATATATATATATATATATATATATACTGACTTCGTGTGGCGTTCACCCTAGTATACATTAGTGCTGCGTCTTTGCATACGCATTACTTATCGCCATCAGTTTTAAAAGCGAAAACCTTTTATGGCTCATGCCTCGTCGTCGTGCCCGTGCGTGCGTTCGATGCAGCTGTCAGTCATCTTCAGAAGGATTAGGATAGTTTCAGTACTGATAGTTAATCAATCAATGATGTAGTAGTAGGTGTATGAACGTCAGTTAACGATTGGTTAATCAGTCAATTAATTAATATTACTTAGTTAATCAGTAGTTATTTATTAGGTTGTGAGACATCTTAAACGCACGCACTGCTGCACATGCGCAGAGTCCTCGTGCGCAACCCTCAACCGCCATCTAGCCATCACAATTGTGCAATGGGATTTTGCCTCGGCGGCGCACTTTACATTGTCAAAGCGCCCCCTTAATTTTAGCCCGTCGCTGTAGTGGTTCGCTGCAGCATGAGTTTTCTATGAATGTTCGTAAAACGAGGGAATAATTGTACGGTCCGCATTCGATTCGGTTTATTACTACGTTATTCATATTCGATACAAAAAAAAAGTATTATTCGCACACCCCTATTGCATTGATGTACTTGAGCACGTTGACTCGTTACAGAGCCAGACATATCGCCAGCATTCACATCTCCTTTATGTCCAATGATTGCAGCCGCATTAGCTGGACAACATAATGACAACGGCATGACGACTGTGTTCTGACTGGCTGGTTTGCTTTGAATCGCCGCACGTGCATTTCCTCCACGCCCACTAACCGCAAATCTCGTGCGCCTATGCTTCGTTTAGTAACCACTCGCTATGTATACCTCGCAAACGCGCTTACAGGTACCCTCATCACGGTTCTTGTAGTACTCAACAACTTTCACATTGTTTTATTTTTTGAGAGGAAATAAAAGCATTGGCTGCAGCCAGCCGAGAGGTGAAAAAAATTGCGGAATAAGGTGATCAAAAACGGTTTGCAAAAGCGGCGAGAAAATGTCACTCTCCAATTCTTACATTTTTTTACTGTCCGCGTGCTCGACAGGTGTGAAGGCATAGCGCTCTCATAATAAAGTAAGGCCCGCATGCGGACGGCCTGAGGAAGTGTCATGCTTACGACTTCGGTGTTGTCGACTCCATCGGTGGCTGCGATAGCACGCTGGTATAAGCAATTCCTTATAGCACATGTGTTAATAGTGCGAATGTTCCAATCCTACTTTTTATCGTGTTTCCACAAAACTGTTCACGTCTGTTCTCGTCCGTCTCATCTCTAATGAAAAGAAACCTGACAAGCTACAGCTGAACCTCACTTTCCCGGGAACTCCCTCCTATAGCAACTAGGAATATCTCATTCGTTAAAATGCAATTAGAGACGAGAGTGAGAAAGAGAGGGAGGGTTGACACAGATGGAAGCCTATAGACATCACAGTCAGCATCTCGTAATTTCTAAATGCTTCGATGGGTTGCGAAGAAAGAAAAGTTGTGATGCGTACCGTGTGATCCGAAGCACATTTTTTTTTTTTTTAAGCATAATGAAATCAACGGCTTACTAGCGAAACAGAAAACGGTCGAAGCCACGTACGCAGCTTGCAATCATGTCTTGAAATCTAGAACTGGTATGCAATATTGTGCGATCGGGTTTCAGTACGTTACCGACGCGAGGAGGGCAGGCAGCCGCCTGGGGCGGGCAGCTGAGACGAGCCCGCGGATTGTCTGCCGCCGGATCACTTCCGCGAGCGGGGAAGATCAACGCTCCACCGAAGCCGAACCTCGGTGAATCGACTTCGAGATGATTACATCGCCTTGGGCTTCCGCGTGGCCTTTAATGGCGTCGCATGTATGCATTTTCCCGCATCAGAAATTTATTCGCGAGTTGCAGGCACCCTTGTGTGGTTGTTCCTGGGCCTAACGAGCCCTCGAAATATGCGCTGAGCAGTGGGCGCTGCAGTGTAACCTCTCTCAGCGCGGGTTCACCATGTCGTTCTTTGGCGAGAAAGGAGCTCTTGGTGATTTACAAGCTACGCGCGCGCGCGCGCGAGTGTGTGTGTGTGTGTGTGTGTGTGTGTGTGTGTGTGTGTGTGTGTGTGTGTGTGTGTGTGTGTGTGTGTGTGTGTGTGTGTGTGTGTGTGTGTGTGTGTGTGTGTGTGTGTGTGTGTGTGTGTGTGTGTGTGTGTGTGTGTGTGTGTGTGTGTGTGTGTGTGTGTGTGTGTGTGTGTGTGTGTGTGTGTGTGCGCGTGCGCGTGCGCGTGTGCGTGTGCGTGTGCGTGTGCGTGTGCGTGTGCGTGTGTGTGTGTGTGTGTGTGTGTGTGTGTGTGTGTGTGTGTGTGTGTGTGTGTGTGTGTGTGTGTGTGTGTGTGTGTGTGTGTGTGTGTGTGTGTGTGTGTGTGTGTGTGTGTGTGTGTGTGTGTGTGTGTGTGTGTGTGTGTTTTAACATTATGCCTGACGGTTGAAAGTTCGCGATTTCCGTCAGCGCTCACACACGAATGTTATGAATGAAATATAAAAGGAAATGTCGGATAAGCGGACTGTTATTCCTGCTTTTCTATCGAATCCTTTCTGCCTCGCTTCTCTGGCCCCTTTCTTTAGTGAGGCGTGTGACTACAAGAATGTATAACAAAGGCGTAAGATTCACCAGCACCTGACTCATATCCACCATAGTTTGCAAATTCAGAAGTAACACTTGCGTTGAATTGTCTTTTATTATTATTTTATATTATTATTATTATTATTATTATTATTATTATTATTATTATTATTATTATTATTATTATTATTATTATTATTATTATTATTATTATTATTATTATTATTATTATTATTATTATTATTATTATTATTATTATTATTATTATTATTATTAAACTGAATTCCTTCTCTTCACTGCTGTCGTGTCAGAGTAGATATAATTTTTCTGTACAAACTCCTTCATGGTCACATTATGTGCCCTCAGCTCTTAGAGTACATCTTACTGGGCGTTCCGCGAAAGAGCATGAGGGAACTCAGACCATTTCAAGTTCCTCCGTTTTTCCATTCCCATTCCCATCTGGACAGAATGCAGAGATTGCTTAACTCTTTTTGTCTTCACCTTGACATCTTCCAAAACTCATCCTCTTCATTTATATTGCATGTTCGTAGCGTTATATTCTAAATAGAACTTTATCACATATAACTCCCACTTTCTAGCCTAAAATATTGTATTTACTAAACTTTCAACTTTTTCTCCTTTTCAATGCTGTCTGTATCTTGAATTGCTTTTTATCCGTTTCTTACTTATATTTTAACTTTAAACTTTATATTCGAGTCTTACTGTCCCGCGTTCAACTCTATTTCTTTATTGTATATTCTTGTATTTCTAGCCTGTATTTTAAGTACCACGCACTTGTTGCACCTGGAATGGTTGTTTTTTTTATGTATATTTCTATATTACTATAATCAAGGTCAGCTATTTGTTGTTGTTTATTTTTCTCTATCTCTCGTTTTTTTTTGTTTTTTTTTTCTCCTTTCGTGATGTGCTCAATAATTCTCTGACTGTGTATATAAGGCATGCTACTCGTATTGATTGCTTCCTTTCCGTGATACTTTTCGTCTCAGTTTCATTTCATGTGTTATTTATTTCTTCTTTTGTGTTCTATCTGTGTGTATAAACTTGTTTGTGCATTATCACTTTTTTTTCTTTTTATTTGTGCTGCAGCACGAAGACGACATGATTGTTCCTGCGCACATTCAATAAACGTTGATTATTATTATTATTATTATTATTATTATTATTATTATTATTATTATTATTATTATTATTATTATTATTATTATTATTATTATTATTATTATTATTATTATTATTATTATTATTATTATTATTATTATTATTATTATTATTATTATTATTATTATTTGCATTCATAATCACCTGTATGCGTTTTCGTCGGTCTGAGTCTGTTGGAGATATATAATCCTGATGAATCAAGTGTATCATTACTAGAGAACGCCAGTATCAACCAATGAATATCTATTAGCTCAACTCAAGGGCCAGGTCTGCAATAACGTACAAGTGATTCTGACAAATCGTGTTCGGAAGTTAGCCCGAAAATCAACATTCTTTTGCAGCATGCTATGAAAGGAAGATGAATGAAGGTAGCGAAACTGGCCTGAACAAAGCCTCTGGCTAGAAGCAAATAAAAATAAAATATAGAGAAGTTTTAACTCAGTTAATCACGGAATATCATTCATCAGCAGTACTTTTCAGTATAGTTATGCTTATTGTGGTCTTAAGGAGTAAACATTATTTGCTGATTTAAATTGGTGGTTAGTTTTTTGACCATGCATTGCACGTGCATCACAGGATCAATGTTCTTAAAATAAATGACTCCGTTGTTCGTCGGTTTGTTCCTGATGTCTTCTCCGCACATACTGCCTTTCTGCGTGTAACCGTTACAATGTCTTAGCTACGTCATCGGCCTCCGTTGATTCACGCTGTCGTCTTGCCTGCCGTTGTTCCCATCGTCGCAGAGAACGATATTCTTCGTCTGTCTATAGTCCCTATATCCGTTTTTAAAAAACGTATCTAGTGACTTTAAGACAGTCCGGACGTCCCCGCTTACGTACCGTTGTCACATGGGAGGAGGTTTGCCTCCGGAAGGCGCCGCACCCTCCATGCAAGCCAGGAGTGGTCAAGCACGCCTAGCTCGGAATGCAAAGCGATGTGAGATTCCCTTCCACCCTCGGCGTGGCAGCTGCGGCTGAGCAGCCTGTAACGTCGCCTTCTTTTTTTTTTTTTTTTTTTTTTGCTTCGCTTTTTTCTTTGCACATTACGGGTGTTCCCCCACCGTGAGACGGCTTAGCACGCGTCTTAGCCTTTCCTCCCCGATTAGAGCCCCATCGGTATGCGCCACACCTCCTGCACCACGCTGCATGTTTTGCTTGCCAGACCACAAACGCGTGCTCTTGTGAGGTAGGCACGGAGAGGTCCTCCCTGGCGCAGCTGTGTTTCTCCTCCTCCTCTCCCCTATCCGCGTTCACAAAGGGCAAATCAGCTTCAAATACGGTTATCTTTTTTTTTTTTCTCTCTTTTTCTTTTGCGTGAATGCGAGTAGCAGTGCTGCTGCATTGAAAATAAAGGACGTGTCGCATGATCATTGCCGCGTGTATATGACATTTATCAGCTCACATAGACATTTTCATACTTGACAAGGGAGGGGTCTAAGAACCCACGTTTCCTTCTTTCATGGTTGCGTTTGTGGAGTTTTACACGTCTATCTGCACTCAACCAGACATCTCTTCAGACTTCCGATCACCTAGCAGATGGTTAGATGCTTCCCCGAAGGTTTGTGGATTTGGGTGACAGACACGATGGGGATGCATTGGAATTTATAGTTCTCGCTTCTGGTCTGGAGAAGTCACTTCCGATTCTAGGAATAATGTGAATGACGACGCATTTTTTTCAGAATGAGGCATTTAATGCCCTCGCATTAAAATAAATCAGCATTCACGTCCTCTGAAACAAAAAAGACACACGTTTTATTGCTTTATTTTCTGAAAAAAAAAAAAAGAAAAAAAACAAGGATGACTTCGCCGCGCATGCTACTTATCGCAGGAAAACGGGTCAATCGAAACTTTGAAACGAAGGTAAACAATAAAAAAGTAACCAATCTATGGATAGATGAACACAATTCGAGAGTAGCTAGCTGCCCACTTTCAACTTAACTAAGTGCCGCTTAGGGAAAGCATTCCGCTTATAAGATATATGATGTTGTTGTGGGACGACATATGGGTATAATCGGCATCCTAAAACACACCACTGTTTATTGCAGTGCTGTAGCAAAATGCACTGCAGGTCGATTGCGCCATTGCAACAATACTCACCGCCCCAACACAGCACTATTCCTTCCATTCTCAGGTAATGTGAAACGGTAAAACTAGTGAAAGAAAAGCAGAAAGGAAATTAAAGAAAACCGCTAGAGTCTACTTCAAGGCGAGATATCACGTGGCAGCATGAAAGAAAAATATTCTCGACGACCTACGTGTGGAAGGCTTTGGCTCACTCCGCGCCCTCTGACGCACTCTGCGTGGTGCCATTGAGAGGTTGTTGCGTGGATTACAGGACAATTAAACCGGAGCCCACCGACGATTCTTTAGTGTTTGGCGGATGCAATGGGGACTGCTGTTCGCAAAACAGTTTCAGACAAGAGGCCGTATGGAGGATGCTCACGAATATCTTCTCTTCGCAGACTGACGTCCGCCCGTTCTTGGCAGTTTCCGGAAGATGTGGTAGCCTGGCCGGGTGGCCTCCAAGGAGGTTATAAAAAAAAAAAAGAAAACTTGGTGGCCCCTTCCGATTGCTCCTCCGAAACCTCTGGCGCCGACATTTCGCCGACAGTCGTCGGGGCGTCACGCTGAGTCCCCGTTTCGACCAACGTTCCCTTCGGCGCATTCACTGACGCAACTTTAGTGCCCGGATAGACCTCGCGAGTTCTTGCTTTTGTGACATGCGCATAATGGGAATCTCCCAGCTCGTGAGACTTACCTGAAAGAATTAAAAACGAGAGAACAGCTTTCCCTGGTGCAGGGAAACGTTGAAAAGAAGCCTCTTGCGGTGCTTCCTTACGTTGCACTGCTTTTCGCATCGTCTGAAAAAAATAGGCCAGAGATTTGAGGTCACGGTTGTACTGTCTGCTCCTCAAAAATTTAAACGCATGTGTAGAAAGGCTTATTAGAACCAGCAGTAGAGGAAGGAGGGTGTGTGGGTTCACCATGTCTCACCTTTATATTTTATATAAGGGAGACTTATAATTATATATATTTATATTTATAAATAATTATTTATATAATTTTATATACAACAGGGGTTGTATATAAAATTCCACTCTCTTGTGGCTCGTCCTACGTGGGAAAGACTGTACGTTGCCTTAATGAGTGGCTCCTAGGGCGCGAAATAAATTGTCGCACTTTGCAGGGCAAAGTAGATTTGGCCAGCCACTGTCTCAAACGCAAATGCATCCTTTGTTGTCAAATACTGTAATCCTGGCAAGGGCTAACGATGGGGAAAAAAACTAGAATTCATTGACACCTTTCGAATGATAGCGGGCTGTAGTCAAATACATTAGTTCCTCCTGGGTTGCTCTGACACAAAGGGAGATTGACATGCTTCGGAATGATGAAGGATTTTCATAACGCACGTGTATCAGTTCTGGCGCTCAGAACGAATGTTGTTTCGCCGCATAGTCTTCAGCCGAGCTTCACAAACATCTGTTAGTTTTTATGACTCGTCTTTTTCAAATTTGCTATATGTGCGGTACGCTCTCGTATTATCTTCTTTCCCACTTTTATTTTTATTTTTTATAAGCTTAAGGTACCATGTCTGTTCCTTCCCTTTTTCCACTCGAATGCAATTGACATCAGTTGGTAGATTTAACCCTGTCTTTAGAAATTCAAGGTGCGCACTTCTCAAGTCATGCTCTATTCGCAAGCACTTCTTGCTCTCAATTCTTTTGCAAGATATTTGCCTCTGTATCACAGATCCATCAAGATCCATCATTTTAAATCAGCCACTCTGAAGCCGCCGGCGAGCTATAAAAACCACAAATACGCCACGCCACAAGCGGCAGCTTCCCTTTTTCCTCTCTTATTGCGTTCTCTGAATCGGCTTCGGCGCCCGTTTAACGTATTCCTGCGATATCCTTCCTTTTGTGCGCAATCTTCGCAATGCCATTATCCTCCAGTGGGTGTGACAGTGGCGTGCCGCCGAGGAGTCCCTTGATTGCGGGGTGTGAAAACAAGCAGCGCAGGAGGGCGCTCGGAGATACCACGGGCCGACAAGTGGCGTTTTTGTTTCCGATAAAAACGGCGCGAAGGTGGAAGATTTCAACGTTTCTGTCCCACTCTGATATATTTTTTTTATTGTCCACAACGAAAAAAACGATCTCTTTTTGTATACGAGTTGGGTTTCCAAATTCTCTTCATGACCTACTTTTGCGTTCGCTGCTATCCGTCGGCATAGTTCTAATCTACAAGTATCCGCGCCTCTGTACCTGAACCTGCCGGGGGAAAGGGGGGGGGGGGCTTGTCATTTAAAACTTCGCCTCTGAGAGGGAGAGGATGGCGGTGCGGGGAGGGAGCCGTTATTGAGAAGAGAAAATGTGTAATATATCTGTTTAGTCTGTGTCTATGTGTGTAGTAAAATTAACGCTTTGTCTCAAACGTCCTCTTGTTTACGCGAGTGTGTGAGAGAGAAAGTCGAGGAAAAAGTGGCAGATCATCACTGCGATATATGCGCTGGTTTATATGCGTTAGAATTAGTATCTGCCGTTCAGGCCTCCCATATAGAAGCTTCAGCTGCCAGACGACCCATTTGCGTCTTTTAGGTGTCTTTCACCGTGGGCTTGCGGTGTCGGCAGGCTCCTAGAGGGGTCTGGGTGAGTGGTAGGTGGAGCCTTCTATAGACAAGCGTCAGCCCGTGACGTCAGTGGAGATGCGGTGGCGCTGGCTACAGCAGTGACTTTCGTGGCGTAGGCAAAAGCTCGGGTCGTCTGCAGTGGATGCGCGGCGCTTGCTGTATTTTTGGGCATAATTCCCGATATTGCTGCAAGCTGTAGTGCGGTTGGTTGCGCCATGAGGCACAAAAAAGAAAATGGCTACTGTTTCCACATGTTTCTTGCGGTAGGATAAACAAGAGAGCGATGGGCAGGGACGTTGAGCACGACAAGTAGACCCTTCAGCGACGGATTGCCTTCGAGGCCTTAACGTGCGTTGCACTTATGTACTGAAACTTGAATAATTTGTTTGCAACTCTTATTTGTCGTGGTTGCTGTCCGGTCGCACGACGAATAGCGCAATAAAAAACGCGCCTGCAGCTCGTGCACGTTTTGTTGTATATACTAGTACTCAAGTCATAATAAGAAGCGCCGCGTTTGTCAGTTCCATTCACCTGTGCCCGTGCGTATGTTAATACAGAAAAGGACACAAAAGCTTCTGTGAAGGTAACTGCTATTTTTTTTTTTTTTGAGCGGCCACTCCAGCGCGATATTGCCGAAACAGATCCGAACTTATAAAGCAGCATTTCTCTAATATCACTTCACCCGCCCTAGAAAGCGAGTAAACATCGTTAGGATCCGGGCAAAGTCACGCGGCGTTATTTTTCAGATTATTAAACTGTCATTTTTGAAGGTCATTAAGATATTGACGAACAAGTTCCACGTACAACGTAGCTCTATATATATATATATATATATATATATATATATATATATATATATATATATATATATATATATATATATATATATATATATATATATATATATATATATATATATATATATATATATATATATATATATATATATATATATAATATGCATGGTACATGGAGTTTAATGTCCCAAAGTGGAATCAGCTATGAGGGGTGCAAAATAAGCAGATAACATGACGCGCTTTTGAATGCAAAGTTCCCAAGTATATTGAAAAAGCTTAGCAGATCGCGCAAATTTCGCTGGAAGCGATCGTGAATAACGTTTCATTACGCTCATGCACCTCTTCTAAACAGCAAAAATAAAAAAGCATTCTTGCGGGCCTTCAATTCTACTTTGAGGCAAGCAACATCACGGAGAATGCCCAGAAGAGGGCGTACCTGCTTACGCTTTGCGGCGAAGAGACGTACGACACCGTTTGCGCTCTAGTCCAGCCAAGAACTCCAGCTGCCGTGGCCTACGACGACATAGTAGCTGTACTGCAGAGGCACTGAGACCCGCGGTCATCCGAAGTCTACAGCCGGGCTCTCTTCCAACGACGTGACCAGTTGGAAGGAGAAACTGCAAGTGCCTACGTGGCGGCACTAAAAAAACTGGCTGCCGACTGCAACTTTGGGACGCTGCCTGCAAGCACAGTAGCCACCGAACAGTCAGCCGGACCAACGTCATCCCTGTAGCCAGCTAACCCTACAATGCTCCCCTTGGCCATCATGCTGCGTGATCGAGTCGTGTGTGGACTGCGTGACGAGTCCTTGCAACAGCGCCTGTTCACGGAGAAGGACCTGACGTTCACAAAAGCCTATGACATCGTCTTGCGCACGGAAAGTGCGGGGCACCAGCAGCGACAAATGCGACGATCTATCGAGCCAGCGCACCAGACAAGCCGAGCCACAACATGAAGGCAAGTTCGAAAAAACTTCCAAAGGTTCAACGCTGTTGGCGCTGTGACGAACAGCATAATCCGCAGACGTGCTGCTTCCAACCAACTACATGCAACTTTTGCCACAAGCGTGGGCACATCGAGAAAGCTTGTATAACGAAAAAAAGGCAGGGTAAATCAGCCCAGTCACGCAACCATAACTTCTGAACTTGCGGTGCTTGCGGCACAAGTTGAGAAGCAAGGGTTTCAATCACCTCCGTCAACGCTGTACGACTTAAAAACCGTTGCCAACATCAACACGCGTCAAAAAATAATGGCCTGCTTGACCATCCACAATAAGCTGATCCAGTTCGAAGTCGACTCCGGAGCTGCATGCACCCTTATCAGCGAGGACGCCTTTCGAACAACGTGGCCAGAGCACACACCCAGACTAAAAGACGACGACACGCACCTCAGGAAGTGGTCAGGTCAGAGCCTGCCGCTACTGGATTGCGTCGACAATGTGTACAACGGGAAGAAATGCAAGCTGCCACTCTTGATTGTTAAAAGCAGTGGATCCAACCTCCTGGGAAGGAACTGATTTGACGCACTTGGGATCACCATCGGCGGCGTCCACCAGACTGGAACGAAGTCAGTGGTGGAATGTCTTCAAGAGAAGTACAAGACATTCTTCTCCATGACATCCCAGGACACGAAGGACCTCCTGTCGACCTGGAGTTGCTCAACGATGCCAACCCTAAATTATTTAAAGCAAAGCCAGTACAGCCTTAAGATCTGCAATAGAAGCGGAACTTGATAAATTGCAAGAGCAAGGCGTCATTGAACCAACACAGCACTCCGAATGGGCAACACCACTCGTCGTAGTTCGGAAGAATAATGGCACCCTACGACTATGCGGTGAGCAGGTTTACCAAGCCGTTTTCCTAACCACTGCCAACGCCAGGGGAGGTCTTCGGCACACTTCGCGGAGAGAAAATTTTCACCACCGCGTACCTTACGCAAGCTTACCGGCAGCTGAAGGTGAGGGAATCAACATCTCAGTTGGTTACCGTGAATACGCTGAAGGGCCTCTACAAAGTCAAACGACTGCCATTTGGCATAGCGGCAGCCCCAGCAATCTTCCAGGGGTATATGGAGACAATACTTCGTCGAATTCCTGGAACATGCGTTTATCTCGATGATGTAATCGTCACAGGAGCATCAGACGAGGAGCATGCTGCACGTTTGGAACTGGTGTTCGAAAGGCTAGCCAACGCAAACTTGCGCATAAGCAAAGAAAAATGCAGTTTTGCCGTACCCAAGGTGAAATTCCTTGGTCACGTAATTGACGCTGAAGACATCCATCCAACTGATGACAAGGTGCGAGCAATAACAGAGGCACGAGCACCAACTAACAAGCAGGAACTCCAATCCTTTCTTCGACTGCTTACATTCTATGACCGGTTCCTAGAACAGCGAGCAACTGTGGCCAACGACCTGTACAAACTATTGCAGAGAGTGGTCCCATGGGCCTGGTCGCCAAGCCATCAGGAGTCATTCGTGGCCCTGAAGCGGCTTCTTTTGCAATGCACAGCCCTCAAACATTACGATGAGAGCAAGCCCTTGATCATAGCCTGCGACGCATCACCATACGGCGTAAGGGCTGTTCTTTCACAAGCTGACAGTTAAGGGAGAGAGGCACCAATTGCTTTTGCGTCACGCACTATATCAGCAGCAGAGCGCAACTACTCCCAATTCGATCGCGAGGGGCTTGCTGTGGTCTATGCGGCCGAACACTTTCGCCAGTACATCACTGGGCGAAAAGTAACGTTCATAACAGATCACAGGCCACTGCTAGGCATTTTGGGAGCCCAGAAGTCAATACGCAAATGCTGTCACCACGCATGGCACGCTGGTGCATCAAAATGTCAGCATATGACTACGACCTTGTGCACCGACCGGGGAAGAAGCACCAGAATGCAGACGCACTGAGCCGCCTACCGCTGAGCACGACCCACGAAGAACCGCCTAACCCGGGAGACGCGTTAATGCTCGAGGCCCTGCCAGAGCCGCCGCTAACAGCAGAGACAGTTACTACGTCGACGCAAGAGGACCCATCCCTATCGGAGCTTTTCAACGCCATTCAAAAAGGCAACGTGAGCCGACTATAGGAGAAAACTTCAACGCCTACCGGAAGAGAGCTACAGAGTTAAGTTACGCACCGCGGTTGCATCACATGTGGGTCACTAGTTGTTATTCCACCAGCATTACGCGCGCAAGCTATGTCACTGCTTCATGCAGGCCATCGAGGCATTGTTGCTATGAAGAAGTGCGCCTGAAGCTTTATGTGGTGGCCTGGAATCGACAGCGACATCGAAGCAAGTGCTCAGATTTACCAGATATGCCAAAACAACCAAAAGGCACCATCAAAGGCCCCGGCCCCACAGTGGGAGAAGGCAAGTGAGCCCTGGCACACTATTCATATCGATTTTGCAGGACCGGTCGAGGGAAGCACGTTTCTTGTTATTGTCGACGCCTACACTAAATGGGTCGAGGTCAAAAAGATGACCAAAGTAACGTCAGCTGCGATCATTGATGCGTTGAGAGCATTGCTCGGCACGTTTGGATTGCCAAAAAAATCGTCTCTGATAACGACAGCGCCTCCGTGTCAGCGGAGATCAGGCAGTTTTCAAACAAAACGGTATCGCAGCCGTCCCATCGGCTCCCTACCATCCGGCTACAAACGGCCAGGTTGAACGATACGTGGCAGAGCTCAAGCTAGCTCTATTGAAGGAACAATCTGGGTCATTGCACCTATGCATCACCCGCTTTCTCCTCAAACAGCACAGCACGGTGCAAAACACAACCGGCCGCGCCCCAGCGCAGCTCACGTTCCCACGCGAGCTGCGAACCCACCTGAGCGCCATCCTTCCGGAGGCAGCACCTGAAACCGGGCCAAAGGAAGACGATCTTCCCCGCGTTAAGAGAATGAAAAAGGGCCAACGCGTTCTCGTTCGGAAATTCCATGGACAGCAGGCGTGGGCTCCAGCTGTAATAGACAGACGCATTGAGAAGCGATCCTGGCTCGTACACATAGAGGGGGGCATTGCCCGCCGACACCTTGACCAGCTTCTTCTTCTGAAGGCACCGCCGCAAAGACAATGATGAAGAGGCATTCATTTCGAAGTGCGGTGTCTCTGTACGATCTTTTTTGGAGCTTGTGTCTTTTTATCTAAAATCCACTTTTGTTGAATGGGATGGCTGTTTGTATATTCAAAAAACGGGGGTGTGCATTGGATCAAAAATAGCGCATGTACTAAGCAATATATTTCTTTCTTATGTGGACAAAGCTATCGAAAACTGTTTAGGCACAGACGTAAAACAATTCTTCAGATATGTGGACGATTATTTGGTTCTTGTTGGAGGCTGTGATCTAAAAACGCAGGTGGAAGAAATACCTGTACCCGTAATGGGTTCGTTCTTAAATTTACCTATGAAACACCGGAAAGAAATCAGCTCCAGTTCTTGGATATGAGACTAGAAGAAAAAAGGGGACCATGTGTGCTGGTCATTTCAACAGAGGTCGGAAAAGCCCTTATTAAATTACAATTCAGCACATTCGAAGAGAGTCAAGTGCGGCATAGCTGTGTCGTGTTTGGGTTCGGCTTTCACAAAATCCCGTGTCCACACTATCGACAGCAGTTTCGATCAGCAGGTTCGGAGATTAAGGTTAGCAGGAAGTGATAATACTGACCTGCAATAAAATCCTGAAAAAGTTAAAGTCATTTGGTAAGCGGGATCTATCGGGCACAAGTAAAAATGAAAAGAATTATGCGGTAATACCGTACGTTCACAAGCTATCCCACAGGCTTAAACAAGTTGGCAATAGATAATGGGTTAAAGTGTTGTTTTCGGCTCCCAATAGGCTGGGAAAAATTTGTGCTATGGTAGATAGGAGACGCAAAGAACAAAAACAAAAAACTAGCAAAGGATGTCAAGTAAAACATGAGCTGCGTTTTGTGCCATGCGCAGAAGGAGTAGTCTATGATATTCCCTTTACATGCGGTAAGAGGTATATAGGGCAAACGGGGAAATGCATCAATACGCGCCTGCGCCAGCATAAAACGTCTTTGAAAAGAGTTCCCTCATCCAACTTAGCACTACATTACAGAGATTGTAATCTTAATGATCCCGATTCGTCGAAGGTGTCGAAAAAAAGCATGCACTCCGATCCTTGATAAAGCTAAGATTATTTTCAGGAATCAAAACAAATTGACCAGAGAACTCAGTGAAGCCTATCACATCCATAAAAATAGTGACACGTGCGTTAGCACACCATCAGTAATTATCAGTGATTGTGAACTGTCATATTTGGATCCATAGCTGTATGTTTTGGTTTTTTTGGTGGGAAGGAATAGCGCATGCGCTTATGGTTGTCATGTGAGAATATATTTCCTTGTATGTTTCATTAAACCTTCAGTTGTTAGTCCGAGCGCTTGTCTTGTCGTCTCTTCTTGTTCCTCGTCCCCTGTCGCAGCGCCGGTAAAATATCGAAAACTTAGCCGAAAACACGTCACAAAGCAGAGGTGCAACACCCGAACCTACACAGATGCCTTGTTTTTGTACAACATAATTGTCACCGTGCTGTACGACAGTGAGAGCCTCAGGGACGGTTCGCCAATGCTGTTTTCTCGATCTACATAGAGGACCTGTTCCATTCGAGACCGCAGGATGAGTTTCTACAAGCAGTGCGCGATTTGATTGATGACAGCGAGGTCGTTGCTTTCCAGAACAAATGCGGAAAAGCACTCGACTCGTTCCCGGAACTGATGAGTGTACCTAATGTCCACTATCGTACAGCACGGTAACAACGATGTTTTAACAAAAGCATGGCATCTGTATAGGTTCGAGCGCTGCACCTGTGCTGTGTGACATATTTTTGGCAAAATTTGATTCGTCGCTGCGGGAACCACTTCACGACACGCGCATTGTAAAAGTGTTTAGATACGTAGACGACTTTTGAATTATTTTGAACTTATCAACTGGCCAGTTAACCCCTGTGGCGGGCCAGATTTAAAAGTTTTTAGTGTCTGTTCCAAGAACATAGTTTTTACCAAAGACATACCCTCTAACAATACCACTAGGTTTCTAGATTTAGAACTCAAATTTTTAGCTGACGGAAACGTTTGTTGGAAGTACGCTCCCCGGTGTAAAAAGGCGCTTTTACCTTATACTTGCGCTTACTCGAAGCTGGTAAAACGTGGCATTGCCAATCTATGTTTCTCAAGTGCGCTGAGGAAACACTGCCCGCATGCTATGCAGCACAGTCTTGCCGAGCAGGTGCTCCGACTGAAAGCTTCTGGTTTTCCTTCCTCGTTGCTAGTGGCGGTCGCTGAAACCTTGGGGACAAAAATGAAAAAACCACCTGCCAATACCGAGCACCCAATAGATAGGAAGAGAAATTTTGAGGCAATTCCCTACTACCAAGAAATTTCGAATGGGCTGAAAAATGCTTCCCAGAAATTTGGTATGAATTTGTTGTTTTCGGCTCCACATAAACTTTCCGGTCAGTGCGTCCGCATCTTCGGCTCTCAGCGAGAGCCTCGTTGCAAAACAAAGCACCAAACGAAGTTCACAAAGTGTGCTGTGGGGGTAGTGTATTCTATCCCTATACCTACTGCGGAAAAATTTATATAGGTCAGACGGGGCAGTGCTTGAACGAGCGCCTCAGAGAACACGGCAGGATGTTGCATTCTGGCACAGGGAGCAACCTGGCCACACATGTGATAGAGTGCCAGAACTGGTCGGCGTTACTTCACAGGACCACTACTATCGGCCGCGGAAAGTCCGGGCACGAGCGGGAACTGCTAGAAGCGTTTTTGATTAAAAAAAAAAAAAAAAAAGAACGAACATGTTTGCATCAGTGATCAGTCTGTCACTATCACGGAAAAAAGAGTGGCATTTTTTTATCAGGTTTGTAATGACGTCCAGACTGTGATGCATGCGACTGTATGTGCGCTTGCGCAAAGAATGTGACTTTAAATACGTAGTAAACAGTTGTAAGTCCGGCGACGGTGTGTGTGTATGTCTCCTAATGGTTCTGCGTCCTTTTTCGCTGGGTTTTTTTTTTTTCTTTTTTACCGACATGTACCAACTCGCCCAGTAATTCGTTGTTTCCGAACTACCAGTTACAAATGAAGACAGATTTTTTTTTTTCATTTTCATCATTTCTCGTTGCTTAATCGCAAAAGAGAATTTTTTTTTTTTTTTCTAGCAAGTGCTTGGAGCAGCTTGTCATGGAACCTAGTGCTTCGCTCTTGAAGCTTTCTCAGTAATTCTAGCTTCATAGCGAAGAACTGCTGCGCTAAGTTACTGTTGGCATAGTATGCCCCTTGTTAAAGAAAGAAAAGAGAAAGGGCTCTCTTGTGCTTATTTTGTCCTCTTTGCCAAGTTGTGCCAATATCTATCATGAATGTTTGTCCAGAGGAGACTGGAGTGCCGATACCCGAAGAACGCACGCCCTTTGTTACCAGTCGTGCGAAGGCAATGCGGTTGCCGCAGTTAGGTATTAATAATTCGGTACACAATTTTCCGAAGATACCATCATCAAGTGGTATCTTCTCGTGATCTCGTCACGATGCGATACCATTTATGACGCACTGTATCTTTAGAAAAAAAATGGGTCGTTTTGTGAGCTGCTGAATACTTACGATGACGGCCTTTTTTAATTACTATTTTGTTGTCAGTGGTAACCCCCCCCCCCCCCACCCTCACACTATATTTCGAAAATAACTTATTTTGGGCTATGCTAGGAAGGATATGAATAGCATTTTCTTTTCATTTCTTTCATAAAGATGTTGAGCATTAAAATTTTATCCCTACAGGTGAAGCGAATTTGAAAAATGTTGAACAAAATACAAAATTTCGACCTACTTGTATCCGATGACGGTACCTGAGGTGCCATGTATACGTTAATTTGCCAAGAAAGTTCCGCTGACTACAAACGTATTTTATTATCACTCGTATTTACCCTTACGGAGACGCCGGCTGAGAACGTTTCTGCTCCTTCACTGTAAAAAAGAAAGATAGTGGCCTTCGGAATCCAGCGTGAGAGCTATAGGTTTGAGCCTTTTGTAATTCCAGGTACGGAAGCTTCGGCGAACAGTGGGAATTCTGAGCTTACGAATAGCGGAATCTCATCCAATGCTCTCGAGCTAAACGGCCGCAGAGCATGTCGGTGTACCGGATCAGTTGCCACATAGCAATGCTAGCTGTTTCTCTTATCGCTCTGTGCGCACCGCGACGCGGGAGCCGACCGAGGGGCGTTTTTCAGTGTTTCGAAAGTGCAAGTAAAAGGCTCCCATACCAAAGGCCGCCAAACTTCACCACCAGCTAATTGGTGAAAAAAACAGAGCGAAACAAACGAGAACGAAGAAACACGAGAACACAGGACGGGCGCTGACTACCAATTTTGGTAGTCAGTTGGTAGTCAGCGCCCGTTCTGTGTTCACGTGTTTCTTCGCCCTCGTTAGTTTCGAGCTGTTCTTTCACCATTTAGCCATTAACCAACTAGCCAAGACAAAAGTCTTGGCTCACCATCAGTTTTCCCGAGAGAAACACTTCGGCTACAAACAATTGGAGGGAAAAAAAATCCTGCAAGCGCAGCGATTCGCTGCCTAGTCAGCCCTCATCCGCGTGTAGAGCAGGTCACTTCTGTTAAATTAGAGAAAAAAAAAAGAAATCAAAATAATGCAAAGTCAACTGTTATGTGCTTGCCGCAACGTGGCTCAAAAGAATACGGTGCTGATGTCTGCAAGCGTGCAAAGAGAGTAGCTAGTGCAGCATCGATGTGACCTCATATCCCGCAGTGGATATCAAACCACGCCGGTATCATATATAAGAGCACGGGAGAGCGCTTGTATGCACCTAAAACTTATAACTCGGCATCTGTTGTACTGTATCTGTTCCCGACAGCAGATGCTAGCATGCTAACACGATAGCTGTAAACCATTGTGATTTGATGCAGATGCTGTGGCCAGTATTAGGAAACGCTGACCGCACTTTGCAGCTCCTGATGCGCACTGCAGCTAGCCGTAACATAGACTGCTTGGTCTATACACCAGGGTTGCAATTTATACACACGGGCCGTATCTTTCACTCCCATAAGTCGAACGGCACGTATTAGAGAGTTTTAGTACTGCGTACGTAAGCATACGCAGAACCCTTGCGCACGTAGGCGGCCTGCGTGCTGCTTACTGCGCATGCGTCATACGCAGCATGATTCCTGCATACTGCACGTATCAGAGTGCGAGTTGGGAGGACGACCCATAGAAACACATGTAAACACAACTTCAGTTCAGTTCAGGCGTTCAGTCGTGTCCGACTCTTCGTGACCCTATGGACCATGTCACGCCACGCTTTCCGGTCTCTAACTATCTTCTTAACATCACATAGCTTCATCTGCAATGCCTCGAGAATGCCATCTAACCATCGCGTTCGCTGCCTACCCCTTCTCCGGCGACCCTCAACCTTTCCCAACATCAAATCTTTCTCCAGCGACTCCTCTCTTCTCATCAGATGACCAAAGTAGCTGAGCTTAAACTTTAGAATTTGACCCTCCAATGAGCAGTCAGGGTTTATGGTCGACAATATCGACTGATTTGATCTTCTGGCAGTCCATGGAACTCTTAAGAGTCTTCGCCAGTACCGCAACAATTTACTCGGTTCAGCAGCGTTGAACCCTTCTCATTTTTTGGTGAACGTCTTGTATCCCGCCCCGACATCATGTTGCATGACACACTACATTACCTTGCAAGTACTGCAAGTCTGACGACTTGCGGGACAGTTCACAACACGATAAACTGACCGCGCACAGTTGCAGACGGCAATGCGCCACCGGCGCCGCCGTTAGCAGACGCTCCGAAGCTGGAGGCGGCCGCGGTGGGTATCGCCAGATACGCTGTCGTCTGCTGCAATGCGCGAATCTCGTTTGGTTCATATTGTCGTATGGCGTTTGACAACTGTTCTTTAAATGTAATTCTGTCTAGCACGTCTCACTGGAGCGACAGTATTATCAAGCTTATTTACCCTATGCGGAAGCATATCAGACTAAGCAAAACTGCGCGATTCGCTACACCCAGCTTGCCTTTTGGCGGTGTCTGGATTCATAACACAGGTTATTTGGGGAGTTTTAAAAGTAGACTGCCTCCGCAATGACGCACCATACTTTATCACACTCTTCTTCAAAGCGCTGGTCAACATTTAATGACCGGCCACCACTTCGATGCTCTTCGTGCCGAGGGATGACTACCTTCAGCTTAAAAGCTTGTATCATTTCAGCGGCCGCATATTAGAGGGAGCGTTGAAGCTCTCGGAAGAGCGGTCAGCTAGATTTCTGGCGTATAGGTCTTTACAACGCAGATTCATCGAGGCGCGTTAAATATTGTTTGGCTCCAAAAAAGCCGTAGCATATTTTGTCATACTTTTTCTTCAAAACACTCGCTTACTTTTTTTTTTTTCCTTTCGTGACGAGCTCAACAATTCTCTCACTGTGTATATAAGACATGCTACTCATTGATTTCTTTCTTTCCGTGACACTTTTCGTCTCAGTTTCATTTCATGTGTTATTTGTTTTTTCTTTTGTGTTCTATCTTTGTGTGTAAAGCTTGTGTGTGCATTTTCTTTTTTTTTTTTTTGTGCTGCAGCGCGAAGACCACATGGTTGTTCCTGCGCACATTAAATAAAGATTGATTGATTGATTGATTGATTGATTGATTGATTTATGCATTGATTGATTGGTTATTTTTATTCATTTCAATAAATCTGATGGGTGTATTTTCGACTCTCACGGGTCCAAAAATTCGGGGCGTTGCCAACAGTTTTTTGCTCAACACTTTTCCTGCGTGTATAAACACCCATATTGCGATATCGTAGGCCTCCATCTGGTGCACCTAATTCCGTTCTTTTTGTCAAGTTGATAAGTGCGAGCCTTAAGCGTCTGAGACCATCTTTGTCCCCTGGACCTGATGACATTCCAGCCGCTATAATGAAAACTTCTAGTAGTATCTTCGTACCCGTTTTAACCGCAATATTTAATAACTGTTTACAAAAATTCCTTTCACCCCGTGCGGAAAATGGCACGTGATTTTCCTGCCTTCACATGAGGAAACAAATATGTTTGCAATGGTCATTCTCTTATGCGTGAAACCTCTACCTCTAAGCTTCTGGAATTAGCTTTGTACAACGTAGTTTCATTCCACATCAAACATGTCATCATACCCAATCAGTATGGCTTCATATCGGGTTGCTCTACTGCAAGAAGGCTGGTCACGTCGTTGCCTCTATACAATCCCTCGGAGAGGTCAAGTTGACGCTGTGGACTGTAATTCGAGCAAAGCTTTCAACGCTGTTACTCCTTCAATATTTCTCTAAGAGCTTCTGCTTTCGGGCGTCGAAGTCTGATACGTAGCTCTCCTACGCAGATGTCTCCTCCATTACTCCTACTTCGTCAGTATCAATGGAAAGACCTCATTCGCTTACACAGAAACCAGTGAAGTTCATCACGCCTCTGTATTAGGCCAGCTTCTCTTCTTTGTTTTTTAATATTGACGTTTCCTCCGCTGTTAAGAACTCCTCGTTTCTCCTTTATGCTGATGTAAAAATATTCAAGGCAATACATTTTTTTCAGGATTGCTTGTTGACTTGTTGCAATCGGACATACTTGCTTCCTCTAATTGGTGCACGAATGGGCCTACTCTCAGCTCTTCCAAAACTAAGGTTGTCTCAGTTACACATAAAACGAATAGCCATCTTTATCCTTATTCTGTTGATCCTGTCAAGTTATTCAGGGTTGATGACATTAATGACCTCGATGTACTTTTTGACCGTACCCTCAGCTTCTAAACATACTAAACACATTGCAATGCTGGCTACGATCACACTCGGTTTCTTCTGAAGGCTTTCTAGAGAGGTCCGTACCCCACTTCCTTTCTTAAAGCTGTACTTGTCCGTATGCTTGCCGCTTAATATGCGTCTCTTGTTTGGAACTGTACTTGCAAATCGAACTGTGACAAAGTCGACAGAGTGTACAGCAAAAGTTTTTGCGCATATTTAAATATCGCATCTTGCACAACTTCCAGCTATCGTTCAATAGAGAGTAACATAACCGCATCTCCTTTCTTGTAACTACCGTCGTGTCAGGGCAGAATAAATTGCTTGTCCAAACTCCTTTATGGTGATATTCTGTGCCCTCAGGTACTAAAGTGCGCCCTACTGCGAGTTCCGCGAAAGAATACGAAGGAATTCAGACTGTTCCGTTTCTCCGCTTGTACTCTCCCACTTCCCTAGGACAGAATGCAGAGGCTCTTTAGTTCTTCCGTCCTCATCTTAACATTTTCCGAAACTCGCTGGCTTCGTTTGTATTGGATATTCGCGGCGTCCTATTCTGACCAGTCCGTTTTATGACATGTAACTTACCCTTTTGAGCCTGTTGTATTGTTTCACTTGCGCTTTTTCTCCTGTTTAAATTTTTGCTTGCGTTCTCCTTAATTGTCTTCTACCTGCTTTGTTCATATCTTTACTTGAAGACTATTCGCGTGCTATTGCTTGTACCGCGTCCAGTGACTGTATTTCGTAACTGTATTTTGTTTTATTTATCGCTTGTATTTCAGGGACTTCATAATCTTTGGCATTTGAAATTATTGACCCTTGCTTGCATTTTGCTGCGTCATTATAGGCAAATGCTGTTCTTTGTTCTTTTTCTTTTCCGGATATTTTGCTGTGATATGGCCTGCAAGACATGTTCCCTATCGACTTCATTCTCTGTGAGAATGTATTCAATCTTAATTCCTTTTTTTTTTGTTATTCTGTTCTTTTTCTTTTATCTCTGTAGGCAAGGCGTTTCAGTACTTTTTTATTCTGATTTCTGCTAGAGTACCAAGACCACATAGTTGTTCCTGCGCATGTAAAATAGATATATTAATTAATTAATTGATTGATTGATTAATTGATTGATTGATTGATTGATTAAATGAATGAATGAATGAATGAATGAATGAATGAATGAATGAATGAATGAATGAATGAATGAATGAATGAATGAATGAATGAATCAGTGAACAGGACGTTGATATTCATTACCATCTAGCCTATGATTTCACCCTAAAACCTGTCTCATTCGTTGTTTGACGATGTAATGGTTTGACATTCTCACAGCTCGCCAACCATGAACCATTGAGCCATGTGTATTTGGTCGCAAGTGGCGAAGCAGGGTTAACCGCGGTGTCGCCTGTGACTCGCGTAACATGCCCTGAACTAACAAACGCTCACGCGGCTCAATGCCTGTTGCTAGGCTGGCTGTGTAAGTGCGTGCAACCTCGGAGGTAACGTGCGTAGCTGTCAGCAGGCGGCGGCGTTGCCAGGCATTGTCGCATTCCTACCAACACTTTGGAGGTGTGCACATCCCCGTGTCATCCATTTTCCAAAGGACATTATCATAATTAACTGCGTGTCGACGTGCCCACTCTTTCTCAAAAAATACTCAGATGTCGTGCGCCGTCTGCAGCGAAGTCCTATCCGCCTAACTAGCAGTTCACCCTTGCCATTTGTGTTTGTGTGTGTGGCCTTTGTGAACTGCGTTCCAACCATATGAACTCGTAGGTCGTACTTTATAACATTCTTTTCCACAAATAATGAGAGTTTACCGCTACCATTAGAGGCTGCCATCTATGACATAAGGCAGTTTAGGTAGCAACCTTTGTGTGCCGCTGGCTATGTTTAAGGGTCTTACCAAGATAATTTGTTGGGCGAGTTTAGCAGATGAACCCAGGGGTGTTTCATGCGAAACATTCGTTTTCGTCACACTTGTTTTTGTTTGGGCCTTGGAGTAAAAGCCGAGGCTGAGTTGTGAGTCAGCGCTTGTCCTGTAGCTTCCTTTTATCTTGTCTTTTTTCTTCCTGTTCGCGCTGTTTTTCTTGCACTGGTTGCAGGGCCTTATTTCCTCTGCAGCTACAACTGGGATTAGCACCCCTTCGGTGTCACTGCATTAAAAATTAACGCCTTCAGTAACCGTAAACCGTTCAGTCCATGTTGTTGAAACAATTGACTTCGTTGCCACTTATTAGTTTCTCGAATAAGGCGCCCGTAACCATAATGACCACGTGCCTGCGCAGGCACGGAGCGGTCAATGCCAGCTGCGATAGATTTGCGATTAAAAGTGTCATGGGGCCATTCCACAATATCTCGCGAGCTTGCGCAGACAAACAGCCCGAGCGATTTCACAAACGCATGAGCGCTGACAAAACACATATCATCGTAAAATTACTTTCGAAAAGGGAATAAATTACATTACCGATTACTCTAATTACGCGACCAATTACTACTACCAAAATGTAATAAAATTATACCACAATTACGTCTGCACAGTAATCAATTACACTTCAGTTACTTCCAGGTTTTCATTCACAAAACCTACGTAAACATCGTAAACAAAACAACAACCTCTCTGCAGGTGTGACGAACACACATTAATTCTTTCGTGCTCCCGTTAAATTCCGTCCCAGGCAACTATACCTCCCTCTTTCCATTAGCACGCGCCATTAGAGAGATAAAAACGGCAAGAAAAAAACAGAGACTCGTCACTTTCATTGCGGTGTAGACAGAAACGAACTCATAACATAGCGCCTTGCTGGCCCCTAGCGGTCGCCAGCGTGCGAAGCTCCCGAATCCGGTTATTTATTGCTTCGGTGGTTCCAGGAATCGACCACGACAACTTGCTGTCAGAAACGTTCACGCCATGAGCATTTGCGCCTGCCTCCTCCTCCCTCGACCCGTGGACATGAGTGTAACCAGGCACCGATGCGCCCTGGCCGACGCAACAGCGAGCGCAACTGCACGCTCCCAATTAGTTGTGAACTCCGGCCGTCTTGCGCCACCTGTCCCTTCGGCAGACCTTTGGCACCTTATATCTTGATGACTGAGGAGTGGTTTCGACTACCCGTTATATGTACCCGCAGTAATTATTAACTGACCCCGCTACACATAGACACCGGCAATCTCAGACGCACAGTTCTACTCAAATCTGTCCTGTCCTTTAAGCTGGCCCAGAATTGCCGCGCGTCGTTCCTGGTTTCGAGGTACCCTACCGGATGTACATAGTATTGCCTATAGAAGGAGCAGTGACGCCTTTAGTAATCGAATGGAATTAATTACTAATGCAACGAAATTTCTGCGCTTAAGTAATTCATTACATTACTATTTTACTATACCAGAAGAGTACTCCAGTAGAACTTTTACCTGTTGGCGCTTCTTGTTGGCGCTTCTTGTTGGCGGTTCCTTATTTTATACCAGAAAAGTAATTCATTACGTATTAAATATTGCACTGATTCCATTGAAGTATTTCAATTACTGGTATGTCTCCACCATACTCTCGCTAGGGGTGGATTGGCCATTGGTATTTTGCATTTAGTAACATATCTGCGTTCCAGTTGCGTTGTTTTCAAAAGTGACATTTTCGGCCTCACCCAATTGGCGCAAACCCCGGAAGCAGAACGTCATTTCCGTTGCGACTGTGAGCGGCGGCATGTAGCGAAACACCCCACAGCACTACTGTTCGTCGCCGAAAATGACAAAAAAAAAAAAAAAAAAGACAGCCTCATTTGTAGTCACGTGTCGCATGCCAAGGTAAAGAGAAAACCAAAAGCTGCTCCCAGTAGGCTTGAACAAATAAAAAAGAAATCTGACAATTCTTAAATGTGATGAAGAGCTTTCCGATATACTTCACAAAGAAAATAACGCACACAACTTCTGGTGGCTTTTCGGTGACAGATGGCCTCTGCTGCAGCGGCGGTTGCCGCCGTGCAGCCGCCGACTGTCGATGGTAAATAACACGCCGCCAGCTTGTTCTCACGATGCGGCATTTGACATTTAGCTCGTGGGGGAAAAGCAGAGGACAGTTTGCGGCATGCACTCACCCGTTACACACGCTCGCTGCCGTGCTCAGCCAGCAATTGTTGCTGTGACATCGCTAAACGTCAGTTCCGGCTGTGATCGGGCCTCTCTGCAGACGGTGATTTGTATGTTTTGCATTCCTTTTCTACAGACACCGCAAGAACCGCGAGGTGCCACTGACGGGTGTTTTATTATTTTTTTTTTTTTTTGGGGGGGGGGGCCGTAAATAAATAAAGGGGTACGCTAATGAGCTTCTTTCTGTGTTTCTGTCACGGCCATAGGTAAACGGAGCACGGTTTTCTGTTCAAGTCACGGTGCAATACTCTTACACCGTGGTTCAAGTTAAAACCACGTCTTCTGTATTGGAAATAAGAAACCATTATTTGTCCGAATGAAAGCTCACTGGCGTCTACTATCGGTTTGCACATACCGTGACTTTCAGTTCTAATTACGTAGCACGTGAAAATGCTTAGAAGCAAATAACGTGCTCTGTTTACTTTTGCCCGCACCGGTACGTGCCGAGAGGCATTGCAGATCATACAGTTTCTTAACATTACTAAGAGGGAAAGCTGGCGGCCTTACACATTATCCACTACATATAGGAGCACAGGCATGACGAGAAAATGAGTTTCCTTATTTGGCTCGCTTATTGTTTGGCATTAAACGTTTATTCAGCCGTAACTATATGACTCTTCTCGGGGAAAACGGCGGTGAAAGGCTGTGAAAGTTTTCACACTAGCGGAACACCGAAATTTCACTCACGTTAAATGCATTCAAGCAGTGAAAATGCACTTTTGAGATAAGTGTGCACACAGAGGAGAACGCCGCGGCGCTGCTGCCAATTTAGAGGCAGAAGCCATTGTCCCAGCACAGCAGTTGCCAAACCTAATACGCAACTTTGGTTTCCTGGCATTTGTGCAGTATACATGAAGTGCACTTATGATACTCGCGTAAGTGGCGGCGAAAATCTTTTCTTAAGGTAATACTAAGGAACTGAAAGCCGCAGGCGAATTTTTAAAAGGTTCACCATGGCGCGAAGAGCACGTGCGTGTCCAATGACGCCTGTAAACTAATTTGGGAGCCAAATGGCGAGCGACCGCGGCTATCGATAACAGTAAGTGACACCGTAAAACCGCCTACCGCATGTCCAAAGCATAGGTGTATACATGACGCCTCACTGTCGGCTGACTATCTACGTGATGCGCGGGCTCGTGACGCCAAACAATGCACGCGATCGTCATGAGGGAAATTCGGATGGCTAATAGTAGTAGAACAGCGAACGAGCGTGTGCGTACAGTAAGTGCAAGCAATTTGTGAGACATTACGCTGTTATGTCGCGTCGTTCAACGTAGGAACTCGCAGTCGCAACGATAACTTGCTGTTCTCTCTAGTCAGGTTCTCACTCAGCGAATCATTTCTTCAGCAAAAATCGGTGCTTCTCTTCAGGCCTAGGAGCAAGCGAATCCTCCAACAAAACAAACAGGCAAACAGGCCGAATTCCTCGTCCGTACAATTTTTATAGGTAAGATACGAGAAGCGAAAGCCCAGTGCTCAGTTTAAAGCCAGCTGACTTGCAGCAACGTAAATGACGCCGACGAGTTGATACCAAATTTGGAGGCTTCGCTTAAGTCAGAGTGGGCCGCCATGTTCGCTATATATTTCATAGGGAGGGGTCCTTGAGCATCTACTATATGGGAGCTATTGGAAGCGCATGCTGCGTCTGTGACTTCACCGTCCGCATTTTTTGACAATTTTCGCTACACCCGAGCTGCCACATCCTCTTCAGGCAATTCGACCAATCAAGTGAGGCCGAAGTTGACACTTTTGAAAACGACGCCACTCAAAGTACGGACGCCTGATTTCCTACTTACTACCCCTAGACTTCATTCTGAGCTGACTTTATTTTCAGACAATCCTTAAGATCGGCATATTACAAATTGCGAAATTTGCGGCAGTTTTATCTCATACTTGAGGCTTACAACTTTTATGACGAGCAGCGTTTTGTTTTAAGACCAAATTTTTAAAGAACCTTATATTTTTTAACGCAGTGGAGTCATCGGTGTCGAAAGCGTCCTATCTCCCCGGGGCTTGCTTTAGATGCACGGTTGACCATATTGTCACACCGTCACCATCCTTCATCGTCGTCATTAGCGTGACATATTAATAAAAAAAATTTGATCAGTGGAAGGTCTGGTTTCATGACGCAAGGAGGTAGCGCAAATAGAGGACAGATAGAAAAACAGTCATGAAGACGGGCGCTGAAAAAAAATCATTGCAGACTTGAAAATTGTCAAAGTAGGGAGCCAGTGCTTTAGCACTACACCGTTCTTTCTTATAGTCTCAATGAACTTTTTTTTTTTTGGAACTGCATTAATCTGACGCTGCTTTTGTGTAATGGACGCTTTATATTTAGATTTTGGTTTAACACCCCACTATGTATTACCAACGAGCCCGAATCAAGCTCCGCATTCCTCGTTTCTATGCACCCCGATGAGACGCTGGCGAAATTGGGGTAACAGAATTAGACGCGCTACCAGATCAAGACAGCTTCCTTGCGTAAATAAAAAAAAAAAGAGAAAGAAAAAAAAAATAGGAAAGAATATTAAACTTGAAACTTGCCAGTAGGGTTGTTTCATTAACTTTAAGCTAATAAATACTCGTTTGCGCACGGAATTTTAAGTGTGCATGAGGGAAAAGAAACAATTCAAAATGACTGGTGCTGTTCCGCTATTTTGCGCATGGGTAAGAAGCTGACGTGAATGCAAGGGTCTTGGCAGGCTGATTCTGATATCGACCCCCCATATGAAAAGAGATTCCCGAGTAGGCAGCTCCTGGCAAACGTAATATCAGGAAGCCCTACGTCCAGTTAGTGGTCGGCCATGTCAGCTGCCAGTTACTGCCTCCCACGTAACGAAAGCGTTACGGACGGACGGACACGATCCGCGAGCATGAGCCATTAAAGGCTATCGCCTTAAAAGAACAGAGCATGCCTGTACAAAGGTCTTTGCTATCGCAACACAGCTACTGCTCAAGTTCGAGCATTCCTTAAGCTCCTCTGGCGACACAAGGTTTCTAGGACAGTTCGTTCCGCACAATATATTTTGCAACGCGGTAGCAATAGAGTTCCAGTCACACCGAAATTCCGCCTCATGATAGACGAAATTTCCTGATTGGCCGAGCCATTGATGACGCCATTGGATTGAAAAACTTTATTTTCCACCACAAGAAGCCGATCACCCCCGTCCCCGGCACGAAGGCCTGGGAGACGGGGGCCGCCGCGTTAAAGTCTGGCGGGCAGGCCTTGGCCTATAGCTGCTTCCTCCGTAAGGTGGACGATGTGCCGCTGGAGCTCAAGGTCCGGACTTTGCAGCAGGATCTCCCAGCCCTCTCTACTAACTATATTTTGTTCAACCCGTAGATAATAATAATAATAATAATAATAATAATAATAATAATAATAATAATAATAATAATAATAATAATAATAATAATAATAATAATAATAATAATAATAATAATAACTTTATTTACCATCAACGTTTACATGATGGCGGGAGCCTGGAGTAGAAGCTGCCTTAGGGCAGCTTGACAAGGCATCAAGCTCCCCACTTTGGCAATGGTACATCAGCGGTCTTATCACAGTTGATAAAAACATTTGGGAAGCAATTAATCAATGTATAATAAATAATAGCGGGTAGAATTGAAAAAAAAAAGATATTGTGGGCATTCCTATATTATAAGGTCGAGGGCCCCTCTCGCCCCACAATGACTACATCTATCATGCTCTCTCGTCTCTCTGGTCTTGGCGTACCATATGTACCCCTGAGACGAGAGTGACCGATAACGCCCCTAGAAGTCACGTTACCACGAATGACTATTCAGAAAGCACCACTCACGGTAGTCCAGTACAAAAATGCCCCCTTGGCCCAATAAAAAAATGTGGGATTCGTCTACCTCTACCGCTGGTGGGTGGCGGGATCCTACATATAGTACGGTGAGGCTGCCTAAAATAATAAAAAGTAGTATGCCTCTGCCCGCGCTACTAAGTATAACGGGCTTGGCGGGATCCTACATTGAGTAAGATGGAGTCCAAAGTCATACTCCTCCCGCACCACTAATGTATCGCGGGTACAGAAAGATCCGGAATTGGCGATATAAATGAACAGGTCCATTCAGACAAAATTTTTAATATGGAAGTAATAAATAAAAGGGGGGATGCTACTACAGCTGCCCGGGCCCGGGGAGACTCCCCTGAGCTCCCCTGGGATGTAGTGGAATGGGATGGAAAAATAAGAAATGGGGAAAAAAGAATAAAGGGGGTGTTATGTGTAGCTGGACGGGATCTGGGGACAGCGAGTATTTGCCATGGCTTTCTGATATTTCTTGGCTTCCCGTAGGACCTGTCTGGCCAAAACAGGTTGTAGCGCATCTGTGAAGTGTCATGGGAAGAGTTCGTGACGTGACATGCTATTGCCTCGCCGCGTCGGTGATCGGTGGGAGATGAGACGTGGTGGGCTCCAAGTGTTTCTAGTATGGCATGGCCTTGACGGGAGGTGGTAAAGCAGTGATGCTGAGATTCATGATGCGTAGCGGCCTTCTACTTTAGTGTGTTGTGTACGGCTGTCTGCTGAATGCTGTGTAGTATTTCAGGACACCTACAGCTCCATGCAGAAGCATTTCCGGGTTGCTGCTTCAATTTTTAACGCGAGAGCTTTAAAGGGCTCGGCATACCCAGAAAATTCGGTGTTAGCGTTGTCGGCGTCGTCGTTGTGAGCGAAAACTCCCGGGCATGGCGTTGGCAGGTGGCAGCTGGAAGCTGACATGGCCGAGCACTGATTCTTCGATAGTTTGTGTAACCTTACGAGACCGCATGCAAAATATCAGAAAGTTGGAAAAAAGGTTCCAACTCGGGTTTTTCATTTGAGGTGGGAGGGTGAAATAGAAATGAACCTTTTAGTGCTCTTGGATGCTGAGTACATGTACGCGAAAGAGGTTTCTTTAGGTGGAGGTATGGCTAAGCATGCATTGCATGACTCGCAAGAAGGCGGTTGTTCTCCATAACTTTGCCCGTATGTGAAGTGAGTGATATACGGCGGATGCTCACCGGTGAATGCGTGGGTCCCCCAGTTTTTTGTACAAGAACGGCATTCGCTTCTTTCCCAGATAGGTGGCGAATTCCCTGTCTTTCAACATCACTTATATGATCTAATAGTTCGGGCAACTCGGGATCAGGATGTTACGAAGCATGTTGCAGGTGACTTGATCCCCGCCAGATGTACGCCTCATCATTTAGAAAAGAGTCATGTGCAATTCAGGAGTTCCAAATGGCGAATTGATGCCTTCTTCGAGACTTTCACGGGGATTGGAGGGACAATCAATTTTCGAAGTAGGGAGCCTCAAAGATGGTTAGAAAGCGCCCTGTATTCCCTTTCATTGATACCTCTGGAGAAAAGTTCGTTGTTATCCCAAACGTGGCTAATGTAGGCGCCGTACACTAGCCACATTAGGGATCTTAAAAGTTGCCATACGCAAGCTGTGTGCAGCTAGCCGTTAAGGTTATCGCGGAAGGACCAATCATCGTAAGGTGCAGTTGCGGGAGGGATGGTTCTCCGTGCGAAGCCGAGCTTAATGGAGCGTTTCTAAATGTAGGCAACCTTGGCAGCAAACAACCGAGACCAGTGGAGCACCGCGAGTTATATTTACCGTGCAGGATAGTTCCCCCAGTCACCTGTGACGAAGTTCAGGCGTCATTATTCGCGCGACATAGAAAAGCGGTGCTTTGCTTATACGTTCACCGCGGCATGAGAACGCCGCCATTCCAGGGCCGAGGCAGGACACAAAGCGTGAAACGAACATGGAGCTATGGATATGCGACACGGTGAAGTAGTTCGTAGCGCAAGTGTAGCAATCGCCTTCCTGCTGCCCTGGTCGAAAGAGCAGAGCTCCAGAGCTGAAGTGAATGCCACTGCGATTATCTTGTTGCCGCTGTCTCTTTTCAATCAGTGCTGCAGAAACACACTCGGCTTGCACGCTTAGCACAACTGATTTCACTTGGACACTGGCGAGTCTCACTGAAATTATTCGTGAGTGCCTAAGCATGTGGCCAGGGCATTGATTTTCAAACAATGAAGTGAAGGGCTGCCTATGCATCTTGTCGCTTCCACATGTTAACTCTTTGCAGCCTGCTCTACGAGCTAACCTTTCAGCAGCGAAGTATTTTTTTTTTTATCTCGACAGCATGTACCTCTAAGTTTCCTTCGCATTTACAGGGGAGAATGGTTGTCAAGCTTCATTAAATCCATGTATCTTGAGAGCCACCGAAGTGCTTTAGCAACACGCGTACTGTTTGCACAAGGAAGCTGATAAAATGCTGTCTACTCGGGCTTGGAGCAGGCGTGCGCTATAGGAGAGAGTCGACAGCCGCTTGGCTCGAAATGCGCAGATTAGCCGCGGCACGCGAGATTTAATAAATCGTTATTTTGCTGAAATTTATTTGCCGTTGGTTGAGTGAAACACATACGTGAGTCACCGACAACCGAATTAACCGTGACTTCGACACCGCGTGTCGAGTTCTCATGCATCACAATATCGGTGGTACTCTATTGTAGCCAGTGTGCATTAAGTGAATCGGATGTATTAACTAACCAAACTGCGGCGCATATATTTTTGCTCGAAGACGCGATAGCGATAGTTCTGCGATCGCAAAAGGTAGCAGCTACAGAGTCGTAATAAATGCTCTATAGGTGTAGTGGTCAGTTCGTAAAGCTTCATTACCGCTGACAAATCGGAATAACTCTCGGTTCTAGCATTTGATGCCGTTCATTTGATGTCGCTCTTTCCACGTCTGGGCTTATAGAAGGTAGGGTCGCATCTTTCCTGCTTTGGTAGCTGGATCTCCGAGTGAGCACCGTGCGTTTTTCCACGTGCCGAACGCGTACTTCTGGACCACATTCAAGCGCCAAGAGTGTACTAACATATGTTATTTCTCAAGTGTCTAGCGCCACATCTATTTGTAACCGATCGCTAAATGTTCGCTTCTCAAGGCCTTTGGCATAAAAAGGTGAATCACTCCATTTCTTTTCTAGAGCTTAACAGAAAAATGAAAGCGAAAGGCCGTGTTCTCTCCGTGGATGGTGGCCAGGTGAACAGCCTTGTCTTCCGGCTTTGAGACAGCGTTTTGTGCTCAGCCATTCGAATGCTCCTTTGCGAAACGCCCCAAATGCAAAACACCATACCCTGGAAGCTTCCTGTTCTAAAATGCTGTCGAAACTAGCAGCTGCGCTCATTGAAATTCTGAGCTTAATACTTCCTGGCCTTGAAAGCGCGAAAACGGCAACGTGCGTTTGCTTTCGAGATACGGCAAGCTAAGTGTTACCAAATTCTGCCTGCAGTTAAGGGCACACTTTCGTATTGCTATTCTTGCAGAGTACCACTTTTCATTCAATATACCGCCTGCCTGACCGCTTTCCCACGCACTGTAGCGAAGAGTATTCATGCGGATGCGTCGACGCGGAAACGTCAGAAGCCTCCACCAATTTTTCAAAACCGCTTTATTCCGACGAAAAAAAAAAATGCAATAAATAAAATGCGATTTGCTATGACCAAACCGACAACGTACATGATTTCAGCGCTGATTGGTACCTCGCATCAAATCCAGTGCAGTCGTTGCCCTTAATACATGCACAACGCTTGTTTCTAAGCTGCCAGCTCGCCGTGTCTAAGTAAGTGTTCGCTTATTTCGTCGCTACAGTCGATCCCGGATATATCGAACTCGAAGAGGAGGGGGGGAGGGCGGTATATATATCGTTGATTCGATATATAAAACACGCCAACTGACTGATGAGCGTCTCTATAATCCTGAAGCATGTACACGGTGTATTCGCGCTACGTTGCGCTACCTGCTCAGATACACGTCACGCTGGCATATTGGAAGCCCACCGCTCGCCGCCGGTGCAGCTTTTCGCGAGGTGCACGCGCGCACCGGCGCGTCGAGCTTTACTTCGAGACAAGTACTGAGAAGAGGGGTGCACATCTACGTTCCGCTCAGTGGGCATGAGCGCGCGTTCTCAATATTTCATAGGGATAGATAGGGGTGTCAGGGCTCGCGTCTTGAGCCTCGTTGTTAACATCAAAGCTGCTACGGATGGTGCTTCGTGAAAGCTACTGATGATCATAAGAGGTAATTCTATTACTGGTACACTATAAGCGTAACAATAACCTTAAAAGAGTTAACTGCAGAGCTAGTTGGTTGTAAGCGCCCGTGGTGTCTTCTTTCTTGTGTGTGTCCGTGTTGCGCTTAATACCGTGTAACTATGTGTAACAATAACCCAGTTCAAATACGTTACATTTGATTGCTTCTTCAATTTCAGCAGTGGAGCATGCCACGCGAGAGCCGCCGAAAGTTCTGCTCAGCAAGGTTAGCTTCACCGCTCGGCGCCAGCGCACAGAACTTTGGTTTCTTCGCAAGGCGCCGTGTCGCGCTGAAAACAAGCATGCCAGAACGAAGGCCATTTTCAATCAGACTCTATGTTCACCTCGTCCAACGGTTTTCAGCGTTAATGCTGCCAGCAGGCGGCCAAGGCTGCGCACGTGAAAAGGGATCGTAGGGTCACCACTATAGGAAAAGCACCCTTGCAAGTGCACGGCTCGCAGTGCGATATATCGAATGATCCGCTTAACGGGAGTTCGATAAAGGCGAATACTGCTTCTATACTTTTGCTTTTGATTTTCAAAGCGACATTCGGAAAGTGATATTAACAATAATTCGATATATCCGGCTTCGATATATATCTGGTATCGACTGTATACGCGGTTCTTGCACGCGTGAACTTGCTTCCATAATGTGTCCGCACGGACACGCGGCACACATGTCTACACATTTTGCTCTCCTTCGAGGGGCACGTCCATACAGCATATTTATGTGTTACACGGAAAGGAGAAGGGGGAACATTCGCGTCACGTCATCTTGTAATGGCGTAGGAGAAATAACGACCGAAGTGAAGTCACGCGTGCTGGCACACTTGATGCGAGAAGTGCAGAGTTGCAGGCCCTTGCGAAATTTCTCTTGTATATATACGTCAGGTGAGACGGGGTGAGCGAAGAATATTCGACAAGTGATTTTCGGAAAACTGCTTGCGGAAATATCCTTTACTATGTTGAAGTTCTCAGGTGGTCATTTCTTGCTGTAGCGCTCACTTGAGTGGCGCAATCATCACTCAAATATTGTTCTCTTTTCAATATCTGCGAACAGTTATATGATAAACCGCCCCTCAATTCAAGGGGCGAACCATTCGTGACTATTGTAACGCATTACATGCACGCTGCGTTAGACTCAGAAAAGCGCACAGTGCGTATTAGCTCGCTACATTACAAAACTGATAAGACTTTGCCGACAAAGGGAAAAGTCCCAAAGAAATGCCTCGAGTGAGTTGATTCAGGGGCCAGTGCTTTCAAGGTCAGACCTTGCGATTACGGAGCTGCCAGTTGTAAACTTGTAGCTTGAGATCGACGTAAATAAAACCCTGATTAATTCCAAGATGCGTTCGTATAAGCTCTGCCTTTGAGACTATGACGCGACACAGTTAACGGCTTCCGTTGGTCGCCGCCCCTTGAGAATTCTCGTAATCGTACATACACTTTGCTATTTGCTTAAGAGTTGGTCTGTTAATTTGGGCCTCTGTTATGTCATACATACTCATTAGCATATAATCATATGCTACCGCATTATGTGCAGCACCACCTGACAGAGATTTAAAGCGCCGCTTTAACCAAACCAAACCGAAAGATTGTGCCTGCGTGGCCCTGGAGCAGCGTCTCTGACTCTGCATCTAAGGGTCCCTGGCTCGATTTCCATCTCCTGCCCCTCGGTCATGTCCTGTGGTCTCGTGACATTGTACAACCCGCCGACCAATCAGTGGCACCTGCCATCTACCACCTGTCACTATAGCGTGATTTTTCGCTCGCGTTGACAACGCCGAATCCGGATTTTCTGCAGAATGAAGCATTTAACATTGCCGCGTTAATGTGTTAAGTTCATTCCTCAGACCAGTGTTTCTTAAATGAGGTCCGCGAAACCGAGGGATGTCCTCAAAGCGACTTTCGAGGTCCGCGAAACCCACGCCGACAAAAGAGCTCGCGCGATAACTCCTGGCTAGGCATAGGTTTACAGGGTTTAATTAAAAGCACGGAGGTCAACAGCCGGCTATAGTTTCTTAAAGAAAAAGAAAGACGCAAGGAGCGCGAGAACGGACAGCACGCGAGAGAAAGAAGGGAGGAGAGAGAGAGAGAGAGAGAGAGAGAGAGAGAGAGAGAGAGAGAGAGAGAGAGAGAGAGAGAGAGAGAGAGAGAGAGAGAGAGAGAGAGAGAGAGAGAGAGAGAGAGAGAGAGAGAGAGAGAGAGAGAGAGAGAGAGAGAGAGGAGCGTCTGCGGCGCTTGTTGCTGTCAGCATCGGTGAAACTCGAGCTCAGGCTGCACTGCTGGACGAGTGAGCGGTGCGGCGTTGGGAGGAGTTTAATCCCTTCTAGCGGCTTGCGCACCGGCGCCGGCGTGTCGCCATCTACTCCACGTCTTCCCTAAGCAGTGGAACGATGACTTATCAAACACGCGTTTTCTATAGAGGCCAATTAAGCCTTGACTGTATCCCGATGCAGCGATCTACTTTCGGAACTGCGGCAGTAGTCCGCAAAAGATGGGCGTGGAAGACCCCCTCCTCCCCTCCAGTCTCAAGGGGTCCTCCACTGGTCTTCCATTGGTCCACAAGAGGTACCGACACATCCATGGCTGAGAACATCGACTTGGAATGTGTGCATGCAGGACAGACGTTAGCGTTTTAAATGCGAAAATATTACTTGCCATAACACGAGAAACGCCGACATCGGCGTGTCTGCTCGCGGGATTGTTCTAAAAATCCTAGCTATGGCAAGAAAAGCGAGTTGATGCCCTCAAGCGGCCGTATAAATGTATGCAGCAGGCTGAGCATCTAGCACTGGATGCATCCAGGCCTACCTGCGACCGCGGCCACCACCACTTCAGACGATACACTCGGCACTGGCAGACACTCATGTGGCGGCCGTTTTCCAGAGCTTCGTATCAGAATTGCACTGCAACAATTCATCGTAAAACTCTCCGTGGGCAGTCACACGTTTTCTCCTTGCATATAGCTTATATCGCCTAGTCAACTTGGAAGCTAGCTGGCAGCGAGATACTCGAACCGAGGACATATGTACAAGCACCTCCTCATACTTCAATGCCAAAGTTGTGGTGCGACCGTTCGTCGTACAGCCTTCCGGATGACTTACGTTGCAATAGCGTACGCCTACCAGCCGAGGAGGAGGCTTGCTCCAGATTCGAAACGACCACCTTCATACTTGCAGTTGCATGTCTTCAAGGTGAGATTTCGGTGATTACGGATCCAAGACGCCGCACACACACACACACACACACACCGAATACAATTCCAGCAGGAAGAACTTTAATACACATCGAAAACATCAGTAAGATATTTGACCTGCGGGACTGTATCATAATTTGCAATTATATACATAACCAGTCGTGAGGTGTCTGCAGAATCTGCATAGCAAATGTTTGATAATTTGCTTTGAACTACTCTTAATTACTCTCTTTTAACTACTATAAAAATTGATCGTAGAGTAATTGTGCCGTTACTGGCCCCAGACAAAAGTTGGCAGTGCCGAGAACGGCGGAGATAAATTTTAGAACGTGTAGAAATTAATGAACTAATTTGTAAATGACATGCACACACTGTGCATGTCCTAAACTCGCCCAGTAAACTAAAATGTGTCGCTTGCAGCTCATCTCCGCGCGTCTTTCGGCATCAGCGAACTTTCAGCCCCTCATCTCCATACATATTTGTTTTTTTCTTTTTTCGTTTAGCCTACAAATATTGTTATGCAAAACAGATGACTCTTCTGAACTCATTTGACCCACTCGTGGATAGTGTCGCAGTGTCATTTGCAAACTATACGCATGTGCGCAGTAAAGAACCTTGACCTGATAGTATATTTAGTGCGTACTCCGAAACGCCATCCGCAGCCGGCTTTCTCGTGTGGGTCACGAACGGGATTAATTACAGGCTCCAATCCGCGTACTCGACTATAGTGAAGCTGCCCACTCCTTCATCGGGAGTTTCATTCGCCTATGACTTTAGCGTTTACGCTAAAGTCATAGGCGTCTCTGCTCACGTTTAGGGCCTTTTCGCTTGAGTTTCGGATAGAGCAAAAATACAAAGCATAATTATCTTTATAACACTGAGCACATGAGGCCAACTTTTCAAGGAAACAATTCATTTTCCACGCTCAAAAGATACAGACTTTGTCAAAGGTGTAGAGCCCAGGTGGTCTGCTTCTGAGCCGTGCATTGCCACTGATTTAGCATTAGTGGAGGTCCTTCTCATTGGAGGGGGTAGGACTCTTCTTACCATCAAGAGATTCGCAACGCTCGAAATTCATTACAAGCCGCAAGCAGTGGCTCTACACTCTCTACACCAATGGCAAAGACTGTACCTGTAATATATTTCAAGTAGTACATACTTATCATTGCTCCTGTCCCTCTACAAAACGCATCCACTGTTCGAAAACTCTGGGTGGTTTGCGCAGACAAATGAAAATCTGCGTAAGGTTTTCAAGGCACAGCAACAGCGCGTCAGCAGCCATGACAACAATTCCCGACATGTATCTGTGTCGTATAGCCTGGCCATCTGTCGTCCTACCAACGTTCATCGTTTTGTGCTCAGAACATTCAAAGTGTCAATAATCAAATCAAACACTATTGTTTTCCTTTGAATGAACATTGATACCTCACCTGTCAAAACTGGCCCAGAAGCATGAGGAGTGTGAAAAAAAAAATAATGAAACGAGGCACGTGACCTAGAATGAGAACATATATTTGCCCTTTACTTTATGGATAATAAAACTGCATCCCCGCCACGCCTACCTCATAGGAGAATCACTACGCTGTAGTTTGGTCCAGTAAGCACTCCACAAAAGGCGAATCATTTCTCTGTTCTTTTCTGAGCAGGTACAGGTACCAAGTCAAGAGAAACATCACAGGCGGCCCAGCCAAGCGAGAATTTGACATTCTTTTCACGGGTGACCGCAACGCCCTGAATAATAAATGAAGAAAACAGACGCAGATGAGGGGGTTGTTTGGCAGAACAGGCTCATTAATTACACGGTGCAGCGAGCTGCTGCCACTGAAATCAGGAATGCCCCTGAATGTAGATTATTCCCGCTTGAACGGCTCATTACTCTGGGCAAACGTTTCGTTCTGTTTTCGTATTTCTTTTTTTTTTTTTTTTCTGGCAGTGGAGCTCATTCGATTGAAATAATCTGTTGAGGGACACAAACATACAAAAATAACGTATAAATATAACGTACTGACGTTATATAGCTCTTAAAGCCTAAGGCAGACCCCCTGGCTCTCCGTAATGAATAAAATATACGTTTAAGCTATTTTCTTCAATCTACAAAGTAATACAAAGCTTCCGCTAATGTTAAGGTTCCTTTAGTTAAAACCAGAAAAAGACTAATACATGCAAGGTTGCGCAATGTGACAAAGAAGTGGCTTGTGGAGATTAACGTGGAGTTTCATAAAGTGGAGGTTATTAAAAGGATTTGCAGCACTAAAGGACGACACAGAGAACAAGAAGCACAGGACGGCACAGCACAGCGAAGCACAGCACAGGACAAAAGCACAGGAGTAGCGCTGTCCTGTGCTTCTCGTTCTCTGTGTCGTCATTTAGCGCTGCAAACCTTTTTTAATAACTATGAACCAACAAGTCCAGCTTAGAGTTTTATAGTGAAGGGCTTCGAATTTACTTCTACCACCTAGAGTTTTTTTAACAAGCACTGGCATCGCACAGTGCATGCACGGGAGCTCTTGAGTTTAGTCTTCATTAAAATACGGCTGCCACAGCCATACCCGCGACCTTCTGTTTGACCGGAAAAGTGAGTGAGCCATTGTATAGCGGCGGTCTAAAGTGAAAGGCACAAGTGTATAATTGGCTTTTTCCTACATCCAAGGTTAGTGGGCGGTGAACCTTTTTTCTTATAGTTTGTAATGGTACTTTCCTGCGAACCGGCTTCTCCGGCCGATATTAGAGCGCAGCTTTTATGTGCCCGTCGGACGGTTGATCCGCATCGCCGTCGGCTCCGGTGTAACCGAGCGAAAGAAAGTCACGAGCCAAATAGAATTTTTCGGGAGAAAAGAAAGAAGAGCCACTAGCTGTGGTCCTATCTAATTACTTACATGGTCATTAGCATACGGTCGAAAGATACCACTTCATGACCACACCACACGTAAACTACTCAAGACGGACGCCTTGCAAGTAGTACACAAAGTAGCGCGCGCACGCTGCCCTGTTCCCTGCGTGCGGGGCTTTCGAGTCCGTCGCTCTCGACGTTGGCTTTCGGCACGCTTTGCAGTACATAACTTAGGCAGATTTCCGTACTTGCTTGCGAGACGGCGTCGGCACCGTGGGAGCCGCGTTTCTGATATCGAAGTAATCTTGCCAGGCCGGTTGCGGCAGAGTTTGTGGCGTCATTGCGGAGCTTTCAGACCATCGCCTTGTCACTGGCTTTTCCTTGCGAGCGCGGTGCAGAATTTGCTTGGTTTTTTCCAAGAGCATTGGCTGCTATATAGCACAGTGGGCTATGCTGTGGCTGCGTCTGAGGGTCAGCGGCCCTCTGGGTACTTGTTCTGGGGAGACAGAAGTGGGAAAAAAAGAAAGCTCATTTTCTTTGCGCTGTAAAACATACGAGCCGCTGTGTGTTAAACGTGAAATTATATTAGCCGCGTTAAAGTATGAGGCCACGATTTTTTCTCAAATATTGCTTTTTGTGCTTTTCTACGGCTTCAACACACCCAAACATTGCGAAGAAATTGGAATGGACACTTAAACACCGCCTTTACAGAAGTAATGACGCGCCAGCGTTAACACCTCCTGTCTGTCGACTCTCTTTGCGGATCCTCATTCGCGTACATGCGCTTTGCAAATCGCTCAGTCACTAATCCCTTTATTAAGAAGCTTTTTATCGGCTCATGGTGAATATCTCGCGTCTGCGAGATGTGTCCGAGAGACGTTGCGATAAGTTCTGACGTCAACATAATTTCCCCAGTAAGGACGTCGCACAATGTTTTGACGATGAAGTCAAAGAAAAGAAGACAATGAAACTACGATTACACAAAACACGCAAGAGAGAGGAAAAGAAGAGGTAGACAGAAGAGGAGGAGGAGGAGGAGGAGGAGGAGGAGGAGGAGGAGGAGGAGGAGGAGGAGGAGGAGGAGGAGGAGGAGGAGGAGGACAGACTTTCGCCATTAAGCTCTTAAGCGAAGCTGAGTGCAATTTTGTAATTATTTTTTTCCTTCTCTCATGCTCTTTAGCGCACAGTCGTAATTAGCTACCGCATTATATGAAAGACCATCTGACGTAGATATATAAAGCACCGCTTCAACCAAGCGATGCGAGCGTGCATCCTTGTGAGGCCTAGCATGCTTGGCTCGGAATACAGAGGTCCTGGAAGTGGAGGGATCTGTTGCCCTCGACCTTTCTATCTGAAGTTAGAAGGCCGAGTTTGTAGCTGCTGCCAAATAAACCATGCCACGTGGTCGCGTGGCATCGCACAACCCACCGACTAATCAGTGTCCGGCCGTGCCACCTGCCAACTACCACCTGCCAAAGCCACGCCCGTGAGCCTTCGCTCACAACGTCGGTGCTGGATTTTCTGGAGAACGGGACCTTGGATGCTATCGGGGTAATATGTTGCGAAACGAAGTATGTCTCTACCGACTTAGCTCGATAGTTATAGCCAGTTTTAAAGCCCCTGTCATCGCATTTCGAAACAGAGGAACTTTCGTCTCTAGGGCTAGTATTTAACATCTGTTCAGTAAACAGCTGTCGTAATATCGTAATAGGTGATGTTTCTGAAGTTGTCGGATATATACCATTATTCCTTAATCACGGATAAGTATAGAAGTTACCGAAGACAAGCTCAAATACGATACGCGCAACGCTTGAAAACAGCGCTTAGGTGAGCAGAATTGTGTTGGGGGCACATGGGCTGCAGAACAAATAACTTGAAATGTTACCGCCATAGGTTTGTTCCGGGCGCTGCGCTCCTGTTTTTGCCGTTCCTGTTGCTATCCTACAACGATCTAGCGCAATGGTCGCCTGTGAAAACCGCTACCTGCTTTAAAACCTCAGATATGCTATTCCACCTGTTGCGGGCCAAACGAAGTATGCAGACCTGCTCGCGTTTGCACGTGCATTAAGTATAGAGAGCAAAACTTGGCTGTTGGCCCGATTCATCGACTGCAAATCTATGTGGCATCGCGCTGTGGACTAAGGAGGGGGAGGCGGCTGATATTTTATGTACCTAAACCAGTTGTTTTCAGAACAGCTATGCACGCGAGCATTCAAGACACGGCCTGTGCCACTTGTGTAGTTGAAGCACGGCGTCAAGATGCACGCACAAGTTCCCTACCAAACGAGCTTGTTAAGATCATCGAAACTCTATTCAGATATATGCGTTCAAATCGTCAGTGCTTTAAACAGGACATGTAAATTGAATGCTTCAGTGCGCTTATTTACCAGCGAACTACCAACTTGCGGAAGTTTGAACGTCACTTCGATATTAGAAGGAGACGCTGTACGGATATCCTATAAGGCAGTTGCTGGCGTAAAAGAAATGAATTGAAGACGAGAGCTTGCATTGCCAAAAATGGCCCATAGATACAAAGAGTTCACTGCCTATCAGCTAATCGCTTAAAACGAACCAGAAAGGATGAGAAGCAGCAAAGTGAGTGCTCACTGCGTCTCCTGAATACCACAGCAATGGGCCTGGTGTGTTTTAGGCCTGTTCTTAATTACATTCGTATTGTTTACATAGTGTGGAAGCTTTATCGTTGTTTTTCTAAAAAAAAAAAAAACAATTTCGCTCTGCTTCGTGTTAGACTGGTAAGCTTCTTCTGGATGAATATTTTGGAATTAAATAATGTGTAACTCGAAATTATTCACTAAATGGCTCACTTCGGAAATAGGCGTAATTATGCCCGTTTAGTTTGTTCAGTTTTTCGAAGATTACTTGTTTAGCATTCGTCACATTACTGATTTTAGTTCGGTGTATAGGAAACACGAACAGCTACACTTTTTCTTAGTTCGGCCTTACAATGATTACTTATCAAAGCTTGCATGACTGGTAATTTTTATGTATTTTTACAACAAAAAAAAAACTGAAAAATTAAATTCAAGTTAAACGGTCGAAAAGTAAATTTAAATGCGATCTTTTTACGCTTGAGGTTGCGTAATAAGGCAAATAAAACATGCCTTGTTAGATAAATAATGTTTTAATCCTAACGGCTGTATATATATATAGGCGTCCGTGTGCTGTGCGATGTCAGTGCACGTTAAAGAACCCCAGGTGGACGAAATTTCCGGAGTCCTCCACTACGGCGTCTCTCATAGCCTGAGTCGCTTTGGGACGTTAAACTCCACAAACCAACCAACCAACCAACCATATATATATATATATATATATATATATATATATATATATATATATATATATATATATATTTGTGTGTGTGTGTGTGTGTGTGTGTCTCTGGTCTTCTCTCAGAAGCGTCGTGCCATGATTGGGCGCGGTCCCAGGCAGCGCTTGCTTCATCAGCGCGTAGCTTGATTTCTCAAAAGTGTGTACTTCGGAGGCAACAGCGAGGCGAGCTTTGTTAAGAAACTCAGCGGCTGGCCCGATAGCACAGCGCTGTCTCGGCGCAGCATCGAACAGCGGCGGCATTCGTGGTTCTTTCCGCCTTCCTGACAGTTTGAGTTGAAACAATATCCACTCACTCGTGCCGTCCTTATGCATATTCAGACCGTGACGAGCTCGCCTATCGTTTCTACCTACGGTAGCGCTCGACAAGGACAGGACACTCAATTTGCAGTTGCGTCGCATATGCCCGGCGCATGGGTGCCACTGTCACGTGTGCACAACGTGCTCCTTCATCCCGGATGTTTTGTCTCCCAACGTGCTCCTTTGTGTGGTGCCTCACGAGAACGGCCGCACAAAAGGGTGGGCCTTTGGCCTCCCTGGACAATCGCACTTCGCTTGTGCGGCAGCTCCATCGCACGCGCTGAACGAGTCGGCCGAGGAAGAATTTGGACCGGCGCTATGACCCTCTAAATACCTTACCGGCACCGTTTCCGACTGGGTTTGCATGTGACAGCTTCCCTCTCGAAAGCAGCTGAGGCCGGTGATCTCTGCGTTGCGTCACTGCTTGACAGCCGCGATGTACTAAAGGAGGAAAAAACTGTGTGACTGCGCTGGGTCAGCACACGCTATATACGACCACTGCGTCAAAGTTCACGCGGAGGCACGTGAAAAAATTGAAGCGGATAAGCGCCCATAACGACGGTTGCTTGTTTCAAAACTACGGGCAAGGATTAGCCATAGTTGGTCCGCGAAATTATTGACGAAATGATGATGCAGTGTATAACGAGCTCGGTAATGCCACGTGGCTATATAGTGCTCACGGCAGGTTCATGGTTAACTACTAAACGAGAATACGTGTTATTGCGCTTGCCCACAGCCAGTGCCATAGTGCCATTTCTCTTTCCTGCATCCTGATTATGCCTACTTTGGGGTCAGGGAAATGTGTGCGTATGGGCGTAATCGCTACGACGCTGCACTGCCTGCCACAACGAGGCACGCGTTTCGTGACGTCATCGACTGCGTTGGATTGGTTTCGAGAGTGACGTCCAGTGACGTGTCGTCGACGACGCATTGCTTTTGCTTCGAATTCATCCACGTGAGAGAATACCGACGAAGGGAGCTCTCAACTGGCGAGAGAAGGGCTGATGAATTTCAAGGTAATTTTCTAAGAAGCCGGTGACGGCGTCTTGTCATGACCGCGCGCCCCAGCCGATGGCGACGAGATCGTGCAAGGCAACGGCGGCGTGTGCGGGGGTGGTCACGTGATTACAGGGTTAATCTTTGCGCGGAAACCCTAACCGCCGACACGAGAAACCCGGGAGACGAAACAGCTAGTGGTGCATTTTATTATAGAAAAAGGTGTGTAATTGCGTCCAGGTTGAGCTCCTATGTTCGTCCCTCGTATTACTTTCTTTTTCTTTTTTTTTTCGCCACAATGCAAATAGCATAAAGAAACAGAATAGCACCATTATAAGTATGACCCTTGAATTTATATACAACATCTATGGCTGTGGAGATGCTGGGACACCTAAACCTTGAACCTGAAACCTAGATGTCCCCTACTTTGCATCGTAGTGTACTGCCTTACAGCTGCGTCGCATCGGCACACCTTTGAGATTTTTGCCTTTGTGACATCTGCAAAGGCAACTTTCTTAAATTTTGTGCATTTATTTTTCCCCTGTGAATTTTTCAAGTACTGCGCTCCTGCAAGCATGTAGTTGAAATGCTACTATACACAGCAATACGGGACCCTGTAGGAATAAAGAGCAGAAAAAAGGGTAAATTTGCTGCGCAGTGGGGACTGCACCTTCGAGAATTTGTATACGGTTCTTTTTTTTTAATATTTCTTAATTTGAACGAATATTTTATTTTTCGCCCGCCGTCTCGTGGCGATTGATAATTAGACGCATCTCTGCTTAGAGACATACAGGCGCATAGCTGCACGCACCGCGGGGTTCGCCGTCAACGCATCGACAGTACCTATGGTGTTGCAACAGAGCGCATACTTGCGAGCCGCCGCTAGACTCATCCTTGCGTGCCTTGATGTTTACGTACAAAAGCAGCGGTGTTTTCTGACGCATGACACAAATAACACGAGAACGTTCCTCACGGGGAATCCCACCTACACCCTGCGTCTCTATGCAGTTGCTTTATTATTCGTCGGAAGCTCATCACGTACCGTAAACCGACATTTAACAATTTCTACAGTGGTGACGTAGGCAAATTAAAACGGCCAATCTCCTCTTGCTCCTTTTATCCAGTGACTCAGCCAACATCGAGGGCGGATTTTGGCGGGTTGCTACGACATACCCCCCCCCCCCCCCTTCCCCACACACACACACACAGTCAGTCTGTCCTTGCTGTCCTCAACGTAGGAAAACCTGAAACTTGAACACAAATTTGGAACTCAAGCTCCGCCAAATTAAGGGTACGACTCGGCAGCGTTCATGGCTCCCGCCTGCGACTCCCCCTGGAGGATCTTCGTTCGCCTACGGTTACTCGCTTAATCCTTAATCCCTTGATTTGTGTCTCTATTATCTCGCACATACCAGAGTACAGCCGTGGGCTACCACATCATGTGGACCATCGAACAGTATAGATATACAGTCCCGCCTATAGGGGCAGCGTCAGGATCCAAGGATCTCGGAGGGTTCGGTTCGCATCTCACCCTCCCATCTCAAAGAAGCTACCCGAGTTAGCAGTCGCACAACCAGCCGACCAATCAATAACGGGGTCTTTAACGCTATTGTGCTGAAATTTTAATTTGTTCAGTGGCCATCGCTCCTTTTCTTCCTCTACGGTAAGCAAATTACTCGTTTAGTGCACTCGCTCTCCTTTTATCTGTGAACAAAATGCCACAAATTAATGCATGTAGAAAAGCCGCCCTCATCCTCAACAACCCCCCTCCCCCCCCCCCCCCCCCCCCACACACACACACACCCGCTCGTACTTCTTCCAGTATGTTCCAGTATGAGCGTATCCTGTAAGCATCTTGCTCGAGACACAGATTTGCACATCTGGCGAACAAATTCGGTGCGCGCGCACGCACAGGGCGCGAACACACATACGCACACACGCAAGCGCACGTGCATCGCGAAGCCAGCCAATCATCTACACGGCAGACGTCACGTTCCGGCGACTACGCCGAAAGCGACCGCATTGTGTCCGCCGGGACAGGGCCCCTTGCAAGGCCTCGTCCCCTCTGCCGATAGGCCCTGCCGCTCTTTGGCCCCGCATTCACCCCTTCTAGTGCCTTGTGAAACAGCCCGCGCATTGCTTGGCGCACTGCACGTTTTCGTAACGCTCGCGGCATGCATGCTCGGCAAGATGGCCCCGTCCTCTCGAACATCCACCATGCTGCGGCGCGGAGGCCGCTGGCAACTGGCGGAGACACCTCGCCCCCCTCGCCTGACGAGCGAAGGGCGCGTGTCGCCGCCGGCGTCCACAGTCCTCGGCACCGGCGGCCGCGTCGCGCAACCCCAAGCTCTCGCTGGCGCTGGACCGAAGAACGGTGAAGGTCCCGGCCTTCTTTCCGACGCAAATGGTAACTTGGGACGGCCCGGTCAAGCGCCCGGTCTCACCAGCGCATACATACATGCGGCCGCGAGATGCAGGCACAACCTTCGCCGCTTTGCGCGCAGTTGGTGGACGGGGGGCAACGGATGTAATGAAATGAGCTGACGACCCCAAACGCGTCCGCGTGCGTGCACGCAACAGCGGCTATGAGAGTTGCGTTTAACCCCGCTGAAAAGAATACTTATAAAAATCATAGGGTCTCTGAAACATCTCTTAAGAGGAGAATGGCGAAAGCCTACCCTTCCTATCCTATAATTTGCATCCCATCGTTAGCCTCTTGTCGGCATTCGTTGCAGTGCTACATATAATTATAATTGGTTTACAGGAAAGAAAAGGCGCAGTATCTATAACACGTTCCCCGGCATGTATGAGTTTGGACGATACACCATCGCTGCGGTCGCGTGGCGTTCCTTGGCGCGCGTTCAAGTGTGGCATTGCAGATGACAGGGACGCAGCCCGCCTCGGCCAATCACAACGCCGCAGAAGCCGGGACACACTTAGTCCTCGACAGCATGAGCCATTAAAGGCTTTGGCCTTAATAATAGCTGCATGCTTGCAAGTCTCTTTTATCGGTCAAATAAGACAACCATGCCCCTAAAATCTGGATGTGAGCCTATTTCAACCAAAAGTTGTTTATGAACATTAACGTCTGCATATATTGCGAGATCCCTTCCCGGGAAGCTTTTAGTTCTCTGCAATTCATTGTGAAAACCACAGTTGATTGGCTTTTTATGCCACATTTAGCTACTCGTTACAAGCCCAGGGCAGCGAAACCAGCAACCAGGTATTGCCAGTTATTTCAGAAAAACGCTCTTGAGGCGCCTGGCGACGAGCATTAAAATGCAAATACTATTGTTGAAAACTCTCGAAGTACGCGTTCAAGGATGTGCTTCTTTTTTGAGCATCAGAAAATGGGCCTGTCAAGCTACGTAACTACAAGCAAACAGTAAACGCATTGTCAGGAGTCCGCTTTGCAATTCATGCAATTGTCCTTAATCAGGCGAAAGCCTTTAATGCCTCATAGCTGTCGGCAGAAGGTTGTCAACAGAGGTGTCACGATTTCGAGAGCGAGAGTTAAAAATAAATAAATAAACCTTGTCTCCACCGGGAATCGCACCTTCATCCCTGTGAACCCTAGCCGAGCGCTTCTCCACTGCGCCGCGCCCCGGATCGTGAAACGCTCTTCATAATTCCCTTTGTCTATCGTGAGGATCATAGCGGGATTCCGCGAGTGACAAATACTGCGCCCTTTCCTTTCCTGTAAAAGAATTATAGAACGCCGGTGAACTTTGATGCGTTCAATCAAATGCTGGTTGTGTTTGGCAAGGGGTGCGCAATGTACCGTCACGACATATCATGACGTCACTAGGCGATTCATGCATATACGAAGCTGACTTCGCCGGGTGTCCGATCCAGGCGTCCGTGCGGCGCCTTTCATTTGCGCTTCCTCAAACGCCGCACCACATAGCAAACAGAAGCAGGCATAAGCGGCGTTTGAAATTGATTTACAGGATAGAAAAGGCGCAGTATCTGTCAATTCTCCGCAGACACATGTACCGCGCCGTAAAGGAAGGGAGGAAGGCGGGAGTGAAAGAAGAGAGGGAGACAAAGGTGACGTAGTGGAGGGTTACGATCCACCGCGCTATAATGGCTTTTGCCTCATCGCACTTTCGTGGTCCGAAGTGCCCTCTAGATTTTTTTTTTTTTCAAACTATCATCTATACTTTAACCTTGAGCTTGGCGCATGATAGCCTCAGTCGCTTATGTGCCATTAAACACAACACAACACAACACAACACTATATGAGCCCAGAATCTTCAGTCGTACAGGGTCTAAACTTGACTATTTTGCAGATACGATACTTCTACATTAATAAGTAGGCTGCGACTAATGCACATGGGTGTCGGCAGGGGGGTGCAAAAGGGGTACTAGACCCTCCCAGTCAAGCCGCACCCCCCGCGGATATCTTCCGCAACTCGGTTAGAACGGAGAGAAGCGATACGTTGCTGTACCATGTGGATTAGTTTGATGTTGGTAGCGAGCGTTTCACGCGCACGTTCATGTTTTCCTATCATGTTCACGAAAAAAAATTAAAGTTGCCACTCAAGTAAACGAGGTCTGCTTGAAGGTTGCCCTGAAGGAGGGCACCTTGAGCTCTGTAACTTACTGAAACGCGACGTCATCCAGTCGGTTGCCACTTTACCAGCCAAATAATGCGAGCTTGCGCGATGAATTGGCAAGAGTCTGCAACAGGAAATTAGCTGTTTCACAATGTTCAGCTGACGTATCAGTCATTATTTACACAGTTCGGATCGAAACAGCGTTCACCACAGCCGAATGACGAAGTCATCTAATGCTGCCGTGTGTAGGTACTGAAAACCGAACTGAATTCAAAAGCGCAATAACGATGCATTTTCAAGGGCTTTTTATGCAAAGGCATACACTTGAAAATAGCCATATATAGGCTATAATATTAAACAGTGGGCATTTGTAGGCGTTATAAAGACATTATTAAACGTATTGTCAACAGGTAATGCGTGTTCATATATAAATATGGTACGGCTACGACTCATAAACAAAAAAATAGGCGTTCGCCTTAAATCCGGTCTCTAATCATGACACAGTGTCCTCAACGGTGTTCTGCTTTCTTTCAGCTGTGGGCACACCTGAGGCGTCCGTTCGGTGTGGCGGTGGGCATGCTGTGCCAGTTTGTGATGATGCCCCTGCTGGCGTTCGGCCTGCTGACAGCCATGCGCCTGAACGGCCTCTACGCCATCGGCATGCTCATCATGGCCTGCTGCCCCGGGGGCACCGTGTCCAACGTGTTCGCCTACTTCGTCGACGGAGACGTGCCCCTCAGGTAAGGCCCCGACACGCCCCACGCTTTGGTCCCGGTCCGAAACCTGACGCCCGTGAACACGTTGCTCTCGGTCGAGCGTGCTTTCACCGGTAACCTTTAAGACAACTCGGAAAAAAAAAAAAAGAAACGACGTTGTACTGTTCGAAAACGTCCCTGAATCAAATCAAATGTTGTGCGCGCGAGACTGCAAAGGACATTCGGCTCTGCTGGGCTGCCATGACGGGATGAAGCGGAGGCGACTGGTGACGGCCGCCGTCCCTAAATTTTTAACTTTACTAAAAAAAAAAAAAAAAAAGAAGTTATTGACTGCTTCCTTCGTAACCTAACTAGGAAACCATTTCCTCGAGCCGCTCAAATTAGGACATCTCGTCAATGGAGCGCAAGCGGGCGAAGCTGTCACGGCTTGATTTTGTTATTTTATTTATTCTACCTTTATTAGGAAAATTACCCCAGAGTCGATCGTCATGCCTATTTAAAAACTGAATCCTGTTTCTCTTCTGAGGACCACCCGCTAGAGATTTCATGGTGCCATCACTGTTGAAGTGTAGTCGATTTCACGAGGCCTTGGTATGACACAACTCAAGAACGGAACGGCAAACGCCCCTCGAAGCCAACGGTGTGGACGGTTGTCGCTTAATCCATAGTTATCCCCGAGCATCCACTAAGCCCAGTGATGTCACGCTAGCGGGTGCGACGAAATCAAGCTCAAGGTGACGACAATCAGTCGACATCATTGATGGGAGGGCCTCCTTGAAGGCATTTAACGTTTTGTTTTTAAGTTGTACCAGACTGTAGTGATACACGAAAAAGTGCTGTGACCGCTTTCACCAAGCCCAGTCTTTCTCGTAATGCGCTCAGAATTAGGGTGCACGTATAGCCTCTATAACTTTCGGCACATTATGCACATTGCATGCCGCAAGTTATTGGCTGTGACTTCTCATGGTGGCCATGATTCAGCTATTTGAAAGATGAATTCGGCTTTTAAATCTCGACTTTGTGTGTGTTTTCTAACATCACAAGTGATTTCATTAGCTCTCTTCTAAACAGTACATGTGAATGTCTTAAATTGTACATAAAAACACCCCATATCCTTTAAGATACTTGTAAGTTGCAGCCTTGTGAGAACTCCACCGCTCCTATGCACCACTGCACCGCCGCGGTCATGCAGTGATTAGGGCGCTCGACTGATGTGTCCGAGGATGCGGTATCAAATCCCAGCCGCTGCGGCCTCTTTTCATAGAAGGCGAAAGGCTGAGCCCGTGTGCTGTACGATGTCAGTGCACGTTAAAGAACGCCAGGTGATCGAAATTTCCGGAGCCATGATCTACGGCGTCTATCGCAGCCTTAATCGCTTTGGGACGTTAAGGTTCATAAACCAAACCAAACCAGTAAGATATCGAATGTAAGGGCTTTTGCGCTTGGCTGGGATCAAGCACCTCCTGCAACCGTTGTTACACATGCATGAGCTGATTTACGCACGTATGCAGTGTTTCGACAGATAGCGCCAGCATCCCTTTGAATACGGAATACCAGGCCTTGCTCCAGCCCCAAGCAGTGCTTCTGCCGCGTATATCCTTGTCGCACTCCCTCCGCGTACCTTACAATGCGCACCGGTGTTTTCCGACATTTTATCGTGGTAGCCTTAAACGCCCGTTCTGCAGAAAATCCGGCACTGACGGCGTCAGAATTGTCGGCATTTTCAGCGAAAAATCAAGGGCATGGCTCCGACAGGTGGTAGCTAGATGGCAGGTAACATATTGCCACGTACCGATTGATCGATGGAGTGTGCGACGTCACGAGCATATGTGACAGGAAAGGAGCTGCCAACTCGATTGTCTACTTCGAGATGGGAGGGTAAGATGGGTATCGAAACTTCTAGGACTATTGGGCAATGAATAAGACACGCAGGCACATCCGTACGGCTCGGTTGAAATGGGGCTTTATTATATCCCAGGTGGTCTTTGACGTAACTGCAAGTAGCTTATAATGCTGAATGCTAATGAATATATGCGAGCTATTAGAGGCGCAAATGAAGGGATTAGAGATTGTTCAGTTCAGTTCAGTTCAGTCGTTCAGTCGTGTCCGACTCTTCGTGACCCTATTGACCATGTCACGCCACGCTTTCCGGTCTCTCACTATCTTCCTAACATCACATAACTTCATTAGAGATTGAGTGAGTACCAAAGTGGATATGCGCGAACGAGGAAGCGCAAGATGAGACGCAGACAGGGGATGGTTACGTTACGTTGGTTACGTTATGATTACTGTTATTACCATGCTAATCATATTTCTTTGAATTTTGAAGACGTACAGCCTTTGTCAAGAGCAAAAGCCCGAGTGGTTTTCTTCTAAAAATGTCATGTAGCGAAGCTGTTGTAGCTCCGGGGGAAGCTCCATGTGTCGCAGGACGAGGACCTGGGCACTCCTCACCCTCAGCGGATGGAACGCGGGCGAATCACCACAGGCCACAAAGCATAGCCAAAATAATTTTGAGTTATTTACTTTCGACAGAGGGTGTACGTGCCTGGGACAGGTATATAATGGAGTCGGACTGAGGATGCATTTATGTTGGAAAATAAATCGCTTATAGTTTGAATTCATAGCGGGCGCTACTCAGGTACCGGCAACGCGGGATGCGCACGCACGCACGCACGCACGCACGCACGCACACACACACACACACACACACACACACACACACACACACACACACACACACACACACACACACACACACACACACACACGCGCGCGCACGCACGCACGCACGCACGCGCGCGCGCGCGCAAATTTTTGTCAATTTTTGTAGATAAATTATCTTATATATTCCAAATTTCGCAAGTTTACTATTCACTCGTCGCTCGTCACACCTCGAAAGGTTGAGGCAGGCTTCATAGCAGACAATGCAACTGCGTAGTATATCATTTCTCCGGCCTGTCCTTTTTCTTTCTTGCTCATATTATCTTCTATTCCAGCAATATTTATGCTGCCTTCCCTCTACGGCATGAATGTGCACCGCGCCGCCTTCTGGTCTCAGTTTCTTGTCCTCCTTTTCTCCGTTCTTGCGTTTCGCATTGATAAATAGGGATCTCGATGAACCGAGATTTCTCTACCCCTCTCATTCTTCATTTTCTTTCCTCTGTGTGCAACACATTGGGTGTCGCTTGGGAACTGCGTCAATACCGTTCGAAGCCGGTTTCTGGAACAAAGTACAGGCCAGCACAAAGACGAGACCTGGGAATCCCACATGAGGACTGGTCGATGTAATTCGGCTGCGAAAGGCAACACGTTTAAACAACGAGCAAATGAAGCTTCTAATTACCTTGCCGCGTGCACCTGCGTTCATTCTTTCGCACACGCCGTGAGCTGAAGATCCAAGATGTTTCATGACGTGTATTGCGAACGCAGACAGTGCGCTGACACTGCATTCGGCGGATACTTATTCAATTGCTCCATTGGCGATGCTGCCACGCGTCACAAAATAGAAATTTTCTTTGTCAGGTTTAACTGAGCGTTAATTTCTTTATTTCGCCTAGCGGTGTAGGTACAAGATGGCTAACACCTGAAATAGACACACCTCCGTTCATCCTAATGCGCAATAAACTCGCATTCCGTCTAAAGCGCACTCTTTACGCTAGTGAGTGCCCAACTTCAATCAGAAAATTATAACAGGAACGATCATAATATAAACCCCGCTCTCGTAAGTACTACCGGCTCGTCGTGTGGGAAAAAGAATATCGTCCCAAAGGGCACGCTTGCTCATGCAGCTTCGCTGGCAGCATTAAGTGCCGTTGGTTGCTCAACGGCGATGACACAATCTCCGGTGAAGCTGACTTCTGCCTCGTATCCTCGTATCGGTTGCGCGCAGCAGTGCCAGCAAGGGAGCGATACAGAGGCGCTATACGCGAAACAGTGCGACTCTGCGCACGCGAACGATCGTAGCACGCGACTAATTCGACCGTCACCGTTGTCCTGCACACTGATCTCACCTAAACTTCCTCTCGTTCAGAGTGTACTCAGTGGTCGCGCCGTGGCGCCTGCGGCTACAGACAAGCGGGCCCTGCCTGCGCACCTACCGAGCCCCTAAATAACTGAATGTAAATCCAGCCGCCGCATGCGAAGGTCGGGCGTGTGCAAGCGGAGTGACATGATGGTTGCCACGCCCAATGGATTGGAGCGACGGCGTCAATCCCAAACCCATCTCGCTGCCTGTCGTCGAAGACGCCGTAGAGATGTCATCGCATGCGCTGTAAAAACGCCGTCCTCGTTAACGTTCCTGGTGCGAAACACGACGCCGGCGAGCATCAGCGCATTAAAAAGGCGTTGGACCGTTCGTGAAAAGCGACATAACTGTATATCTCCGGTCTGCTGGCTTTTCTTCCTAACCGAGCTTAATGCGCGAAGAAAATAGCGTGTCAGTCGGACCGTGTAAAGAAATGAAGTCCTCTCATTAGCTGCCCAGTCGCAGTAGCTGAGTGGTTATGGCGCTTAACTGTCAGCCTGAAGATACGGGTTCAATCCCGGCTGCAGCCATATTTCGATGGAAGCGAAACGCGAGCCATCCAGGCGCTGCTTGATATCGGCAGATATTTAAAAACAAAAACATGATGTGGTCGAAATTGATCTGGAGCTTTACGGCGTCTTTCGCAGCCCGTGTCGATTTGAATCGTTATCCCTTATTTACCGCACCATCACATCACACACCAGGTCGCTCCATGGAGTGCGCTCCCATTGTGACCACACCGTGCCATCATTAGGCACCTCTAGCTACGTGACCGAAGGCGAATAGCGCTGTCCTGAATTGTTTTCCTTTATCATTTGAAACTTTGTATTCCAATATACTGCATTAATAGAAATAGCATTTGTTTGTTTCTTTTGTAAGATACGGCAAGACTATGAGCCCTCTTGCGGCTATCATTTACCCACTCTTTTCTAAAACAATCAGAATATGCTGCCTGTCCACTTATAGGACAAGGACCACCGTCATAAAGGAATCAAGCATCCTAGAAGAAAACAAGCAGCATAAAAAAAAAAACATCAAGAGGCCTCGTTGGCCCACTTTTCATTTTCAGAGCGTGTTTCCGAAGTATTTTGTCATTTTCTGGAAGACGCGGCCACCTGTTGAATGCAGATTCGAGCTATTCAGGGAATGGAGTGCTACTCTGTGCGAGGACGGTACAATTCTGCGACTTTACCACGGGCGTATGACGTAATATTGGCCGTTTACTGTTCTTAATGGTGTCAACGTACGCCAAGCTTCTACTGCATGATGTCATCCGACGATACAGCCCTGCCTGTCGTCGTCGGCTCGCTACTGTTGTCTGGAGTTACCCGTCTGGAAGTCTCCCTTGTTTAAGGGTAAAACATACGAACACGCTTGGATTTAGGATGGGTTAAAATTTATATCTGTAGTTATAGAGTTCCCATTTTGTGCCTCATGAAAGTACACAGATGTAATTCAGTGGTTTCTAGAGGCTCCAAAACTTATTGCACAGCTTTTTTGTTAAAATGCGCTGCCTTTATTATTCAGACCAATTATTGAATATGCCGAAGTAGTATGGGATCCTCACACAGCGACTAGCATTCACAAGCTAGATAGGATTCAGCGACTCGCTGCAAGGTTTATATATAATAAATACCGCCGTAACCATTCTTCAACAGACCTCTGCCAACAAGCCCAACTACCAATGTTAGAAAGCAGAACCAGGTATGAAAGACTAAAAACTCTTTACCTCATTATCAATAATTATCTAAAAATTAATAAATCAGATTACTTTGAGATCAAAACTAATGAGACATCAAGGCATCGTCATAGTAGGTTCATTCCATTGCCGGCTATAAAAAATAATTGCTTCAAGTTTAGTTATTTCCCGCGAACTTGTAAGGACTGGAGCTCTCTTCCAGATTCTGCTGTTCAATCATCATCATTATCTGAATTTGTACGCCATTTAGAAAATTTCATCTATGGTACTACCACAGGGTGCTGAGGTTCTATTGCTGTTGTGTAGGATGGCTGTTGTTCTGATTTCTGTGTAATTCATTTTTGTTTTGTTTGTGTGTGTATTCAGAGACAATTTTTGATTGACTATTGATTTTCATCGTCTTCTATATTGCTCATTTTTTGTTTTGTATTTTCCACTCCTGTTACAGCCCCTTATGGTGGCTGACAGTATTAATAAATTAAATGAATGAAATGAAATTTGTTTATTTCCCAGCCATATATTCTGATTTGTGGATACATGAGGCCAAAGCATACCCAATGAAATGTTAAGATTGTACTCTTATGTATTCTTCATCTTTAAGAATAACTTTTTTTTTTTTTCTGAAACCATGCGACAAGGGATGGAAGACGCATAAATTATTGACTTAACCGAAAGCGTTATAGTTAGAGAGAAGTCTGCCTCAATGATTTCGTCCTAAAAAAGAATTCGCACAGTACGGTTGACACTAACCATAGGTTTTCTTCTTTTTTTTTTTTTCATTATCAAGAGAGGTTCTGGTGAGTTCTACGTTATCCCACTGCGTTCAGCTCCCAGAATTTTCTCACGGTATTGAAGTACCAAAGGAACCCAGAAAAAGGAGTCGTGACAATTCTTAGGGTGAAACCATCCAGGCGAAGCTTTTCGTGTTTCTCACAATGTACGCGCTGCTGCGACCAGTCGAGCCCAAGTGAGTAAACCTACCCAACGGCCTTCGAATGGTTGGCAGATGTGTCGTGGCGCATAGCCAACATGGCTATCACACCTTGCCTCATCTTGCGCTAATTTTCCTCGGCAGTCGGATATCACTTCCCTTTGCTATTAAGTATAAGCGTGGTTTTCCACACCCCGCTAGCTCTCAAGGTTGAAATCATCCGAGAGGAGCATCTTGAACACCTCTGTGCAATGCGTGCATTCTTTACATTGCCCTCACTAATAATGATGTGTGTTAATATTATGCAGCGCTGATGATGCGGGTTGTCCTCGGCACCATGAAGGAACAGCGCATGCTGGCACAATCGCGAACATTTGTTGCTGCGTTCCCACAAGAATTGCTCTGCATCTTCATCTTCGTCAGCTTGCTGCGATCTTCAGGGCGCTGACCGCAGACGGTTTCACACGACACACCGATCTGATGGTTTCGGCCTCAATACACGGCTGCGTGTGCCCTGAACTCCGTCTGTCTGCGACCACGGGCTCGCTGTCCGAGTTTCGCTGAGGTGTTTGGGAAGAAAGAAAGAACCGCGCCACTATGACAACAATGTGTTTTTTTTTTTTTTTGGCCGTACAGCCGCGCTGATAATTCCATTCAGACAAAGAAATAATAAAAAGCTTTAAGCGGCAGGTAAAACTGGATTATTTGAACGGAAAAGAAGCAAAGTTTAGAACTATATCGAAACTGGAAAAAAAAAAATAAAAACAGATCAGGAAGCTTTCTACGATAAAAGAAAGGCAGTACCCTGCATTTTGAAGCTAGATCAGAGTGTCTTGAAACGCGCAGCTACAAAAAGGATTTCGCCAAGATGACACATGTGCCGTGTGTGGTAAATCTGTAGAAACAAGTTGTACTCAAATGTGATGGTATACATCCAGATGTCGATGCAGGCATAGTGATTTGCCCTGAGGCCCCATTGTGTTCAGAGATAGCAATGGTCATTCGAATAATCTGTGGTGGAAGTGTGCAAAAGGCGATTGAAAGATTGGCGGCTCAAAAGCAGAGTGGTCAAAATGAGATTAGAATGTAGGATTAGAAATATACTTTAAAAAAAAAATGGCCAATTTAAGGACCGGTTCATAGTATCAGTAAATAAATATAATTAGGGCTGTACGAATATTTGAAATTTTCTAATATCGAATCGAATATACTCATTTTCGATTCGTTAAACGAACCAATTAGTGGAAATGGAAAATTATTCGAAACTGGTCGAATATCTTCGCAAAATGTCGAATAATTTTCGTGCACTTTCCGAATAACTGGCACGAAAGAACGCCTCGGTTACCTCCGACCACTCTCTCGAAGGCAGCGTCATTTCCGAGCACGTACACCTTCCTACAGGCTTCACCGTGGCCGCGACGCGGTCCATTCATATGGAAACATTTATATTGCAGGCATTAAAGATCGGGCAAAACTACAATCGCGAAGGCCACTTCTTTAAGCATTTAAAAAAATGTTTGACGTCTAGTCTGAGAAAGTCTTCTCTAATGTTCCCTTCGTTAACGTGATGTTGTTCAACTGGCGCCATATTGACAGTACTCTTTCGAGTTTCGCGTCTAGTAGTGTCAGGCTGTACATCTAGCCAAGCTGCATCTAGTAACTTTATTAACCCGTGTCAACTCCGCTTAATTTTACTGAGCATTAATTTCTTCTGATTCCTGATTACGGCACTGCGCGATCTTTTTTTTTTTTTAATTATTTAGACTCGATCTCACCTGTAGTCAAGGTTGACGCAGCTGTGAATTGTTGTGAACTATATATCAAGCAGAATGTTGAATAAAATTTAATTTTAGACACTTTTTTTCATGTTTTGTAATCAGCGTACAAATGATATGAAGATAACTTGCAGAGAATTCGATAGATATTCGATTCGGTGTTTTCACTATTCGATTCGGTTTTTATCTACATTATTCGTATTCCATTCGACAGCAAGCCTGTACTATTCGTATTCGATTCGGTTTGGAGAAAGTGCTATTCGAACACCCTGTCGTGACCTAGGTTGCGTGTTGTAGGCCCGGTTGGTTGTCGGAGCAGGAGCAAGGACGAGGCGGCTGGAAACTGACCTTGAAGTGAGATGGGAAACTTTATATACAGTATTTACATGGTAGCGTTGGTTAGTGGAAGACTGACTAGAGGAACAGCCTCAGTTTTACGACCCACGACACGCACTTGTTATCAGTTTTTATAGGCTTTATTCCCTAGGTTCCCCAGATGAGAGGCAGGCCAGGTTATGAGAGAGTGTCTCTGTCACCTCACTCTTCCGCACTCTCACGCACGCGCCCCAACACTGCTCGCTCTCGTTGACACGCCCCTCTGAATGGTCCTGGCTTGAGGGTGATGAGGATGTCGTCTAGACGGCGTAGATGGCGTCAGCAGGTTGTCGCCGTGCGTGTTTGCACCTGGGCTGGCTCATCGGCTGGGCGGCACTCAACGAGGCAACTTAGCCGGAAGCTGTCCCCATGGCCCACCACGGGAATAAAGGGAAGAATACACACACACTCTTCGTGCCCGTAGCGGTGCTCGACACTTGAAGGGATCGAAAATTGGTCGTTTCCCCTCCTTTGTCCTGTCCTCGACTTGTTGGCGGGACCCCTAGTAGGCTCGACACTTGAAGGGATCGGAAATTGGTCGTTTCCTCTCCGCAGCTCGTCCCATCACAATAGCTGTCTCCGCAGCTTGGCCGATCACAAAAACCCTTAAGTATAACGGAGAACCGTTGAGCATGGTGACAACTGCCACCACCCTGTTTCAAAGGGCCCGTTCCCATCTTCCATCCATTCCATTCAAACTGTGCGCAGTATGATGCATCATGTTCACTGAGGTCGCGGCGAGGAGGAAAATAGCCTCGAACCGGAACGCGCTGCGCGGCTCCTCCTATCTGGTATGTGGGGACGCGGGGATAGCAGTGGGGGCGGCAGGGCATTCTAAGGAGAAAGGGCACACGTTGCAGTCTTTTGCACACAGAGTGTCTTGAAGAGCCGCAAAGTATCTAAGCCGATTAGCTGATGTGAGCGATGTGCTTTCTTTCCCTGTTCTTTCTTCTTTCGCCCCTTTCTTTCCTTCATTTCCCTGATCGTTTCATTTCCGCCGGCCGCAGTTTAGCTGCTAAGAGCTGCCGCGGTTAGCACAATCTTTTTTTTTTTTACTCAGTTGTTTGCATTAACAAAAAAATAACAACCAAAAGGAGATGATTAACAGAAGATAAAAGATTAACAGCGGTGGTATGCACGTGTGTCGCTCTACACTGTTCCACTTGCAACTGACTCAATTGGGCTAAGACGAGCAGCTTCTGAATTTCAAGCCCCAACCGAAAATGTTTCGCTTTGGCAGCCTTTCGTGCGAGTCCGAACACTGTGTTTGTAGAGTAGGGACCGGAAAAACTGAATACCCGTGCAACAACGGCACACTTTGGGCAACAAGCGGATGATATTCCTTGCGGCAAATATTTACGAGACGCCCCCAGGTAAAGAACTATTTCTATTCAATCACCTGAGGTTAATGCAAGTATGAAAGAACCTGTCCCACTTGAAGACAACGATATACTAATAAATTGGTTGTTAACTTATTTAGTGAAACAGCGCTACAATATATATATATATATATATATATATATATGTGTGTGTGTGTGTGTGTGTGTGTGTGTGTGTGTGTGTGTGTGTGTGTGTGTGTGTGTGTGTGTGTGTGTGTGTGTGTGTGTGTGTGTGTGTGTGTGTGTGTGTGTGTGTGTGTGTGTGTGTGTGTGTGTGTGTGTGTGTGTGTGTGTGTGTGTGTGTGTATATTTTTTTTTTTTTGAAAACAGACATGTCGTAAGATTTTGCTGCCGATAATATATGGGAATATGATCATCGGAATAGCAGGGATTGCTTGCAGTAAGCAAACCTTGCGACGAAAAATGGACTATATAATTGTTGACAAAAGCAACTTTCGATGAGGTCATTATGAAACATAATTTAAGGTCACTATTCCATAGGTATCAATTGTCCATTTTATCTTGTATTCGGATGTCAGCATGACGGCAGCGTCAGACAAACGCAACTAACGCCCAGTCAGAGAAATTGCAGGATAGCAGCTCCTGCTGTTGACAGGTCATCGCCACTCCCCGCACATACTGGCAAACAGGTGGTTGAGTCATGTAGGCAATGCTGAAATCCGATTGCATGGTAGTGGACGCTTGAACACCTGATTGTCACCCAACAAAAGTAGCCAGGGTAGAGTAAATGGATCCGAAATAGATAATCGATATACTTAAGAATAGAGCCCCAGTGGAGGTGTGGGAACTTCCGCAGTAGCTGCTCAAGCAGTAAAGAGTATATGAATGATCGGTTGACCCAACAAATGTAGCGCGATTAGCATTGCTCCTAAACGTGACATAAAAACAGCTACTTTCGCTTTCTTTCTTTCCTCAAATTGTTACGGTAAGCCGTCTCTAGAAATCGTTAAGAATAAAAAGTAGATCGAAAGCTGCCCTCACTGCCAGTGGTGCGCCGCCGCCTCTCTGTGCCACATAAAAGTTACACACTAATTTTAATCAGGCTTGTAGAATTCAGCCGACCTGATCAGGAGCATAATTGTTTGTCATTTCTGACCGAATGGCTTCGCTGCTAATGAATTTTTTTTTTCTTTCAGTTAGGTACTTTCAGAAAGCAAAACTTTGCATGCGAAAGCTCCAAAATTCCAATTTCCGCTACTTGTCGCCTGTTCCGCGGATGGGACCCCACATACCAGCATGGCGATTGTTCACAACTCGGCCGCTAGATGACGCCACATACACAAAATGGTCACATACACGAAAGTGGAAAATGCAGATCAGGAAGAAAGCTTTCTTTGATAACTCGAGAGGCAGTGCCCTACTTTTTGAAGCTAGATCAGGGTGCCTTAGAACACGCTACAAAAAGAAATTTAACAATGAAGATGACGCATGTGCTGTATGTGGTGACTCCAGTGAAACAATTGACCATATTATACTCGAATGTAATCGTATCCATCCGGAAGTTGATGCAGGCGCAGTAACTGTTCCTGAAGCTCTGGGGTTTAGATATACCAGTGGCCGGGTGAATAAACCGGCGGTGGAAACTAGCAAAAAACGACTGGAAAATTGGTGGCTTAAAATCAGAGAAGTGACATAAGGTTAGTAATGTAGAAACAAAAATTTAATAAATAGAATGATGGTTTAGTTAACCAATCTCAATCAATAATTAAGATATAGGGAGAAAAATGAGCATGATAGCTACTGCTACCACCCCGTTTCAAAGGGGACGCTCCTATATTCCATCGGCAGCGCCCATGATAAAACGGTCTTCTTCCTCGATAACAAAATGCACTGCGTTTTATTTTATCACATTTTTTTTTTCGCCCCGCTGAACAGCGGCTAGGAAGATTATTAAGCAATGTCCTCAAACAGGTCCATAGGCACGAGATTGACACGTAAGCGGTCATATAGTTAGCAAGTCAATTCGATCGATTCACTTAACACTAGCGCGGCCTTCATCGCTGCCGCACAACGCTCACGACGAGCCTTCGCTTCGCACACCGCGACAACCACTACAACGCGTTACGCGAATGGCGAAAACAATAGTTACTGCGCTCCTTCCGCGGCGTTTCAGGCGTCGTGAGACTGGCCTCGGCACTGCAGCCAGACTGTCCGATCACCGATTTGGCCACTAGATTAGTTGGACTACGGGGAAGGCGCAATATTTTTTCCAGTGTTTCAATGTTCAGTCCTCGGGCGTAGGACTCATCTTCAACGCGACGTGCCAAATAGCCGCTTTCCCTGGAGAGCCAAGGTTGACGTGAATAAGCGGTGTCGAATTGTTGGCAACGTTGGCAGTTCGATTTCATCATCATCATCAGCCTGATTATACCCACTGCAGGGCGAAGGCCTCTCCCATATTTCTCCACTTAACCCGGTTCTGTGCTAGCTGCATCCACTTGACCCCTGCGAACTTCTTAACCTCATCCGCCCACCTAACTTTCTGCCGCCCCCTGCTACGCTTTCCTTCCCTTGGAATCGAGTTTGTTACCCTCAGCGACCATCGATTATCCTCTCTTCGCACTACATGTCCTGCCCATGTACATTTATTCTTCTTAATTTCTACTAGAATGTCGGTAACTTGAGTTATTTCTCTGACCCACTCTGCACGCTTTCTATCTCTTAATGTCACCCCTACCATTTTTCGTTCCATAGCCCTCTGGGTTGTCCTCAATTTAAGTAGAACTCTCTTGGTTAGCCTCCACGTTTCAGCCCCATAGGTGAGTACAGGCAAGATGCAACTGTTGTATACTTTCCTCTTGAGCGATACCGGTAAGGTGCTAGTCATAATCTGCGAGTGCCTGCCAAATGCGCTCCATCCCAATCTTATTCTTCTTGTTATTTCATTTTCAAGGTCCGAATCTGCGGTTACTACCTGTCCTAAGTAGACATATTCGCCTACTACTTCCAGTATTCCGTTACCTAATGTAAACTGCTGTTCCTTCCCGAGGCTGTTGAACATTACCTTAGTCTTCTGCATATTGATTTTCAAGCCTACCTTTCTACTTTTCCTGTCTAGGTCATCAATCATTATTTGCAGTTCATCCCCCGAGTTGCTTGGCAAGGCAATGTCATCAGCAAATCGCAGATTACTGAGGTATTCTCCATCTACCCTTATACCTAACTGCTCCCATATCCAAGTCTCTGAATACTTCCTCTAAGCAAGCTGTGAATAGTACTGGGGAGATTGTGTCTCCTTGCCTAACACCTTTCTTTATGGAAATTTTGTTACTTTCTTCCTGAAGAACTATGGTTACTGTGCAGCCACTATACCGGGTGTCCCAGCTAACTTGAACCAAGGAGTACAAAATAATATATTTGAGGTAGGTCAGTGAAACCAACTGCATTCAACTGCCAGCCGCCTTGGGCACTACAGGCAATTTTTTGTTTTGCAATTACTTAATTAGCTAATTATGTTAATTTATCTAATTTATGAAATATCGACTTTAGACCAAACATGTAAATTGGAAAGTTGTAGAGCACCTTCAGAAACCCCCATTTCATTAATTGCGATAAAGAAAGTCTCACGTGTATCGTTTTTTCCGGGCTCAGAAGAAAGCCCGCGAAATAAAAATAATACCACGTGACTAGTGCATTTGTGCGCCGCGATTGTGGTGCTCTCAGTCGTGGTTTGAGCGAACGAAATCAGCTGCGGCAGTGTCTTCTTGGCCCCGTTAAAGCGGCAGGCCGATATGCCTGCGATGGTTTCTTCGCCCGCGTCAGACAGCCGACCCACGTGACGGTGCAGTAGCAGCGAGAGCAGCGAGCCGACACCACCGACATTCTAACAAGGCCTCCTTCTCTCCCATCAGCGAACGTCACGACAAACGAATGAGCGATAAGGTATCAGCCACTGAATCTGCGCATACAGGCTTGGGTAAAGGAGCGAGATGACATCATGTGACTCGACTAAAATTAGCGCTGCACCTTCATTTGCCAGTTTTTTATCGCCATCCGCCTGTCGTGATGTAGGCTGCTGCGGTGCGCAGGCCTGGCCAAAATCGCGGTGGCGACGGGCGAGCTCGAGCTCGCTCGAACCATCGCCAACATTTCTGCCTGCCGCTGCAACGGGACCATCGGGTCACAGCCGCAGCTTATGTCGTTCGCTCAAACCACGACTGAGAGCACCACAATCGCGGCGCACAAATGCGCTAGTCACGTGGTATTATTTGTATTTCGCGCGCTTTCTTCTGAGCCCGGAAAAAAAGATACACGTGAGAGTTTCTTTATCGAAGTTAATGGAATGGGGGTTTCTGAAGGTGCTCTACAACTTTCCAATTCACATGTTTGGTCTAAAGTCGATATTTAAAAAATTAGAGAAATTAACATAATTACCTAATTAAGTAAATGCAAAACAAAAAATTGCCTGTAGTGCCCAAGGCGGCTGGCAGTTGAATGCAGTTGGTTTCACTGACCTACCTCAAATATATTATTTTGTACCCCTTGGTTCAAGTTAGCTGGGACACCCGGTATATATCTTCCAGCACTTTCACGTACGGTTCGTCTACCCCCTGATTTCGCAATGCCTGCATCACCGCCGAGGTTTCAACTGAGTCAAATGCTTTTTCGTAATCAATGAATGCTATGTATAAGGGCTGGTTATATTCCGAGCATTTTTCTATCACCTGATTGATGGTATGGATATGATAGATAGTAGAGCACCGTTTCCGAAACCCTGCTTGATCCTTTGCTTGATTGCAGTCTAAGGTTGTCCTGATTCTATTAGCGATTACCTTAGTAAATACCTTATACGTAACAGACAGAAAGCTGATTGGTCTGTAATTTTTAAGGTCCTTAGAGTCCCCTTTCTTGTGAATGAGGATAATGTGTGCATTCTTCCATGGTTCCGGTACCGTCAATGACACCAGGCACTGCGTATACAGGGTGGCCAGTTTTTCTAGCATGATATTCCCCCCGTCCTTCAGCAAATCTGTAGTTATCTGATCTTCTCCAGCTGATTTCCCCCTTTTCATAGTTTCTAGTGCTTTCTTGACCTCGTCCTTCGTCACTGGTGGAACGTCTGACTGTTTTTCCTTACCACCAATCTCATTACGGTCCTGACTACTTTGGCTACTGTAGAGATCTGTATAGAACTCCTCGGCTACTTTGACTATCTTTTCCATATTAGTGATGACGTTGCCCGCCTTGTCCCTTATCGCATGCATCTGGTTTTTGCCTATGCCCAATTTCTTTTTTAACGCTTTAAGGCTTCCCCCGTTCTTTACAGCATGCTCAATTTTCTCCATGTTATACTTCCTTATATCGGCCACCTTGCGCTTATTGGTTAGCTTTGATATCTCGACGAATTCGATCTGGTCTTTTGAATTGGAAGCTTTCATACTCTGGCGTTTCTTAATCAAATCTTTCGTCTCCTTAGACAGCTTACCGGTATCCTCTCTAACTATCCTACCGCCTACTTCTACCGCGCACTCAGTAATGATATCTCTGAAATTATTGTTCCTTGCCTCTAGGGTAATGTCGCCATCCTCAGTTAGAGCTGAATACCTATTCTGTAGCGAGATCCTGAACTCTTCTGCCCTCCCCCTCACCGCTAATTCGTTGATGGGTTTCTTTCTGACTAATCTGTTGCGTTCCTTTTTCAGATTTATGCTAATTCGGGACCTCACCAATCTGTGGTCTCTGCATCGCACTTTTCCGATTACCTCTACATCTTGCAAAATGGCGGGGGTTAAACACATTATGAAGTCGATTTCATTGTTAGTCTCTCCGTTAGGACTTTCCATGTCCATTTCCGGTTCTTCCGTTTGCTGAAGAAGGTATTCATGATTCGTAAGTTATTGCGCTCTGCAAACTCAACTAGTAGCTCCCCCCTGCTATTCCTAGAACTAATGCCATAGTCACCTACTGCCTTGTCTCCTGCCTGTTTTTTCCCTACCTTGGCATTGAAGTCGACCATTAGTACAGTATACTGCGTCTTTACTTTTCGCATTGCCGATTCTACATCTTCGTAGAAGCTTTCAACTGCCTGGTCATCATAACTACATGTAGGTGCATAGGCCTGTACAACCTTCAGTCTATACCGCTGATTAAGCCTAATTACGATGCCTGCAACCCTCTCATTAATACTATAGAATTCATCTATATTACCCGCTATATACTTATTGACAAGGAAACCTATTCCTAGTTGTCGCCTCTCTGGTAAACCTCGATAACACAGTACATGCTCATCCTTCAGTACAGTATATGCCTCATTCGGCCTCCTAACCTCACTAAGCCCTATGACATCCCATTTCATGCCCTCTAGTTCCTCTAACAGCACTGCTAAACTAGCTTCACTAGCTAGGGCTCTAGCGTTAAACGTTGCCAGGGTCAGTTTCCAATGGCGGCCTGTCCAGCGGAGCCAGGCTTTCTTAGCACCCCCTGCTGCGTCACAGGTATGATCGCCGCCGTGGTCAGTTGTTCCGCAGCCGCTGGTGACTGAGGGCCGGGGTTTTATGGAGCTTATCATAGGAGGTTGCGGCCAATTACTGCACCAGGGTGGCCAACTCCTGTTCTGGTGAGGGAGTGCGTTGCCGGAGGTGTTCACCGGCATCAGGTCGCACCTCAAACCTGTGTATGCAATTCCATCGACACGCGGATTTTTTTTTTTTTCATCCGGTATTTGAACCCCGGTCCTCTTGCATGCGAGACGGATGTTCTACCGCTACGCCACCGCTGCAGTTCGATTTGGTGGCGCCCAATACGTGGTGGCGCCCAGTCCGTCGTTATTGATATAGAGGGCAATAGAAAAAGTCCAGTTCGCTTTGAATACGGACGGGTCGCATTCGTATGGAGGAAAACCCTTGTGTTTTCTCAGATGCACCAACCGCGAGTCGGCTGGCACTGCGCCACGCTGCATGCAGCCACAGCGAGAGGAAGCGGAGACCGCACTTGCATATCTTGTCCACTTGTAGCGGCATCGGTTGAGCTCCTGGCATCGCTACCGCACAGACGTTGGCCGCTTAGCAGAGAGCATACACAGCGGCGATATCTGCGGGAAACACTCTCCTCGCCCCACAACTTGTCGGCCTCGCCCGTGTATCCACGACGCGATATAATGGGAGCGACTACATTAAAACAAATGTCTGTACGCGGAAGCTTAAAGGCGCTTTCTATCTCGATCCACTCGATTTTATTTTTTTTTGTTTGCCCTATTCTTGGAACAAAAACAACACGGGACGTCACCGCGTGTGCTGTTATTTAACGACGACACGGTCTCTACGGAACCTCGAGGATGCGTTATAAATATGCGCATTTACTCCCATATACGTTTATATCACAGCGCGTGAACTTCCAGTGCTCTACTGTGTGGTTGGCAGCAGTCTGAGGAAGGTAATATCAATGAAGGTTTTCAAGGACTGAAGGCTGGTGCAGCTGTCCCGAATACCGCAGAAAGTGCTCATTTCCTGCCCTCAGAGAACATTGTTTTTAAAATTCAGTTTTATGTTCCTGGTCATGGTATTATGAGTACTCAGTAATCAGAGAAACTCTTACACCTGGAAATAAACTGCTGCAAGGATATCTTGGGGCAAAATTTTTTTACCACTGACGAAAGCAAGGGAGATAAATAATCGGGAATCGAACGTATCAGTCCCCGTTGGAAGTATTGCATCAGAGCTCCGTCCCAGTCAGCCAAAAGGCTGAGCACAGTATCGTACGCAGTTGTGTCAATAAACCAAAGGAAGTGATTTGAGGTTTGAAAGAATGGCTGCCCTCCCCTCTTCACCCAAACACCACTCGGTATGCACCATAGAGTTTCTTACTCTTACCTAGAGGGAAAGCTGTGCTGCCATCTATGGGAGTTTCCAGACGACCAGTTCAGCCACCATGGGCGCTCAATTAAAGCATCATGGGCCGGAGAGCTACCAAGTGCAGAACTATAACTTTTGGCCAAAACTAATGCAAAGATAAACGTTGTTCTACCGTAAATAATGTCCTAAGATTGAATATTGTGACTGTAAATTTCAAAAAGGGAGAGAAACAGAATGCCAGTGTGAGATTTATCCAATATAAGCGATGGCTCCTTCTCCTATTGGCTTAGTTTTGAGCAGCACAAATACAAATATTTCGCACTTAATAGACACACTTTAAGAGGAAAAAAATGTTTTGGAAACATCTATGGTTGCGCAATTATTTAAGGAAGATTTCAGTGGCATTTCGGAAAACAGAAACCTTGTATTGGCAACGTCTGCTTTTGCGCCTTCGCTACTATGGCTTTTGCGGTCTATGTACGCACCTTGAGATGATGATGATGATGATTAAAAAAACCATTGTAACGCCACTCCATGCATCTGAGAAAAACCGACTGTCTTGCAACAAGTAGCTCACCGGCCCATGATTCTCAGCGCGCCCGTTGTGGCTGAAGTGCAGCGCCCTCAGCTTTCCCTCTAGTTAGTGTAAGAAACTCTATGATATGCACCCCCTGCTGAGTCAGCTCTCCAACTTTTGTTCTGCTACTGCGTACAGGCAAAGCACGGACAGCAGCCAGGGCAGTGCTAAGCTTTGTACACACGTGCGCAGTACCACCGTCATCACTGCATGGGGCCAGGAACGACAGATGATGAAGCGGAAAGCGCGCGTGAGCAGACAATATATGCATTGGTGTCGTATGTAGACTATGGTGACTTCGTTGATATGGACGCCAACATCGCAGGACAGTGCTCTGACGGGCGTGATGTGCGATCACTCAAGAGTTGTACGTAATACGAATCAAATGTTTCTGTAACTATAATACTGCTTATTATTAAATATAACAAATAATACTGCTTTTCTTTTCAGCACACACACTGAGAGAGTGCCTAGTGTACACCTGCCGTCTTCACGACTAAACGTGAGAAAATTAGCGACAACATCGCAAAACAGCACTCCTTCAAAATCTCCATGTAACAAAATATGGAACAAACACTACCACATCAAGTTAAATTAAATCTGTGCTATGACAACGTTGAAAGGAAAATAACGCAATAGTAATCTATTACTTTCCTGTAATCTCTCGGTTACTTTTCAGGGCTTTGATCAACCATGTGATGACTTACTTTTAAGATAGAGCAACTATAACTAACGCATTAGTATTTCCTGTGATGTGCGCAAAACTAGAGTACGCTCCACCGACAGTAATTATTTGAGAGTACTACGTTGCAACCGGCTGCTGTGAACGTTTCTATAACAATTAAATATATCGCGCCCTTGAAGCAGATCGTTGGCTGCAGGGATCTGAGAGAGAACAAAAGCGGTATGGAGAGTTAAGAAAGCGCCGCGATAGCCCCATTTCGAAGATGTAGAAGCGCATCCGCACTTGCAAAAAATGGAGGCACCTTTTTTTGTCGTTTTAACATTTTTGGCTTAGTATCAAAAGTCCACTTATAATGCTTTTTGGATACAATGAAGGCGATCCGTGTGAGTGTCATGTTCGTTATAAGTGAACTCGACTTCATTCGGTGCATGCGAATTCGTATTTTAATATGACATCTGGATCATAGACGTGCTTTGCGGACAGCGATGGGTAGCGTCCAGATCTGCGTTGGAAATGTTCATGAAGCGACAGTTTTCTCGCAGTTTGAAGAGGTCACCCACTGGCAAGTGCTCCCTTGCGTAAAGACGGAGGATATGTTTGTCCTCAACACTAGCATTTCTTCAATTTCCCGTGAGACAGAAAAACTCCCACCATCATAACTCTCGACCGTCCTCAATTCCGTCTGCCCTGTCGCGGTATCCATACTGAAGCTGCAATGGACCACTGGTGTCAGCTGTGCCCTTCGTGCGACCGGCCTATTCTCCATTTCTGTATTTTACTGCGATAGCAGTAATAGGCTCATTTTTCTGAATCGAGGCTTCAGTCTGCGAGAGCAATGGAGCGGAGCCTACACTCTGCAGTAGTGTCACCCACGCACCCCGTCCAGAAGGGTGGAGTCACCACCAGAAGCCCGTAGGAGGCGAACTCCATTCAGGCGCCTTTAATCCCCCCAAACTAAGTCCATGCATCAGCGACATAAAACCCACTTCCACCCTCTACAAGCTTACCCCCACCGGAGAGCTATGACAAAATCCATACACACACGCTCACCCCCTCCAAAGAATCTCCACCTCCTCCAATTTCAAGATGCTCTGCATACATCTCCAATCTCTAAAGACCCATCAGGCACTTATGCAACAGCGGAACAAAAAAGTGACATCTGAAGCACGCGGGGAAGGCGACTGTAGAGCGCCATTGGGAGGCATAGAGACGGACCAGTCTAATGTGGGCTCAACAAAAGTTTTTTTTTTTTTTTTTTTTTTTTACCTCCAGTAGAGTTAGCGCCGGCTGATACTTAATACTAATCAGGTAGAGTTAAAGCTCCTGTTCAGCAAGAAACTCGGAGTGAGCGCAAAGTCACAAGTATGCCTCTGGCAAGTGAGAGTTGGCAAGTGACACGGCTTGCGGGCGTGGAAGTAGATAGGTTGCAACCCGGCTTGGCAGCGCCCAACCCGACAGCTGCCATCAGATGGGAAGGTGAGATGGGAATCAATCCCGCCGGGAACCCTGGATCCCGATTAAGATACGCTACTCCTAAGCCACGCACTTTATATCTACGTCAGGTGGTCTTCTGCCTAACGTATGCTCTGTGTACTGAGTGTTTATTCTGTGTTTTAACCCTTTTTTTATGAAAAGGGAACTTGCTTCAGACTTATTTTAGTCCTGGGCCTGTATTGGAGACTACGGTGGCCGCTAACTGAAAGATTGGGTTTTGCTGTATGGCAGAATTTTCGATTGACATTTTGTCTATTCTTATATATAAACATTCCAGTAATTTTACTTATGGTTCCTCGATTCCTTGATTTATCACTGCAAGCGTGACAGCTGCTGTTCCTATTGAATCAAATGCTTCTTTTTTTGTTTTTAAGTCTATCAAGGCAATAGGTTTGCGCACGCTATAAACTGTGGATTTTCCTGTTTGAATAACGACACGAATGTCATCTATTGATTTTTACGATTGCCAAAAATGTGTCTGTACCCTGCTAGGCTGGCTGTACCCTGCTAGTGCAGTATTGTTTAATTTTTTAGATATTAAGTTCGTAAACTTGTTGTACATCACCGACAGTTATCTGATAGGCATATAGCTTTAATGGTTTCCATATCGCCTTTCTTCTTTGTTAGCGTAATGCCAACGCTCTTCTTTGCATTCAGTATACGTTCAAATTCAGGAGCTATTCTGAGCAGACAGAGATGCAAGCGTTTCCACCACCTTCTCAGATTTGCAGACAGTTGGCTCTCACATGCCGCTTTTTCCTCTTCATTGTTTGTGAGGCTCTGTTTACTTCGCCTTCCGTCAAAATCAGCGTTCTGTTGATGCGTGGTAATGTTTCCAAGTATAACTGCCTGGTCGGCTTACCTTTTGTACAATTAAGTGACGAACCTTTTCATGATCACTTGCCGTCCTTATACTTAACTAATCTATTATGTTTGTCTTTATCCCGCCGTGGTGGTGCAGTGGTTAGTGCGCTCGGCTACTGTTCCCAAGGATGCGGGAAGGCTGTACTGTACAATGTGTGCTGTGCGATGTCAGTGCACGTTAAAGAACCCCAGGTGGTCGAAATTTCAGAAGCCCTCCACTATACGACATCTCTCATAGCCTGAGTCGCTTTGGGACGTTAAACGCTATAAAACGAACCAAACCAACCTATGTTTGTCTTTAACTTTGCATACAGATTTACATTACCTCTTTTTAATAGTCAGCTTCTCCAATCTGGCCTTTTTCATGTCCACTTGCCGTTCATGTGTTTGCGGAAGCTCATTAACTATTCCTTTCCGCAGGTTATACCAATAGTTATACTCGTCAATTCCTGCGGTCATGCTATAGTTTCTAGTCGCCTATTTGTCTCTCGACTTCTTCGGTATAGTTCAGCACTGAAGAGACCATTAAGATATGGAACTCTGTTTTTACATACTTAGTTCTCGTTTCTATATTCTTGTCGAAAGTTTCGGCCATTTCTTTTTCGTTATTCCATTTCCCCCATTCATTTGCCATGATCTGATGGCAGTGTGTAGGTGTTGCAGTCGACACATTTTTGTTGAGCTTGAAAATTATTGCTGTGCTCAACATTCTTGCTCTTTCCTTGTGAACTGAGAACAGTATGCTCTCCGTTCACTTCTGTCAGATAGACATTTACATTAGTGCGCGAAGGTCGCTAATGAGCAAGGCCAGGTTTCGCTTCCTGTCAGGCAACAAAATAACCACTTAATCAGCCTATTAATTTCCCGGAAATAAGCCGTGGTAGCGCCTGTGACAAGCATGGAGGGACGCCAGACTGTGTCAGTCTACCGGATGATTCCGTGCAGGACCGAGTAACTTATTTTCCGGGTAATCCGATGGCTGGAGAGAGCGCCACTGTAATCGATGTCCCTACGCTTTGTCGCTGCTGGGGGACAAGTCACAACAGCTTACTGAGACAACAACGCCTACCAGCGGTCTCACCTAAGCACTGCGAAAGTGTTTGCACAACCTTCAAGCGGCGCGTATAGACGCCTTGGAGATGTAAAGCGCCGCACAACCTCCGTCCGCCGGCAGCAGGGTGCATTTTCTCCTCTGCTGGACCGCGACATGCACCACTGTTCTTTTCAGCGGGCGCCTGTTCTTGGTGGGTCAGCCGGAGCCGTGGCTTCATGTAGCCTGTTACGTCACGCGGCGAAGCACGGTGGGGTCGGCGCGGTTGTAGCGCCGTCTCATCAAATCAGCACGATTGCCGCGATCAAAGCCAGCGCGTGATTGCCGGTGTTGCGCGGATAATTGGCTCGAACCGAGCAGTGCAACGTCTCCAATGGCATGCATGGACTGCGCTACGGAACGCCGCACAGACCGCGGGCTGGCAGCGCTTAGATCAAGACTGCTCCGATGACGCAACGAGGGCACGCTTCGAATCGTGGCAAAGAGGCATTATTTGCAGGAAACCTCTGCAGCTTGCCTTTTCTTCCTCCCTCTCGATGGCAAGGCCCAACGCGAACATACGCGAAAACACAAACTCACCAGAAAAAGAAAATGTTTCCTCTACTGTATCGGCCGAATGTAGCCACTAGTGAATTCTATGTGATGCAATCGGGAAACGGACCCGCTGTTTTCCACTATGCACGCGTTCACGCCCAGCGTAAACAGGCGCACACGATCGAAAACGCCCGTGCCGCCAAGCACGCTCAGCTACGCAACGCTTGCTTCGCTCGCACGATCTGAAAATCGGCGCACGACTTGACGATGAGAGCCAGCATACCTAAGGGCGAAAGAACTCTTTACGAAAGAAATGAGCGAAGTAGCGGAGTGAAGCAAGCGAGTGAATCAACGACGTGATCAGGGGAACGGTAATGAAACCAAGGTATAAAGGAGCACATAAGCTCGGGCTCACGTCGCAGAGGGCTCAGAGAGGTAGTTCAACCAGCCAGGCCATAAAACAATAAGTCGCTCGCATGACCACCGGCTTGTGCACAAAACTTCGAACAAAGCTTTGCCCGGCTAACTAAGCCCAAAACAAACAGATGCTGACGCCATCTACTGCCACCACCGACAGGCCAGAAGATTTGCGTTGAGGGGACTCGTTCAGTGAAGACAGCCACTTTGTAATCGAGTACCTTTGGCAGAGACAACTACCGGGTTGTTGCGAATCTTCACGCATATTACTTCCGTACTCTGTACCCCTCCAACTTTTTGTTTCCAACCTCATTTTTCTCGTTCAAACGAGTGAGGATGTTATGGGTTGTTTCAGTTCATTCGTTCAGTCGTGTCCGACTCTTCGTGACCCTATGGACCATGTCACACCACGCTTTCCGGGTTGTTTCGCTGAGCATTAAATTGAGAACTCGCCTTTTTCGTCTTGCCTGCTTTGCCGGTCAGACTTTTTCAATGCAGCTCATGCCTCCTCTCTGTTTAGTATTAAAAGATTCTTTTACGCGATAGTGTATTGGGCTCGTTCAGCCAAAAAGCCGTCGCCGTAACCCAGAACTAAGAACTGTAACACAGAAAGGCGTCGGAAAAAGATACGCAATGCAATAGAATAAATTTTTCCCCATGAGGTCCCAGCTGAGGCCTTCTGCATACACCGACGGGCACGCAACACATAGGCCACAAAGGATCGTTGGTACCAAGCGTGTTAGAGGGGCACCTAGTGAAAGCGTTGGGGTTCGTATGGCTCACTAACGTGTGTTTGGGATGCCTACTAGTGTTACAGCAATAATAATATTCGAAATTTAAAGAAATGTAACAAGAAAAAGTTTTAACATAGCGGAATTAAGAGCCGCTGTTAAAGGCGCTATCGTGCCTACCCTTAAGGCGAAGCTTATGCGTCGTTCTCATTTTTATCAGTGCAAATGCACTAATCCGCAGGTCCTGCAAAATAATCAAACGCTTGTGTGTCCGCTTGTAGTATTTCCACAATAACGAAAAAAATAAAGCCGGAGAGCAGCGGACTCTTAAGAAATAAATTTCTCATGGGAAACGAATTCAGAACCTCGTAGCTATCACCGCAGCCGACCTCCCCGCGTGTTAAACTGCAACATACTCTCGAGCATTGTGCATTGCACATCATCGTCTCCACCTACTTCCTTCCATGCGCAAAAGCTTTCGCATGTCCTTCTCGCTATAACTGCACCAAAACCCTGCTATTTTTGGCGGGCTATCGATACCTGCCTCTTCGAGCGCGGTGCGGTATTACGACCCCGCGGCCATGTGTACAGTCGAACGTCTCTCATAGCGCCTGCAGCACGTTGCCACTAAGCAGAGCCATCTTCACAACAACGAAAATAAAGCATATACTTTTGGCATCCATGGCCTGGTGATATTGTAACCAGAACGCACAAGAAAGCAGGCGCCTGACGATTCCGTTCAAGCATGATTTTACGCTGGCCGCCAACGATGCGCATATCGTCTACGTTTTAGCGTACGATATCTTAGTCTTGGACAGAGTCCCGGTTAGCCGAAGATGTGACGTCGCGTGGCCGCAATGCAGCTGTAAGCTTATTTCTACACATCCCCCTACCATAGGCGCAAACGCACGATTTGTCCCTCTGCGCTCGCAACGCCTTGCAGTTTGATGCGGTCACTTCGTCCTGCAAACGACACCCGAGACAACGCGCGTACTGTAGCCCGACTCACGCTCGTGCATCGTGCGGGTGCACGGTCCGCATGCTTGAAACTTATCCAGAAAACACATGCGCATCAGCCTACCGATAGCAGCTTTGCGTCCATCACGAAAGTTGACTCTCGGCTTCAGGGCGCTTCAGGTCTCCCGTGCATGAACTCTCCCCTGTGCGGTCAAGTGCCCCGCGGCACCCAACTGCATATCTGTCGACGAGGAGTGGTTCTAAAGCCGCCCACAAGATTGGCGCTTCTGGGTCTCGTTCTGGGGACACGTTTACCAACACGGAGTCGAGCTGTGTCCAGAGAGCGACCCCAGGTCACAGTGCGCATATTGCCGTGGACAGCTGCTTCCGGTAGGCTGTGGTCTGGCTTCGGGGTTACCCGCGGACCGATTTTGAGGAACGCCTCCACAGGCGCTCTCCTGTTCCTTCATAAGCGACTACGATTCCCGCGCGGCCTTCAGGGTCATTAAATAGGCCGCGCGAGCGCCATTCACTTGGCCTGTATAGTTGATTAGAGTGCAGACTGGCCTGCGGGGTATGTGCTCAGTGCCTCCTGTCCAAGGCAGTTTACTCGCGTCCATGAATCGCAATTAGCATCTATAGATTTACTTTATGTGCTTCGAAAGCATTTCCTCACTTACACTTCGTACCCCGCCGTGGTAGTTTGTGGTTAGGCGATCGGCTGCTGATCTCAAGGACACGGGTTCGATACCGGCCGCAGCGGCCGCTTTTATTTGTTTGTAAATATTTATTTATTTATTTATTTATTTATTTATTTATTTATTTATTTATTTATTTATTTATTTATTTATTTATTTATTTATTTATTTATTTATTTATTTATACTGTAGCGCAAATGGCAGGAAAAGGTAAGGCATGCATGAAAACATACAGAACGGTGTTCAACACCGGAATCGCCCCCCCCCCCAGAAAAAAAAAAACGAAGTACAAACTACAAAATAAATACAAACTCAGATGCGCAGGAAGCAATTGAACTATGAACAGTAAGGGCAGAGTACATGACCACCGGCTAGTTGCAATCATGTATACAAATGATTATGCGTCTTGAGTGGCTGTTACAAAACTAAAAATTAAAGCAGCGAATGTTCACAGGTAAGGCATTCCGAGATTCAATGGTACGTGGGAATAAAAAAAAAGTCAATTCGAACGTGCTAGTATGTGCGTATAAAGGCGTCAGATTAAGACTGTTATCACTTCTGGGCCCGCTTGCACAAAACAATCTTAAGACTGTCTTAGCTAAGTCCAGACTTAACTGGAGTCTAAAGAATAGGCCACTAGCATGGCCGCTTAAGACTGGAGTCAAGACTGGGCTTCAGTCCTGACTTGAATAAGTCGCTTTTATGATTTCGACTCTAGTGCTGTCTTGGTTAAGACACAAGGACGCCAGGTGTCTAAGTAGAGAAATTAGGGAAATACAGGGATGCGCTGGCACTGTCCCTGCTGTAAGATGTACACATTCCGTCAATTTTGCGTTGTGTAAAATCCGTGCCATTGCGTTTTGCGGCTTAAGATTGTGTTACGAGGAAAAATGCCCCAAGTGGTTGCTGAGGCCATTCTGGGAAGCCACTCTGGTGAACATGAACCCGAAGCGTTCGACGTTCGGAACGCGAGCCGTCTTAAATAAGCTTGGTCTTTCTAAAGACACCATTTAAGTCTGGACTTAGCTCGGACTTTATCGTGCAAGCCGGCCCTGGTCGATGTTTCTGGAACAAAAGTACGGTAATTGTATGAGAGCGTGACTGAAAAATTAATTATGCGATGTAAGAATTTTAATTATTACATGCGGCGTCGTTCAGAAAGCGTTGTTATTTTCAAGGAAGGAAGTGCCGAAGATGGCGAGAACGGCGGAAAATGAAACACACTGCTACTTTTTTTCTTTTTTTCGGGGGAGGGGGGGGGGGGGCGCTTCCAACCTATTAGTCTGTGATCGTGTATATGAATTCCAAATTACCGACATATAATCTAAAACTGGGCGAATTAGTGATTTATAAATTAGTAGCTTTATGTCTACAGGGGAGTTAATGCAGGCCGCAGGAAGCACAACTTTTCAAATGCTTTATTACAGGTGTAATCATCAGTCTGATTAGTCCAAGACAAGTTATGCGCAAAAATAACTCCAAGATATTTATACCCGGACACACTGTTGAAGGTACCGCCCTGGAATGAGTAATTATAAGTAGATGGAGAAGACTTATTAGAGAAAGTCATCTGTCCAGTTTTATCAAAATTAATCCTCATCTGTCATGATATATTGCACCAAGTATAAAACCTAGCAAACGACTCTTGTAGGCGAAAATTGTCATTACAGCAATTAATCACTTCGTATAAACGTAGCCATGAGCGCAAAGACGAATATTAGAAGAAATGTTGATATGCAAATCTTTGATGTGCATTAAAAGTAATGGTCCAAGAATCAGCCTTGAGGAGCCCCTCATAGGACAGTAATTGAAAAATAGTCAGCAGAGCTGTACGAAACGAACAGAAAGACGAACAAGACGGGCGGCTGTCCTGTCCGTTTTTCTGTGTCCATTGTATTAAATCTGCGCTGTTTTGCCGTGAGCGACTACAACTCCCGTGCGGCCTACACATAGTAACTAAATAGGCCGCGCGAACGCCAATGTGATAGGCAACGCTGAATGCAGTACATGCTTCTTTGAGCTATGATATCTCTATGATATCCCATTTAATGTCCGATAGTTTCTCAAACAGCACTGCTAGCCTAGCTTCATTAGATCAGGTTCTAGCATTAAGCTTTCCATGGTTCAGTTTCCAATGACGGCCTGTCCGAAGCCAGGGATTCTTAGCACCCTCATCTGCGTGACAGGTCTGACTACCGCCGCGGTCAGTCGCTCCGCGGCCACTAGGGACTGAGGAGCGGGGGTTTATTGAGACGAAAGCCTTACTAGGGTACGTTAGCGAGGGTATGTCCGCAAAATCTTGCCGCACAATGTGTCGCCTAATGCGACGTCATCAGCTGGTGACATCACCAGTCGTGATCCGAAGAGCAATGTGGTGAAATATCTAAAGGCAGTGATTAATCCACGCAGTCATGGTTATTCGTCATACGATATGATCGTCTGTGTCATTAATTAATGATAATAATTAACAATCGTTGAGTATGTCATGTGACTATGGGAGTATCACGTGACAGTCAAGTTGCATGTAAATGTCGCGTTACTATGAGAGTATCACGATTCAAGTTGCATGAGAATGTCACGTGACTATGAGAACGCCACGCGACAGGAGCGACGCCGCACCGCCAATCCCTCACATGCAGAAGCACTGCAATGAAATTTCCACTGTGCGGCACGAGCCCTGGCGTTGCTAGCAAGAACTATAACAAGGAGCGCGATGTACCGTGTGCAGCAGCAACGCTCAGGCTTTTCTCCACTGCAGATTCTGTAGTGATCTCGGAAATTTTTGGAGTATTCATATAGGAGGTGGTGTCCAATGACTACACCACGGTGGCCAAATCCTATTCAGGTGAGGGAGTTAGACACTGGGATCAGGCCTCACCAAGATTTCGTTCGTGCAATTCTATCGACGCGCGAATTAATTCGGTGCGAACCAAGGTGCTTTTGCACGCGAGGTGGATGTATACGCCGTCGTTGCGTCTGCCAGATGCATGGCCGTGATTTTTCGTTCACAACGCCAACAACGTCGGATTTTCCGCAAAATGAACGTGTTTCCGGTAAAACAAAAATGGACCAATAAAAACGGTGATTATCGTGGTGTTACAGCATTTCTGGGAAATGCTATATGGCCTGGGGGTTCCATGTTGCATACCTATTGGCAAGAGCTTTCAAAAAGGCGCGGAGAGAATCTTGAGTGACTGCTAGAATCCGCAGAGTTTACCATGTTGAAACCATACGAGAGCACAAAATTACTGCTCTTGTCATCGGAATTGCAACAACAGAACGCACTCAAGCTTCCTCATGTTATTCACATTTCATCCCGTCGGTGAGTCTCGACAGTTGCACACGGCTTGGTAGTTCAGTTGCAGTTTGACAGAGAAAGTAATATACTACATATAACTGTCAAACGCTGGTCATTTCTGCCATCCCTAATTTGCTGCACTGTTTGGCATTGAAGAAACCGCGAATAACCAACTAGGTCAAACTTTTATACCTTCAACACAGTATGGGTGCTGAGGGTAATTCGAAAACATCTATAGTAGTTTTCGAGCGCGATATCAGCGAAGCTTGGAGTGGTGCTTTACGTTGTGAACCTTTGCAATAGCAACTTTATCAAACGCATAATTAATGCCCTCTCTAGTGACCAAGAACTTTAAGCAAGCAAAACGCCTGAGCCCAATCTGCTTGACACAATGTGTTCCAATCGGCGATCCAGATCAAGCTTTTTTGCTCCGCGAAACCTAAGAGCGTGTTTCAATGGGCGATCCGGATTCAGGTCCTGACTCGGTTCTGATTGGACCTTTCGCGTTTTGTGTTCACCCGTCCGGAGGAATATTTTTCTACTTCCTTAACGCATCAGGACCACCGGCACATCACGGAAATCGCTCACCGTGGCCAGTAATACTAGCGCATATAAATCAGAGCATGTATCTGGCGGGTGGTAGTTGGCAGGACACATGACCGGGCAATGTGGCATTTCCGAGCTGGCACACGGTGCCAACTCGATAGATGTGAGGGTGAGATCAAAATCTAACCCTCCGGGAACTTTGGATGCAGCTACAGATGCGCTAAACCTAGGCCAAGGGAGCACGTTTGTGCGGTTTGGTTAAACGGGGCTTTAAGGACACCTTTGTCAGGTGGTTTTCCACATAAATAGGTCGCTTACTGATGACATATCAAAGGCGCAATTAAGCGATTATGCGAGTGGCAAAGTGCATGTACGCGAACGAGGATCCACTAGGGGAGCCGGCAGGCGTATGCTGTTTGAGCTGTCGCGTCCTGAGTTCAGCGAGTGCAGTGCTTATGTCGAGAGTCGAGTGTTTGCAGCTTTACACTCGAGCAAATGTTTATGAGTCATCACGAGAGGCTTTCATTCAGGCGAGTCTTCAATTCCGAAATTTTCTTCTTCGAGCGCTCATGAAAGTGTGCGACAATAGGCCAAGCGAAAACAAAAATAAGTGCTCAAAAATCGCAATAAAGCGCAATCCAGATGCTTGAGATCAACAGCGCTGCAAAGCTCGAAGCCGGACCATGAATTCCCGGTCTCGGAGGTGGCCCGCGATTCGATGGCCACACGTCACTCGAACAACCGTTTTCCGAACAGGCTCCTCTCGGCGCGCGCTAAGGAATTCCAGAACGCGTCTGATGCTCTTCGGCGAGCGCATGAGCAAATAGAAAGAGAGAAAGAGCGCGCGACGTCAACGGACGGATATGCCCCGGGCGTTTACAGGCGCCGTGCTACAACAATCCGCTCGTGCTACATAGAGTTACTATATTGGCTTTATAGTAACTCTACAAGGAGCGAGCGACGCTGCGTGGGTTAGTCTTCTGCATCAAGTCGTCTCACGCTCCACGCCGGCATAGACGAAGTATCCACCCGAAAAAGGAAATCTTCCTTTTTCGCGAAACTAGATCATCGAGGGCATAACAAGACGTTGTGCAATCGTAGCGCACAGGTCGCGGACTCGCAAAAATATATTTATGGGAAATGTATTAATATGCGCATATTTCGTCGTTCAGTCGTAGCCTTCGTGCTGTACACAGTCCAGAATTCGCTATATCTCCGAATGGTGAAATCGTGCGCGCGTATAAGTTTCGCGGAGAAGTTCGCGATGGCGGGCGCCGAAAAGCGAGCCCAAAAGTGGTCAGGGACGAAGTGAGGAAACCAGGTCCTGTCTCCAATTCCCAGCTCGTGTACACCTACGAGCAGGCGTGCCTGCCCGCTCGCAAAAGGGGGAGAGAGATAAGCCCGGAACGGGGTGCATTCAAAACAAGTTTAATTGCCCCAAAGGTACCAGCTGGAGCACTCATGTTTTCATTGGGCTTTTTTCTTTTTTTTTTTTTTGCAGCTATCGGTTCAGGATGGAAGAGTGAGCACGCTCCATTTCTGCCGACATGTTTTTGCCTCCCCTCAAGAAAGCCTTGGGGAAATATTTTCTACATATACGTTTCTTACATGGACGAACCGTCGTGCATCGCGATGAAGACGTTTCCGGCAGAGGGGGCCGAGGCCCGGTTGCCTTGAAGAGAGGAAAATGGAGACGGGAAATTCGGTTTCCCCGTGATGAGACAACAGCATACTCTACGGACATTTGTGCGCTATTCCTACCGTAAAGGGCTCGTGTACTGGGCCTAAGGGATGCACGAACGCTGCGCTTCTTAGGACACAACGCATCTCGCCCCGGCGCTTGTTTCATGGTCTAAGTTTGCGCCGCACGACCATTACGAATGTGAATGAAGCGACGCCGATGTACAGATTTCTTTTGTTCTTTTACATTGTCTTTCCTGTGGCAGCGATCAGCGCGTTGCAGTCAATGAAGAATAATGCGATATGGCTTGTTTGGGATTAAGCGGCGCTTACGCTTTCTTTTTTTTTGCTAAAGTTCTCAGAATTTTGTGACGGCAGTAGTTTACGTTCAAGAGTATGCTGTCGTTCATGCACTGACCGTTAAAGTAGATAGAAAAAACAGGCCTTTCAACGTAAGTCTCTGGGTATGCTCTTCAAAGGAACTGAGCACTGAAGAACTCCACGCAATCGGAATTGATCCGAAGCCCTTAACGCCACGTGTCAACAGTGCAGTTTTGGCACATAAAAATTAATTTCAATTGAAAGGGACTTTAAATGATCAGAAGCAGTACAGGACTACATTCTGGCGTAACACCACCATCATCATCAGCCGGGCTATACGCAGGATCATGGGCTCCACCGGAGCAGCGATAGCGGCCCAGGCTGGCCGCGGTAACAGGTCCGATGTAAGTGAAGATAGGGAATATCAGGTTGTTTTGCCGCAGCTGCCCACAGGACGTGTTGCTTTAAACACGATTTTTTTGCATGGTGACGTTCGAGCTAGGCCCTACCGCGTAGAAGACTTTCGGGATGCGCTGCCGAGGTTGTAGCCTTGGGGGCGTATCAGGTTAATCGCGTGTGGGCTGTCACCTTCAAAACTGCTGAAGCCACGAAGCGTATTGTGGCTTTGAAAGAGCTGAAAGTGAAGGGCCGACGGTGTGTTATTATCGACCTTCAAGACCAGCAAGTCCGACTCAGACTACACTGGATGATACACGGTGTCGCAGATGAGGACATTCGCACGGCTTTCGCCGCATTCGGGAATGTGACGGAGGTCACTCGAGAACGGTGGCGCGTCCAGGGCGTCAGCGAGAAAGGCTTGACAACGAGGTGCAGTACTTCTCAAGTTCAAGGCCGGGATGAAGGCGGACGACCTGCCCCATCAAATAAGGGTAGCAGGTGAGCTGGCCCTCGTCGTCGTTCCCGGAAGGCCTACGCAGTGCCTACGTTTCCATGGTTGTGGCCATGTACGACGCGAGTGCGAAGTACCGCGTTGTTCTCGCTGCCGATGCTTTGGAAACACGGAAGTTGACTGTGTCCGCACCTACGCTGCGGCAACAGTGCCCGCTCTCAGAGAGGAGACGTTTGAAGATGTAATGGATGTTGTCGAGGCCGAGGAAGCAGCAAAGGGAAGCGAAGACGTGGGAACCTCTGCGGCATCCGTCAACGTGGAAGCACTGCCCATCACCGGCAAAGAGGCGGGTGATGACACAGGAAAACAACAAGAGTCGGCAACCGGGGTGCCAGCAGCGTCTGCGATCGAGAACGCACCCCTTCAAGACGCAGGTTCTTTGGAGCCTGCGACGAAAGTGACCATTGTTACGGGAAACGGCGTTCGGTCAATGAGCGCCGGCAGCGCACCTAAACGTCCGCATACCAAGGCAGAAGACGGGAGCGAACAGCGCCTATGAAAGCGACCCTGAACCGACGACCTCCTTTCAAGCCACGGCCCAACATCGCGGCGGACAGGAGGGCCGAGGAAAAGCCACCCTCGCAGCAAGTCGAGCCCGTAAAAGATGATGGAGGTAGGCATTCTGGAAACGTCTAGCGCCATGCTAGACGCGAAAGGCAAGCGTCATGCCCCCGGCCTCCTTCTAATGCATGATTATGGCGATGGATCAGTGTCTGAACGTTGCAACGCTCAACGTCCGAGGATTGGCTGGTAGAAGGAAGCAAAGCCAAGTACTTCGCCTTTTAACAGAGCAAAACATAGACGTGCTAGAAGTTCAGGAAACTAAAGTGGAGGGAGAGGAGGAGACAGGGAGTATGGCGCAGCGTTTCACGTCGCTGTACGAAGTGGCTGTTAGTCACGCAGTGGGCACGTCGGCTGGGTGCCTTCTTCTTGTCAAACGGTTGCCAGGACTTATAGTGCAGGCCGTGATTTCGTCTACGTGCGGGAGGTTGATTGTTTGTGACCTGGTCTTGCATAACAGTGAATGGCGCATTCTCTGCGTTTATGCACCAAATGCAGCTGAAGACAGGCTCTTTTTTTAAAAAAAAAAAAAAAAAACATCGAACGATACTTAGATTCAACAAGGCAGCTGATAATTATGGGTGACTTCAACTGTGTTTTAAGCGCCCGAGACAAAACCTCTAACCGTCTCTTTAAAGATGCAAGCACCGATTGTTTGTTGCAGATGATTGCAGAGGTTTCATTAGAGGATGTTGCTGAGTGCTTGGAGGGAGCACGCAGCGTGCAATACACCCATTTTCAGAGTTCTAGTCATGCTCGACTTGACCGAATTTATTTGTCGTTGGATGTGATACCGAAGTGTAAAAATTATTCTGTTATCCCAATGTCCTTCTCCGATCATTGTCTGGTAAAATGCACTATAGGAGCTAGAAGCCCAAGCAAAAGTTTTGTGTGGGACCTTTGGAGACTGAATTCCAAACTTTTAGAAAACGATAACTTAATCAAAATTATTGTACAGAAGCTAAATGAAATAAATAAACGACCTAACAGCAGCATTGGGGAGCAATGGGAACTGTGCAAGCAAGAAATTAAAATGAAAGTGATAGAAAGAGCCAGCTGTATTCGCCATAACGAAAAGCGAGAAGCAGGCCTAAGATCAACATTAAAGAAGTTAATAGCGCAGGAGTGTAAGGAGCCGGGGGTTTACAAAGAGGACATCAGAAAGGTAAAAAAGAAAATAGAATTATTAGACGACGACCGATATCGAGGAGCGCTCGTTCGCGCCAGGGCCGAAAGATGGGTCGCCGGCGAGACACCCACTAAGCGGGCTCTGGGTCTTGAAAAAGCACAGGCTCATCGAAATGACATAACCGAAGTAGAATGGAACGGAAGCCTCGTGACAGATAAGAACGACATTGCACGTGCGTTCTTCGACTATTATCAGGAGCTGTTTGCTTTTCGGGACATGAAGTTGGAGACGTTTAAGCAGGTGTTTCTTTCCTCCTTGCCACGACTGGATGCCATCACAAAAGAAAAGTTAGAGCAGCCGATTTCCGAGGACGAGGTTGAACGCGCCATTGATAATCTGAACCCAGGAAAGTCGCCTGGGCCGGATGGTTTGAGCGCAGCCTTTTATAAAGCATTCAAGCTAGATCTGTCCCCATTATTAGCTGCAGTATTTAACGAAGGCTATGAACTTGGTGCACTCCCTCCTTCGTTCGCATCCTCACACACAGTGTTAATTCCTAAGTCAAACCAAACAGAGAAACTAAAATTTGTGACCTCATACAGGCCTATTTCTTTAACAAATGTGGATTACAAAATACTGATGACAGTTCTGGCAGCCAGGCTACAGACAGTGATAAAACATATCGTTGGCTCCCACCAGACGTGTGGTATAAAGGGCCGGTCCATTGCAACAAATATTCATAAGGCGAGGTGCGTGATGGAATGTTGTGACGTTTCTTGCGCGAGGGTCGCGCTTCTTCAGCTCGACCTAGAAACGGCGTTTGTGTTCCACATGATGCATTCCCAAAATAACGGCTTGAGGGGCTAGTTGGTGCTGCATCGTATTCAGATATGTGGCGCAACAAACACAAACACCTGAGTGTAGAAGAGGAGGAGTGGTGAAGAGGAAGTGTTTTCAGATTCTTATTACAGTTAGTAGTGTGCGCGTGTGTTGTGTATCTTCTCTTGTGTTTGTGTTTGTTGCGCCACATATCTGAACATGATGCATTGTTTGCAATATTGGATTATATCAATGTTTGTTCCATTATCAGAGAGGGCGTAGCCCTGGCGTACCGAAACTGCACAACGCGATTGATTGTTAATAAAGTACTAGGGGAACCCATAAATGTGCGACGTTCGGTACGTCAGGGTTGTCCCCTCAGCCCTCTATTCTGAATTTATATCGAAACTTTATGCCTGTCTATTATGCAAAATCCGTCTGTTCAGGGCTTTCAACTGTACATGTCTGAGGTCAAACTTTTGGCGTATACGCTGAAGATGTAGCAGTGTTTTGTGCAAACAAAGAAAGTATTCGCGCCGCAGTTGAAGTTGTGAAAGATTTTAGTGCGACCACAGGAAGTCCAGTAAACTGGGGAAAGTGTCTTGGCTTCTGGCACAAAGCGTGGACATCAACGCCTGACTTTTTTGCCAACGTTACATGGGTTACAACACCCGTGAAGTATTTGGGCGTACCTCTAGAATTCTATGAAGAGAGCGAGCCATTTTGGCGCGCCCAAGTTCAGGAAATACGGGAGAATAAGGCTGACAAGTGGAAAGGAGTGCCGCTGTCTATCTTTGCACGAGCCACTGTGTGTAATCTATTTTTTGTTGCCAAGGTGTAGTACGTCGTGCAAGCACTTCATTGTTCTAGGTTGAGTGTTCAAAAGCTACACCGAATCTTTGCTGTGTTTGTATGGGCATCAAGCTGGGAAAGATGTAGTCGGGATAACCTGTTCCGGCCAATTAAAGACGGAGGTCTCGGGCTTGCTCACTTATTCGTGCGCCAGCTTGTAAACAGATTTATTTTCTTTCGCGACGTTATCGACCCCTTTTTGCGCACTGTGTGCCAAGTGAGGCTCGCGCGGACGTTGCCCAATTTCGTTGTTGCCACGGAAAGCATGCCAGGGCGTCTTTCTAGTTTTTTCAAAGAGGTTGTCAGCAGTGTTCAAATTCTGTCAGCTCGCTTCTCGACAGAATACTTAAGTTCAGTGAAAAAGAAGAACCTGTATAAAGCTGTTTGTGACGACTTCTTCTCTGTTCCTGTGTACAGAGCCTTGTATAGCGGTCGTCTAGGTCAAGACGTACTGAAGCGTGTCAAAAGAATGCCAGTTTCTCCTGGGATAAAGACGTTTTTCTTTAAGTTACATACAGGAACATTATCGGCACAAACGTTTTTTGAAAGCAAGGGCTTTTATCTGCCATGGGGTTCACTTTACTTAATATGTAAACAGCCAGAGACAATAGACCATGTATTTCTGCACTGTTGGGAGGGCTTCTATTTTTGGGATGTGCTGCAACGAACTTTTAAAAAAGAATTACCATTAGACTCATACGGGATTAGATTCCTGCCAACTGAAAATAATTATGGGATTCCACTTGATACGGTTATGCTAATAGGCCTGTACAGTCTATGGCGGTCCAGAATGGCGGGTTTTCACTGTGACCCTGACGCCCGCCCTGCAAGGCTCTACTTTCGCGAGAGTATACACGCATTGGTTGAAATGCACAAATTGGAGACCACTGTGCCAGACTGGATTTCAAGAGTCGAACCACTATGCGAGCTGAAAGAATTTTAACTTGACAAAGGCAACTCGTATGAGCCTGCCGGCTTCTGTATTAACAGTGTCATGTTTGTGGTAACCTCTCTGCTGTGAGCATTCTGTTTGTACCGCGTTTTTGTTGGTTTTGTTTTGTTTTATGTTGGTGATGACCGGCAATAAAGAAAAAAAAAGCCGGGGTAGCGCAGTGGTTACGACGCTCGACTACTGTTCCCAAGGATGCGGGATCGAATCCCGGTCTCGGCGGCTGCTTTTCGATGGAGGCGAAAAGAAAGGCGCCTGTGTGCTGTGCTATGTCAGCTAGTGCACGTTAAACCTCAGGTGGTTGAAATTACTGGAGTCCTCCACTACGGCGTCTCTCATAGCCTTAGTTGCTTTGGGACGTTAAACCCTACAAACCAACCAAAACCGGACTATACTCACTGCAGGGCGAAGGCCTCTTCCATTTTCCTCCAATTAACCCGGTCATCTGCTAGTTGCATCCATTTGACTCCTGCAAACTCCTTAACTTCATCCACCCACCTAATCATCTGCCGCCCCCTGCTACGCTTGCCTTCCCTTGGAATCCAATTGGTTACTCTTAGAAACCATCGGTTATCCTCTCTTCGAGCTACATGTCCTGCTCATGCCCATTTCTTCTTCTTAATTTCGACTAGAATGTCAGTAACTTGAGTTATTTCTCTGACCCACTCTGCACGCTTCCTATCTATTAACGTTACATCTACCATTTTCGTTCCATAGCTATCTGTGTTGTCCTCAAGTTACGTAGAACCCTTTTCGTTAACCTCCATGCTTTCAGCCCCATAGGTCAGTACCGGTAGGATGCAACTGTTATACACTTTTCTCTCGAGTGATATCGGTAAGCTGCTAGTCATTATGTTGGAGTACCTTCCAAATGCGCCCCATCCCAGTCTCATTCTCACAGTTATTTCCCTTTCGTGGTCAGGATCTGCTGTCACTACCTGTTCTAAGTAGACATATTCGCCTACCACTTCCAACGCTTCGCTACCTACTTTAAACTGCTGCTCCTTTCCCAGGCTATTCAGCATTATACCTTAGTCTTCTGCATATTAATCTTTAGGCCTACCTTTCTGCTTCTGTCTAAACCATTTATCATTAGTTGCAGTTGGTCCCCTGGGATACTTAACAAGGCAATGTCATCAGCGAATGGCAGATTACTGAGGTATTCCTAGCTTATCCCTAACTGCTCCCATTCCAAGTCTCTGAATACTTCCTCTAAGCAAGCTGTAAATAGTACTGAAGAAATCATGTCTCCTTGCCTAAAACCTTTCTTAATTGGAATTTTATCATTTGCTTTATGCAGAACAATGGTTGCTGTGCAGCCACTATAGATATCTTCCAGTACTTTAACATATGGCTCACCTACACCCTGATCTCGCAATGCCTGCATAACCGCTAAGGTTTAGAACGAGTAAAACGCTTTCTCGTAGTAAATGAATGCTATGAATAAAGGCTGGTTATATTCCGAGCACTTTTTTATCACCTGGTTTATAGTGTGGATATGATCGATGGTAGAGTACTCTTTCCGAAATCTTAGCTGACTCTGTTTGATTAAATTCCCAATTCCCACGTAACAATTAGTACAGTCTGGCGTAACAATTAGTACATAATACTTAGATGGCTTATTAAATGAGCAAGCGCTGTTCTTCACCCTCCGCACCAAGCCATGTCCAGCCATGTCCCGAAAACGTAGGAAATGGTGGGAAAGAAACCCTCATTACAATGCAACCAGGCAGGAGAATAGACAGTGGGAAAGGTTGGCATAATGTGTAGGACAGTTGGGACATAAAGATCGCTGCGCAATGTGTAAATATATAACCGTGCAGGTGTGGTAAGAGTATTCAGCTCTATCTGCCGAAGGACGTGAGCCTCCCGCACAGAATAGGATGAGGGTCGGAGTATAGGTGGCTTTGGGTATAGTCTGCGGTCGAGGCGCGCCGTATATGTAGTTTTTTTTTTGTTGTTGTTGTTGTTTTTGATGGTGGTTTGGTCAGACAGCCTCGACCCGTCCTTCAAGGGCCTAAGCCACGAAATCAATAGCGCCCGGATAAGTTTCAAATATGAGCTAGTTAGCGAAATCATTGCCGTCACTCGGCTCTGAGTGCACAGGGATAGAGCGAGGGAGCAAGGCTGCAGGGGAGTACGGCCTCAGGTCCCGTGAACAGATGTGGATTGAATAGCGAGGATGACCGCCTGTGAGTCAGTGTAGACATAATAAGACCCAAGTGGGAGAAAATGGAAACGAGTGGCGCGAAAGATGGAAACGACCCGAAGCGAGGGAACATCTGGGGCAAGGCTGCAGGGAAGTGATTACGGCCTCAGGTCCCGTGAACAGATGATGTGGCTTCAGATTGAATAGCGAGGATGACCGCCTGTGAGTCAGTGTAGACATAATAAGACCCAAGTGGGAGAAAATGGAAACGAGTGACGCGAATGATGGAAAAGACCCGAAGCGAGAAAACATCTGGGGCAATGCTGCAGGGAAGTGAGTACGGCCTCAGGTCCCGTGAACAGATGATGTGGCTTCAGATTGAATAGCGAGGATGACCGCCTGTGAGTCAGTGTAGACATAATAAGACCCAAGTGGCAGAAAATGGAAACGAGTGGCGCGAATGATGGAAACGACCCGAAGCGAGAGAACATCTGGGGCAATGCTGCAGGGAAGTGAGTACGGCCTCAGCTCCCGTGAACAGATGATGTGGCTTCAGATTGAATAGCGAGGATGACCGCCTGTGAGTCAGTGTAGACATAATAAGACCCAAGTGGGAGAAAATGGAAACGAGTGACGCGAATGATGGAAACGACCCGAAGCGAGAGAACATCTGGGGCAATGCTGCAGGGAAGTGAGTACGGCCTCAGCTCCCGTGAACAGATGATGTGGCTTCAGATTGAATAGCGAGGATGACCGCCTGTGAGTCAGTGTAGACATAATAAGACCCAAGTGGGAGAAAATGGAAACGAGTGACGCGAATGATGGAAACGACCCGAAGCGAGAGAACATCTGGGGCAATGCTGCAGGGAAGTGAGTACGGCCTCAGCTCCCGTGAACAGATGATGTGGCTTCAGATTGAATAGCGAGGATGACCGCCTGTGAGTCAGTGTAGACATAATAAGACCCAAGTGGGAGAAAATGGAAACGAGTGGCGCGAATGATGGAAACGACCCGAAGCGAGAGAACATCTGGGGCAATGCTGCAGGGAAGTGAGTACGGCCTCAGGTCCCGTGAACAGATGATGTGGCTTCAGATTGAATAGCGAGGATGACCGCCTGTGAGTCAGTGTAGACATAATAAGACCCAAGTGGCAGAAAATGGAAACGAGTGGCGCGAATGATGGAAACGACCCGAAGCGAGAGAACATCTGGGGCAATGCTGCAGGGAAGTGAGTACGGCCTCAGCTCCCGTGAACAGATGATGTGGCTTCAGATTGAATAGCGAGGATGACCGCCTGTGAGTCAGTGTAGACATAATAAGACCCAAGTGGGAGAAAATGGAAACGAGTGACGCGAATGATGGAAACGACCCGAAGCGAGAGAACATCTGGGGCAATGCTGCAGGGAAGTGAGTACGGCCTCAGCTCCCGTGAACAGAGGATGTGGCTTTAGATTGAATAGCGAGGATGACCGCCTGTGAGTCAGTGTAGACATAATAAGACCCAAGTGGCAGAAAATGGAAACGAGTGGCGCGAATGATGGAAACGACCCGAAGCGAGAGAACATCTGGGGCAATGCTGCAGGGAAGTGAATACGGCCTCAGCTCCCGTGAACAGATGATGTGGCTTTAGATTGAATAGCGAGGATGACCGCCTGTGAGTCAGTGTAGACATAATAAGACCCAAGTGGGAGAAAATGGAAACGAGTGACGCGAATGATGGAAAAGACCCGAAGCGAGAAAACATCTGGGGCAATGCTGCAGGGAAGTGAGTACGGCCTCAGCTCCCGTGAACAGATGATGTGGCTTTAGATTGAATAGCGAGGATGACCGCCTGTGAGTCAGTGTAGACATAATAAGACCCAAGTGGGAGAAAATGGAAACGAGTGACGCGAATGATGGAAACGACCCGAAGCGAGAGAACATCTGGGGGGAGCGGGCCGCTTGTGTGAGTGACAGGGGTAGAGAGAAGAGGTTGAAAGAAGACGCACCTGCCGGAGATGCAAGGAGGAATCTGGGTACGCCACACCATGAGTATCCAAGGGCGGGCTAGGATGAAAGGCAGCAGCATGACGGCGGCCACCATGCAGAACAGGTGACATATAGACTGGATCGAAAAGGAATTATAGACCTTTGCACCGGGCGAGGAGTATGTCAAAACGCCTCCACTCTGGACTGTTGCAAGCCGGTTCCCCTGCCGCTTCCACCGTACTGACGTCAGGCACACAACAGCCCAACAAGAAATATGGTGACGCCTAGGGGGCCCTCGTTGCAAAGGGTTAGTAGCCTCCTACGTGGAAGGAGTACGCACAGGGACTAAGTGAATGGTAGGAATAGTATTCTGGTTGAGATGCCAGCGCCCCTGAACTGCACCGTGGAGGCGAACCACCTGTCGGTCGCGGTGAAGGGAAAGGAGACAGCGAAGAGGATAAAGGAGTCGGTGGCCTATCGGTGGAGGTGGTTATGGGAAGACGGAGAGCAGCCTTATAAAGGCCGTGAAGAGCTGTGGCAAGTGTGTCCAGCTGAGCCTGGGTGAATGAAAGATATGGTAAAAGTAAAGGAATTCGTTAAGAGCCAGCAAGTGAACCAGTCGACAGGCGTGCTCTTGCCGCAAACCAGAGGACCGCCTCATGACTTGGCGAAGTAAGTGGGTGACTGATTGGTATGTACAAGCGGTAGCCGAATGGAGAACCTAGGCATATTTAGCGGCATACTGAGCCAGGTCAAGAACACGAGATTGAGCAGCTGTGAGGATAGGGCAGCCGGCCAAGGTAAGGGATCCCGATCAGTGAGTTGTGAGCTCATTGATAGGCGAAGTGTGATATAAGATGTGGTTCTGAGATTTCGGGCGTGGGAAAACCTGCCTAATCAAGAAAGCAGGAGACGATATTCAGAATTGGTATCAGTCATGTCTGTAAACCGAAATCATGCGACGTCAGCAGTTCGCGGGTGCGGTATGCGAAAAGCATGCAGAGACGACATTTTTGGAGATATTCATACGCCTACTGCGCCTCACTAGTTTAGTTTATAAATGTGACTTTAATATATTTGTAAATTTTTGTTCCTCTCCTTTCTAATGGTGCATTTGGTTTATAAATAGCTGCAACGATGATTAAGCTGTAAAGGAAAACACAAAGGTAAGAAACGGCTTTTCAGCTCTACTTGTCTCGGGAAAAGCAAAATTGTGCAAAATCTTTTGCACCTAGAAAAACACCGTTCGAGATGTTTTGAGAATAGATGTTCGCATAGTTTATTAGCCACGCGCCTGTGAAAAGTGTATAAAACAGGTAATTATACATACAATAACTTTCAAGATACGCATTCTGCTGCGGAGATTTTTTGCGCAGTTGGAGGTCGTACATAGTTCGCTCTTTCCTGAAAATATCATCTTTCTGTTTCATTTAGTGTAAAAGTTATTTGTGATCAAACTTTGCGTTTTTTGTAAAATGGCTAAAAGTAAATGCTAAACTGTTCAAGTAATAAGCTTTTATCTGTGCTGAAATTTCGCGTGGAAAAACTTTACACCTCGCTGTCAGAGGATCAGCATCGGTTTTGTTCTACGACTCTCGAGCAATGTGCACTGTCAGGGTGATTTCAGCTAATTTTTTCGTGGTTCACTTGGAGCGCGCGAGCTCTTCATGAAATATTTTAAGCATGATTGAAATTCTCCATGGTTTGTTTGTTTCTGGCGAATATAACTTAAAGGTTCGGGCTTTCGTTCCTTTGTTCAACCGGTAACAATTATCAACTACAAAGGGTACAAAAAGCAAATAATAGTAAAATAACAGAGCCACGTGTGATAAACGTAGTAGGTAGCGCCATCTATGAAATTTCATGTGCACTAAAATGTCGCAGTTCAGAAAAATTACGAGGATGGCGCCACAAACACCCTGAATCGAGGGGTATTTACGAGAGGGTATTGTGCTTCTACAACGTTTTCCCTCTGCCCTTTCCTTTCCATCGGGCGAGAGAGGTAAACACTGGCGAGTCGGGTCGAGTGGTCGGGTCGAACTGAGGTGCAGGTGCTTCGCGCACCCAGGTACTTCGCGCATGCGCAGTAGCGCTACTTGAAAATGATCCCTTGACAAATGTACACTTGCTTGCATTGAGATTTATTTATCGCCTTGAATTAAGTGTGTCATACTGTTTGTGTGCCGAAACGTTGCCAGCTAAGGCTCTCGCGCTACTTACTTTACTTACTCAGCAAGATATAATCGTGGCGGAGACATTGAAATATTTTTTTCTGGTTTTGTTTTGTAGTCTTGTAGCGCCCCTCACGCCGCGCTTTTATCACAAACAACGGCACGGCGCTGGACAAAGAAGAATTTGGCACTAAGCGTCTCAGTGCAAGCAGCGAAAAAAAAAAACAGTTCGAACCCGAACGCTGTCGGAGCTGGTTATTCCTCGTCTTAGCTCCGCCACAAAGCTATCTTCAGATGTTCGCGGTGTTAGCATATAAATTGTGAGGGTGTGGAATTTAGACTTTTTTTTTTTTTAGTGGCAAGAAGAAAAAATATCTTCCCCTTTCTACGATAAAATGAATAGTAGGGCACGGAACTATAACACTGCATAAATTAATATAATTTCAAAGAGCGTCTCCCTAGGAGAAATTGCGCGAATACCTGTACCCTCTGCCACTTTACTGGTACAGATAAAATGTTTCGACAGTCTGCCAAGTACAACTTGAAAACCTGAACATGCACAAGCATGCCTCTTCAACCTTCCCACTGAAGTTCATATACAGCGCAAGCAGTGCAGGCTCCAAAGAAAAGGAGAAAAAATGATATAGTGGGCAGCCGAAGATAATCACCAGCGTTTCAGTCATGTTTCTTTTTTTTTTTTTTCCGTATGTTGGGTTCCGGTGATGATAGTAAAGGTGCCGCAGTAGCTGCCGGGGATGTTTTCGGTGAATGAGCAAGTAGGAAACAGCCATGTGAAGCTTCTCCAATACAAAAATGTGATGTTGAATCGGGTTTTGCCACTGCATTTCCGTCATTCCCCTCACTAAAAATTAAAAACAAAATGATGAGGCTCAACGCTGCTGAACCGAATGTCGAGCTTAGCTCAAACGAGAGAAACCACTGTAATCAAGAGTTCGACGAAATGCAGTCTGATCAGGTGGTGGCATAAAAAAATATACAGGCTCACTGACCAAGACAAAGTTTCATGAAAACGTACTATCGTTTCGACAGCCCTACAGCTTCGTTGTTCACAATGGAGAAACCAGACAAAAAGCATTCGTTTATATCTTCTTCAAATACTTTGACTTGATCAGTGGCCCTATATATATATATATATTATGAGAGAAAACACTGAATTGGTTTCCCGTTTGATGCTTTTATTTGCGCTTATTTTATTTATTTTATACGTGCATGATGTCCCGTCCTCTTCCCAGCTAATTCCGCTTCGTGAAGGGGGATATACCACGGATTGTCCGAAGCATTACGGCGTCTAGGGTAAACCGTTGATGCATTCGGCAGGGAAGCTGGTTCGGCGTTCATTTTGCTATAATGCCTAGCATCGCCTGCTACCGCGCTTTGCCGCTGTGGCCGGGGGCGTGGAGCGTTCGGTCTAGTTTGCCCGGGCACAGTGAAGACGGCGATGTTGCTATGGTGATGGCACTGTTTACGATTCTTAGAAAAACGCGCCACTCGCGCAAGTGAGCAACAGAGCTAACACTCTAAAAGCCCGTCGGCAGGCAGAGCGTTTCCAAAAGAATGGGGCCTTTATCTCGAGTAAGGTAGATACCGTGTCATCCAGGCGTCCACTCACCCGCCGTCTCAACGCCCAATTTGTTGACTTTATATTTGAACATTGTTTTGAAGCAACTCGACTTCCTGTGCTCTGAAAGGTATCCGATCATGTTAGCAAAAGTGACATAGAAGCGTGTGAGAATTTCGAAGCATACAAAGAACGTGCTTCCGTTTGACCACATGAAGCAAAACCGCTGTACTGCATTGGTATGGAAAAATTCACAAATTATAGCACATGCTAAATCTGACCGAACGCGATCTGATCGATGCGTCTAATCGTTTGGCATTTGCAGGAAAACATTTGGTAAGCATGGGCGCTCTTGCATGGAGTAAAAATTGGGCTCTGATTATTATGTTGCAAATGTGTGAATGTACAAGTGCCACACCACGAAATTATTTGCTACCAACACATGAAGCCGAAAGGCGGGCTCAACGCTAAAGTATACTTGTTGTATACGTGTGTGTGCCCTGTGAAATGAGTACAATAAAGTAGGCTACAAGCTACAATAGTCCACCCAATATATTGGTTCAGAAAGCGCATGCATCATCACGGGAAGCTGCAGCAGGACAGGTCAGCGTCTTCCATAGCATGCTACTTTTCACATCAGATTTCAGTGTCGAGTGAAATTCTGCAGGAGAAAAATGTTTCTAGGAGATTGATTGTTAAAATTTTATTCTAATTGCCTGAAAATACTGTGTTCCTTTAATTGCACACACACACACACACACACACACACACACACACACACACACACACACACACACACACACACACACACACACACACACACACACACACACACACACACACACACACACACACACACACACACACACACACACACACACACACACACGCGCGCGCGCGCGCGCGCGCGCGCGCGCGAGCGAATAAATAAAATGAAGACTGTGGAGCATCCAACTGGGAGTGGGGAAGTGGCCGCCATAAGCGCCTACAAAACTGTCCCCGTTAGGTCCTTTCTTCTGGCAACCTTCCTTTATAACCCCTTCTCCCCTTCCCCCATTTCCCACATAGTTTAGTGTGAATGCGCCTCCTCAGTGCCGCAGAGAACATGAATACATGTCGGCCTCCTGCGCGATACATAGCCTCTTGGTGGATTTCAAATCTATTTCGGAATATCGATTCATCTCAAAAGGAAAAAATTGGCAATCATTCACTTATTTGCACATTGTAACTTACCAGCTCTAGTTTCCAAGATTGGACAAGCACGAACAAAATTAAACAAGGGCGACTGTTGTCTGAAGTTCAGCTAATTATAGCTACATTGTCATATTTGTAATCACGTTTGATAAAACAAATTTCTGGTGACCGCAAGAGCTGACAGCTTCCACTACAGTCAAGGAGTGTTCCGATCCTTACTAATCTATGGCATCAACAATAGGGAGGTTTAGAATATGGTACTCCTACCGCTTAGGGGGGCAGGCCATAGCGCGGGTGACAGTAGGAGCACAATTCTCTATTATAGTGCGCACGCTCCGCTATTACTCTATCCCACTTACGGATAGGGTCGCCGTATTCTGATCACTCGATTGCACAGCCCAAAAGACGAGGATCAAAAGAACACAAGGCAGGCGCCGACTTCAACTAAGGTTCATTGACGAAGTGTGCAGAAATAATGTCATTCGCTTTTCCTTTTCACTGGTACTAAGATTGCACTGTGCAATCATGTTGACACCCTGTTTTATTTATGTTCAGTCAAGCTAGCCTACTGCAGTCCAGTCCAACCCCCTCACGCTCGGCGGGTAGGAGCAATGTTCGTGGCTCTACAGCGGAAACTATACTTCGTCTCACAAGATATCTGCAGCACTGCGAAAGGCAGAGGAGCCCTTTCAATTGTGCTCCTAGGTGTCTCTCGCCTGTGTGTACTATAATAGAGAATTGTGCTCCTGCTGTCACCCCCGCCAATTTGGGGGGGGGGGGGGGGGGCGAGAGGTGCTTAGAAACACAATTGCCTATTGTACGCGTGATCCTGTGTGAAGAGGGGAGTTCAATGGGACAGCCCATGCTGCGCAGGACGGGGACAAAATCCCTCCCCTTCTCTGCCTGGACATTGCTGTGGAGCCGCAAAAACCTTTGAAAGTCCACGCAGCAACACATGAAAAGCATTCAGGCAGCTCAAGTCGAGAGGGCTGGGTGGCTGGGTACTCAGTCAACTCAGTTCCTCAGTCATGGATTAGTGGCGTAGCCTGGTGGCAGAATCTGAACTACTTCCAAGATGGCAACCGTAGAACCGCCACCTTACGGTAGCCACCGTAGCCACCTTAAAGGGCAACTCCGGTGGTTTTTTCATCATTTTGTGTTTTTAATTGAATTACATTCCTCGGCACGTCCTGACTCCAACACAAAAAACCGTTTTCCAAAATTCCAATTAGAAGTATTTTTAAAAAAGAAAAACAGCAAATCGAAACCGAAACTGATTTCACGGCCAGAAACAACGTCACATTTGACGAAATGGTGACGTCACACTCAGTATTAGAAAAACACTCGTACGTGCGTTGGATGGTGAAAATAAAGTATGGAAATCATGTCGCACTGCATAAAATGTCTGAGGTAGTTCGATATAAACCTCACAATTTAATAATCACGCGGGAAGTAGACATTAACGCCTGTATACTGTTTGTGACGTCAGAAACTCAGTGTTGCCCGCAGAAATACTCTCAACTTAAGCCATGAAAACGGCATATTTTAAAGCCGTATTGCGCGTGAACGGATTATCGTACGGCACCCAAATTTTGTAGAATGCGTCAGGACGGAGAGAAGAACCTGTGGTAAAAGTTTCACTACAATATTCGAATGTCAAAAAACCCCCGGAGTTGCCCTTTAAGCGCTTCATTCGCGTTCGCCTGCAATGCTGGCCCAAACTACTTCTATAGTATGCGTGATGGTATAAGCACGCCGGCGACGTCAGCAATGTCGCAATTTTCACGAGCTGTGATGCCGCTACGCGGTTTCCTCCGGAACCAACGATGAGAGGACACGACCACACACTCCGCCCTCGAAACCAGCCGTGGAGGAGATAGCGTGGCGTTGAAGAAGAGTAGTCGAGTGTTATTTTGTTCGCATATGCTAATAAGATACATGTGTGCAAAAAGCAATAAAGAAATCGATGCTTATCAATTAGAGGCGATTTTGTAACCCTCTGGCATCGCTTCCTTATGATGCCTGCGATCTGGACACCTGGCGTGGTTCCCAGTGTCACGCAATACCCCACAACTATAGTGAACTAGAATACTTTCTAGTGGCGCGAACGGAAGGAAAATGGGCGCCTCTTGCACGCCGGTCGCCACTGACCGCCGCTGGTGGCGCTGCAGTTACGTTTACTAGTACCGCGTGCGCGTCCGCAAAGGGAAGTCAAGCTTGGCGCGCCGTGCAGTCTGCACATTTTTGCAATTTTGGCCTCGAACTTTCTGTTCTGCCTTTCATCACAGCAACTAAGACATCTCAGCTCTTCAAAAGCACCATGTGCAGTTCGAAATGGCCAGGAAAAAGACCAACTCGCACTGTTTTGCTCCGAGATGCCGAAGCTCGGCTATCCGGGTGCTTTAGTCACCTTTGTTTGCTGCTCCGAGGGACAACAAACATCGCAGAAAGTGGAAACGAAGCTTGTGAAGGCAGGAAAAGCCTCTCACAGAAACATCGACAGTGTGTGAGCATCATTTCGAGCCGCATCTCATCCTGCTGCGTGACCACGCACATATATGATCAACGGCAGAAGTGAGGATATACCGCGTGAAAAGCCATCACTGGCACCTGATGCGGTGCCTATACACTCTTGCCGGGTTGTCCGGCATATATTACCGTCAAACCCGTAAAGCCAAGGCTGGATGTGGGCAATATTGATGTTGCAGAGAGTTGTGCTCATGTACAGATTCTTGCTATTAAGCCTGTGGCACCAAACGATAGCCGACATATTTTATACCGCGTGTCCAAGCTAACTTCAGCCAAGGGTTAAAAATAAACCATTTGAGATGGGCCAAAGAAACCACTTGCTGACAGCCACCTGGCGCACCAGGTCTGAACAAAAGGAAGACTTCGGGAAGCTTCGACTGTTTGCGTGATCTGGAATACTACTACTGGCTCAATAAAGCAGACAGCTGATATTAAATTAAATTCAAATCCGCATAGTCATAGTATGTCCTTGGCTGGTGCATTTATTTAATCATTTATTCATCCTTCATATCATACCCTACTGATGCCCTAAGACAATAAATATCGATAAAAAAAATGGTGCAGGCAATTTTGCATTTTGCAATTCTAATTTACTAAGTATTTCTTTCAAATAAATGTGATTTACAAAGTTGGGGAGGCCCTTCTGAAACCCTCATTTCATTTATTCCCGATAAAGAAAACCTCACGTGCATAGTTTTCTCACCTCTTTAGAAAGCCCGCGAAATAATAAAAAAAATATCACGTGACTGACGCATTCACGCACTACGATATTGTGGTGCTCTCAACCGCGCATGGTTTCAGTGACAGAAATTAGTGGCGGCCGTGACTCAACAGCCCAGTCTCAGTACAGGCTGATAATTTTTGTATTTCGCGGGCTTTCTTTAGAGCTTGGAAAAACGATGAGGCTTTCTTTATCGGAAATAAATGAAATGGAGGTTTTAGAAGGCGCTCTCAAATTCTGCAAACCCAGTTATTGTCTAAAGGCTATAGTTTGTAATTAAAACTAATTACTAATTACTTAACTTCAAAATAAAAAAATTGCCTGGGGTGAGCCAGTTGGCTGGCAGCTAGTATACAGTTGTGGTCTCTCTATATCCTACCTCAAACTAACTGTGATAAAAGCGTTATTCTTTTTATTTTTGAAAAGAAAAAGATAAGTCACATGTATTAAACTTGGCTAATTTTACTAATTTTAGGGACAACAGAGGCCTTTTGTGCCCTTCAAGTGATATCAGTTTGACCTTGAGAATGTGTTTACAACCTGCTTCAGTCTAAATTCAAGCAGACAGCTTGTACTCAGTATGCTACTGGCCAAGCAAACCTGCTAAATTGGGTGCTCTGACCACTGTCAAATTGGTGCGGCTGAAATCACTGCTTAACTACCCGCATGCACTTTTTCACAAAATGCATTAACCAGCGCAATGTCAAGCTTCAAAGCACCTGAAGATGAGCAGATGGATGACTGTTTGTGTAGTCAATAATTTCTCAAAACAACTCATTGTTGATGGCTTTTGTTCCATGCACTCAAATAAAATAAAACAGCAGTAGAGAAGCCTTGTGAAGTACCTAAACAAAACTGCCCTGCACTCCTCATGTATGCATTTTTGGCATATATGTTATGCATATGACATGATGAAAGGATTTTAACGTACCTGGCTTACAGCGGTGATTTATAACACATATTGTTGCTGTGAACAGAGAATAATGGTGACGCCAGAGAATATCGCCGGCTGAGTCGTTTCAAAGCGTAGGATTTTTTTTTTTTTCATGACCACTTTGTCAAAAAAAAAACAACAATAAATGTAACAGCCTGAAGCTGCTCCTCACTTTACCAGTTGGCAAATTTCCTAACGCTAAAATGAGCACGCTAAAATGAGCATTCCTGGTTACCAGTGGATAGCAAATAGTGCAGTGTAATATAATCATCATTATTGGCTAAAGGAAAGTTACTGCGGCGTGGTTGGAGAGATGCGAGAACCCGTGCGTGCGCACGATGCCTGGCCACTCTGCTACCAGTCTGCTGCTGGCAGCTGAGTTGGCTGTGTAATAAAGCGGGCTCTGCAAGGCTCAGAAAAATACCTGTCCCGTACAAATTAATGTGCTGTAATGATACAGTGCATGATAACTCGTCCCGCATGAGCTGTAGCAGACGCTAGCGAAATAAGAGCGCTTTCACCCTAGTGCAACGGCGAAAACCCGAATATTATCGAATGAAACGCCTTCTATTATGGGTGGAGGTCCACATACGTCGGCATAGGGAAAACAATCACCACTTTTACTGTATAGGCGCACAAAAGCATTGGTACTATGTCGCACTATTGCAAGAAAGCATTGAAAAGTCGACTAGAAGATGTTGCAGTGGCGCCATCTGGCGGTGTCAATGAAAATCGGCGTGCCCGAGCGCCGTCGTTCGCGCCACTAGAAAGTATTCTAGTTCACTATACCCACAACTATGGGCAAACAAGCATAGGTCTCTATGGAGTGCTTGTATCGCATGATGGGTCGCCAGACAGAGCAAAAATTTTACATAAATTTATGTATTACGTATAAATACAAGCAGTGCAGTTTTAAAACATGCGCAAGCAACGTGATGGCAACACGTTTCGTTTTTCTTTCTTTGCCCGCTTCTACGTATAGCGCCAGGCTCTCTTCTTCTTTTTTTTTTGTCCTTTATTTACAAAACTAACCTCAGCTTCGAGACCATTGCTGCTGATCTGTAGTGTGGTCATGAGTTTAAACCCTAAACTCTATATCTGTAATGCAACACTGCGCTTTGAAAGCCGGAGCAAATAGTTGTACTAAACAGATACCACAAGGAGCGAATTTGTTCTTCTAATTTCGGGACATTCAATATAGGCTGTGGCTAAAGGTACGTCCGACGGACCCGATCAATGGTCTTAAAGGTACGTCCGACGGACCCGGTGCGTTTTTCTTCGGGATACGACGGACGGATCCGGGAAATATTTTTCAGAGGTACGGCGGACGGACCCGATCGGTAGGGTTCTTCCGACGGACCCAACGCATTTTTCTCCGATATGGGCCTTGGGATCCGTCGGGAAAGCCGGACGGACCCGAGATCCCCAGATGGGCGCCGTCTGCTGCGACCCGGTTGCAGCAGCGAAATGCTTCCTGCAACCCATGACGTCTTATCCGGTTTAAGAAAAACGTCACGTCCGGCTATTGTTTTGTGGGTAGGTGGCTGTTTTTAGTAGCAGAATGGCTGGTCGTCGGAGCCGTGGGAGCTGCGTCGCCGTGCCAGCCGTGCGCTCTCGTGTTGTACGGTACGTAAGTAATCTTTTCTATTTTTTAGATATTTCAGTATGCATGTATTGAGTCATTGCCCGCTGTCTGGAACTCTACATTTAGTTTTCAACTTCCCTGCGCCCGAATGTTCTGTTGACGACCATTGAGCCTGCTTGGCCGGCAGTGGGCCCGAACGGCCCAAAGGTGTATTATAGAAAGTTTCAATCGAAAGCTCAACGTAGTTCGACACCAAGGAACATACGGTTAAATACCGTTTATTAGGCTAACCGCACGAAAGTCTCAGTCATGTAAAACACGCCTGACTACCAGTCTTGCGTGCGCCTGAAAACGGCGGGAAACTTGGGTAAGCTTTCCTCAGCGGTCTGAATGAATAGTTAATGATTGTAACGTCTTTGAGGTGATGGAGGGACCTAAGGAGATACTAGGACATGACAAAACAACGCGTAGAAGCAGGAAAGGCGAGGATCATACAGGCCTGTGTGGGAAGCTTTTGTTTCGGTGCACCACGACGTACTAACCATTTGTGCGACGTGACCCTTTGTGTGACCCTCATTGCTCTGACGCTGGGTAGAATAATGATTTCATACCTCATTTTATGACTGCGCACTGTCAAGTGTATGCAGGGCCACTTTCTAATTACGGTGAGGTAAGCGATTTCGCCTTGTGTTTAAAGTGCATCAACATGTACATACTTGTCTTAATTTCTTTTGTGTGTGTAAACATCGCTTATAAGCTGACGTCTAATATTTGGTACGCAGGGACCTTCCTGATATGTGTTTTGGAGTCTAGCATGGGCTTGCTGGTTGCTGAGGCTGAACAAATGGGACTATGAAAGGCGGAGGCAGCCTATGCTCCAACGCCACAAGGTGAGCCCTGTACTTAATTTCAAAACAATTGCTGTGCCACCGGGACTGGTCATTTGTTTTAACTTTTACATGGGGAACATGGCGCAGGTCACCAGTTTGCATAGGGTGCATGAATGAATCGAACAAGCAAGCATCCCTGCAGCTGCGGTGTCCAGCTTGTAGTTCACAGCCTTTCTTTCTCAGCTGCAATTAATGCATCGCAAACAGTGTGCAATGTAACAGTTGATTCAGACTAAGAAAACCAGACTAGCTCCAAAAACAAACAAATGTTTGCACGAGATGGAAGATCAAACCACGCTATATTGTCTTCTCGATTCGCTGTGAGAAACTAGCAAAGCTGCCTTCTTTAACGAATGGTATTCCTGCACAGATTGGTTGTGTCGCTTTTTTGTGCGTGTGACAAAGTTGCTGCAAGAACTTTATTTATTTATTTATTTATTTGGTTACTATCAGGGCCGTTGAGCAGCTAAAAACAGTGACAGCTTCTCCGGGCACCGATATGCCTACCATCCGATTGTGGCAGGGTTGCTTCACATTAATCAAAGCAGCCTAGCAAATGAGGCTCACTGTACCAGCAAGAATTGTGAGCACGCCCTCGCACTCACTTGCTTTGTCATCTCCTGCATCTTCTGGCGCAGCAGCGCTGGGCAGTCTCTTTCTGCTCATCAGAGATGATCCTTTTATGCCAGGGGTCTTGGAGCACGGCCAGCGAGCTGCGTGATGCAGTCTGCCCAGCTCAATTTTCAGCCGACGTTTTGAAAGCATTACCACCAGCCCTAATTTCGAACTAAAATAAGCTCAGACTTAGTACCTAGTTAGTAGACATTCATTTTTGAAAAGGCGTTGACCACTTAATCTGCATGAACTTTCATTTGACATCACTATGCCTTCAAAAGCAAGGAGCCGGACATCCTGCCTTTTCTTTTATTTCCAAGTGTGCTTTTTTTTTCTTGCTGAGGATTATAAGTGTGGTATTTATTAACAGGTATGTCATTTCAGTACCTCTCTCCTAGCGATCCTGAAGCTGCTTTTGTCCAGCATTCAAGCGGAAAGGAGCACACGTTGCTTTTCTTTTGCAATAATCGAAGGGCTTGGTCTGGAAAAAGGAAATTTTGCTTATTTTTGTTCATTTTATCGTTATTTATTGTACTTTGTTTCCTATTGTTTTGTTATTTTCTGGCTCCTGGGTCATGAGAGAAAAGGCTTTGTCAATGCGGCCCACGTAGCAATATGAGTTTGAGACCGATGCCCATAATGGCGTGGCTATCAATGGATATTTCATAATGAGTTTGTCTAAGGTAATTGTCAAGCAAAAAACTACCATATGCCACTGGTCGGCCCGGACCCACAACCTCCGCATCATGGTGTTAGAATAGAAGTGCGTGAGCGGGCTGCTCCGCACTGAACAGTAAGTGGCGATACCGATGCGCTGATTTCTGTAGGCTTCAGAGAGACTGCGTTGACTGTTGGTGGCCGCGGGTTCGCTGGTTGCCGCAAGGAATGACAGTCAGTTCTCAACTTTCGCTGACGCCCCCGCTCCACGTTTTTCTTCGATCATGGTATATTCTAAGTTGTAATGTAATGTGGAAAAAGGTGCATTGTTCTCCACTGCGATACAGGCTACGTATTCTGCAATGAAAAATGTCAGCTTTTTTCGGTGCGAAAAGATGTCGAACAGCTTCAGCTATGGTGGCCGGCATACCAAGATAGGACCGAGCTATACAGTCACTGTTTGTGAGGGGCATTTGGAGCCCAGGTTTGTGTCCAAAACATGGATGACAGAGTTAAATGGGCATGAGCTGCAAAGTGTTGCGCGTTGCCAGCAAAGGAAGCGGTCCCCACGATATTCCCTGCCGGCCTTGCCTACCTTTCAGACTTCGAAAAGTAGAAAGCAACCCACTGAAAGGCAGCCCCAGGAACCGAAAAAATAGAAGATCATCAAACCTTGTGTAGAAGTGTCAGGTGAAGGTAGCACGTGCTTCACACGACGCTGCGTGGGCATGGGCCGGCCCAAAAGCCGGGTGCGGCTCAGCCCACGGGCCGTCTGGACCAACTCATGAACATATTTGCTGGGCCCGGGGTGGGCTTAAACGTGCGGGCCCAATCCGGATTCGGGCTTGTACACAGAGAGCCGATGTCCGATTTATAGTCACTTTGTCAGAGTAAAATACACATCCGCGGCATCGCAGCAGCGAAACGGATGAAATAACCATGGTACGCTCCGAGAAAAAGGTTTAATCTTCATAGCTTATTTATTTACTTATTACGGCACCGCGGTGGCTTAGTCATTAAAGCTCTCGAGTACTGAGCTGGGATACCCTAGTCTGATCCTAATTGGGAGACAGCATTTCGGTCGGAGCTGAAAGCATGGCAGGCATATGCTTATAGATGACAGTTTCATTGAAGAACCCCATGTGGCCGAAGTGATCCGAACGCCTGTGCTACGGCGTCCTCATACCTTGAGCCGGTTTGGGACCATTGGGACCATTACTCCAGACATAGCTCTTTGATTTTTTGATGTCATGTACACTTTTTTTTTTTTTTTTTTAGAAAATTCAAAACCAAACGTAGATATGGTTTTCATTTTGAGCTGTTGATTGGAACGTCTCATAACAGAAATAGCCGCAAAGGCTTGATAGAGTTTAGAAATCTCCTTGACGTTGAAATAAGATAAATCAATGTTTAAATGAGTCAATTAATGTCGTACACAATTAGACATGCGCCGGCCACATTAAACGATTCAAACGAATATATGAAATTACTCCCCTCTGTGACTGAAGAGCAGCAGTCAGACACCGCTCTTGCATGTTTTAAAGCGTAAAATGCCATGTGCGGGTTACTCTAGTGTGGTGCAGAGTGGCGTTCGCCTAATAAATTAGAGTAGCGCTGGATGAGGCTGTTTCAGCTATCAGCGAGCACAGACAGTCTGGTCTGCGATAAGGTTCTTCCGCATATGATCAGTTTTGTATACCACTGGAGACTAGGAACTGGAAACCTCATACAAACCACTGGGAAGGGCCAACGTCTGAACGCTTTATGAGATGTGGCCTTTTCCAAGGTTGCTGTTCAACACTCGGGACGCCTCAGCCACAGATACAGTCTTGCTGCCGCAATGGCGCCATCTTTCTCGAAAGGGGAAATTGGAGGCGGGGGGGACCTTCTACATGCAGAATCAGCGAACAGCATTGCAGCCAGAACACCTGGCGGCGGTGCGATAAATATAGCTATGATATAACAGCACCTCTTGCACACCACAGGGCAGACACGCTGCCTGAGCTTCTTGTCTTTCTTCTACCACCGTCGCCTCCAGTTCACAGATACATTAATTCGAGAAGAATATTGGCTTTCTCTTTCTTTGACGGAGGTGATACCTACGCTTGACGAACGGCCGTTTTGGCATGGCGTGAAGACTACATACGCATCCAATTGGCTACTTTGCGTTTCCTCGAGATTTTAATCAGTTATATCTTGCTGCACGCGGTGTCTAAATATTAAAGCCTCCTCACAAGAAGTGCGATTATTTTTTTTTTTATTTTTTTTTTTTTTTTTTTCCCGAGGCCCCCTCGAAAGTTTAGACTTGGTGGGGAAGGAGAAAGCCGCTGTGGCAGTGTAAAGGGCAGCACACGAGGAGCTCACTGACTGCCGGCGTCTCACAGTCTGGCACACACCTGCGTCGATCGGCGTCTGTCTGCGTCCCATTGTCGGGGGCACTCCTGCGTCGAACCATGTCGAACACGCCACTGCGCGCCGTCGGCAGGACGAATTGGAAAAGCGTAGTGTCTGGGCCACACCGTCTGCGTTGCAAGGGCCGTTGCGCGCTGTCGGCCAGACTAAGGGGATGACCGCGTGGCCGGCTTGAGGGTACTGACCCAGGCGGGAAGACGCCAGGATTCACTGGAACCTTTTTTTGTTTCCCGATGGCCCGACTTGGGCTGCTGTCGCCGTCTGGCCAAACACCCCGCGTTCCTTTCCGGTGGGGAATTCTTGTCACAATAGTTGAAAGCGGCAGCTCTCGCGCTCGTCTTGTTGTCGCCATCCTTAACAGGGGACATGGCTCTTGAAGCTATTTTTCCTGCGTTTTTCAACAAATTTGATAAAACCTGGTATTCTGATATAGTTGCACTGATTTCAAATATATAATTATGTTTCCAATTGGCCAATTAGTTCAAAAGATAAAATGAAATTGTTCATAATTTGCGGGAACAATGAAAAAATAACCACACTGCAAAAAATTCACATGAACACTTTGCTAGGTACTAGAAAGCATAACGAATACAGTGTTATGCGCACTTTTGTATAACAAATATTAGCTATGTTATAGCAGTTCAGAATTCACTGCTCCAAATGTGAGTGCCTTCCTGTCTGATTTAGAGCAAAATTGAAAACTTTGAACTGCTATAACATCGCTAATATTTGTTAAAAAAACAAATGCTCCTAACATTGTATTCATTACGCTTTCTAGTACCTAGCAAAGTGTCCATGTGAATTTTTTTGTAGTGCTGTTATTTTTTCATTGTTTCTGCAAATTATGAACAATTAATTTCATTATTTCTTGAACTAATTGGCCAGTTGGAAAAATGGTTGCATGTTTGAAATCAGTACAAGAAACTGAATCAGAATGCCAGGTTTTATCAAATTTGGTCAAAAATTGGAAAATAACTGTAAGAGCCATGTCCCCCCTTAAACAGAAGCGGAATGCAATACAGCTGACATATTTCGTGGTGTGTTTAGAGACTGTAAACGGCCTAAACTAATACATTCTTTTTCAGCGAATTTCTAACAGTGTAGAGTTATCATGGGAAGACGAAAGAGTCACACTGGCTGTACTGCCCGAATCCGTGAGTCTCACTGCCTGTCGGAGGTTGGGCACACTACGAGCAGTGGCGTGCCGCGCCGGCGCGGCTCGTTCATACACAACCCTTCAGACACCATGCTCCACATCATGTTCTACTTGGCACTTGCTGTATTTCATTTTAAACCAGCCAAAAGATAAGACAGAGAATAGAAGCGAACGAGATGAGTCTGGCTTCTCTGTTTCTTGTCTTTTGGCTGGTTTAAAATGAATGATTACCAACTCGCCCAGTCGTTAACCTTGTTGCTGTATTTACAGGGCATTGCCACGTCTGCTGCTGTGGTTTAGTTTAGCACTGGTGAACGCTGTCTATGTTGGGATACATGCAACATAAATAACTTGAAAGTAAAAGATTGCACAGCCATTATTGTGGCTAGTTTGTAAAGCATGGGATGCATAATGTGGAGGTCTCGGACCTCAACAGTGGCATGTTTCTTGTTTTGTTTTCCTAGTTTGCAATGAGTTATTTCTCATTTGAGAGTAGATACACTGCTAATTACCGTTCATCACCAATGCAGATTTTGTTTTTATTAGTTAATTATATGCTTTCCTCAATTTCATTCTGTTCGTTTGCATACCTGTGTCGTAACAGGGCCTTTATATATTTTTCCTTTTCTGCTAAATAGAAGAGCATGAGCCTCTCATAGCCTGTGTTGCTTTGGGACATTAAATCTCATAAGCCAGACCAGCATGAGCCTCGTTTCTGGCAGTCGTAGATCTATTTCATTGAACCTCTTTGTTAATAATAAGCTTGTCGAACATACGTCAGACAAAAACATACAGTATTATGGGTGTGACACCATGAAGGTGTCAATCATTAGAAATGTCACAAATGTTGGGCAGGCATGGGGGGCCTATCATTAACATGTTAAAATTAAGGAAGCTCCGGTGCCACTCAATCGAAAACATGAGAAGCCACTGACAGAAAGCCATGGAGTAGGGCATCTGAAGGAGGAAAGGGCTATCCTTTAGGGCAGTCTATCCTTACTGAAGGGATTACTGACCAGTGCCTTGGAAATTTTATCAGAACAGGCATGGGATGAAAAAAATTATATGCACAAGAGAGGGAGTGGAAATGTGCTGCTTATTGATGTGAACTCCGAACTAGTCTAGTGGTGCTTGAGCACATCATAGTGTTATAGTCCACATTTCTCAAGCTAAAAGAGTCATGTTTTTAGTCAAACTTATCGTTCGGGCATCAAGTATAGAGACAAGCATTGCATTTTCTGCTAGTTTGTTACAAATTGTTGCTAAGATCATTTGTGTTATTTTAAACATCTGTACATGTTTTGGCTGTTAGTCTTGTATTTTCACCAATGCATTGATCTTTGAATAAAAAGGAATCAAATAGGTTATTTTGGTATGTCAGTTATAAAAAATTCAGCTAATAAAATCATTTGACTTTAGAACGTGCTCCAAAACAATTTGAATGCTTCAAAACTTCCGTTTTATAGCTTCAAAGTGCTCGAGCCTGCTTCCACCTCTCCAAGTTGGTTTGTGGTTCAGGTCATTATTGACAATTCTGCATGACTGAATTGATGTCTTCAATTTGGAGTTTTGGGGAGGGTTGCATCCATTGGGAAGAGTGAAAAATGCTGGCCGAAGATAAGGAACGCTGCATTATGAAAGTTCCGATTGCTATTGGGCAACCATCTCATGGATGATGGCACTTGAAAGCGTTTTGACTGGAGGTACTCGCACTGCTTGGGCTAGGCCAGTGCAGCATTTCATCTTACAGGAGCATATGCACCTAATTTTGGTTGCATTTTGCTTGTTAACGACATGCAAAACAATACTCTGTACAGATCATCACCTGGTTTTTATCTTCAACCGCTAAATAATTTATAATTGAATTTTTGTCTTATCTGTTTCAGGGTGTCTATACTCCATTAACACACTGAATGTTAGTAGTTCTGCTACTGCACTTAGTCAAGTGTTGGTCTCTGTTTGCAATATTTTTTAGCTGCTTTGAGAAGTATGATGCTCATGGACAGCCTCCTTAACAACATGAACTGGTGTATTTGTGATGAGGACCATATATCAAAGACAGCCAGAGGATTTATGATGCTAGCATTGTAGCAACTGTTGTGGTGCTGTAGTTCGGTGAGGGATTTGGCCATCTTGTGGTTGTTGCCTGTTTGCTGTGGCCACCGTCAAAGTAAATAGCTATGGTCCTGTCACATAGTTTGAGAACTTTTTGTTACTTGTATGGAAATTACTGTTTGGCACAAAATGACTTATGGCTGCCATCATGTGCGTTATAGAGGGCGAGAAACTACATTTCGGTGGAACAGTTCCTCATTCTTTTTCACAGCCCATAGGAAGGATTTCGCAAGTTTAGAAAAATGAAATGTTCACAGCTGAGTCAGTCGCAATTCTGGAATCATGCTGTGTAGTCGACAAACGCTACAATCCGAGAGCAACGCATGTCGTCTAATGAACAGTGCAAGCGAAACTTCTTGGATTCAGCAGCAAATGAAAATTTGCGCACATGGTTTTCAAGATGTCTCAATGTTTATTTATATGCTTCACAACCTACCAAAGCCCGCACGCTTGCGTTATACCAAAGCACAATCAGCTGTCTGTTCTGGTGTCTGCGGCCAGTGTTGATAACTTCATATCAGTTCTTTACCACCCATGGTGTCCATTTCTGCTGTGCATGTGCACTGCAGTGATACATTGTCACACGCATGCAGAGAGCACTAGTACTGGCCTTACTTAGGGTAACCTTTTTGCTGTTTTGGCTTTTCTCATTCTTGAGCTATGCTACAGGGTGCACACTTTTCTTTTTGTCTGGTTCCTTTGACAAGTCATGAATTCAGCATTTGTGCTTCTTTCCTTTTTGAGGGTGTAGTGACCATATGCAAATCCACTATTAGAATATATGAGCTGCGGCATAGTCTGCAGTCCTGTTATCTTTTTATTTAAATTTGGTACGTCTCTGAGTTTCTCTGGGTGTTTTGTTATTGTTCTGAGCTTGCATTCTTTTGTTTTTTCTCCCCATGACAGCCGATCCTGCACGTGACTGATACTAGTCGAGAGATCACAACAGCTGCCCACATTTCAAAGCATGGCATTCCCTGGCCCAAGTTGACTGCTCCATGTGCTACTGGCAGAACAGTGTACTCACAAGTCTGCACTTCACTTACGAGCGTAATGGCAACACACACACGTTGGCCATAGCTTCTGTGTCAAAATAAAGTATTCCTACTTATGTGCCTTTTCATTCATTATTAGCACACATGATTGGAGTAATAAACACTCCAGTGCCAAAACACCATGTTGACACACTCATTTATGTTTAGACTGCCTACCTTCTGCATTACTTCCCTTTTGTAACCTACCTAGAAAGGTAAGTATTTACTGTATGTGGCATAGAACCACATGTATTTGTTATTCCTTTTGAGACTGGAAATAATCCGCAAAACCAGTTAAGTAAGAAAAGTTCACAGATATGTTTCGTAGACAATTTTTAGAGGTAAGCCCAATGAAGATGTTTCGAACTGCAGACAGGGACTGATGATAAAAAGGTAAAGTGGGCGGTGTTTGTTGAATTGCATAAGATTGGTTATTGGTTTAATTCAGTATTTTGCAGATGAGCAGCAACTTTCTCAATTGCAATGCCCTTGTCTGTGGGATACTGACACCCATACTGTCACCTCATGTAATGCTCAAACATTTGGCAGTGCTAATCACTTTACTAAAATATTGAAATCTTGGCCCTTCAAAGTGAATTGTGTTCAATAGCGAGGTGACATGCTTGTAGCAATGAGATCCTAACCTTGGATACCCTCTCAATATGCTATTGCTGTGCCTCTATGCTACTGAGATGGTGAGGCAGCATACTAAAAGGGCATAAAAAAAAGCGTGTGCAGTAATTCTTTGCATGTAACAATAGTTGAAGCCCTCGCCTAATTTAATGTGACTGCATTAAAAGGCCATATTTACCAAATAAGGCAATTTGAGCGACAAGGATGAGTGGCAGATAGTATGACCGGATGGATTGGTCTGTGTGATGTGGGGACCATGGTATGGTCCAGCTGCCTACCAAAGCAGCTCCTTTGACATGAGAAAAACTCATTGCTTTTCAGAATCCCAAGTCAGATGTGTGAGTTGGAGTTCATTTACATAATGTGGTAATTAGTAATTTTACAAATTGGTGTGTGTGATAAAAGCGCAAACTAATATCGGTGAATCAACAAGTAGCCAACTAAATGTACAGGGATGAGGATACAGGAGTCTTAAATGCTGTGGCATGTTTTCCTAAAAAACGGTGCTGCTGAACTCCCGAAATATTTGTTGCATTTGCTCAATTTAGGTGTATTTCAGTTTCTGGTATAACCTTTCCCACACCTTTAACCTTTAGGCACAGTAATTGTAAGTAAAATCGGCAGTTAAAGAAATAGCATAGTCAAGATGACAGCGTTCCAAAAAATTGAGAAATGGTAATTAAGGTACGTATAGCAGCAAAAGTTGCTACACTGTACCATCAGCATACACGTGTGATCCCAGCCATTTTTGGAACCATAAATGCAGTATTAACATCAGTAGTTTATCAATTCAGTTTCGGACTATCCTCATGTTTGACAAGATTTTAATGATGAAACCTTCAGCTTAATGCCTCCAGTAGCCTGAGTATTCTGAAGCATAGCATTGTTGCCTTACTTAATTACTTGGCACACTTTCCAATTTTGCAGTGAGAAATTTTCTTAGCTTAAAAAAGTGAAAAATTTGGCAGTACTCTGTCAGAGACGAAGCAAGCTCTTGGAAAAGGAAAATAGAGTAAATGTCTCCGAGTGGACACCCCATGTGCACTGTGAATGAAACTAATGAGCAAAAAAAAAAAAAAAAAAAAAAGCATATGCTTTCAAGCAAAGTATTGCAATGCTTAATATTACATAGAATTCCTCGTGAATGAAACTAATGAGCAAAAAAAAAAAAAAAAAAAAAAGCATATGCTTTCAAGCAAAGTATTGCAATGCTTAATATTACATAGAATTCCTCCTGGCACACATAGATTTCATATTTCAAGCTGCCAGTTTCCATCATGCAAGGATGACATCTGCTAGTTTCTATACAGCACATTCGTGCTTTCGCACTGGCAAGCCATGTTTTGCGAGAGGGTACCTTTCTAAGTGGACTCAGCTAGGCTTAACCTTATTTCCATGAAATATATATGGAAGGGTGCTTAAACCAGATGCTATCAGGCTTTAAGTATATAAGGGCCCTGCCAACTACTATTTTTAATAAAGAAAATTTGATATATCTAGTTGTCACTTAGTGTTTGTCATATATACTCCCTCAAGCACAATTAATAGTGGTCTAATCGAGCTGCTTGGTTGATACTAAAAATGAAAACGCAGCACTGACACCAAACATGGATGGGCTACTGCTCAATTAAAACGCCTGGAGAGAGTGCAACGTAAATCAACTTAATCGCTTTCACTTCTTTCTTGTCGACTGCGACGGGGGAGGGGAGACTGCAGAAGACACTGTTGCGTTGTTGGGTGCTTGGTTTTGCCCGCGGCTGCTACGTTTTTGTGACATGGCCATGCAGTCCCGTTCCACCTAGCTTCCACTGGGTCATCGCAATTCAATCTCGACCTCCTATAAAATCGCAACCATGCAATTCCTGGCACGAAGTCGCCTCCTGGTCGAATTAGCATGGCTTACCCTGCTCGAGTCGCCAGACAGTTCGTTTATACACGCTGGCCAACAAAGACCTACGGGATCTGTTGGCTCTTAAATGATCACAACGGAGCACTGCAATGCCGATCGACGCCACGTACACGCTTACGGGCGGCATGCAATTCGTTGCAGCCTCCGCTGGTGCGGGTGCGAGTCGTGAAAAAAGAAACTATGCCGGGACTGCGGGCATTGCAGAATTAACATGCAGTTTCACGGGTTGGTTCGGCTGGAGGCTTTTAATTGTGCCCGTGTATGCGGTGCGATTTCTGCGGTGGTGTGGAGCAGGCAATAGGTAACATGTGGTAACAATTAATTAAGCAGGCGCTGGTATATAACTAATAATACTTTTTAACCAGTCATGCGCACTAGCGCCTCATTTACTAACAGCTATAGGTTTGCTGAGGTCGCAATTATAATATCTATATCAGTTTTTTAATTTTTGGAAACACCATTATCGTCCCCGCTTTTAGTACATGAATTTAGGCCGCGCATGACAGAAAACGAAACCTCTCGGTTGAGGATAATTTAGTACGCGCGGCATATATATGTACGGGTGTACGTTGTACGATCGCTTCGCTAGCCATTCCTCCCGGGCGATCCCGAATATTATGAAAGGAGTGACACCCGCGGCGGTGCGTGGCGCGTATTGAGTCATAAAGATCAGCATGCATGACTAGCATAGCGAATTGCGCTCACCCGCTGTATAGTTTCGGTTTCGCCTGTGTACGGCCGAAACTACCCGAGCAGGTAGCGTAGATGGCAGCGTACTGCTCCGAAGTTGTCACTTGCTCCTTCGTAGCGCCCAGGAGGGACGGCAAGCTTCGAGAGCAAGGTATACCCGCATATATGAAGCGGGCTCATAAGAGAGCCAGGTCATAGCCTCTACTTCTTCGAAAAAATAGAGGAGGCTATGGCCAGGTACGCGCTCGATCATCACAGTGGTTTCAATTTAGCCCGCGCATCAAAATTTCTTCCGCTAAATACGTCAACAGAATTATGTTTTGGGAAAGTTTACACTGATATAGATACTTACATGGGCGTCGGCATGAATCCCTGCATGGTGCCAACAGATTCTTATTCACTGAAACTGCATTGTCAGAACACTTAGTGACATATTTTGTTCATTCTAGAAGGACAAACTCGTGGAAGTTTAAATTTTGGGGCTTGTGTTATTAAATTAAGGAAAAAAGTATGGGATATGGAATAAACCCCACCCTTTACAACCCCCTTTACTGATACATTATCACCAGGTTTGATTTGGTTGTTTAATCTGATGCAAAAATTCATAAGAATAGCAATAAATGGACAGCAGAAGACAATTAAGTAGTTCAGTTTGGTAGTTAAAATCTTAAGGGTCACTGTATCAAATGCTTTTTGAAGATTAAGAAAAGGTAGCTAAATTTATTTGAGTTGAACATGCCCATGCTTCTCATTTAGTGAATCAGTATATACAAAGCATTCCTCATCACCTGATGGGCCAGCTCATCAAGACACAGTAATTGCTTAACTGTGGCTGCTTCCTCTGTGTATGAAATAAAAAACTAACTTGAATTTGAGGCAAAAATTTCTAAGAAAGGAAAAGGCGCGAGTACTGAGTCATCAAAAGTGCCTTAAAATTGAGATACTCACTTAAAATCAAGAGACTTAGCTGCAGTATATGCAGCCAAAGAAGAAACAGAAAAAGGCTTTTGAAATGTCAAAACAAGTGATTTCAATAGCACCCCCAAAATTCAGCAAGAGTACTGGGCAATTTTAGAGTGTATGGTTAAAGCAGAATTCATTTTACCCAAATTTAATACTCAACTTGGCTGTTCTGCCAATGCCAAATTTTTCTAACAAATTGCAACACTTAGAAGCACAAAAAAAGCCTAGCCCTGAAGGCTTTTGCTTTCTTTTCTAGAATGCATTCATACCTTCAGTTAGAAATGTTACCGGTATAGAAGCACGATCAAAAGCGACCATTCAGAGCTTCATTGTAACTATCCAAAATATAAGTTATGAACTGCAAAATAAAACGACCCAAGTTTAAGGTCTAATTGTGTTTTTTAAGTTTCGCTCTCAGCTATGCTGGTCCCTGTAAACCTTTCCTCAACTCTTTAAACTGTACTTCAAGACCTAGTAGAAGTAGTAGTAATAACCTTTATTTGGCTACAAAAGTGAGTGCCAAAGTGGTTTGCAACTTGTAGAACCAGGGCCATCTGTCACTTCGACATGGAGGACTCCAACCAGGTACACCAATTAAAAGGAGGAGAGTCAAGATGAATGGGGGACTGAATGGCAATGGTGCAAAGGAAAAGCAGTGTTCTAGGTTAATGCAAATGAGAGATATAGTTGGGACAAGATGCTTTAGGTGGAAACGGTAAAGAAAGAAATGCACTGGGAGAAGGAGGAAGAAACTTTAATGACACGGAGTATTAGGCACCGAGAATGTCCTGAGTACGGGTCACCAAGGCCAACCAGTCCGTCAGCTGATGCAAGACTAGCCAAGCCCACCAGGTCGGGAAACAAAAGTGCTGAAAATGAAATGTGCCGGGATGGTGAGAAAGTTCATTCCCATTATACGTTTGACATGAGATTTAGTGACAGAAGAAAGGAAGAGGTGTCAAAAGAAGAATGAGATAATATCGAAAATGCCTGGAAAGCAGCTTCATTCATCAAATTGACAGGTTGAAAGAAGCCGGCTATCCGGAACGTGGTGTCATCTCAGTTGCTGAAGGAACCTATAAAAAAATGAAAACAAACAGCAGGGAAGCTATGCCTAACACAGCGGACAGAATACAACAACAAAATCTGGTTGCAATACCCTATCTGCACAGCATATCGCATGATTTGAAACGAATAGGCAAAAAAGTAAATATCGAAGTAGTTTTTACAGCTTCGGAAAAGTTATCGAAGCTTTGTAGGATCACTCAAACTTGTGGTGTGCAGCGACGCGCATGTAGCATAAAACACCCGACTTTATTTGTACCCTGCAGCACAGGTGTGGTGTATGAAATCCCATTAAGCTGTGGGAAACATTACATTGGACAAACGGGTAAATGCCTCAATGAACGGCTCTGAGAACACAATTATACCTATGAAAAACTTGCAAAAAAGAAACATCTGCGATGGAAACGTTGCTTTGCACTGCAGCAGGTGCACAGGTTGTATGCCCTGGCTTCTGCAGAGCTTAAAGCCAGGGCGTGTGTCAGAGACTCCCCCCCCCCGTAATATTTAAGAGGGGTCCGAGATCCCCACAAGCTTGAATTCAAGCATGAGGACTGTAAGAATACAAACCAGGTAACCATTGTTTTGTTCTTGTCAGTGGTGTAATTGGAAGATTTCTTCTCTATCGTTTTAACAGTTTCACATTGAGTATTAAGTTGGTTAATGAGATTATTAAGTTGGTTAAGACTTCAAGGCAGAATATTAGTTTAAATAGTTTAGTCACACAAACAAAAAAACACGGGAAAGAAATTATAACCGAGTTTTTTCTTGGTTGAAGCGCCGTACAGGGGAAGAAAGTAATCATATTTACACAGGTGGAAGCAGGCTCAAGCATTTTAGAGCAGCTCAGGGAGCAGTAATAAGTAACTTCGGAGCAGCTTTGAAGCAATAAAGCGAGAGTTTTGGAGCAATCACATTATGTCTTGGAGCAAGATTCTAGACTCGCTTTTAATAATAGAATTCTAGCTTCCTCACTTAGATCTTTGACTGTCGAATATTCCGAAAAAAAAAAAAAAATCACCTCCAGTGTCGAACTATTTCAAACGCTATGCGTTTAGCGCAATACCCGTACTGCAAAAACGCCGCGGGACGGCATGCGGCCGCAGCACTTGTACGGCAAAACCAGTCAAAGGGTTAAATAGCAGCAAATGGAATGCTGCCTTCTACACTTTATAATTGAAGATCGTTTAACTAAGAGATTTATACTGTTTTGTAAGATTGAAAGGTGGACTTCGCCACTTTGATGCACTCAAGTATTGCCACTAGTTCGAAGTTCACATCAATGAACAGTACATTTCTGCTTTCTATCTTGTGCACATTCTTTTTGATCCTGCGCCTGTGCCGATAAATTTCTGGGTACTGGCCAGTAACGCCTTCAGGGAAGATAGGTGGCACTTTAAGTATAGCCTTTTTCCCCTGCAAATTCATTACTTTATGGCCCTCTGTGGCTGCTCAAATTATTGCTTGAGCTATCTTAGTTTCACCACACTGGCGATAGGCCCTGTATGACTTCCCAACACTTTTGAAAACACATTTAGTGACTGGCACCTAAGTGGCATCACCTCCATAAGAGTTCCAAGTGTGCTTTTGTCTGTCGTAGGCATGACAGGCTAGATGGTGAAGCACATGCTTGCATTCACAGCAGAATCGCTAGAAACAAACCGTGTAGTTCGTTGCAGCTGGACAAGTTTCCAATGGCTCGTAGTCATCATCATCGGCCCGACTATACCAACTGCAGGGTGAAGGCCTCTCCCATACTCCTCTACCTGTGCTAGCTGCATCCACTTTACTCCTGCAAACTTTTTAACCTCATCCGCTCACCTAACTTTCTGCTGTCCCCTGCGACGATTTGCTTCCCTTGGAATCGTTTATTACCCTAAGCGAACATCGGTTGTCCTCTCTACGCATTACATGCCCTGCCCATTTCATCTTCTTGATTTCCACTAGAATGTAATTAACTCAAGTTATTTCTCTAACTCACTCTACGTGCTTCCTATTTTTTAACGTTACACCTACCATTTTTTATTCCATAGTCATCTGCGTTGTCCTCAACTTAAATAGAACCCTTTTCGTTAGCCTCCACGTTTCAGCTCCATAGGTGAGTAAGTGTAAGATGCAACTGCTGTATACCTTCCTCTTGAGCAATACCGGTAAGATACTAGTCATAATCTGAGAATACTTACCAAATGCACTCCATCCCAATCTTATTCTTCTAGTTATTTCCCTTTCATGATCTAGATCTGCGGTTACTACCTGTCCTAAGTAAACATATTCGCCTACCACTTCCAGTGCTTCGCTACCTCGTAGTAGTTTGGTGCGCCTGCTTCACTCGCTGATCTCATTTCCCTCACCACAGGCGATTCAAAAGGCTGGGAGTAGGTGCTATATCAAGTGCACAGAACATTTTCCGTAACGAATTCCTCAAATTTGCTTATAAGCAAACATTATGCTGCATACTTTTCTAGTATATTAAAATTTTATACGTATTAGGCTCGGGTGAGATGCATTACACCTCTGCTACCGGTGTGCTGCCATCGTTTTGACTACACCAGCCACGTACCCTGTATACAGAACTCGTAACAGACCATTGCCCAGCTGCGCTTCTCATAGTCGCTTAACTTAATCGTCTCGGATTGAGGTTCTTGCTGTCAATACCAGTAATGGCCCACTGTGCGGCAAAACCGTGCTCCACTAAATTTAATGTCAGAACATTGATGCAGTCGAGTTGGAGCAATTTCGGAGCAGGGAAAGCAGGCTGGAGCAGAATGAAGCAAATGGAGCAGCACTTCCACCCCTGCATTTAGGATGAATGCAAAGAAAGGAATACTGCAATCAAATTCTAAGTTCATTCTAAGTTCAAAAGGCAAGCCACCATGTCAGTGTTATCACTCAGTATCCTAATTTCTAAGTTCAATATCACAGGAAAGACAATTGTGCCAAGCTCAAGCTTAACACCGTTCAACATGATCCAGTTACATATATATATATTCCTGCCGAACATAATCGCAGTTCCCATATTGTAAGGAATCTTTATCAACCATGCTTTTATTTATGTGTTTATTGATACCTCAGAGGTCCTAATGCGAGACTTTAGAGAAGGAATGGGCTTGTGCACAGTGATAAATGGCGACAGGCTAGTGGTATACATGGCTATGATTAGACAGGTTCTTCGATGGCAGTATTGAAGCTTACAGGATCACTGATGAGGGATGATTCCAGTTGTGAACAGTGCTTGCGAAGATTGACTCATGAAATGTAGTTGTGCGGGCATGCGGTGAAACGCCACTTTTACGATGACCTGTGCGAGGTGTTCTATACACAGGTTAGCCGAGACGACTGCCATGAGGTCTTGTATGAAAAGCTTGTGATAAAGGCAGGGGCATGAAGTACAGTGACGAGAACAGAGACTGTAACAGATTTCATGGCAGAGATGCTGAAGGAGTATTCGAGGGAATGAAACTGGTGGCATGGTTTTGAACAGGCTCATAAGGTTCAGTAAAGTTACAGTAGTGTGGATCAACTATATGATTGGCATATTAAAGTTGTGATCACACAAGGGTTTTGTAATCTAGTAATTTTACACAAGAAGTAGTGTGGATCAACTATATGATTGGCATATTAAAGTTGTGATCACACAAGGGTTTTGTAATCTAGTAATTTTACACAAGAAGGTGCCAGCCATGGGTAGGTTACGATAGAGGTATCCAACAGTTCTATTAGAGTAATTAGTTACATGGCTTACAAGGCAAGACAATGTTAAGCCATTAGTGAGGTGAACACCAAGGTACTTAAACGAATTCTTTGAAAAAGTAGTACTAGTGTTAATTTTGTAAGTAGGATGTGTTGTTTTGGCAGTGGTGAGAAGAAATCAAGTCTAAAGCTTCTCAGGGACGGAGGCCACACAGCACATCACTATTGTATGCGAATTAGATATAGATATAAGGCAGAAGCGTCGGACGAGTTGGTTACAGAGCAGCGAAGTACACAGTCATCAACTAAAATGTGGATGGTAGAAGTTACAGAAGGGAGATCGTTAAGAGTAAGGGACAGTGCTTTGTGGAACACATAGCTGAAAGAAAACTTTGAAGATGACTGGGTATTAGCAGTAACAAACCGCGCGCGGTCGGTCAGAAAGCCTTGGATCAAACTAGTGGATAGAGGTTTGTTCAATTCAGGCAGCTTCAGCAGAATGCGGGCAACGTGAAAAATGCGTGCAGACAGGCGACGCAACTTGGGAAAAGCGGTAAAAGAAAAGCGAGTTCCGAACCTGCTGGATATTTTTTTCGAAGTTAATATTGAGATATATTGAGGGCGAAAGACACCACTTAGGCTCCATCTCTGTGCGATTCAGGGAATGTAGGAACGGGTGAATGCTAAATATTTTTTGCACACACTCTTGCACATTACGCGAACGCGCACACCTCGTGAATAACGCGAAATAGAAATGTCCTTTCGCTAAGGCAGTTCAGGGAAAACTGCTCGCAGCTTCGAAAAGACCAGTTTTATCTGGAGTGCCCGGCATTGCAAAAGAAAGAGCACATAAACGCCCTTCCAGAATCAGCCAAGCGATCACATAGGGTGATGACATAAACACCGCAACCTTCAAAACGAAAGCCAAGACCACCTACACGTTGAGAATATTCTTCTTCCATGGCAGCACAAACCAAATCACGATCCCCATACACAGGCCTTTTACATACGCTCTTGGTTTCTAGTACGCCACACTGTGCACCATTCATGCTTCAAAAATAAATCCAAGACGCCCTGTTTGTGAAGCACCACGCAAATATGATTTGTTGCAGAATGAACGAAGAAACCGACGGGGTCCGCAAGTAGGAGCACTCTTTCAACTTCCGTGGATGCACGAAGCCTCTACTGCGTCTATCGCCTCTGTCGTTACTAACGTAATCCATGAAGAAACTGCGAGATGAGCACTGAGGCACGAAATGTGCACGGCGCAAAAATCGCGATTCACACGACCACCCATTCTAAACGTCGTTTACAAACACACGACACGTGATCTGCCTCGGGCTTTCCTGCAAAAACCCCAATCCGAAAATAATAAACAAAGCCAAGCCAATCCATGGGTTGCAATAACGATTTGCTTATTTTCACCCGGTTGCACCAAGCTTCTAGCTTATTCCAACCGGGTCGCAGCAACGCCGGCCCCCCAGATGTGGTTGTAGCAACAACACGGTAGCCATATGTAGCCAAATCGAAGTTGGTATGAGGTGTACGTGCGAGGTGCAGGAAGTATGTACTACTGCATGCGATAAATGTGAAATTACAAAGAATAGTACAGTGGAAAGAATAGTGCCTAGAATGGGTGATATACTACTTGATGGCATGATGATAGGTTTACGTGAGTTGGACCGCGGCAGGGTCGCAAGCACGACCAGCGCAAGCGCATGTAATCGCAGTGTTGACAGCCAGCCCGCGGCCCGCACGTCCGCTCATTTGGTCCTCGTTATCATGTGGATTAACGTCTACGACGGTCGTTATGTAGTTTTGATTCTTCAAAGTTTCCTCACTTCTATCTGTGATGAGATGCGTCACGTAACGCATCGCTTTCTGCTCGCATTGAGGTTTGGTGCTGCAAGTTCTACGTAGTCGCTAAAAAAGCTGGGTGCCGCCGGCGTGTCTCTAGCCCAAGCATCGTGTCATTCGTGTTTGTTGGAGGTGTGGTTTGTGCTTACCGTGAGATGCTGTGATGTACGGATTACGTCCTACTAGAGTGCTGTGTGAGACTACGAAGAGTGCTGTGATGAGTGCGCCGATGTCCGGACGGACATCAGTGTGACCGTTTATGATCGGCGATGTTGCACGTGCATGTCAGTGTTTATTAGGTGCAGTGGTAATTTATTTACACGCGCTGTGCAACAATCAGACGAAAATAAGTCATCGACAATTTGTTAGCCTGCACTACAGAGCTCAAAACTCGGAAAATGGGAATGCACATGATGCAGTTTTCGCATGTTGGAGCTAGTGGACCAAAAAATAAGTGCCCAGCCCACACCGCCGGGATGCGCATTACTACAGGTGAAATGGTTCAGGTTTCTGTAAAATAGCTGCCTGGCACAGCACCTTCCTAAATGTTCAGGCTTTGTACTATTGTTGAAGGCCACTTTATCATTAATAAAAGAACGAATATGCTTTATGTGTTAATAGCTAGTGCTTTTTCAACATATGTTCATTTTTTTTTCGTTTTTTCTTAGTTTCCTTTGTTTTTCATGCTAGAAAAACACAAATAGTACACTTTTGAACTTGTCAGTCCAAAGCTGAACATGAATATCTGCCATGCATGTGACAGCTTTAATGCTAGAAAGGTTGACGTGTATAGCATGTACGTAGACGCTGCGACATCTTAGTGGCACGTTCGGCTACTTGCCCCAAGGTCGTGATGTTTAATGCCAGTGATGGCAGTCGCACTTTGGTGCAGGCGAAATGCAAATGCTTCTGTTTTCTGCAAGATGTCAATGCAAAGTACAAAGCCCGGGCAGTCAAATTAGTCTGGAGCTCTCCACTACTGTATTTTTCATAGCTACATATGTCACTTTAGAATGTGAAACCCTACATGCCACAGGTAGGCTGCATTGTTTTTTAGATTTTGTAACCTCTCATCTATGTTTTGCAACATTTGGCTAATTTTAGTTCTCAAACAGTTGTTAAAGATGAAACCAAAGCAGTTCTTGGCATGGTTTCCTGCTTGGATTAATTTGCTAATTGCAGTTCTTTGAAACTTGCATCAATGCTGGACAGTTCAAATAGCAGGCAGTTGAATTACAGAAATGATGTGGATCGTGCATATCAGTTCGGACAAATGGAAAGTAATGGTCCCCTCCTTGCATGCATAGGTGCCCTTAGACAAATACTCGGGTGTGTGATTGTGACGCATATCAAGGGTCAACAGAAGGCCATGTGGAGCCAGTGTGATATTCTTCATGAAGGCTAAAGTAGAATTGTACAACAGCTGCTGTACCATGCAGAAAAGAATTGATCATTTAGTGTATGATTAACTGACCATGAATAGCATCTTACTCAGAGTATGATGTGATATATATCTGGTTTAGCATCCCAAAATAACTACGGCTATGAGGAACACGATAGTTGAGGGCTACGGTATAATTTCGACCACCTTGGGTTCATTTACATGCACTGACACCGCACGGTGCATGACGGCCTATTGTTTTGCCTCTATTGAAATACTCCTGCTCTGGCTGGAACCAAATCTGCATCTTTGGGTTCAGCAGCCAAGCACTAACTACTGAGCCAGCACAACGGGGCCAAGTATCAAAATGCATGCCATTACATTTCCTTCTAGCCTGTGGTCTTCTTCACAGAACTAATGTATACAAGGAAAAGTAAATAGCAAGAAAACACTAGTTTTATTGCACATTATATTCACATTTCAGCAAACATTCTCTAGGAAAAAAATTCTCATAATGTTTGCATGAAAACCATGAACATCTTACAAAAACAAAACAATGCACTTACTCCACTGCAATTATTAATGGGCAAGGTTGCATCTATGCTACTACACTGCACGTATCGCAAAACCACAAGCCCCAGCTGCTTTGGCCAATCACTTGATGAAACTAACGGAGACAGATGTCGCACACCGCAGACTGGTCGTCTCGCAACATATCTCTGCATATGTTGCATTTCAATTTCATGCCTTTCCACTTAGCTTCAACTGTTGCCAGCATTACTAGTCACCCATCTTTTCTGAAATTTCTTTTTACGCTGTTGGGATCAGCATCCTTGTTAACGATGGTCTCTGGAATTTTCGATGCTATCATTTTCACATCTTCCTCATCTGAAAGAATGAAGGAAAGACAAGCTTTGAGCAGAAAAAAAAATTAGGGAGACTCCTAATCTCCACCTGTAAGGGTATGGTGTGCCAGCGTTAATGGTTCTTGTCTGCAGATCCCACTGTGAATTCCTGTTAATTTACATGCCCTTTGCTACAAACATAATTACTAATTCCTTAATTCATGTCTCTGTTATCTCAGATATACTCATTAGCATACGGTCGTAGGCTGCCCTGTTAGGTGATAGACAACCTGGCATAGACCTCTGTAAGCCTCAACCTTTCTTAATTGGAGCTGAAACGTCCCAGAACATATTTCAAATACAACTTTGTAAGCTTGACTTAACAGCTCCTGCCATGTCGTGTGGCCTCGTGACATTTGGCTCGTGGCACTTTTGGCTTGTGCACAGGGGTCATCTGTTAAGTACTGGTTAACATGCATGAAAAATACATTTTCACAGAAACTGGTGGTAAATGGTCAAGTGGTGCACTGCAGATTCTGAAATGTATACCTATATGCATGCAAGGATTGCATCATCACATAACATGATCAAGAGTTCTATCAGTACCTGTAGTTACATAGCATTTCAATGCCCATTAAAGGACCACCTCAGACAATGGTTGTTGTTACCACAAGACCTGTTCTAACAGCGTACTGACACCATTCCACTGAGCGATGGACATGTATATGCATACCCTAGATAGCTCATGATTGTGGATCTCATTTATTTCTATGACTTCCAAGGAGTTCCTGTCATCAGAAACCCTACACTTTACGAAATCGGGACAGTTGTCTTGAAAGAAATAACCAGGTTACCTTGACGCAATGCTAAATTACGGAGGGTGAATATGCTGCATGAAGATACCAAGAAGCTTCTACAAAGAAAGGTGAGAGTGAAATGGCAGGATTTTTGAAACATTGAAATAAACTACAAACTATACTTGTCAAACCTGTCATTAAGGAATGGAAATCATGCTGTAATCAAAAACACAACATGGAGGCCATTTTAGGTCATCTTCACAAAAGTCATACCCACACCTCACACACAGCTCAATACTTATGAAAGAGGACAAACCAATATGAAAAGAGTGTGGAGATGAACTAACAATAAACCATATTTTTCACGTGCGCCAGAGTCGAGAAAATAAGAGGAAACATTTTGTACAATTTTGCAACAGATCCCTTTACATCCCAGCATGATCCTAGGAAATAAGAGAATAAGTGTCCTGTTTAAGTTGTTGCGCATTTCTCTTATATACTATGCAGAACCAACTAGCCCGACAACACGCTCTTCTGAACTGTAATCCTAGGAGAGACGTGCAAATTTCCTGCATTTTTGGTTTCTTAAAATGTTCCTAAACAAGCTACATCCTAAAGAACAGTTTAGTCATTACACACAAATAAATACATTAAACCTTGTTCTTGGTGCATGGCAGCATTAGTCGCTTATGCACCATAAAAATCAATACAATGCTGTAAGGTATACCTTGGTTAGCTATGTTATATGAGACAAGCTTTCGGTCTGGTGTGGTCCTTATTCACGTGAAAGCGCTGTCATGAGGTTCTATGTCCCAGCGATCGGAAAGTGACCTATTCCAATAATTTTACAAACTGAAGGCGATTCTACAGATATCTAAAGACTGGAGTGCTCAACTGTTTTATCAACGTAGATATCTAAAGACTGGAGTGCTCAACTGTTTTATCAACGTCCGCCTGCTTTGACAGCCTGGAGTGAAACTGTTGAAGAGAATACAGTTTTGAACATTTAACGCGTTTCTGAAGGCGTTGCTTTCAATTACGGGGCCCACAAAAAGCAGCTGAATGTCAAACGCCGCCTAGGTAGGCTTTCTAGCAAGACAGCGGTGTAGCGTGGAAAATCGCTCCGCCGGTCCATCGCTGGCGCCGCTGACTTGAGAGGCGAACTGTTCAAACTTACAGCTACTGACCACACCTGAAACACTGAATTGCGCATGATCAAGGCAGAATTTCTCTAACACTGAGCACTGGTAGCTATCGATTTCGCGCCCAATATTGTGAAAATCTGTCCTCTCTTCGATCATTGATACGTCCACGGTTGAACATTTATGCGCCTCGGGGTAGGCCAGCCGTTGGAACATGGATGCGTGGTTGTAGCAACGATCACTTGCGTGGCGCACTCTGCAAAATTCCAAGAGTCAGCTTCTGCAACGAAATGTGCAGCGCACATTTTTTAACGCGTACCCAAGTCCGCCGATGCATGCATATCGATCCCGATCGTTTCAAAGCTGCGCGGCCGTTCCGTCGGGTCATGCTAACCTCGAGCATGCGGGGGTTTACACTACATGTACGCAAAATTCAACGACAAGAAAAAGATGCAGGCTAAGCACTTTAGTCTAGTCTTCCCCTAAATACCAAAGAACATTGCTGTTCACAGGGAATTCGGATCATTCGCGCTTCCGGCTTTCCGGTTGTGCACTCTTGCGGTGCGGTGCAGTAGGTCTTAGCCTCGACGAGTCGATGTGCAGCTCGCCGCAGTAGCAGCGCAGGCCTCTAGTAGATTCGGCATGTCTTCTGCCACGGCTCTGTGGTAGAATTTAAACGAAGAATTTGGCTAGAAACATCCTGTTTCCTCGGTCTGCATGTGAGGAAAGAGCATAATGCCATTTCACATACATACTTTGGACTGCCGAATGTTCTGCACGGCGAGGTGTGTGTGTTGTACCGGCGCTAGATCTTAGGAGGTCGGTGCAGGACCTAAGACAGCGTAAATGCTAGGAGTAGCTCGCTTACATTACGGGCAGATCGAGGTAATAGTTTAGTGCGAAGCGAATGCTGCTCGTGAATGTGCGTATCTCGATGCCAGCTGGTGGAGCTGGTGCAGTACGTAGCATCGCCTGCAGCTATTCTTGCCGTACACAACCCTAAGTGAAGACCGTGATCTATGGTAGAACGGATGCACTCTTCGTAGCAATTCATCGAGAGTCGCGGCTAGCTGATATCAAAGAGGATAAGATTCATTCACGCGTAGCAAGCGGAATGTGGCCGCGTTCGACGTGTATATAGCCATGAGCCTGTATATCGACGTCCGCCGTATCTTTACGAGAATCGAATGGATACGTCGGACGTACCTTTAGACACTTCGTTCAATATATTCTGGCGGCGGCTGAACGTGCATGAGAGCGCGGTATGTCAGGAAGTCGATGGAGCCATGTAGCAATTAAGATGCTTTATCAAGGCGCCAGTGTCTAGCACTGCCCGCAGAAACTGTTTTTCTCTTCACAATCCGTTGTTAGAATTTCCGACTTTCACGGCTTTCGCGGCAAGCACGGCACACGTTTGGCAGGAACGCACTGTGTAAAAAGGTAAAAGAAAAAAATTGCAGCCAAATTATTAAGCGTGCACAGCGTTTTTTCGCTGTCCTGATGCTTGAATGCGCAACTCTCGCGCTATGCAAGACGACCCTGCGTTCAACCCTCTGAGGGACCAAGCGTAGGCAGCTTTCTTAGGTGCATTAGTATTGCAAAGGTCCAAAGTAGAGCCAAGATGGAGACTTTCTGCACGACGGCTTCCCAATCGCCTCAGGGGCAGCCATATTGGTTTACCAGTAGCATCGCCTATAGCCTGTGTGAGTTGCGGTTTCATCGGATGTTGTCGAACGCCATTTTCGGTTGTCCCGTTAACAAGCTGTCCTTGCATAATCATGGCGAAGGCATTATAGCCCATCTCCATATAGCTATAGATCTGGGTATGCCCAGCATGCATGCTTGAAATGTACTGAGAACGACGTTCTACATTACGACGGACACAAATTAAATTTCAGCGCACGGACTTTCTTACGGTCAGTCTGCAGAACGTTACGAGAATGAAGCGTTTGCCGTTGGGAGCGGCAACGTGCGTAGCCGCTGGTTGTTTGGTATACACCGATGCTGGCTCTCCTGCTGCTACGCTTTAGCGTAGTGAACTGTTAGCGCGCAGTGAAAAAAATTAAGGGTGATGAGGAGCGGAAACCATGCGTTCATATCTACGCAAATTAAGGAATTGAACATTCGAACAAACGCTCTTCGCTCACAGATGCAGCAACTGGAGAGAAAACATTTCCACATCTATGAGCGAAGCGTCCCGCCCTGAGCAGGTACTCAATCGACAGTTTCGCGCAGCTGCAGCCGTTCAGTCAATCGTAACTAAACGTTTACCTAGACGATAGTTTAATAACTAAAGCATGCTCGTGGGTGTACAGGGATTTTGCTATGTTGTGGCACTACAGTTTCACCGTCGTCAATTAAACTTGCATATCCTTAAACTGGTGCAGTATACATGAAGCATAGAGTAATCTAAAGCGTATGGATAAGAACGGCTCTAGTCAGACCCTTCCAGAGAGAATGATATATTACCGGTTCGGCCTCTTCAGGGCGGTTTATCGGTCAAAATGAACGTGACGCCGCCAACATGTCACTAAAGGTTATGAAATGTCAGGATTCATATTCTTGAATAGATCGACTAGAGTCGCTGTCATCGAGCGGTTTCATCGCTAGGCGGATTACTGCTGCAGATATATACCTTCAAGTAATGCAGAACGCCGTGTGTGTGTGCACCGGCACCGCTTCTCTATGTGTGCTGCGTCTGCCAGATATTCGGCGGGTCCACTTGAAGTCATTGTGCTCCCGATTGTCTCTGTGCAGCATCGCCATGACGCTGTGCTCGACTGTGCTGGCCATGGGTATGATGCCGGTGAATATGCTGCTCTACGGTCACTACGTCGATACGGGCGACATCGTGGTGCCTTATTCCAAGATGGCCATGAGTCTGGTCTTCATATCGCTGCCAGCCGGTCTCGGCATGCTCTTCAACTGGCTCTGCCCGCGACTGGCACCCTACGTCACCAAGGTGCTCACTCTGGCGGCATGTCGGCGTGAGAGAGCGCTCGAACGACAGCTGTCCACGTGCCTTTGTTGTCTTTGCGTTCTGTCAGCAGCCTGGATGTCTGGATAAACGGAGAATATTCGTCTTTGTGTCACAGACAAGGAGCATTTGCTCCAGCGAGAGTGCCAGTACACAGGCACTCTAGACCAATGTGACGGCTGACAAGCGGCTGTCCGCGTGCGTAAACAAGGTTCAAATGGCGTTTGCTTCCATTTCATTTCATTATTCTTCCCTTAAGTATTGGTTTGTAACGTGAATTGCGGTAAAGCATGCACAAGAAAAACCGAAGATAATAAACAAACCGCCATAGGCATACCAATGACAGTGATCAGCAGAACTCCACAGGGGCTGCTACGACGTGCTAGATAAGTAAAGTAAAACTTCGTTTAAGGAACGCAGAAGCGGTCGACTCCTATGAGTGATGTGTTTTTATTTTCTCGCGGAATGTTCTATGGTGTGTTTATAAAGTGACGCCATCAGGCAGGCAATTCCAGGGTGCTGTTTCGTTACCAGTGATACAGTGCCAGTGAGTTGCAAGCAGACGTGTGAGAGTGCCGTCGATGTGCGTGAAAATCTGTTTATCGTGGCTAAAGCAGGAGGACGCTCTTAGTAGGGCAACAAAGAGTGTCGTGACTTTGTGTCATGACAAAATTTGCGATGCAGTCACTGGCAGGAGGTGACACGGCATGAGACGGGGAATCGACTCGAAGGTGGCGACGCTGATGTTTTTGACTGGCGAGTAATGATGAACAAAGCTGCGCGGTTTTGGACTGATCCCGATCGATGGTGACTTATGCGATTGCCACGAGGGCCAGATGTGTGACGCATACTCTGGTTTTGGGCGCACAGACGTCGTTATGCCGTGCTTCCTCCCTCATCTTTTTTCTCTTCGCGGACAGTCATCATTTCCCGAGTTTACCGCAAATTGATTAAACGTAGGACACTAATTTTCAATCACTCTGCGCTTGACTTTTATGTCTCTAAATAACGTCCTTTTTTCTGCTATGAAAGGTGCCAGGAAAAAAGATTCAAGAACGAGTGCCATACTCCCTGATGCAAAATTTGAGCTCAGCTTTTTAAACGTTTTTGCGATATATTGAGATGAACAATTTTCAAGTTGCTTGTAGATTATACGTGCACATTTTCTGGCTAGTTCTGGCTCCTGATTCTTTCGTGGTTCGTGAGTCTCTTTCGCTCGGTTACACCGGCAAAGGCATCGACGGCGCGACGCGGCTGCTTCGCTCTAAAATCGCTTCACGAGCATCATCGTACGGCATTAAGAACGCATATAGTCGCTGTCTTACAACTAATACAAATGGGGAAAGACGCAGTGGTTAAAACCAGGTAACGGCATATCTGACGAAGTATGGTGGATAGATTTTAATTAAAAACACTGACCACCCTGCATACGCAATAAACTCAGCATAACTTCATTAAGCAGAAGGAAGGCTTTCGTAAAGGCTACTCAACAATAGGCTATACTCTCAACCTGGGGATAGAGAATGCGCAGAATACAGGTGTCCCAGCTATATGGAACAAAGCTAGCATTTTAAAAAAGTGTCCTAGCTTCAGTGAAACCAACTGTAGGCTGTTGATAATCGCGTTGCCTAGTCTGCAGTATTTTTTTTTCCTTCTCTAAAGTAACTGATTAGTAACGAATAATTAACTTCTTAATTATTGGCTTGAACAACTAAGTTACACGTGACGTGATGCACGTAAATGGTGCATCTCTCTCTCACATGTTTCCACGCAAAGCCATATCGGGGAGAGCGTTTCTGAGAAGGCCGGATTTTAGAGCGAAAGCCTTTATAGGCTCATGAGTGTCCGTCCGTGCGTGTGTGCGTCGCGAGAAGTGTCACACTTCGCGACATTGCGCGGGATACTACGAGATTCCGATTCTGACACCACCGGGCATCCAATCCAGGCGTCCGTGTTGCGCCTTTCATTTGGCGCTTCCTCGAACGCCGCAGCACACAGCATACAGAAGCAGACGCAGTAAAGCAGGCATCAGCTGCGTTTCAAATTGGTTTACAGGAAGGAAAAGGCGCAGTATCTGTCACACTTATCCGCGGACACCTGAACCGCACTGTAAGGGAAGGGAGGGAGGTGAGAGTGAAAGAAGAAAGAGAGAAAAAAGTGCCGTAGTGGAGCGCTACGGACCACAGCGCTATAAAGGCTTTCTAAAGTGCCCCTAAATGTTTGTTGTTAGAGCCTTGAAACGCTGAAATAGCGCCGCTGTAACGAGGGAGTTTTCTTTAATGTGCGCGTTATATTTTAAGGCCGGTTGAATAAGCTACTTTACGTAAGAAGTAGCTCCGTAGATTTCAAGACGATCTTCAAGTTTTGAGCCGACACCTTCTTACTGGAAGTTGGTCAGTTAGTCTTTACTAATTACTGAAACTGGGAGAGCCAAAAATACTCCAGACTAGAACGCACAGCCCTAAGCATCCCTCAGGTGGTTACATTAAGTTAGGATATTCCTACTTTGTCATTGTTGTTTTTGTGTGTGTGTGTGTGTGTGTGTGTGTGTGTGTGTGTGTTTTTTCAGGAGCTTGGTTACGTTTAGATGGTATAGCTTAATACACCACGAGAAATCATTTGACTCAGTCCAAACCTCAGCAGCATGTAAGCATTGCGCAACCAGAGTGTAGAAGAGTCGTATATAAATGTATTCAAAAATATCTCCAGCGGCTGCAGAGCCATTACAGTCCACCATATATAAAGTAATAAAATTCCATGCACGAGGCTTCTTTCCACTACTGTTCACCGCGTGTTTACAGAAGGTATTTAGAAACCTTGTTGGGAAGAGTTGGGAATAAATGTTAATGGGAAGCAGCTTAGTAATCTCTGATTCTAATACCAAAGCACAATCGGAGATCTATTCGTAGACAGGCCAAACAGAATGATGTGTATAAAATTAATATGGAGAAGCCTAAGGAAAATGTTCAGCAGCTTCGGAAGGATGCAGATGTTTACGGTAGCATGACAATATCGGGTTGCCTCTTACTCTGCGGATGCGGTGTCATCACTCGCTAGCCGCGAAAGGATCCGTACTCGAAGGAGCTAAGCGGGGACATCAGCACATGTACACTCGAATGTTGCCTATTGCTCATGCAGATAATACACAGAACGGGCCAGCTAGCTACAAAATATCAACGAGGGAATCCTTGGAATGAGTATGTTAAGTAAAAAGTGGTGGCATAGGCCTCCTTATCGGGTCAGATCATTACTGGGAAGTTGTAACGGGAAGAAGAAAGAGGCTCAACGAGAAACTGAGAGCAGTAGAAACACCCTTTGGGTGGTGCATTTTAGTCCCCGTAGGATGCAAGACTTGTGACTCACAATGCGTGCATACCACTGCCATTCGCTTTTCACTTACCAGGAAAGAAACTACAAACTTTTCGAAATGGTTCTTTACTCTCTAATCGCTAGGAGTAACGGATGATGACAGCTGTGTTGATTATAGGCTGCTGGATTCTTTCGAAGAGAGTGGCTCTCGATACGAGTTAGCCCTTCCTTGGAAATACAGCATAAATCTAAGTAACTAGAAGGAAATTGCTAAAAAGTCCTTGTTCTAACTGACAAACCGCCTTTGAAAAACTTCTCAGCTATTAGAGGCGTGCGACGCTGTCACCAGACAGTATTCCACGGAAGACGTAGCTGAATTGGTAGTGGAAAAAAGAACAGGGAAAGTTGATATACTACACGCTCTATCAGCCGGTGTTCCGAGAAATCAGAAATACGAGATTTCGAGTGATTTTTGATGCTTCATCGCACGGACAGAAGCCAAATTTCCTGAATCAAAACCTCGAAAGCGGTCCGAATTTGACAGCCGACTTTGTAGCACTGCTACTAAATTTCAGAAGCCACAGAATAGCTTTCGTAGCCGATATTGAAAAGGCATTTTTGCAAATAGCGATATGAGAGAGCGGCAGAGATTCATTGGGCTTTTATTGCGAAAGCAATACTGCTAGCACTTCGAGCCTTTGGCATGTCGTGGCGCCTCCATGCATGACCTTTCACGTGACCGTGTGACGTCACGCCAGACCGAGAGACGGGGCCCCAGCTCGCGCCATCGGATGGTGGCGGCGAGTCCATACACGGCACTGTGTCGCAGCCGAGAGAGGGCGCTCGCTGTTTGTGGCGTTGGCCTTCCTGGATGACAACGTAAGCAGGGAACTCCTGTGGAACATATTAAAAGAAGGTATCGGTTATGAGATAATAGAGTTCCTACAGGAAATATACCGGGATAACAAAGTAGAAATTACGTGGGAAGGGATAAGAAGTATGGAGGATGTCAAGATATGCAAAGGATTAAGACAAGGCTGTCCTCTATCACCGGTGCTATTCATGCTTCATATGAAAAACCTGGAACGGAGGATACAAGACAGTAACCTAGGTTTTAACCTGTCATATAGATTAGGTGGAAAGGCGGTAAAGCAGCGCCTCCCCGGTTTGATGTATGCAGACGATATTTTGCTGCTAGCTGAGAGTCTGGAAGAATTGCAAACTCTAGTTAAGTATTGCGGAGACGAAGGGGACGCTCTAAGCTTCAGTTTCAGCGCAGTTAAGTCGGGTTTGATAATTTTCAACGGCTCAACTGATCAGGGTCTTAAAATACAAGGCCATGAAATACCTAGAGTAGCAGAATATAAATATATGGGGGTATGGGTAAACGAAGGATTGGCATACATTGGAAAGCATGAGCAATCACTTAAGGCCAAAGGGCGAAGGAATGCCGGGATAATGAAGCATAAGGCACTGTGGGGATACAATAAGTATGAGGTTTTGAGGGGTATTTGGAAAGGGATTATGGTGCCCGGACTTACTTTCGGAAATGCGGTTTTGTGCCTAAAATCAGAGGTACAGTCGACATTAGAAATAAATCAGAGATCCGTTGGACGATTAGCACTAGGTGCCCACGGCAAAACTACAAATGAGGCGGAACAGGGAGATATGGGCTGGGCATCTTTCGAAGTACGGGAAGCTCAGAGTAAAATATTATATGGGGAACGCCTGAGGAAATTGGACAGTAACAGATGAGCAGCTAAAGTATTTAAATACCTGTACTTAAAAAGCGTGGACTCACAATGGAGGAAAAGAAAGAGGAAACTAACTAGTAAGTATGCTATCACAAGGACGGAGAAATAAAGAGCATTAAGCAACAGGTGAAAAACACAGAAGGTAAAAATTTGATAAATTCGATGGAAAAGAAACAGAGTGTGGAATTATACTGTAAGTGGAAAATGCAGATCAGGAAGGAAGATTTCTTTGATAACTCAAGAGGCAGTGCCCTACTTTTTGAAGCTAGATCAGGGTGCCTTAGAACACGCAGCTACAAAAATAAATTTAACAATGGAAATGACGCATGTGCTCTATGTGGAAACTCCAGTGAAACAATTGACCATATTTTACTCGAATGTAATGGTATCCATCCGGAAGTTGATGCAGGCGCAATCACTGTTCCTGAAGCTCTGGGGTTTAGAGATACCAGTGGCCGGGTGAATAAACCGGCGGTGGAAACTAGCAAAAAACGACTGGAAGATTGGTGGCTTAAAAGCTGAGAAGTGACATAATGTTAGTAATGTAGGAACAAAAATTTAATAAATAGAATGATGGTTTAGTTAACCATTCTAAATCAATAATTAAGATATATGGAGAAAAATGAGCATGATATAGCTACTGCTACCACCCCGTTTGAAAGGGGACGCTCCTATATTCCATCCATCCATCGTCACGCTAGGAGGATAAATGGGGCTGTGGTTCGGCTCCTCGCAGTAGTCGGGGCGCTGCCTTACGGTATGTCGGATGATGCGTATAAGGCCTGTTTAAATGGGCAAACAAGAAGTGAATTAAGCTACTAGTAGCAACCAACAGCAGCATCCGTGCTTTTGCATTACTCCAATGTAGATTCTGCAGTGCTCTAATTTTTTATAATGCTATCCCCCCCCCCCAAAAAAAAATTTAAGAAAACAAGAACCGGACGCGAATGAACCAACAAGCCAAGTACAGACTCTGCGAATGAACCTGGTTTCCTTTTTAACCACCGCAAGTCACTTCTCGTTGACAGCGCTCTCCAGCATCGTTTGAAGAATATGCAAGGAGACTATCCGGACACTATTTAATTACTGGCGCACTCTTGGTATGTGGATTACCTCTTAACGGGAAAAGAAAATGGGGAAAAAGTGCTGAAGATCTATGAAGAATCGAGGACAATATTCAGTACAGCCTCTATGACACTCCAAACATATATGAGCGGTTTGCGACGGATGACTGCGAAGCAAGACACCTCGGATACCTCCCAGGAGTTCTAAAATGTTGGGTTTGACATGGAACGCAAGCAACCGTAGCTAGTGATCCGCCAGGCACAATGACTAAAAGGTCTGTTTGCAAGACTACGGTGAGACTTTACTATCCACTTGGATGGTTAGCTCCATTCACCGTCAGGGCAAAGGCTTCATTCCAGGAGCTGTGGCAGATAAAAGTCAAATGGGACGATATCCTACCAGATGACCTGGACACGAAGTCAGTGCACCTGTCTCTTGGCGGTAAGACTTGAGTCAATATGTTTCGAAGATCCTGAAAAAGCTACCACAAGTGACATATTTCTGGACTGAGTAGACGATAGCACTGCATTGGTTGTAGGTGAACCGTCGCAATGGAAACATTTTATGAGAGATCGCGTAATGGAAATTCTGCGTTTTACCAACACCTTGTCCTGGGTTAGAGAATCTGGCAGATGTCATAACCAGAGGAGTTACAACTGAACATCTTGTTGAGAGTTCCACCTGGTGAGTAGGAACGCACTGGATGAAGGCGACGGAAAACTTGTGGCCACAGATCTCTTACAAGAAACATTCCGACAATAAAGGGAGAACGGTTGAACTGAAAGAAGCCGAAAAATACGATAAGGTAAGTCCAGCGAGAGGGCCTGAAGAGAGAAGATGAATGCGCAAAAACGGGAAAGCGGTTTTCTGCAGACCACCACTAAGAGGCATATTCCAGTGTTTGTTGACAACAACGGTATCATGCGCATAAGCGGCAGACTTCAACTGAGTGGCAAGTCGTACAACGAACGCCATCCAATTGTGCTGTTAAGCCGACAGCTACTGGCAGAACTGCTCGTGCGTCAAGCGCACTAACAAACGCGTGCTACATGGTGGGGCAAAAGATACCCTGATACGGCTGAGAGACAAGTACCATGTTGTGCGAGCCCGTCAGTTAGTAAAAAGAACCATCAAATGATGCATATTCTGTCAGCGCTAAAATGCGTGTCCAGCCACTGAAGTGACAGCAACGCTTCCAACTGACCGAATGACCGAGGCTCAACCCCTTGAGGTCACAAGAGTTGACTTCGCGGGACTGCTCCAGGTGAAAGGAAAAAGAATTAGCTGGGGCTTAGCTTTAGTTAAGCTCGGTAGGTTGCAAAAGCAATAATAGCATGGCTACGCTATAGTTCCATTGCCGTTCTTCTTCTGTTTCCTGAACGCGTCGCTGCCGCCTGGTTACATTCGTACATTCTTGACTACTGAGGGAACACGTTGACAAAGAGTCTTCACTGTTCAAAGCGTCCATTACATTCCATTCGGAGTCGACGCCGGTTGAGGACGATTCAAGAGAAGCGCGTAGCGCTCGTTTAGCTGCATCTTGAGCACGCCGTCGAGCAAGGCGCTGTTCCCGTACTTCATCTGTCTCTATAGCCCGCTGTCGTTTCCTGGCTTCATCGAGACGGCGTGACTTTTCTTTCTGTTTATTAGGATGCATAGCGAGTGCCTCAGCTGAGCAAGCGCAAGCATTTATATACCCATCGTTTTCCTCCTCCTCCTCTCAACTGCGAAAGAAGAGGTAACAGCAGCACCTCCACTCGGTAGCAGCGCGGCTCCAGCTGCAGCGCGCCGTGCCTACCGACCGCCGCCACCCGACGACTCGACTCGGTAGCCCATCTCTCGCAGGTAGTATGACGTCACAGTGACGTCATCATCTCATCCGCGGCACACCGTGCCGACCGACCGCCGCCACCCGACGACTCGACTTGGTAACCCATCTCTCGCAGCTGGTATGACGTCACAGCCATCTGGGGTCATTAGAGGTCAAACATGCCTACCGACCGTGGCTACACGAAGGTTGTGGTTTGTGGGGTTTAACGTCCCAAAGCAACTCAGGCTATGAGAGACGCCGTAGTGGAGGACTCCGGAAATTTCGACCACCTGGGGTTCTTTAACGTGCACTGACATCGCACAGCACACAGGCTGAAAATGGGAGTATTATTGCTTTCGCAATAAAACTCGCTTTACAAATTCTACATCACACTGTTCAATTGTACTCTATCAAGAGCGGTGCACTTAGAGCTCGCAAAATCCATATCAGCAGAATCGTTTCTGATGGCCCTCAGATGTTATACCTGAAGACCTTGGGTCATCTCACTGACAATGCACTTTCCTTCAAGAAGGTCAACAGAGATATTCTATATGGAAATCCAGCCGAAAACCAGAGGATCTTGACTATGTCGCAAAGGCACCAATCGAATGGAAGTTCATGTTTGAGCGCGTATCACGGTAAGGTGGCTTCTATAAGCGACTCGCTGGATCAACCAAACTTGCCGCCAAGAAAGAGATCGGATTCATGTATCTATCTTTCGACAAGCTAGCCAGAATACTGGCAGAAATTGAAGCCGTCTTAAATTCTCGATCTCTAACTTACGTGCATGGTGGACCCGGATAACCGGAACTTCTTTGCCCTTCCTTCTCCTTGAGGGGAAGACGCCTCACATTGCTGCCTAGCGTGGGAAAGATCGAGGTAGATGAGGCCAACGTATCCCTCCGCAGCCTATGGACTCCACGCCAGCAGACTACAGAAGCCTTCTGGGGTAGATGAACTAGAAAATACCCCAAGGAACTGCAAAATGTGCAAAATCAGAATGGGTGTCTAGGTAAAACACTCAGATAAGACTTGATTTGTCTTTGTGACAGTCTGCAGCCAAGACAGCAATGGAAGATCGCAAGAATTGAGAAACTGTTTCCGGCAAGAGATGGAAGGGTTAGATTATGCCTGCTGAAACTACCTGGAGGATCAATTCAAGCCAAGCAAGCCTCAAAAGAGAAACCCATCCTCCATGGAGAAACCACTGAGCGAGCGCCGCTTGCATCAGTCGTTTTATGTAACCTGCAATAAACGGATGCCGTTCGTGCTGAGAAGTTGAAGCACAAAAAAGTGATATTATTTTGCAGGTCTTGGGCGTGCAAATTACGTGACACAAAAGTGACGTGTCTACGCCACTTCTGCGTGCTTGACGATGTTTGTTTTTTCTACCAAGGGGGGGGGGGGGGGGGGGGGGCTGCAATATTTATTTCAAGTCCAATGCGCGGAATAGATAAAAAGACGGGCTGGTATGCTGGCCATCGAAGCATAGGTCTAGCCGTCCTGTGAGCAAACCACACAGCGGCACGAATGCTTTTCTTTTATTTTTTTCCTACAGTGTGGAAAGGATGAAAAATCGGTCAGGCTGGTCAACGCAGACGGCGCGGTTTCAAACGAGTGACGGCTTGGCGCTGCCCTCGGCACAGCACACAGCAGTATGCACGCTTGCTTCCTTTTTTTAATGCGAAAGCGTTACTTCGATATGTTCATAGATTTCTGTCCGCAGACCACGTCCGCAGGCCGCGTCAGCAAAATCGAAACCGTGTCCACAGCAACTGTAATTGAAAAGTGGTAGATGTTAACGAACGGTGTCAATCGATAGAGGGTGACGAAATGTTGCCGGAAAACTAATTAGGCCAATAAGTTAATTAGGTAATTAGTTACAGGCAAAAAATGTAAAAGTTGCCTGCAGCAGTTGTAAATGAGAAGTGGTAAAGGTTAATGATTGGTGTCAATCGATAGAAGGTGACGTAATGTTTTGTAATTAATTCGGCCAATAAGTTAATTAGGTAATTAATTAGAGGAATAACACGCAAAGTCGTGTCCGCAGCAGTTGTGAGTAATTGAGAAGTGGTAGAGGTTAATGAGTGGTATCAACCGATAGAGGGTGACGTAATGTTGTGTCTGAAAAAATAATTAGACCAATAAGTTAATTCTGTAAATAATTAGAGGCAAAATACGCAAAATCGTGTCTGCAGCAGTTGTGAGTAATTGAGAAGTGGTAGAGGTTAATGAGTGGTGTCAATCGATAGAGGGTGATGTAATGTGTCCGAAAAGGTAATTAAGTCAGTAAGTCAATTAGGCAATTAATTAGAGGCAAAAATGTAAAAGTAAAGGCAAAAATGGTCTCTTTGGCCACTGGTTTGGCGCCACATTTGAATGTATCAAATACTAAAATAGTTAATTAAATCGGTCAATTAAGGTGACGTCAAGGATATGACGTCACGCAACCGGAACCAGAGCCGAAAAAGGGCATAGGAAGGTATTGGCGCGCTATTTGAAAGTACCAAAGACTAAAATGGATAAACAAGAGGTGAATTAATGTGACGTAGACGATGTGACGTCACGCAACCGGAAGTAGAGCTGAAAAAGGGCATAGGAAGGGACTGGCGTGCTATTTGAAAAAGTACCAAAGACTAAAATGGGTAAACAAGAAGTGAATTAAAGTGACGTAGACGATGTGACGTCACGCAACCGGAAGTAGAGCCGAAAAAGGGCATAGGAAGGGATTGGCGCACAATTTAAAAGTCAGTTCAGTTAAGTCGTTCAGTCGTGTCCGACTCTTCTTGACCCTATGGACCATATCACGCCACGCTTTCCGGTCTCTCACTATCTTCCTAACATCACATAACTTCATCTGCAACGCCTCAAGGATGCCATCTAACCATCGCGTTCGCTGTCTACCCCTTCTGCGGTGACCCTCAACCTTTCCCAACATCAAATCTTTCTCCAGTGACTCCTCTCTTCTCATCAGATGACCAAAGTAGCTGAGCTTTAACTTTAGAATTTGACCCTCCAATGAGCAGTCAGGGTTTATGGTCGAAGATATCGACTGATTTGATCTTCTGGCAGTCCAAGGAACTTTCAAGAGTCTCCGCCAGCACCACAATTCAAACGCGTCAATTCTTCGGCAGTCAGCCTTCTTCACAGTCCAACTCTCGCATCCATACATCACAACTGGAAAGACCATAGCACGAGTTATACGGATCTTGGTTGGCAGACTAATGTCTCTGCTCTTTACTAGGCGGTCAAGGCTAGCCATGGCTCTCTTTCCCAGAACCAGGCGTCTCCTAATTTCATGGCTGCAGTCTCCTTCCGAGGTAATCTTGGAGCCCAAGAAGAGAAAATCTGTCACGGCTTCCACTTCTTGTCCATTGATCCTCCAGGACTTGATAGGGCAATTATCAAAGACTAAAATAGGTAAACAAGAAGTGAATTAAGCAACTAGAAGCAGCCAGTAGCAACCAACAGCAGCATCCATGCTTTCGCATTGCTCCAATGCAGATTCTGCAATGCTCTTTAATTTTTTTTTTCGGAGCAATGAGGCATGGACAGCTGACAGCTCCTTATTTGAAACATCTTGAATAATTTCACAGCTTAATTCCAAACGTCAACGTTTACGCGCCACTAGAAGATTCTCTAACTCTAATTTTTCTGCCAGTACAAACAGCATGTATGTGGACGCGCGTGTGTGCAAACACCATTTTCATTAGAATGAGGAAAGCAAACGCACCATTCCAGCAGCGCACTGCGAAGAAGCAGATTCACGACTCTGAGTGTGTCGCTTCGCATACTAGCCACCCCGCCCAACCATCGGAAGAACGAAATAAAAAAAAAATTGCGAACATGCAGAACCGGCGCTCGCTACACATTCCCGCGCATCACACCTTTTGACTAAGCAGTGCGCCCCTTTCAAAAGAAAAAGAAACTTCCACGAGCAACGTGTATATGATGTACGGCAACGTCACCCACGTGCCACGTGACTGCGCACCCAGGATCTGCAAAAATATTCTCCCACAAGCAGCTGTTGCTGTAAAATAGTACGATGTTAGTTACAAGTTGCAAAATGAGCACTGGATAGAGAATGCACGTTGTGCTTCGCAAGAATGGCTCATAATACCACAAATAAATGAACTGAATGTGGGGAGCATCGAACATACACCCGTGAATGTGCCTTTGCTTTGAGCATGGCACTTCCTCGATGGCATTCTCGGATGGGGATGTACAATTAACACAGACTGCCGTTTCTCTCTCCCCCCTACCACTTCTTTCCACCAAACATCAGATTTGATGCTATATCGCACTCGGTCAACTTTCTGAACACAAGGGTGCCATGAAATTTTGCCATTTCCCACTACCAAAATACGGCACATTAATGTAGTTATTTTTCGTCACAGTGTGCTACTTTTCTTTTTCCACTGAAGAAAATCAGTGTTAAAGTGTTGCTCGCGTCCGGAGAACAAATGAGCACACACAGGCATGACGCGGCTTCTCTCGTTCGCAGCTGGCGAGCACCTTCGGCGGCATGCTGATAGTGGCGACGCAGATCATGGAGGTATTCATCTTCCCAGACATTTTTCACGACATCCCGGCCGTGTTGTACGCGGCCACAGTGATCATGCCGGCAGCGGGCATGCTGTTTGGCTACCTCATCAGCTGGCTATTCAGGCGCCCGGACGCCGTCCGCAAGACCATCGCCATCGAGTCGGGCATCCAGAACGTCGGCACGGCGCTCACCATCGTCTCGCTCTCCTTTCACTTTCAAGTAGGCCATTTCTGTCGCACTCCCCCTTCCCAAATAGCTGTCCACTGATCGGCCGAGTAGCCATGTTTACACGCGGGTGCCCAGGAGATGATTACGAAAAGGTCAATCAGCTACTTTCGCCCGCGCATATAATGGGACTCTCAACTTTTTCCTAACCGACGTGCGGCTCGATTAGGATGCGCCCTTGCCGAATATATCGAAAAGGTACGGGCACCAAGTCCCCAGAAAAGTGTCCGTCAATATACATCTCCTGCGTATATTTTAAGGTTCCGTCGTCGTTCTTGGGCAATCGCAGTAAACAAGCCTCGAAGCTGACGCTGCGATGATTTAAGTTGGTGGAAGCCCCATATCACTTCTCTTCCATCATACAGTCTTACAGAGCTTGATGCACGTTTGATTAATGACTGCCCAAAGTCCGCTAACCATGCAGCGTTCTAACCGGTAACCATAGGCGAAAATCTGATTAAAGCGACTGAAAGGCATAAAATTCACAAGACGATTACAATACTCGGAAATTGAAAATTTGAGCGTAACAGTTCAGGTATCTGAGCCATCTACGACCGCACACAGCTGCGCTTGGCCTCGGTTTGAAGAATGCCAGCCGAGAGGAACCGTAGGCGACGCGCGACTATTGCTGTCACACAGGCACAGCTGAACTCCTTTTAACTCCCTTCAAACAAGGTAGTCTTTATCTTAACGGAGATACGCACCGTGTCACACGGCAGTCCTTTAGTAGAAAAGAAAGTTTAAGGAAGTTCCTAGCGTAAGGAGTTCCGATCATCTCCCTCGAGCAGGTAAAGGGAGTATTCTGATTCCCCGTGAGCTTTACTGCGGGTTTAAAAAGAAAAGCACATATGCATTAACTTTGCCTTTATAACTAATTTTATACTTAAGATTTTTTTTTTTTGTCAGTTGTGGTTCACTGTGCGGTTATCCTGTGACTTTGTACTCCCCCACTACCTTTTAAGAATTGTCCCCCTAGATATATGCCTTATCAGGGCCCTTTGCATAGCCTGTCCCTTTGTAAGGTGTATCTGCACCAAACCGGCTTAAGTGGTGACTAATCACCTACCCGGTATTGTAGTTTTTCCTGGTACTGCTGCTTTTACTTCTTTTGCAGGCCACAGAATACCTGGTTCCAGGCTGATAAATACATACTGAAGAGTTTTTTTCTTTTCTTTTCCTCTTTTTTTCTCTCTTTTTTTCTTTCACTTCATGACCCACTTTCTTCTCACCCATCCACTCCTCCCCACTCCTTCACACCTACTTTCTTCCCACCCACTTTCCCCTCCCCAGCTTTTCTTCTTCGGAAGCAAAAGCGTATTTAAACCCCTGCCAGTGCATGATCGCTTTGCCCAGACGAAGACAAGTCCACTTGTCGAAACGTTGGCTCATCTGCGAACTGAGGCGTACCCCATTTACCCTTGTTCAGTTCTTCTTCATAGTTTTAATACTGTAACACAACGCAAAGCATGGAAAAAAGTAAACGTGCAAATATTCAAGCATGCACGCAAGGATTTTGCAAGCACGTTGTGGCCGACAGAACGGACAAACCTGCTACGGTAGTAAAAGTAACAGCGCATTCCTTTCACATGAATGGTGAATACATTTATACTTTAAATTTAATTCAAGCTGCTGGAAAGAGAGCAGCTATAAGTTATTTTACATGTTTTCAACTTGATTATTTTACATGCATACACAAAACGAATAGCGCCTAATGGGACCCCGACGGTGTCTCCAAGAAGCTCGTTTTTAGCCGTGTGACACGGCCAAGGACACGGCGACAACTCCATTGGGGCTGAACTTCCTCCGTGGTCCTTTATAGAAAAGAAGTTCCGAACTCCCTCGAAATTCCATACAAGTGACCTCCTCAAAGTGAACTAGCAAAAGCTCTAAGCAGCAATAGTGCTGCATATCGCATTGCATCTCATCGGTGCATGCTTGCGCTGCTTGCATTGCTTGGCACCGCGGGGAAGGAAGGTAGCGTTCAGCCAGTGAGAGCCGAACACTGAAGATATGCGCAGGAAAGGAGGCGGGCTGCATTTCTTCAAAGGGTGATGCTTATAGTGAACTAATGAAGCTACTCTTATCCCTCCTTACCCTCCTCTACCGCTCGCCTTCTCACACTTTTGTCATGCTCCTCCTCCGCTTTCCTTTTCATTCTCTTTCGTACCCTTTTCAATTTTCTCCTCGCTGTCTCTCTCTCCTTTGCTACCGTTGTGCTTTTCGTTTGTTCTGACAATACGCCCCGTGTTTGTATTTTTCGCTGTACTCCCCGTTCGCTCTAATAATTACGCCGACGTTGACGCGCCACTGCTCCATCCATGAACTGACGCTAAAGGGGAACGCTCCAAAATTGAAGTGCCCATGTTCCTTAGTTTTCATATGATGCTGCTATATTTCCACTTTATTTGTGGATGGAGAGAGATAGAGATGTATTCAAAGAACGACACCAGATTCAAGCGATCTGCAGCATATGTAAACACCTGTACAAAACACTGCAGGCGAGTGCAGTAAGGGGGAAAGTAGTTGGGGCCAAGCACATGCAAGCGATGCAGGAGAGTCATCATTATCGGCGTTCATCCGACGTGGAAAGTTACCGTATCAAACTTTTTACGTAAGTTCGGTAAAACTTACGAGCAAACCTGTCTGACAGCAATTTTCTTTCTTTTTTTAAGCTTTATGGATGTCATGGCAAATAAATTCTAGGCTTTGTAAATTTTAAGCGTTGCGAGTCAGTTCCATTCGCCGCAGAAGTAACGGAGTTTTGATACACCTTACTGTTCTCTTTTCTTTTTCAAAGTTGCATTCCAGTTAACCGCATTCAAGGGAAACGGAATTAATTAATCCGTTCTGTTTGGTAGTATAGAGAGACTTAGCTAGCCGGAGACATAGCTATTGTTGATGTATGCCGCAGTGGCCGCGATTGCACCTATCCCTGTCAATTCGCGTGCGCAGGAGGGGTCCGTCAAACTGGTGTTCGTCTGTGCTAGTACGTCCTCAGCAAACTAAATTTCTAATGTCCTACAGCGTCAACCCAACCATTCGATTACATTCATTGTCATTTCAGTTTATTGAAAGCTTTAACTTTACATTCACAGTCAAGTAGGATGTATAACTGCACAAAAATGCATTAAGAAAATAAGTTGCACTAATGAAACAAAATTCTGTTTTCTTTTTTTTCGTTCTTTTTTTCAGGAACAGAAGCAAGCCCTCCTATTCCCGTGGCTTTATGGTTTCACAATGATAGGTTTAAGCTTTATACTGTGCGGCGCTTATGCAATTTACAAAAAATTCTGCGCAAGATCAAGCTCCCACAATATTTCTGCTGAAGCTGAAGCTACCAAAGGTAAGTTTTACCTTGAAAATCACTTGAGAAGACATTTTTTAGTCCCACACGAAAACACGAACGAGACCACATACTGCCGGAATTATAAAGGTATGCTGCCGAACCTTAATATTGACCGTTACATCGCCAAGGGCCTTAATGACAAATCAAATCCAAACACAGAATCTGCTGCTACAAAAAAAAATATTGCAGAAAATGCAGAAACGTAGAAAACGTACAAACAAAAAGAACACCAAAAAAAATGTAGCTTTTCTTATGGTACATGCATGAATGACATGAAAAGGGGGGGGGGGGGGGGGGGGCAGATGTTTAACCCTACTTAAACCTGGTTAAAGCGAGCGAATGCACCCACCCATCGCGATCGCTCAGTGGTTAAGACCCTCGTCTACTGAACTGGAGTACCCGGGTTCGAACCCGGCCTATTCAAATGCACTCGGCTCTGATGTTGTTTCCTATTTTTTAGTGAACATGCAAACATTATACGATATTGCTATAGGCTCTTAACCTTCTGATCAGTGCTCTCGCACTAAGATTATCACAGTTGATCAATAGTCTATGTAAGCACGAAATGAATTGGAGGAAAAGCGCACCGCATTCAAGGGCGTCTCATTTCTGTTTCGGCACATGTCTCTGATGATGCGTTTGTGATGTCACTGAGCAGTGACATACAGTCAATCCCCGATATATGGAACTCGAAAGGGATCCAAAAGTAGTCCGATTATTGGTATTTTGATATATGCAACACGCCAACAGATGAGCTTGTCTATATTCTAGAAATGTGAATACAGTGAACCCACGCTAGCGGCGTGCTTCCTACGGCGACGTGCTGCCCGCCGGCATTAAACCGTGGGTGGGAACGAGCCTGTCATGTATGTGGCAAGGGCAGGACGGAGCTTCGGAGTTCGCACTGCTCGCACATCGCCGGGTCGGTGCTGGGAATCACATCAAAGCTGTAGTGGACGGGGATTGGGAAAAACTATCGCAGGTCATACTAGGTCTAATTTGGGCACTCGTATCTTTAGGCGCAATAAGAACTCAATTGGAATAATTGATTTCTGTGTCGCCTTCGTCAGTGAAGCAAGTCACATGATAGCTGCCTCAAACCTTCCATCATCTAGGTTGCTTTTAAATCAAGAAATTTGATGCAATGAAACCTGACTTCCCCACACCACAGTGTCAAGATGACAAAAAAAATAATGCCTCCTGTAATCGAGAGTAGATGTAAGCATGAAATGGTTACGGGCATAGCACGTTGTCGGCAGGGGCCAGTCGTCTTCAGCCGTGACGTGTAACTCGCAAAGCGACCGCTTTTGGCAACACGCTTCCTACCTCTCTTTTCATCAGTCTCTAATTCTTGGCTTAACCAGCTGTGACGGGGACAGAATTGAAATGCAGAACGATGCAGAAACGTACATGGCCACGATACGCAACTGGCCCGACATGAATGTAGAACGATCTGTGATGCAAGCAAAATGCAGTGTCACTGCTGTCGCCGGGAGACAGCAGCACTTGCAGCGCTTCCATGTTTCGGAAGATGAGAAGAGGTGGTTTTTGAGTGAAGCCACGGACGTCAGCGGCATGGAAACGTGAGCAGAAGCCATGGTACAGACTGAAACCCGTTGGTTGACTATCAGTTGCATCTTCTGGTGTCTGATAAGGAAGGCTTCTTTGTCGTTATATCCAATAGCAGTTTCTCTGAAAAGGCCTCGTGTGCAATTGCCAAGAATTTTAAGAAGGTGCAAGCAAAGTCATCATCTTGCGCAGGAAGCAAGCTATTGCATGGCTTGATGATCGTAATCTGAAGACATTTAAGTTCAAGGGTGATGGTAGCCTCAGAAGCCCAATTGGATGTTTTCTTCACGGCGAAGACTCACAAGGCGGACATCCCGTTCAAGGCTTTTGTTTCAGAACGTCGTACCTGGCAGTATGAGATTTCCGGATTTATATAGAAGCACCTGAAGATGCAGAAAGTTCAGGACCCATTTTTAATTTCGAATTCTTCTAGGGTCCTCAAGTTTCTTATGGGCAAAAACCCGGGCAGGTGCTCTGCAATGAGCATCGATGTGGAGGACCTGTTTTATTCACCGCCACAGGATAGACTTCTGAAATGTATGCAAGACTGCATCACGGTAGATAACGATGAACAGGATTTTACTGATGCGTACGGAATTTCGGTTGCTAGCTTCATGGAGCTGTTGTCCTTTTGCCTAAACTCCACTTTTGTCTGGTGGCAAGGCAGTATGTACGTTCAGAAGTCAGGCGTATGCATAGGGTCACACGTCGCATCTTTGCTCAGTGGCATTTTTCTATCTATATAAGTTGACACTACATTACAGCCTGGTTTGGAAGCCTTTGGCATAGTAGCATTTCGCTAGGTTGATGACTACTTCATTTTATTAGACAAGGATAACTCTGACAGGTTGGCACAAGATGTTTTAGGAATGTTCAAGGAGTGTGGTCAAGGCCTGTCTTTTACGTCTGAATTTTTTAAAGATAACCATTTGCAGTTTCTTGATTTTGGACCTGGGCTTTGGAGAAGATTACATGTGTTGGGGCTACAGCCCCAGGTTAGGGAGGCTTCTTCTTAGCTGAGTCGGACCACTCGAGGCTGGTAAAGGATGGGTTGGCAGTCGCATTCATCAAGTCTGTTTTATGTATGTCATGCCATCACCGCGTTGAGGACGCATTCTCTCAGCAGGTTTCGAAGCTAGTGGCAGCTGGGTTTCCAACTGCCCATATCGTATCGCCCGCTTGTCGGAGCTTGTTTTGACTCGCTTGAGAAAGGGCAACTCGGGGCCGGATGATGCTGACGTGGTGGCATGGCAGAAAAAGGTGGCTGTCATACGATACCTCCACAGTGTTTCGCACAGACTCAAGAAATTTGCAGCAAATTATTACATTGCCGTTGTCTTCACAGCCAAAAACAAGATAGGGGGGCTTGTGCGCCAGCGTTAAAAGGAGGCTCGACAAATACATCTGGTAATCATTTTCAGTGCATAGTGTCACATAAGACAAAGCTCACCACTTGCAGAAAGAATGTGGTTTCTTGCGTTCCGCTGCCTTGTGGTCAATGCTACTATAGGCAGACAGGCAGATGTCTTAATGTGCGCCTGACGGAGCATTCTAACTCTCTAAGAGGGAAGGCAAACTTTAATCTGGCGTTGCAGGTGCAATCTCGGGAACGTAAATCGGAGGGTGACCCATCTGATTTCAGCTACACTTCTGTAGTTTATGGAAATGAAAAACAAATCTGTTGGGAGATAGTTGAGGCTTTTTACATCGCTAAGGTTAAGGACATGTGTGTGGCTAAGCCATCAGTTAACCTCCATAGTAAGGAATTTGCTCTTTTAGATAACTCGATAGTAAGATCGTGACTTAATTGTTTCTACCCCTGCCCTTTCACTGGTTGGGATATTGTGCACGCGCACCTCCGTGTGAGTTTTGGTTGTCTTCTTTCCTTTAATAAAACTTTAGTTGTTAGTCTAGCCTCGTCTTGTTTGCTCTATTCTCTGTGTCGTGTCTTTTGGTTGGTTTAAAATGAATCCTGACATGTAATTTGGCATTGTGTTTAGACGGGGTGCCAGTCAATGGCCTCGGCTGTCATCAGTTTCTTGTGTGGTGGGAATATTACGTCTCTCCAGTCTCAGATGCTCCCGGCGATTCCCATATACAGTGGATAGAGGAATAGAGTAGGGATGAGGCTGGTGGTATGCTCGGCCTATTTTCGGGCTAGGCAAAGCGTCACCTCATTATCCTGCAGCCCTTCATGTCCAAGGATCCAAATGACAGGATGGTTTCGTTCGTATCTGGTGGAGTTGAGGTGAGCTGATAGTCACCGGCACTTGACCTTGTGTGAGATAGCGACAAGCCGCTTGGAAGTGACTGGTGGGTGAGATTCCTGGCCTATCGCTCTGATAGCCAGGTTCACTGCTGTGGTTTCTGCCTCCTGTGGGTGATTCGTGCAAATTGAGGCTTGTATGACCGGTTTGAGTTCCCAATTACCACTCCACTGCGAAGGCCCCGTGCTCGTAATAGGACGTGCGAGGCCATTACTATGACTACCTTCTGTATGGATGTCTGGCATGATGCATATGGGGTGGTATGGGTGCCACTGATATACTGTTGCAGCTGCGAAATTGTAAGGACTCTTGGCATTGGATGGGCCTAGAGGTCTTGCTGCTTGCTAATCGGCTACATCCTACCTGCCATTGTCGCAAGGCGTTATTTCTGGCTAGTAAATAGGCCCTCCCATAGGTCCTCAAATATGTTACGGATTCCTAGACTTAGGATATTTTCTGTGTATGTCTGATAGGGTTAGAACTGTTTTGAAAGCTCGATCCCCTGAGGTGGTGTCTAGTCTATAGCCTAGCATTTCGCAAGGTTGACATGGTTGTATTGGAGGCTGTAGGAGAGGCGACTCACCGCTAGTGCATTCATTAGGGGGCGTTGTTATTCTCTATCATGCCTGTCTTGTGAAGTGTTACCCTGGTTACCATCCTGGCGACTGCTCGGATAGTAGTCTGGTTAGTTTGGATGACATGATCTGTATGATTGTTTGAATGGATCCACATGCTTAGGACTCGAATCTTATCCAACTCTGGTATTCTGCGGCTTGCCAAGTAGAGGTCTACCTCCCCCGATGAAATGTCTTTTGCCCTTGATTTATAAAACTGCCGACTTCTCCGGGGAGCATTGGAATCCGCTGGCACTTGCAAGCTCAGCTACCCTATCGACCGCCTCCTGTAGGGCTTCCATCTTCGGACAAGAGACCCTTCGGTTGTCCATATGATGATGTCCTTAGTGTATAAAGCGTAACCTATTTGCAAGAGTTTGTCCTGCTCTTGGCCAGCTGCTTCAAAGCATTATTGAATCATCATCATCATCATCATCAGCCTGACTGTACCCACTGCAGGGTGAAGGCCTCTCCCATATTTCTCCAATTAACCCGGTTCTGTGCTAGCTGCATCCACTTGACCCCTGCGAACTTTTTAACCTCATCCGCCCACCTAGCTTTCTGCTGCCTCTGCTACGCTTTCCTTCCCTTGGAATCTAATTTGTTACCCTAAGCGACCATTTGTTATCCTCTCTTCGTGCTACATGTCCTGCCCATGCCCATTTCTTCTTCTTGATTTCCACTACAATGTCAGTAATTTGAGTTATTTATCTGACCCACTCTGCATGCTTCCCATCTCTTAATGTTACCCCTACCATTTTTCGTTCCATAGCCCTCTGCATTGTCGTCAACTTAAGTAGAACCTTCTTGGTTAGCCTCCATGTTTCAGCCGCATAGGTGAGTACAGGTAAGATGCAACTGTTGTATACTTTCCTCTTGAGCGATACCGGTAAGCTGCTAGTCATAATCTGCCAGTGCTTGCCAAATGTGTTCCATCCCAATCTTATTCTTCTTGTTATTTCGGTCCGGATCTGCGGTTACTACCTGTCCTAAGTAGACATATTCGCCTAGCTATCATTTCAGCTCTGCTATTGAAAAAAGGCCGTCATATAGTTGAAAAGTCGTTCCCCACTGTGAAGGTTACATAGCTCTTATAGGATTGTCTCATGTGACATGTTGTCAAACGCCCCCTTTAAGTCTAAGGCTAGCAGGAGGTGCTTGCAGAATTGGGAATGTTTAGCAGGACTTCTTTCCAGATGCAGAGAAATGCATCTTGCACCGAAAACACGCTGCAAAATCCTACCATGTGATGAGGAAGAGGTTACTGTTCGCCATGCACCTCTGCAATCAGGTGTGTTTGACTTCTCATATAGTTTGCCTAAACACGATGCCAGCGAGGTCGGAGGCAGGGCCTCTATGACGGGGGGTTTGCCTGGTATTGGGATAATTATTTCATGTCACCATTCTGGTAGGACTTGACCTTCCTCCCAGAGCTTCTGATGTCGGTGAAGAGTGCTTGATAACGTTTGTTGCATCGCATGGCTGAGATTGCTGCTGCATAGAGCTCTGCCATGGTTATTGGTGCGTCCAGCTCCGGGTCTGGGCACCCTGATATGTAAGCATGGTGGGGGCATATATGCTCCGATGTACCACTTTTGAGGGCTTCCATCAGACCCTCATTTGTGCTGTCACACTTATGGGTGACCCTCAACAGTGCTCTGTTGGCGTCTTTAGTTTTCTCTGGATTCAGCATACTGTTCAGTATTCTCCTTGTTTTGGATGTACTGAGAATGGGCCCTACATGGGGTCACAATAGCTTACCAGTTCTTCCACAATAACTTTGCCGAGTATTTTTATGCCTTCTTTGTCAGGGCTGCGATGAGGAGTTTTAATCGCCTTAGAGTGTCTGCTTCTTCCATCTTTTGGTGATGTTTCTTTGAGCCTCCAATAGGCGGAAGAGATGGCAATCGGCTGCTGATGCTTCACAGTTTGTTGGATGGAGGGTGTTGTGGGAGTGGGCCGTCATTACTGGGCGAACCGGACTGTTCCAAGTTGGCGGTGATACATTACAGTGGGGATTGAGAAGCTAATGATCTTGTGATCACTTCATAATCATCTTCTAGGTTGGTCCAGATCGCATGTGAGACATTTTTAATAAAGGTACGGTCAGAACACATGTCTCTTGTGACGCTGCTTCCCGTGTGCGACAGAAAATGTTTTCAGTTATGATGTGGAGCCCCTCTTGAGTAGTGACTGTTATGAGTTGCTGCCATAGCCCCATTCTATGTGCGGTGCATTGAAGTCCCCTGGTATTGCTATCGGGTTAGGCCTCATAATTCCTAGGCTGGCCTTGAGTACGGGGTTTGAGTACGGGGAGTATGGGCCTTGAGTACGGGCTTTTGTCTTGGGGGCTAGATGCAGAGTATAAACAAGCTGGCTTTCCTTCTCTTGCGAGACAGAACCTGAATGAAATTATTATGCACCTCTTTCACATTTAATTAGGTTATGCCTTACCAATGTAATAGTTTGTGCCACTTGCGTTGCTACCTTTGAATTTCTCGGGTACCCAGTTTGTAATATCCTGAGTTAAGAGGAATTAGGGCCGAGTTCCTGCCGAGATATTCACATCCAGTCATAATGGGGTTATCTGTGCGAATGCCTGCAATAACACTTGTTTATTTCTGCACGTGCGAAAATTTCATTGCCAGATCTCTGCACTGTCTTGGATTTTGCTTCTCCTATGGGAGGGTGTCATCTTGCCTGTGAGAGTTGCTTTGAAACAATATTAGACAAGACGATGTCATATCAGCTTTTGAAACGAAGAAAATTCCATTTACTAACCGTCCTCTAAAGTTGTGCCGCTCGAAGGAATCCGACGCTTTATCCCACACACAACCAAAACTGACTGCATTAGGCGTGCAGGAAGCTTGATTTAAAAGTAATGTGCTCTCATGATGTGTTGCAATAATTACTGTGCCAAAGTTGAACTGTCTGCTCTATTGTTCCGTGGCATAATATTTTCTTTTCACCCAGCGCAGAAGCACAGTAATATGCATGATGCGGTACAGCAGCGAAAGCATTTCAAATTTCATGCTGTAGGCACTGCACACGTCATCAATGAACTTTGCATTTTCTCCAGGCCGCCACACCTAATTCCTCGGCCATGAAAAGTAGTCTGTCGTTAAGGCAGGTTTTCTTGCTGAGAGTGACATGTTCAATCATTTTGATGACTTTATTCTTGTTTGATACGGTTTGACACGTACGGCGCATAAATATAAAACATGACTTCGTTTGCTGTCAGGATTAATCAGCACAGTAATACATGCATAGCACATTGCTACCAACTTCTGATTTTGTTGTTGTATTGCAGCACCTAGATTATACTGGCTAGTATGTGTGCTGTGCTCCATCAGTTCCCCATAGTAAGGGATGGCGCCATTTGCAATGACTGCTACCAGTCGCCTATGAAGGGCGCTAAAACCATGGAGTTTCTAAATACTACCTAGAGAGCACAGCGTACACCTCCCTTTCCGCCCCCCGATGCAGACAGATAGACAAACGATCATCATAATCATACTAAACATCATCAATATCACTGTAAATCAATTCGTTTGGCATGAAGATTTTTCTACTTTTTTCTTTGTTTTCATCTTGGCCTGACACAGAAACTGGTGAATTATCGCTACAAAGGGGAAAAGCCATATTAGCCTCAGCCAAGCCTCCCTTAGCAGACAATATCATATAGCGATTCTGGTACTGCCATGTGCACGAGTTGCATAATTTAATTGGTGCATGTTAGTCCTCAGCGCATGTCATATGTTTGGTGCATTCATATTGCGACAGTGATTACTCATCAGAATACCACATCAGAAGAATGACCGGATAAAGTGTCCTTGCAAAGAACAGGCATGTTTTGTATCAATACGTTCACGGACCCATTTGACCGTGCACAACTTGCAGAGTAATGGAATCAGGCGGGCAGATAAAAGACACTCACATATGAAGGAGGGTCTTGCGATTCCACTCGGAGTGCCTTAACTGACTGCTTGTCAGACACGCACACTCCTAAAGCCGCTGTAAAAATGATTAGCACACTCCCAGTCGGCAGCGCCCGTATGCAATCGGCATGCTGTTGGTGCTACCTAGGCCCCTCGATAGGCAAACTAGTCAGTATATTCAGGCACTGTACCCTGGCTAACAAATTTTGGATCATGCACAAAAAGACTGCCAAGCTATGATGGACAGTAAACACCGCGCCGACAAGTTTGGTGCCAAAATGTAGATGTCTGACAACATAATTGCAACAGTTACTAAATTAGGTTACCATAACGAAAATGTGATGCTGTTGTAAATAAATTACAAAACATGAAAAATTGATAGAAAATTTAGAAAAGCATGTATATCTGGCGACCATGTTCAGTTAATCTGCATGCATTGCTGGCACCAATGAAATTTCATGAATTTTAACCCCCATTCAGACAACAATAAAACATTCGCAGCAATTTTTATCTTTGAAATATTTTTTGCATTAAAACTGATAATTTGCTGCAAGAGGGAAATTAGTTGTCTAACATGTTTGTCTGGTCACTATGAAAACAGGAAAGTCTAATTACTAGCGCATAGCTGGTGACAATATTTGACACCTTTGTTTTGTTTACTTGTAAGAGTTCAATTTCTAAGCAGATTTAAATTCTCATTTCATATAACCAGCAGATGCAACACTAAAAACCTTTAGAACATTCCCAGTCGGTAGAGCCCCTATGCGGCAGCCGCTGAAGTCTGCTCTCTGTGCCACCTGCCCCCTCAGTCGGAAAGCTAGCCAGCATATTCTAAGCAATCTACTCTTGCTATGCAACAAAGTTCATTTTGTACCATGCTACAGTACACTCTAACCATGCACAAAAAGACTGGCCTGGCAGGCTAAAATGGGTAATAAACACCACACCGACAAATTTGGTGCTGAAATTAGGCACTTGACAACATAACTACAACAGTGAGTAAATCTATAGGCTACACTGTCTATTATAACATAATGTAAATGTAGGTGCAGTTATAAATAAATGGCAAAACACGAAAAATTCATAGCAAATTGGAAAAGCATGCATATCCGTATCAGGTTCAGTAAATCTGCACGCCCCACTGGCAACAATAAAATTTCATAAATTTTTAGCCTCCATCCAGACAATAATAAAACATTTGCAATAGTTTTTATATATTTGAAACATTTTCCACATTAAAATTGATAATTTACTGCAAGAATACAATTGTATTCTTAATACAATTGCTTTCATATTCTAGGTACTCATATTCCAGCCATCATATTCTAGGTACTGCACTCTTGCTATACAGCAAAGTTAATTTTTGACCATGCTGCAAACTATATATAACCAGGCACAAAAAGACTGACAAATTATGATTGACAGTAAACACCATGCCGAGAATGTTGGTGCCGAGCCGTAATTAATACACATCTGACAACTAGAAAAACAGTGTTTAAATTAATTTACCGTCTATTGTATCATAAAGCAAATATAGGTGGTGTTATAAATAAAGAGCCAAACACGAAAAATTGATAGAAACAAAAAAAAACATATATTTCTGGCAACTATGTTCACCTAATCTGCAGACATCATTGGCAACAGTGAAGTTTCAGAAATTTTAATCGCACTCCAGGCAATAATTAAAATTCGCAGCAGTTTTATATTTAAAATATTTTTCACATTAAAACTGATGATTTATTGCAAAATACAATGAATTGTCAAATAAAGTCTAATAACTATTGCACAATTGGACGCAATATTTAACACCCCTTTTTGTTTACTTGCAAGAGTTCATTTGCTAAGCATAGTTAAATCCTCATTTCGTAAAATCATCAGATGCAAAACTAAAAACCTTTCACAACCTTTCAACCTGTCTCAGCACAGGCCTCTATGCGGCAGTCACTGGCAGTCTGCCCTTTGTGCCACTTAGGCCCCATTGGTTGGCAAACTAGCCAGTATATTCTAAAGACTGTAGTTGTATTTGACTTTACAGCTCATACTGTGGCTCATATGTTCGTTTTAGGTTTTGCGTGGAGTAAAATGTCAGATTTCTTCGGAATGAATTGCCTTAGAGAATGGATGTTTTAAAAACCGATTTGGCATCCTCATGTCGACGGTTCCTAACTACCCATTAGCTCTGACAACCAAACTGTGGTAATTAAAGGTTTATTAAGAAATTCTTGTGCCTTAGCTATCTATCTATGACTACTACTGTGAAGCAACAGGGAAAATACTGTTTGGAGCAATATTTGGAGCAAATTTCGAATCTGAAACATGTTGGAGTAGAAAAATCACCATTTAGGAGCATTATGAAGCACCTTTGAAACAATAGAACATTTGTTTAGAAGCACTCAGGAGCATCAGGCTTCAAGGTCAAAAATCTTTTAGATTAGCTGACAATGAGGTTGGAAAAGTTGAGTGTGACGAGCAAGAGTTACTGCCATAAAATTGCAGATGAGATTTATTCAATTATAAGTTTTATGCTGTATAATTAAAAAGAAGAAAAGAAGACATCTTCGGAAATAATGTGGACTTTTTAATTCAAACTTCATAAAAATGGAGATTTCTATCTGAATAATCAGATGTGCAACTTAGCCCAGTGCAACCTAAATGCAGTTTCTTTATGCAGATACTATTTTGGAACCATTTTTTTTCTACATATGTTACAAACAAGCTCATCATAAAATAAGGAAGGAAAGCACTGATCCTTACTCAACCAGTGGTCTCCAACTGGATGTGCAGTTAAAAAGTTACCAATACTGCCCTGGCTTCCTGATAAAGTAAAGCTGTATGTATTGCGACCTCACTGGAAGGCGAAAGAAATGTAAAAATAATCTGTAGGCCGAATCATTGAATGGCCACAAAATAAGTTATGAAAAGTCATTTGTACCGCAGCTATTTTATTAGATTAGAAAGTAAACAGTGGTTGTCTGCTGTTGAGTGAAAACTGCTCAAGAATTATTTTCGCAATTTCATAATGCATACAATATATTGTACGTCAGCCATCGGGAATGTCAAAGCGTGACTCCTCCAAAATAACAAGGCCTTCTGCAGCCTCCTTCACAGGTGCGATGTGGTGGTGGTAAACAAGCAACGGTGTCCCTGCAAGGTTGGCTTCAGCATACAAAGAACAAGCAGTTCATGATGATGCATTTTCGGCGCACAGGTAGAACCATGCAAGCGGACGGAAACAAAGAGAACGCACCTTTGTGCCCAAATGGCAAAACGCCTTCTAATAGGAAGAAAGAACAAAGACTACCGACGCGTCAATCAGAGCGCAAGACTGCATGCAGCTGCGCTTGGCTCGCCAGTGTGCTGCCGATAACCGCTACAGCCCCCAGCTGATATCGCAAAGATAAGAAAATGAAACTGCGGAGACGGGTCGTCTAAAATGGTTAGAAAGCTGGTCAGACCTCGACACACATAACACCCCGCCCCCCTGTGTCAGACTGACTTCTTTAGAGCTCTGCCCGAACTCTAAACCTGGCCTATCCAACCTTGGCCACCAATCGTTTGAGCGTCGAGAGTGTTAGCACTAGACAAAAAGTCTGTATTAGGCAAATTAAGAGTTGTACAAGTTAAGCAGCTTTAAAATACATTCAAAATATATCCCGGCCAGCCTAAATTTTGAAGTTTGTTTGAATTAACTGAAAGTGTGAATTATTAGAGTCTGAAAAATTGCGAGTCTACTTTACGCCATACAATGCGTCAATATGTCATACTTTACATCATACAATATGTCATACTTTATGGCATACATACTGGAAAAGCACATATAATTTACATACACATGCGAGTATGGCATTTATGTGGCTTTCCACTTTTAATTACAAAGCTTTATTAAATCTCCACACAAAAACGTCCTCGATTTCTCATTTGTATCACCCTCTATGGTGGTGCAGTGGTTAGGGCACTCGACTGCTGTGCCCAAGGATGTGGGATTGAATCCTGGCCACGGTGGTCCCTTTTTGATGGACGCAAAAAGCAAGACGCCTATGTGCTTTGCGATGTCAGTGCACATTAAAGAACCCCAGGCGGTCAAAATTTCTGGAGCCCTCGACGTCTCTCATAGTCGAGTTTGAGGCATTAAACACCATAAACCAACAAACCAATGCCTATACACTTCTGCCATATAAATTATGTGCTCTTGTGCTTTCATCACGCAAAAGAAATTATTCAGGCTCAGTCGCTCCATATCCTACAGTGAGGCCGGTCAGTCTTGGCTAGGCAATTTTGACTAGGCACTTTTGCCTGGAGTACACGCAAAGCCTGCGCTAACCCTTCTCAACCTTCAATTTTGAAACAAACAACAGAGTGCCGGGGTCACCATGTTGCACAACTGAACCGAATGGCAAAAAGAAAAAGCACTCCATGCATTTAATTGGACAGCGGACCGCACCCAATAATTTTCGGCGTCGGCCGAGCTGCTTGAAATTTTTGCCAAAAATTTTGAAGTCGAAAATTTTACTTCATAGCATGGAACGTAGTCAACACGTCACCACCGTACCCACACGTAGCGTCGGCACAGGCTCTCCCCATATGCTGTCGCTCGTCAGAGCTCAGCAAAGACGGTATTCTGGAAGATGCAGTGTGCCACGTATGCAGAAATCGCCATATGTCCACAAGTGAATTAAACCACGAAATTATCATTGATAAATAAATGCAACCTTGGATCATCTGATTCACTCCAGGCCTAATCGGCTGGCTAGCTGGAACAATGATGAGAAAAGTTACATTCCAAGACACGCAAGCCGGAGGACGTCAGTGGAGGTCAATAGACGTTAGCATTTTGGAACAGCGGTGACAACCAAATTTATGTCTCTCATAATTTTCAGCACCCAGTGCAACCCAATTATTTCGAGAACAGCGAGTTTGTCCCAATTCTTCCAATTTTATGCAATAATGCCTTTTTGACCAAACAATACATCTTGTTTGGTCGAAAAAGCACGTAGCCATTGCCGGTACCCAAATTGAGAAAAATGTGTCAGGAAAAATACATGATTTTGTATCAAAACAAAACCATTCTTTGTGCAGCATTCACGGTGGCGTCATATCATTTCGCTTTTCGTTTAGCATCCATCTGTTAGTGAAGCTGGGAGCTACTTTGCGATAGGGATTCGAACCGACGTCGTATGTACCTTGAATCGATGTATGCCATTAATTGTAAGCGTAGGTGTCCACCAAGAAGTGAGGCAGATAATGCACCTTCCTTTCCCCAGAAACAAACTTAAACAAAAAATATTTTGAAAAATCACGGTATGAAAAGTTGGTGCTAAAGGTACTGTTGCGCCTAATCTTAAAATGATGAGCACTCCCTTATTATTTTTTTTATCAAAATAGCGCAGCTTTTCTGGTTTGGCACAGTTTAGCGCAAGGCTGTTGTTACTGTATCTAGTAACTGACATCCGCTGCAGTTGATGGTATGTTGCATTAAAGAGTTACTTTCATTTCGTATGTCCTACATTTATAAATTTCTTAAATCAGGTTGTCGATGGTAGTACCATTGTCAGCATAATGAAAATCTGCCTTTCAGAATATTTTGAGAGGTGATGAAAAAGCAGATTTAAACTGTGCAAGAAATGGTGATTAGTTGTAAGAGAAAGAAAATTAAGTGCGCCTGAAGTTTTTCAAGACTAACCATCTGAAGCTCTCTTAGGATGGCCAACTCAGCTCTGTCCTGTCCTATTCATAAAAGTTAGTATATCAACTCCAGACTGGGCCGGATTTTGAAGAATGAATGCTCAGTGCTGATGCGCATGTAGCCCCTTCCCCACCTCTCGGCAGCCCCTCCTCACGCCCTTACACCCAAACTACACTGCTGGAATACACCCCAAGTTTCATTTTGCATAGCCATTACAGAATTGAGTGTATGTCTAAAAGAAATAAACTGAATTGTATTTGACCACAACAGAATAACTCATATCAAGTGCCTGGACAATGAATATCAATTGCTGCTTTTTTGCTGCTTAGAGGCTATGCTTAGAGAAAAAGAACTATTTTATTCAGAAAATATAACAGATCATTTTTTTTTTTTTTGAGGCCATTGAACAAGGAGTGGCAGGGAGGCTTTTTGCATTCATTAAAATGTGTGGTCAAAGTGGAATTCAGTATATAACCTGCTCCAGCAACTAGATATATGACCTAAGTTTTGATTAGTAGGGGCCTTGTAAACACTTCGCAACCAATCTTATGCCTCAGCCAACCAACACCTGAAAATAGAGCCAATGGACCTTTTTCCAGTAGTGCACCCCCTCTTGCGGCCACCAGGCAAAGTAAGTACGATTGACAGGACGGGTTACCGAGAATTTGTGCAGAAATTCATTCCTAGTACTGAGTTGGCTTATTTTCCAAACATTAGTTGAGTGCAGGGCTGGTCTCACCTAGCCTGTGCAGAAGCGCGTGAGCCATTTGTGAACATAGCCTGACACACTACCCCCCCCCCCCCCCCCCCCTCATTTCCTGTTAAACGTTTAGACCATGACAATTACAACAGGAAGCTGGCGAACCTGGCCGTGTCTTCTCTGCTGAGGAAAGCTGGGGGAGGCGGGGACAATACAATGCATCCCTTCCGAAGGCCTGGAAGAAGCTAGCACTGCACGAAATTATTGTGCAGCAGTTCATAGGACGTTTCCTGGAAAAGCATGTACAGCGAAGTCCTCCTCCATTTTCTTCTCTTTGAGGAGGCTTCACGCATGTGCAGTAGAGCTACTTGAAAAAGATCCATTATAAAGACTATATATGGGCGGATTTACACTAAAAGTAGGCCTGAACATATATCAAAATGTTAGTATAGTTACAAGCTAGAAACACCAGTTTTACAGCTGTATAGGTGCTTCCAAGTGTTTGTTGATATTTGCAACTGATTTCAGCACTATGAGATAAAAATACACACTATGCCTCTCAACGGTTCCACCTTATACTGCAACCATTCAGAGCAAAGGTACATGACTGGTCAGTTTTTCATATGCCTCTTAAGCAGAGAGCAGACAGCCATGGCAAAACAAAGTGCAATCATGAATGCAATCATGAATGCAATAATAATGCGATATCGTTAGTTGTACGACACAAAACAAAATGCAGCCATGAACGCTCAGTCAGGGAGATTAGAAGGGACATTTCCATGAGGCAATGAATGTGGCACAATGAATGTGGCACGGACTTTTACTCTTTTCCAAAGTGGGAGCGAAAGGGAGCAACCTCCAGATTGAAATTTTTAGATGGTTCCACCTTCCTCCCTTTATTTTTTTTCAGCGCCACAGGACAAAGGGTTTCACAGAAAAAACCATGAAGAAATATTGTAGGGGTTTAAGCATGGCTTGAACCTAGTGATAAAGCAAAAGCTGTGAGTGTTGCAGTGATAGCCTCTGTAACACCACCTTTTCAATCCATGGTTTTTTCATAATTTTCCTTTAAGTTAGGTTTCGGGGCAAGGAAGGCGCCTTATACTTTTGGGCGGATACCATGGAATGGGGGACATCTACACCTAACCAGGTCAAGGTCACATTTGCAATATTTTTCTGATGAACTGTAAGTTGGTTTATGAGGAATTAAAAGCGCAGTATCTGTTAGACTTCTCATAGACACCTGAACTGCACCCTAAGGGAAGGGAGGAAGGTGGAAGTGAAGGTGGAAAGAGTGAAAAAGGTCCTGTAGTGGAGGGCTACGAAGTAACTTAAGCACCCTAGGGTCTTTAACGTGCACTGACATTGCACGATGCAAAGCTGCCTCTCCTTTTAAATTAGGTTTTGGGAAAAGGAAGGCGCAGTATACTTTTGGGTAGATACCACGATACAATGGACATCCACACTAAATTAGGCAAAGGTCACTTGAAGATCAAATTTAGTGCCACATGAAGACCGGCTCTACCTAGCACAATGAAGCTTTTGCTTCAAAAAAAAAAAAGCTTGCACAATTCATAAGAAAATGCAGATAGCCTCACAAGGGGTGCCCAGGTTTGTGGGGAATTTGATTTCGCAAAGCAAGGTATTCCCAACTGATCAGGTTAAGCGAAGTGACTATAGGCGGGGCCTCATCACCCCATTCTCATTTTCTTGCTTAATTCAGACATGCTACTTGAAGTTTTTCATCTGCAGTTCTATATATGAAGCAGGAAGTAGGTTAAAAACAGAGAGTTCTGTGCTTTTTGTCATCATCACAGGGAACACCCTACAAGAATATGCCAATATTTTTATGCTCGCTTTCAGCAGTAGACTGTCCCTTTAATACTGCCTTCACTACCCTCAAAATTCAAAATCCAGAGCTTCAGGATAGCTGACCCCATCCTCCCCAGACATGTTCAACATTATCTATACTACTCCCACAAGCTACACGAGTGTATCATCTTCCTGCTCATACTTGCTATTATTTTTAAGGCGGCGTTATTTGGCTTAAAAAATGAAAGCATTACTTCTCCTTCTAAATGTCATTCTTTCTGGCTCTTTATTCATTCAATTATTATGTTGCTTCATTTTTTTCTCCATTTGGAAGCCTTGGTTTCGCGGACTTCAGTTTTCACATTCATGGCAACTTCCTTTTTCTTATTGTTACTTGTGCATCTATCGTGAACCTTTTATGATAATCATTTTCCCTGCCATGTGTCCACATTTTTACCACTCAAGCATCTAAAGCCTTTGCTTGTCCACCTCGTCCATTTTTCTAGTCTCCCTCAAACAATTATTTGTTCTGCGAGTTTCATGTTTCAAAGGCCGACCAACCTGTAATATTGCTAACAGGTTTGCTTGTTGCTTTTTGGTGAGCCAATTTGATGACCTTTGTTTCGAAAATACGGCCTCTAAAATGTTGCCACTTTAGTTGCCACTATTTGTCACTGTGCAACAAACTGTTTTTTTGTTTCACTCATATGTGATGCGATACTTGGATTCAGTTTTAAATGAGGCAAATATAATATGGAGTTCTCTTCATGAATGAATGAATGAAACTTTACAGAACAGAATTCTCAAGGACGTGGTTGAAATCCCTAGGACAGGATTCCGTTGGATATTGCTGCTGTTCAGGCTCCTTCCATCAGCTGCTGTTCTCAGTATGGGTCCAGAGCTGGATAGCACATCATCAAGTTGCTCAAGCATAGGGTTTTGTATGCTACCTATTTTTGGATTTTTTTATATGCTCATAACATATGTGGTACAGGGCTGGGGTTTAGTTGCTTTTGTAAGGGTAGCATACATTTCATTCACAAAATTACGTCTCCTTGATTGACACAACACCACTGCTACCTTGTAAAATATGTATAATGTTTGGTCTCACATGAAACTGAGACAATGTAACACCATCAAAATCTGGGCGCAGTGGAAAGTATCTGAAGGTTCCCATCCAAGATTCACGAGTTCACTTGCCAGATGATCCATTGGTTTATGAGTATGCAATAGCAACAGCATGCACTCAGACCACTTTAAAGGGTAGTTTCTGAGTGTTGAGAAGAGAACCAAATAAAACACCTTTTGTGATTTTGCGAATGTGTGGACCATCAGCAACTCTATGAAGGCATAGCCTGCTAGGGAAGTGTTCAGGGCTAAGATTAGTTCCCAAAACGGTTTTCCTTTTTCTCACCTGCTCCTACCTTACAGGTGTTATTCCTTTTGCAGTTAGCCACCTCAATGACCTCTGCACGTTTTGGTACTCAGTAGACCTTTTTCATCACAAGAAAAGTATAAATAACTAAAATTATTGTCACACACTACACTTTATCATACCTCCAGCATATTTCTGTCACCAGCTGATGGAGGATGCCAGGCTAGTGAGGTGAAATAGCTCAGAAAGCCGAACAGGCCTTTTGGCTGCACTATGACACCTCACCGCGACAGAATTCTGTTTAAACTATAGCAAATGCAAGTTCCAAAACTGGCACTTGCAAATTTTCATTTTTCAACTAGGAAAAAGTGTAAGGGTAACCTCTTCAGAGTGTGTCGATACTATTGTGAGAAGCAACCAGCTATATCACATGTATGTCATAGCACAATGTCTAAAAACACCTCATGGAAAAATTTTGACACTAGAAGCATACGCACTTAAAGTAAGCCTCATAGATATGTAGTAAAAATATGTGGTGGATGTTAGAATGCACACACTACATATACATTTGGCTTTATGCTCACTTTTTTTCATTGCTGGTCTGTTAATTTTCAATAATGCTAACTAATAGGCCATTCTTACCAGTGTGTGTAAAGTAAATTGTCCCATGTTCCCAAAAAGAAACTTGCACAGTTTACAAACAGAGCTGCATTTAGCATTCAAAATGACTGTGTCATAAAATATATGCTACTCAAGTTTTTTTTTTTTTTTTTTTTTTTTTTTTTCAGTGTTCATACAGTGATCATGGTAACAGGTGATCATAGATGAACCTGTCTGATTTTATGCAGCACATAATGAATTTGCATAGCCATGAAATTCACACGTTATTAACTTCACTGATAAACAGTGCTTGATCAGTAGATGCAAGGACATTTTTCTTGTCTGGTATGAATGAACATTCTCTGCGTGAGGTGGTGCAAAAAAGGTTTGTACTGCTTGGGTTCTTTGGTGTCCTTCTTCATTCAAAGCGTGGCTGTGAGGTGTGCATGCACAAATATTTGCTACTTCAAAGCAAACACGCAAGAAACTGTGAAGTGTCATAGGTGTTTTGAAAATACCTTTTTAAAACCTAGCCCATTAAACATCCTGTATGTCTAGCCACAGCACCCATTTTACATAAATTCCGAATAATTTTGACATATGTTTTCCAACTCACACTATGTGCTTTAATGATAAATGGACAGATGTGGATGTCTAGTCCTTGTACACAGATGCTCAGTAAATAATGCGACTGGGAAGCCAACAAAGAATACACAGAGAACCATAGACAATGTGTAAATTCAGAGAGCAAGCACTATTAAACTTACTTCTTAATCTGTTACAGAAGCAGTTTCATCTGACTAGATTTTTACCGGTAAAACTAAGTGCCAACCCCATCTAGTAGTATCTTTTTCCTGATTTCAATGCCACAAGTAGGCTATTTGCCAATAATTTCTATGATCAGCATCACGCCAATATTGCCAGAAACAGTGCCAGCTGTAATGCTTAGCAGCAGTGTGCCTCGGGCCCCACAAACGAAGGTTTAATGTGGGGTTTTCTTTTTAATAGGAAGCTTGTGTTAGACCACGTAGTTACAATGAACAACACTGCTTATAACCAAGAAATAAAAACAGAATAAGTTTGCATTTCAGTGAAAACAACCGTCTCATTAGCCAAAGCAATATCTGTAAACAATAGTTATTTCCTAGTAACCTTTTCACCATTACTAGCTTGTTTAAATTCAGTTCTCTGTAGTGGTGTCACTGGGTTCACCTCTATTAATGTATTGTTTTATGTGTAATGCAGCATAGCATTTACCTCTACTGTGCCATGTTTTAGTGGCAAGCATCAAAAGTTGTTTCGCAACCTGAGCAAGTGGGATATGGCATTGGACGTCATCTGCATTGTATTGTTTCAAGAACTGCTAATTGAGGACATGTAGCATTTAAGCCTGTCTCTAAACTGCAGATACTGGCCTTCTGGGCAGTGGTAAAAGATACAGTTCTTTAACTGCCAAAGTAGGAAAGGCAGCAATTTCCAACATAATTATTGTAAGGCTCATCCAACATGCATCTTAGCATCAACACCATAATGACAGAGGTTGCTCACCGAGTGCACAAATAATGATATCGGTGCATTGATAAAAATCAATAATGAAAGCAAGGGTGGTAGCTGTAGAGAAATATTATAAGCCTGCCACATTTTAAAGCCCAATGACAAATGAGAAATTATTGTTAGTAAAATCTCGTTACAAGATACTAAGGGCAACTTTTGCAAGTCCCTAAAATAACTTCTTCACCGTTTATAAGAGACACAGTTAACCCAGGTACGCTCATGCAATGCAGCTGACTTGTACCGACTCATATGTGCAGCAGTTAAGATTTCCTTATCTAAATTCTGTTCCATACCAGTATACTTTATTTTTTTTGCAATGTGTCAGGAACCGAGAAGGAGTGCCTCCTCTTTACAGAAAAGTCAAAATGTCCCTGTTCTTTCAGTAACACAGAAATGTGATGACAGTGGCTTTATTTTGACTTCCCAATCAAGAGGAGACACTCCTTATCAGTTCCTGACATATATTACAACAAAAAAGGACACTGATATGGAACAGAATCTAGTTAAGGGAATCTAAACTGCTGCACATGCAAGTTGATAAGAATTTTTGGTTACAAGAGACCTTGGTTACAAGAGACATCTTTTTCAGGCCCCTTAAGTGTCTCTTGTGATGAGGTTTTACTGCATTATAATCTGACTGTCTCCATTTCAAAAACAAAAAGCAGTTTTGATTTCATAAATATACCACACTAAGCAGTTAAGAAAAACTTTGTTGGCCAGTACTCCAGATGAGTAGCAGCAAAACTTCAAATTCAGCCTCTACCAGATAAAGGTCACCAGAAACTTGCACTGGCTTACTGTTCAGAAATGCCAAACAAGCAAATCAGATGCAAGGTGCAACAGGTGGAAATCGATTTACTTACTTCAGAGGGGGACTTATTCGACTGTATTCATTACTTAACTAGGAAAAATGCATTATAACACTTTCTTTAATGTCATGCAGAAAGTGATACCCGAGTGTTTCTAGCATATAACTCAATGAACATCTATGCAGCGTACAAACAGTGGTGCGCTGAACATCTAAACAGCCCTGCAGTTGCATGTTGTACATCGGTGGCAAGCTATTTGTTTTAAATACCAGGACCGAAGCTGTGACCATCTCGTAAAGTAACCAAAGGCCAATCTAAAGTTGTTTTTGTCCATGAAATTCTGTGGAAAAAAATTCAATAATTCTCAACACGGTGCAGAAATATATATCAATAACCAAAGAAACATTTTTATGCCAGAATAATCTAATAATGAAAAAATGCAACAAATGAAAAAAACTGGAGGAACACTTAAGCTCCGCTCAGTGGTATGACACAACTGAGTTAATGGCTCTCGTCTGCAGCTCCCCTTGCATACATGCACTTTGCTACTTGTTTAATCGCTGATCCCTCAAATGGTGCCTCTGTTATCTTGTACGTGCTCATTAGCATATAGTCAACCACATTATGTGGAAAGCCACTGACATAGATATAAAGCCCCACTTTTACCAAGCCATACGAACGTGCCTGCATGGCCTCTGAGTTGCGTGTCTAACTTGGAATCCAAGAGCCCCAAATGGTTTGGTCCCCACTTCACCCTCCATTCCCAAAGAAGCTGACCCAGTAGCCAGCTCCTGCCAGCTCAGCCATGTCAGGTGGTCTTGTGATGTTACACAACCCTACGACCAGTGCCTGTCAACTACCACCTACCATAGGCATGCCCGTGATTTTTCATTCGCAATGCCAATGCCAACAAAGCCCTTTTTCTCTGGAGAATAGAGGTTGTAATGTTATCGAATCAAAAAGCTATTGTAAGTTATGAGAGACCATATCCTATCCGGATGCATTATTTTCTTTTGTTTTGCACTGCTCCTCAGTAAACGCAACTTGAATACAAACCCTTAAGAAAGGAAAAAGGTTGTCTATCAATGAGCACTACACAAAAAGAACAGCTTTACAGCACTGCAAAAGAGACAAAAAAATACCAAATGCTGACTATCTTTAGTAACCAGAGTCGCATATAATTGTAACCACTGTATTCCAATGCCTTTCAACTGCAACACTGCTGAAAGCAGTATGAAAAGTGTGCCTGGCCCTTACTTCTATGCTACAATTGAGAGGAGCACTCAAATGGCTGTTTGCACATAGTGTGCCTTACTGCAATGCCAAACTATATAAAGCAAACACTGAGTGATGAACAATAATAAAGTACAAAAGATAAGCAATAACAGGATTACTTATCTACACACAAACATGGCCATCATCTGCGTATTATATATTATATAATTCAGAGTACACCATGGAATCGCAGCACTGACAGACAGGGACAAATTACACACACACAACTCTTCCTGTCTTCCCTTTGTCCTCGTCTGCCAGTGCTGCGATTCCATGATGTTCGAGAACCAACTAGCCCAGCAATTCACCCTGCATCAGAGTACAGGTTACATTAACAGCTTGATATGGAAGAGTAAGAGATGAAAACTATGTTATGACAGCAATGCTTCATCAGGACAGGATAACTGGCTCATAAAGTTGCCTTAAGATCTATTTACTTCAGCAGAAGCATACTACGTAAACAGATTTATACTGTATGTTTACAAGTAATTTTCTATTCAAATAATTAACATGAAGTTACTTACTATATGGGGTCACTATTTTCCCCTAAACATAGCAAATGTTTACATTCCACTGCAGTATAAACATGTGCTGCAAAATAAACAGAATTTTGATTATGGTGACGTAACATTTAGAGAGACTGGAAGCATCATAGAAATATGCTGTGCTCAAGGACCTTTGTTGAGGAATACCCAGATTTTTGCACCCCAAGTAAATTCCACGACAGTGAGGTTAAACTCAATTTTTACCAAAAAGGCACTTTCCTGAAAAGAATATTCCTGGAGTACATAATTGAATATACCACATAAAAAACGGCTCTTATTTCGAATCAATTTACAAATGTCTCCTGAATTCATTGGAGGTGTTTGTCTTTTATGCCCACTGCTTAAATGCAGTTTCACTCTTAAATAAGGCCACAAGGTATGCCCAACAAATGACCCCGAAAATGCATACATAGACGTGATGTGTTACTACACACTAGCCAATGTTGCCTTAATACTACAGAGAATTCCAAATGGCGCTTGTGCATGGCACGGAAGGAATGCCGTCATACTGTGGTACATACAAAGGAATCAAAGGGAGATATAGTAATGTGCCTATTGATAGACAGAAAAGTGTGACAGTGTACTCATTTCTGCAATACCTATTTTATGGATTGCTTGCAATCTTATTTTTTTTTTTTCAAACAAGAAAACATGAGTTTTTAGAGAATTCTCATCTTTTTTGAAAAAAGTCTAATGAACTTGAACAGTTGAGACAATTTCAAGAAAAATATAATTTCTACTCTAGATTCAACACAAACAGTACTCTATTTTCAACATCCTGCCTCCCATCTTAATGTAGATGAAGTTAGCACAAAACCTTTGACTGAGACAAGAAGCGACTCATACGACAAAAGACAAGCACTACTTTCTTTTTGTTTTTTTACTTGGCTTTTTTTTTTTACGGGCACAAAGATTTCAAGAACAGCCTCAAGTGCTTTGTTTTTAACAAGGCCATTTGGTAGCAGAACAAACTTGCCAAGCTTACTGCAATTAAGAACTGCCTCAAGTGCTTTTTTAGGGCCATTTGGTAGGACAACAAACTTGCCATCTTTTATCAGATTGCAGTACGCTTGGCAAGTCTGCTGTGCTACCAAATGGCCTTTTTAAAGAAAAAGCACTTGAGGTGGTTCTTGAAAACTTTGTGCCCAAACAAAACAAAGTAGTGCCTGTCTTTCATTGTATATGCCACTTCTTGTTTTAGTCAAAGGTTTTGCACTAACTTCATCTACATTATGCAGTACCAACTAACCCAACAGCACGCACTTTTGCCTCCCATCTCACTCAGTTCATGTCCTGAAGACAAAAAGGCTTACCTACACAAGGTTGTTATTGATATGGCAGGGTTAGCAGCCTTATCAGAAAAAAAAAAAAAAAAAAAAAAACAGCATGGTTAGTCAAAAACTTGCTGCCTGGTTAAAACAATGATGATGTCACAGTCTCACATGCCACGGCAGTGTTGATTGGTCGATGGGGTGTGTGACATTATGAGATTGCACGAGATGGCCAAGTTTTCAGGTGTGCTAGCAGTTGGCAGGTGCATTTGGTTGTGTGCAGATGAGCCCGAACAGCTTCACTTACTAAGTCGGAATGGAGCCAGAATCAATGCCATGTGTGTCTACTGTAGTGAAAAAAAGAAGGGGTTCGATCATTCAGTGCTACTGGACCAAACCTCGAGTGTTAGCTCAAATCATGGGAGAGTGGAAATCGTGGGACTACTCATCAGGTTTAAATAGCGCTGGAAATAGCGTCGGGTTTAAATAGCGTTGGAAGACGACTGCATATTTTGGCGCACATATTTGAGCGGATTGTCTGTAAAGCCTTGGTGGAAAGCAGGCATTGGCGGTTTTGTTACACAGCGAGTTTGTGGGCATTAGCTGCAGATTCAATCCAGCTGAACCTAGTTTAAAGTGGAAGCTCGATTAGGCATGGTCAGACACCATTTGCTGTGATTTAACCCCTCCATGGTTGTCTGCGATCGCCAAGGAAACGCAGCTGAAGAACTGGTTGGAGCGTGCGATTCCTTCATGATTGTCTGCAAACCTCAAGACACCACAGCAGGGTCAAGACAGCACAAAGGTGTCGAGGGCATTTTGAAGGGGAAGGTCCCAGGGAGGGATACCAGATGGGCAGCAGTGGCGGTGGAGGGAAAGGGTAGGCAGGAGATTGGAAGGCTGTGCAGCATTGTGTCAGGCAATGTTGTATATTTGTAGAGATATGTACCGGTACGAATGAAGTTTGGCAGGTGTGTGAAGAAGTAGAGGTGTGCAAAGTAGAAGAATTGATGCAGTAGAAGAAAAAGCAAGCACCGCTGGCTCCAAGAAGTGAGTGTGGCTAGTGCGAAGAATAAGCGAGTGGCACTGGCACCTCACGTCACATCTGAGGTTAAATCCCAGCACCAAATGACTTTCACGAATGGCAGCAGTGGAGCCAATGCTGTAAAATCCCACAAGCAGATAGGGTGACTAAATAAATAAGTTGCTGAAGATCGAGTATCAGTAGCTGCAGAGGCCCAGAGTATGCAGCAAACATCAATGACGGAGAAGAAGAAGCAGGCCAAGTGGACTTTAGACTTTAATGCTACTGCATTCTCAACACATCAAGTAATTAAGTGTCCCCTAAATTCCTCAATGCAATTGAATTAAAAGCCCCATCTCCAGAAAATCCAGCATTGTCAGCACTCTCAGCATTGTGAGCAAAAACTCACAAACAAGCCTCTGGCAGGTGACATGGCCATGCAGTGACTCATCAGCAGGTTGTGTGACATCACAAGAACACACGGCATGGCAGTTCCCTTGAGATGAGAGGCTGAGATGGGGATCAAATCCTCTGGGACATTTGGATCCTGACTCAGGCACACTACTCCTAGGGCACACAGGCACGTTCGTACAGTTTGGCTAAAGCGGGTCCTTATTTCTAAGCTGCATGGTCTTTCACTTTATATGGTAACCTACAACTTCTTGCCAAGATGCACATGTAAGGTAAGAGAGGCACAAATGAAAGGATTAGTGAATAAGTGAGTAGCAAAGTACATGCACACGAATGAGCTGATCCACAAGGGGAGCAACCAATGGGAGCCAATAACGCTGTCACGTCATACCCTTGAAGGCAGAACTTAAGCATCCCCCAAATTTTTTAGTTCAATGTGAATTTCATATTCTAACTTGCCTATTTATTTGAGTTCTTCAATAACCTTGCCGTCCACTGCTGTCAAAATAGTAGCAGAAATAATGGACAGTAGCATAGGGGAGATGAAAGCTACAGTTGTGATAAAAGCTCTGCAATCAATTTGCTGAAGGGAACAGCAGCTGGACAAGATCAAGAGTAGGCCTAATCAAGAGTGGTAGAGACGTGCAAGAAAAGCTTGGAACTTGAGATACACATCGCCCAATTTCGTCAAGTGTACTAGACACATGGAACAATACTGCTAAGCTACAAGAAAAAAAAAAATATTCCAAAGGCCTGAAAAATTATGAACAAATTACTGCCCACAAGATATTGCAAAAATGATTACTACTAGGATTAGAACAATACTAAACAATAGTCAACCATGGGAACATTCTGGATTCAAGAAAAGTTTGGATTGGTTTATGGGGTTTAACCTCCCAAAGCGACTCAGCTATGAGAGACGCCGTAATGGAGGACTCCGGAAATTATGATCACCTAGGGTTCTTTAACGTGCACTGGCATCATACAGCACCCGGACACCGCTAAGCTTTTCGCCTCCATCGAAAAGCGGCCGCTGCAGTGGGGTTCGATCCCGCATCCTTGGGCACAGTAGTCGAGCGTCCTAACCACTGCACTACCATGGGGAGGATTCAAAGGGTATTTGATACTAGACCATATTCATGCAATTAATTAATCTGGTCTTGGCATCATAAAACCCAACACAACACATGCAATTAATTTGGAGACAAAGAAAAGTGCCGAGAATAACTGACCCTTACATATAGATGTAGTTGGTTATAAAGCAGCATTTCACTCATTTGAAACTTCAGTAGTCATTGTGTAGCCAGTGTGCAACATGATTTACAGGGGCAGTGCATCATCCATAGGTCTCTGCAAGAGGAGAAAGAAAATGCTGATCATGAAGGGTGCCATGCATAAGCCATAAGACATATTCTCTTTGTTATTATTCACTACATTCTTACAAAATGTACTCAAGTATTAATAAAAAAAAAAAACTCAAATTCATTGGAGCATTGACTTGTAAGGCAATTCAGGGGATGTAATCACTGCAGTACATTCTCAAGGACCTAACAAATTATAATGGCAAGCTTAAAGATTACTCTGAAGAAAAGTAATGTTCAACATTGTGGGAAGGAAACATTTACATTAGGTATTGAGGCGCTGGAACTTGGTACGGATGTCATGTAGGCCAAGTAGTGACCGCAGATTCAGGTCATAACAAGAAATTACGAGGAAAGTAAGGATGAATTTGACTGTATTTAGCAGGTAATCCCAATTTACAAATACCAGCTTGCCAATATCCCTCAAATGTATACAGTAGTCACATCATGCCAGTACTCACTTAAGGAGTTACAAATACCAGCTTGCCAATATCCTTCAAATGTATACAGTAGTCACATCATGCCAGTACTCACCTAAGGAGTTGAAACTTGGAGGTTAAAAAAAAATAAGACGAAAATAAACTGACAGCAACACATTGTGCAGTCAAAAGGAAAGTGACTGGGGCAACCTTGAAAGATAAAAAAGAGAGCGACATAGACTAAAGAACAGACTCAATCTAATAATATTTTAGGAGAAATTAAAGGGGGAAAAAAACAAACGTGGATGGATGAGGTGGTGAATGGGGTGGGTACCAATGGTCTGCTAAGGTAGCAACGTGGATTTGAAGAAACAGATCATGTAGCCCAGATTGACCGGATGTCAAGTGGTGCAATAATATCCCTGGAAGTTTACTTGAATAGGGGTTCCACGCATGGTGCAAAACAGGGTTACTTGAAAAGCATTAAAGAGGTATTTGTTCCACAGTATGTATAATCTGGCTGATCATAATGATAACTGAGGACCTCAACTAGCAATGTACCATTGATAGCTTAAAATTTAATGCAAGCTAAAAAAGCCAGTCAAAAATTAAATGCTATCAGTACCGAAACATTCAAAAGACTGCAAAGGTTACAGCAGTTTACAAGGAAGCACATCAAGGTCAAGTAGCCATGGTAGGCCCTGACCGTGAAAAAGAATAGCAGAGAATAAGAATGGGTTGCAGAGTATTTAACACACACTTCCAAAATTAAGAACAGCAGCTTACCAACATTCCCCACAGGACAAGTAAGCAGCACATTCATCCTGCTGGTAGTCATTTATATAACTGAAATTAGGAGACTAACGAAATATAACTTGAAATGAGGTTTGGGGTAGCATAGTAAACGATGAAAAGAAAAAAGAAAAAAAAAAGTGACAGCTTAGAAAACTATGACAACAGTTGAATTTACCCTCAATGACAACGTTGATGTTTGGTTCTAGTGACAGCTTTTTACTCCAAGCTGAGGCTTCACACAAGGGGAAATTTTTATGGAGATTGAAGGTGGGGCTTCGAGGTGGGTCGAGGGTGGCGGTAAACATGTACAAGAAGATGGTCTAATGATCACCAAGCAGACTAGGTGTAAACAGTTTTGGTTTTGGTAATGGCGTTGAAGCTTTCCAATTACTACAGCATTTTTCAAAACTGATTCTATGGAGTTCAACCCATCATTTAGGAAGGAATAGTGTTAGCTTACCTAGAGGTTCAATTGGCAACAAACAAACCACACAAAAAATTGGGACATGTAGGAACCTTACTTGCATACAATGCTTCAGGAAGAGCTTTTAGTATACAGCCCTTTCCAGAAGCATGTATAACATCAGATAGTGGTAGCCAAAACAGGCTTAGAAAAGTAAGAGAAAGCTTTTGCAATTTGCACACAACACCCTTTTGAAAAGTATGTCAAATTCCAAGTCTTAAAGAAACACCCCAGGCCGTAAGGATGGCAATTGTGGGAAGATATAATTGGTTATGCAACTTAAATTCAAGTCCTAGTGTATAGCTGGTTAATAAACAAATGTAGCCATAACAATAATAGCTAATTGCTGATGCAAATGCTGCACTCAGTTTGTAAGAGTTCTTTAATACCACAATTTAAGCACGTTCAAAGGTGCTGTGTGCATACATAGCACCATACATAGGTCTTTCAGCTTTCTTTCTTCCTACAACTTGCCCGTGTTTCTTTTGCAAGGTAAGGTATGAAAAAAAAAAATTAAAAATTCACCGATCCTGGCAAAAGGTGTTTAGAACAATGTAACATGTCAGGGAAGAAAACAGGATTTAAGTTACTAAATTTGCACTGCAACATAAGGAATTGGGCATTAATCTTTGTTTAAACCTGGGCCCATATTCCAAGGTTGCATCGTTTTTACTAGTGTTGTTTTTGCAGTTTTTGATTTCACCTGATTGGTGGAAACATGAGAACCAGAAGCGGTGGCAACCGAACCAACATCGCTTACAGTGCTCCTATCAATTTGATCACTCGCGATGAGGGCAAGAACACTTCTCAAAATGACGCAAACTTAGAATACACACTTAAGTCAACTTGATAAATGTTAATAGCCATGGTAAACACCAGCAGAGGGGTCCAAGCGTAATGCCTGGATCTGAAAAAACAGAGGGCATCTAGTGAAGTGTTACTGAAATGCCCAAAATGGCAGCAATGTGCTGTCATGCCATCCATAAGAGTTATAATACCACTTGGTTACCATGCATACAACATTCCACACAACATGCACTAAATGAATGGTTTCTGCACCAATACGTTGTGTTCAATGCAATCTTTTCTTGGTGCTTTCAGGCAATGAAAAAATGCAGCTGTCAGCAGTGCAAGTTCCAAGCAATGGCATGTTGAACCCAGCATTTCAGAGCTGATGTGATTTTAAAAGGTTTTCTCTTGTGTGCACACTGTTACAAACTACGATTGGGACATTTATTATAGGGTGCAACATTGTGAATAGGTTTGCCGATCTAGCAAATAGTGACGCCAGCCTGCTCATATCACACCAGCAGACACAGCTGTATGAATATGTTGTAAGACGAATAGAAATGTATGTGATTGTGTCTTTAGACTGAAACGTAAGAGGGCTTGTGCAAGGAACACTCAACTTTGCACTGTTCTTATTCACAGCTAAATGATTTTTTTAATACAATTTGTATGTGTGCTCAAACTAAACAGGAAAAACGTGCCAAAGATATGCGCAGGAAGGTTTTAATTCAAACGCCACATTGCAGATGCATCAATGTGACCTCCTTACAACAGGTGCCAGTTTCTGAACTAGCTTTGATGACGCAAATGCATTAAAATTTACCCCACTTCTCCATTCAACCATCTTCTTTGTGTAGTCTATTTACGTTCAACAATAAAGTTTGAAGCACATAAATCTCACTTCTGACCTGCTTTTCTCGTGTTTGCTTAAATGCCAATAACACTGCTACTCCACTCCAACGCCGCAAAGCGGTAGAAATACCACAAATTGCGCACCACTTGTGAAACACCAACAAAACTCTGCAGCTACTTCGACTTGCCACTCTCAAGTAAGTCTTTCGCCTCGTTGATTTTCGCAGCCAGGTAAGGAGAACCTCCACGATCAGGATGGTTAAGTAGCATGATCCTCTTGTGCGCGTCTTTCAGCTTAGATTTGCTCGCAGAAGGGCTCACGCCAAGAATGAGACCAGCTTCTCGCTTGCTCATCTTCGGTTCAAATCCGCCTTTGTAGTACTTTGACCCAGTGAACGATTCAGCCGCCGGCAAGTTCTTCAAGCTTTCTTGCAAAGTCTTCGACCATCCTCGTGAAGAGCGGAGTAGCGCACGGCCTGTGAATCCTACAGCAGCCAGAGCCAGGCCGGCAACTATAACACTCGATGACATGGCAGATTTCTGTTAACTAGTTCTGCGTGCGTGAAGAACGATATGAAATGTGTCGGACCATGCTAACCATGCTACCAGGGTTGCCGCTGGGCGGATTTCAAAAAGAGCCAGAATTCAAGCTAAAGGTAGCCAAAAGTAGCCAAACCATTTAAGCTCGGCTACTCATAGAGTTTCTTACTCTTACTACAGTGCCTAGAATATACTGGCTAGTGTGACGAGCGCCCGCGCTTCCCTATGGGCGAGAATGGCGCTTTTTGCAATGAAAGCCAATCGTTAGCGGCAGAGGGCGCCGCTTGTCGGGAGGGTACCACCTGAGCAGACGACGCAGTTTTCTCGCTTCAGAATACGGCAATCTGTTGGTGTTGTGCGTGCGTGTTAAACCTGCTTCTGCGCTTTTTTTTGCTTTCACGAAGGTGCAGCAGTTTATTTACGGTGTAGGTGTTTGCTCATGCCAGTCGTTCCGCACTTCTACCTGCTCGGCGACGATTGCATCGGTTTTTTTTTTTTTTTTTCGCGTTTTGTGCGCGCGTCCTGTGCTCGCCTGTATCCCTTCTTTTTTTTACTGTGTCGCCAGTGGTGAAGCGCGGTTACCGATTGTTGTTTCCCCAGTGCCTCTCACTAAACTGCAGAGAAAAATCCAAAGAGAAAGCGGTGGTGCACAGAGAAGACTTGCTTTTTTGGCAAACGGGCCTACCGCGAACAAGGAGCGTACGTATTACTGCGCTATCTGATGCTACATAAGTACGCATTCTGTACAATGGGAACGAAGCAAGGAATGACGGAAGGTAAACGGCAACTGCTTTTGTTGGCGAGAAACATTTTTAGAGCATGCAGTTATATTCACAAGGATGGAAACTTGGGCGAGTCGGCTCCATGACAGTGTGTAGCACAAAGAGTATACACAATCAGGCGCTACAGACAGCACCTGTGTTGTGTACGTTTTCTGTGTCCCTCGATTGTCCTTTTGCGCTACACCTATGTCATATGGATGCAGTTATATATTAGGCGCATGTTTCACCGTATAAGCGCGGCATTACCAACGAGCTTCCTCGCGATGAACCGGCTGCGTCTCGTGCATATTGTGTATCTGAGAAAAAAGAAAAACTTCGTCAGCTTCTTCATTCAAAAGATGGTGACTTCGGCAAAACCTTGTGTGCAATATCACAGGCCGCGATGTACCTTAGCCGCTGTAAGTTCTGCTGTTCATGCAATTCTGCCACATGTGCCTGTGTTTGTTATTACATATATACATAAGAGGAGTGTTGTGTGACTTCTTTTCCTGTGTTGTTCGCATATACAATATATAAATAAAACTGCGCGTACGTGTTTACTTGTCATCAAGTGTACAGTGCGCAGAAAGAACCATATAGACAAGCGTCAGCCCGTGACGTCAGCGGAGATGCGGTGGCGCTGGCGACAGCAGTGACTTTCGTGGTGTAGGCAAAAGCGCGGGCCGTCTGCATTGGATGCGCGGCGATTGCTGTGTTTTCGGGCATAATTCCCAATATTTCTACGAGCTGTGGTGCGGTTGATTGCGCCACGAGGCACAAAAAGCAAAATGGCACTTGTTTTAACATGTTTCTTGCGGTCGGATTAAGATGAGAGCGAAGGGCAGCGGCATTGAGCGCGACAAGTAGACTCTTTGGTGACAGATTGCCTTCGCGGCTAACATATTTATGCGTTGCAGTTCTTCACCGAAACTAGATCAGTTCGTTTGCAACCCTTAATTATCATGATTGCTTTTCGGCGGCACGACGAATAGCGCAAGAGCAAACGCCTGCAGCTCATGCCCATTTTGATATGCTATTAAGTTGTTCAGACGCGATATATTCCGTGTGCGTATGATCCCGCAGGGAAGCTGCACTGTGAGTTCTATTCACTTGCAGTGCTGCCCGTGCATATGCTCACACAGAAAGGACACAAACGCTGCTGTGAAGGTAATTGCAATTACTTTGAGCGTGGTCACTCCAGTACGATATTTCTGGCTATAACAGGCCCGTACCTGTAAAGTATAAATTTTCTCTGTTTGTACTTTCACGAGTTTCAACCAGTCTCTTCATCACCAGTTCTATAGTAAACATTGTTATGATCCGAGCAGTCCCGCAGCATTATTTCTCATTTCTAAATTTTATTTTTGGAGGTCATTATAAGATCCTGACGAACGAATTAAAGGATATTTAAGTATATATAGTACATAGAGTTCAGTGTCCCAAAGAGGAATCGACTATGAGGGGTGCAAAATAAGCAGAATAAGATGATGCGCATTTGAATAAAAAATTTCCATGTATACTAAAAAAAGCTCAGCAGATCACGCAAATTTCGCTGCAAGCGATCGTGGAGAATGTTTCATCTGCACTCATGCGTCTCTCCTATAGAGTAAAGAGAACAAAATGAGAGCTTTCGTACTGGCATTCATGTACATATTAACCTGTGAATGACCTTGCTACATCTGTAAGATGAGATAGACGTCAACGTCTTTTTTATCGGGCAGGCGAAAACAAGTTGGCAGTGCACTTTGCCAACATGTTAAAAAGATCTAAAAGATTGAGTTCTTCTTTTTAGATACGAAATTCTATGACTTAAGTTGCCGGTAAAGTGAGCTAGAAATATGACTTCTAGTTTACTATATATAGTTGCCGATAATATTGTTCTTTAGAGTGAGTGCTTCAAGCAACAAAAAGGCAGTCAAGATTCGTCATATGAAAAACACACTTCCAGTCATTCATATTGTCGTCCTCCTTGCATGCGCTAGGAATAGGCCTGGGAGTTGAACAGGGTTGACTATTAGTCTTTCTTATACATTGCGCTTTCTCGTTTCTATTTAACTTAATCACTCACGGCCGTCGCCTACGTACCGCAGCCGCGCGCTGTTGAGGCTACGGAGATGGAAGCCAATGCAGCGCTCTTCGCCAAGTAATTCTAGCTGTAATCGGCTGATAATGTGCGGAAATACTCTCCAGGCATAAACCAAGCTATTTCTCAGCTCGCCCTTGTCGATGGAACCCACGGTTGCATGACTAGTCCAGTAGGCCGGCAGCAAGTGGCTTGAGAGCTGTGATGAATAGCTGGCCTTCCCGGTTGAGGTTCTATTTCCCGGTTAGTCCCGGGCTGGCTACCGCACCGGAGCTTCATTAAAGATTAGCTGTGCCAAGCTGCCTGCATCAATTGGACACCGAATTCCGTGTTTGTACATCCGATAAAGGCAACGAAAATGGCAAAACAATTGCCCTGCGGATACACTAACCGACCTCTTGAAATCCAGGATAGAGAGGCAATTTTGTCTCCAACCGGCCTTTTTATACTGGTATTTCCAGGTGATTAAAGTTTACCACTGCAACTAAATAGTGGTGTCGAAGTCGAGGACAACGATAAAAATGACAGCGAGATTCCATGTTTTTTCGCATCCCATGTGTTGCGTAACTTGCGCTGTACACCTCAGTCCGATTGTTATACGTACTTTCGGATGATCCAAAGGCAGTGACTCGTATAAATTTCGGGAAATGCAAGTAAGTATATGGAATGCATATTTTCAAGTAAACTTCTGTACTTAGGAGTGCCAGGAGGTAGACCGCCCGCGTAAAGAAAAAATGCTCTCGACATCTCCCGACGCAGTCCTGCCTCTAGTTTTGCTCCTAAAGTTAAAGGCTCGAAGCGCAAGCTGTGAAAGTCCTGGTATTTTTTCACAGTATTTATCTTCCTGCTGCTCTAGCTCTAGACAGTTCTTGTATCTAATTCCTGTATTTTTTTTTTTGTCTCAGAAAACATCCCACGACGTCCTATTCGATCGATGTTATTTCTACCTGCCCTGTTCTGCTTATCATTGTAGACAAGCATGTAGACTAGTGTTAAAACAATAAATAAACAGTGCTGCGTTCGTGATTCCATCTTTGTCCAGTCATTGCCCTTGTGACTAGTTGCAGCATGCACCAAAAACAAAGTTTGCCAAGTAATTATTTCCTCTGCCTTAGGGAAAAAAGGCCAGCTGTGAAAGCTGCAAAGATATGGACTGATATTCCTTCATATTTTTTCACACAATCATGCTAATGATGTGTTGCATCTTCAAAGATCTAAGCAGTCTGCTTGCCAGCGCAAGACGGAACATTTATTGCGGACTGCATATTAGTTGTGTAGTGTCAAAATGCACACATGCATCTCGATTTCAGGTCATACAATACCCTCGGGTGGTCACAAAATACTCCATATGTCATGATAGCCAACTGCAGCTATGGGATAAAAAAGGTATATGGACATAAATCATTGCAAGAGTAACAAAACTGCGTAAATTTGCACTGTTAAAAATATTAAACACTACACAGCGAAAGTAGTTTTGCTAGAACCATTGCTGTGACTGACATGGCAAACAGTGCTTGTTGCCTTTAGTGATGTGTTGAGCACAAGGCCTGCATAGAGATTTTAATCCTGTCCGTTAGGCGGAGTTATGTCCTGTTTTTGTTGTGTTGTCATGCATGCAGGCCAAGGTAATGCCATATGGTCCTTGGTTCCAACGCTGCAATTCTGAAAAAGTGACTGCCAACACAGGTCCGATGTACACCGTCCTACTGCTGACCGTGTATATTCCTAAGTGATGTCCAAGTCTTGGGCAGACACTAATCGACGCAGCTCACAAAGCAACATTCCTGCCAAGGTGGTTGCTTACCATAAAAACCACATGCCATAGCTGCCATTCATGGCAGCCCAGAAGTAATGAAGTGCTGACGAAACATATTTCAGATGTTCAGTGAGTTTACACAAGAGGGAGTTGTTAATATGGTTAATTAGTCACCAGTGAAATTTACACTGTATTTATTTTGTTAAACAAAGCTCCTTTTGTGGAGTAAAACAAGCTAAAATTAGCCACAGACACAAAGTAGGCAAATGGCAATACATATTGAAATACTTATTGTGAATTGTGTTTTATTGTCGGATTCCTTTGAAGGGACACTAAGGAGGATGGAAAGCAGTTTTCCTGTACACGAGTCGCTTTGGGATGTTAAACCCCACAAACCATTAAAGAGACCACTTAAAATGAAAGCAGAGGTTTTAAAAGGATGGAAAGACCAAGAAACAGAACAAAGATGCTGCCATTACCGGCCAATTTTGCAAGTAAAATGCATGCTTCCACACAGAAGTTTTGGTGCAGATTACTGCAAGATATATTGTGTTGTGAGCCACTCTAATGTGGCAGTGACACGTCATTTTCAGCAAGGTCATCATGAATCGATTCTGGGAAGGCTTCCAATTTAAATTTTCTCACCAATAAATACTATATGCCACAATTGCTACCGGACAACACAGCCATAATGAGAGAAATAATCAAATATTTACTGAGACCAATGACTCAATGGAGTTGTCCTCAGTGTCACTTTAACAGGGTGAACTGAAGCATTCAAGCAAAGTATGCACTGATGCATGTGAGAAAATATTCTGAGGTAACACAATCTTTGCTCCAACAGAAGACTCGCAACTTCACCACAAAGAGGGAAAACAGATGCCCAGGTACACTGGTACAGCACATACAGGAATCGCAATAATTAGCAGACATGCATTGCAATTCACAGAATGTCACGAAATGTGGTCGCTAGGTTAAATGTAATAGCATTAAATGTGCAAGCATATTTTGCAGATTGCCGAGATTTATTTGTTGCTTCAATTATTTATTTCGTATATACGGCAACACCTTTGGTCAACAAAAAAAAGGGCGTGTAAGTGCCAGGAAAGAGGTCAGATTAGATGTGCTAGGTTTTTCTCCTGGAGGAGCAAGGAGAGAATCATTCTCCTGTAACCAGTTGACGGTGGATTCATCCAAATGTGAAGGTCCGATGTTCGACGACCCAAAAGTTACCTAAACGGGCATCTCTGCCAGCCGTCGACCAGAGCATATGCAACAGAGGTGGTCATGTGTAGCCTAAGCACGGACATCTCCACGAAAGAAGGAAAAAAAAAAAAAAAGGAGCTCACATTTTGGGTATCACATCAAAAATATGTGTAAGCCCACTCAGCAACCAAAAATGACATACACTGTGCATGCATACAACGCATGAATATGTCAGCGCAACTTAACAGTGTTGGCCGTTTATGTCATATCGTAATTATGGTGCAGTGAGGCTTGCTGATGAATTAAACAGGCTCTGCTCATCACAAACCTCTCAGCAGCACCTTCCCACAATCAGTGTCCTGACCTTTCAATAAGACAGCTTTCTCCTCCTCGCATTGCTAGAATGCATCAGAACGTTCTTGCTCACAGCATATAAATACGATCAATATGATAAAGCTCACCATTAATGTCATTACGGTTTCTTCCCCTCCCCCCTTATCATCTCCCTGTACTGTATGCACAGCTCTCTTGACCTATCCACATCCAAATGAGAACAACTTAAGGGAATAGTGAGGGCAAAATGAACTTGGTCTATACCAATAAATTACTGTGTTCTAATAATGAAACACAGGCTTTTTCTATGGTAAAAGTTTTATAGATTACAAAAGTATGGAAACTAAAATAAAGCTAAGCCACCAATGGCCACTTTTGTAAGTAAACCGCGGTGACGTTACTTAATGTTTACTCCGGCAGATCTCCAATGCACGACTACACAGCCGTTCACTACTGATTGATGATAAGTGTGTTTTGCAGCATGAGCTGCATCTCGTAAGGATTAAGGGGACTCTCCTGGAGAAATTTGTGATGGCTACATGACATTTTCTGAATTGTGACCATGTGGTCTGTGCATGTACAACAGTATGGTGCATGCGCAGAAATAAAAATTGCCTGCAAGCAAATTTCTGGTCTGAAGCCCTGAGGCACTAAAGCCACTCTCTTGTCGTCGGAGTGTGACGCCACGCACCATGTGATGGGTGCATAATAAAAAGCATATAAATGACACACGCCTACGAATGTGATTTGAACCCATGGCAAGCTACACAGGTCAGATTCTCTGGGCGCTGCATTAAACTAAGCTATAGCTTCACCTTGACATTGCACGCATTATACAGCCACTTTCTCATGCTGCGCATCACTGTCTTCATCAACTTCCACTTGTGCACAGTTTAGTCACAAAGCAAGACCATGCAGACAGAAAACATTTCAACATGTGGTTACTGAAAATAAAAAAAAAAAAATCGTCTAATGCTCATTTCATATGCCTTAGGGAAACCCTCCAAGGTTAAGCAGACTTGCAATAAAAAGTGATTGCTCACTGCCATCCAACCGATGGCAGCCCTATTGCTACAAGAAAAGATATGCAGCTTTTTCAACCAAAGAGGTTTTGATAAAGCTGCATAGCTTTCCTTTGCAGCCTTATCGCTGTGCTTTGGTGGATGCTTATGAGTAATTACTCCCTTATTCCACTAGTCTTGTAGGTCAGAGGGGAAGGGGGTAGTTTGGTAACGCCGGGGGCTTCCATCGGCCGAGTCCGTAACTCTGTCTTCTTGGGCAGCCATGCTGTGCTACAGGCCACAACAATTTTTCAGACTGTTCTACACCATTTCTGTGAGAGCAAAGCTTACTGCCTTCTTGTCGTTGTTTTATTCGCGCTGCGAATGGGTTTTACTCTACAAGTAGTTCTTTTGGTCATGACACCACAGGTGCAAATCAAATGTTGCATTTTGATTGTTTTCGGAGTAATAAATGCACCTCTTGCTGCCAAAAAAATATCAACCAACCTGGAAGAATGCACATAATAATTTTTTTTAGATGAGTAGGATGAAGCTGTCTGCAGCGTCCCTTTAGGGAAGCAGCAGTGCAAAACTTAAATGAAGGATGTAAAAGCTGAGAAGCTATGCTATATCTAATCGATAACTTAGACAAAAAAATTGAGTTGCTGCACATTAGTCCCATAGGCATCTGTACTTCGGTGAACCTCCGAAGTTTACTACTTTCTTTCTTTTTTACATACTGCCCATCAAAATTTCTCAGCTGTGTACAGCCCAGCCAAGGAACTGAGTGAAGGCATTCCTTTCATTACAATTTCTCAAGAAATGCAACTGTGGGTGTGTTTTCTCGAATTCTGTCTGCTTTCTTACTAAACATATGAAATTTCTAATAGTACTTAGCCATACAACAAGGGGAAGTTTGCTGCTGGAGAAGAGTAAAAATACTGGCATATTTCTGTAGATCTTTCCCTGTGATGACAATAGTAACAGAATATCTGTTTTGCAGGAATTTATATTTTCTCTAAGCTGGGGACGGTGGCGGCATTGGTATGGGCAAAATATTTTTCTTAGCTGTGGTAGATATGACCAGCCTTATAACTAATAGCTATTTTTAAATTAGTAACTGAGTGCTTTAAACTATAGCTGTAATGAAACATTATTCGTCTTATTTAAATCACCTTCAGGGGCTCCCCCACGCACTAACATTAGAGGAGAAGAGAGGTGTCAAAACCTGGGAATTCACGAAGTGCTTGCAAGAGTATGGACGGAGGTCTGGTTCCACCTGGAGCGGGCATGTCTCCTCTTTAGCGAGCAGTTCTCGGAGCTGTGGTGTCGGCCGCCTGTCTTTTTTTTTTTTTTTTAATATCTAGGTTTGGGGGTGTGACATGGATGGTATAAGTAGGATAGAACTTAAAGAAAACAGCAGTTGCTAACAATGACCAATGAATGTTTCCCGGCATGTGTTTTACTCCACTGAAGGGTAAACAATCAGTTTTTGATGTGTAAGTACACCAAACAAGCAAGAAGCATTGATGGTATTCTTCAGCTGGTAATTTTGTCTGATGGTTAGCTTCTTATTTAGGTAACCAGAAAGACCTTAAACAGACTATTTTCTGTGACGAAGAAATTGTGCATGGCAGTTACTGCAGACTTAAATTGTATCCGAGACTATAGAGGGGAAGCAGTTGTTATATTTATTTTTGTTGATGTGTCGCATAGGACAAGCAATATTTATGACTCCGACATTGATGAGAAATTGCAAATTAACACTTTATACAAGGGCAGAGGCCGTACTTATGAAAAAAAAAAAGAAAAAAAAAAGAAACTAAAGAACAAGGACTACATAAAATGCGTTGAGAAACTATATGGCATTTCAGGTTACTAGCAAACCTAAGAATGCTGCAAAACATGTGCACCTTTGCACCATGATATAACAGATCAACATAAAGCTATACACGTGCAGCCTTTTATGCAATGCACACAGAAATTCCCAGTGCTCCTGCTGCTATTGGAATAAACGGTAGAATTTCACCCCTGGTGGGCACTTCACGCAGGTGCATTGAGCATCCAATGATGCAATATTGTATGCGTGACATTGCGAAATCCTTACAACTGCAAACATACTGCCTTATGCCGCCGTGAAACAGCAAGGCATAGGCTTCCACTGGGGATCACATAGCGTCGCTTCCATCTTGTGGCATGATTGTTATACTTGCACCGTGGCTCTGTCGCTTTGAAGTTAGGATTGTTATTGTATTCGCCGTACTCTCTTTTATGAGGAAGTCATAGTTTCTTCCACCATAAGCCAGCTAAAGACAATGTGTCCCTTTGCATACATGCTCGTCTCCCAGCGCTATTAATAAAATTCTCAGTAGTGTGCAAAAAAAAAAATCTTAGAAAAACAAGGGGGCTGTACATACCCCTTAGGTTGTGTGTTGGGCATCACTGCATCACTGACCTTCATTTTAATAGTGGGCTCGTTACTGCCCACTATCTAGGCAGCGGGCAGTTACATCATCTTTTACTGTCAAGTTTCAAAGATATTCAGAGCAACATTCCTATTTCGAAAATTTACATTTTAAAATGTCCTGCCGTGTTTCTTACCCCTAAAGCTAGGTATACTTTTTTTATCTGGATGCGGAGTGTTCGACTGCCACAAAGAAAATATAGTTGAAAAAAGTCAGCAGACTGTCCTTCAGATGTGAAGCATTTGCTACATTGTACAGAAAATGCTTTGGACTTCTGCACACTATGCCATTTCATACACAACATGCAATGCTGCCAAAGGCAGTATGCCTGAGTACCGACTGCATTCGTGCCTGAGAAACAGTTTGTCCTACATCCAAGTCCAAAGTGCAGACATGGATCGTCCAACTGAGCTATGGAGACATCTTAACACTGAGCGTATTCATCAGTGCCACCCTTGACTACAGAAACGGATGCAGAATTACCAGCATTACCGTATCCGTCATGTGGAATGTGATGAAACAGCGAAGTAGTGTGAGAACCTCCTTATAGTGCCAATGGCATCAAGACTACCAGAACAGAAGCTGTCATTAAGTTACTGGCCAGACAACAGAAAGGAAATCAGCAGCTCTTTATGTAGCCAACAGCCACTGTGACTAAACAATGTTGAGGAGAATGTTTTCTCTTCTTAGTTCGTAGTTCTGGTAAGTGGAGAATGAGGTGTGCATATTTTTTTTTTTTTTTTACCAGACAGACTATTTGAGAGAAAATAAAACAATCCTACTCACTGAAAATGAGGTTCAGTCATTTATTCGTCTTAATAAGCTTTGGCGGGTCGCGATGGTTTGGTACATACATCGCCACTAACTGCTCAGATGCTTTAAACTGAAGGAGTCAAGAAAATGTGCAATAGGGAACTGTGACATCAAAGTTACACAGGCCTACGCGAATGGTATATAACAACACGAGCCCTTTCAAAGCAGTTATTTTCATAGCTGCAGATAAATCAGGTCATAAATGTACGGCGCTGCAGTGTTCTAAAAGGTGAGAGAATTGTTATTTTGAATCTATGGAGCAATGACCTGTAGTAGATGATTTTAGTGCACGAAATGCTGTTTTAAATACAATAAAGGTTATACACATATATTTCATGCAGAACTTTACAACGAACAAAAAATTTTAGAAATCTTGCAAACAAGGTCCAGCCATATGTATACATTGAGCATTATCGGCAAGTGGCCAGCTTCCACGATACACACGTCTTAGGATCCGGGATTTAGAACTGACATGAACAGTCGTTCCTTCAGGAAGAACGTAGTCACTACTTGACTAACGTTCTTCCTGAAGGAACGACTGTTCATGTCAGAACACGTAGTCACTACTTGACTAACGTTCTTCCTGAAGGAACACCAACCGGAACGACGCCCCTTTTTATACTGGTATTTCGAGGTGATTAAAGTTTACCACTGCTACTAAATAGTGGTGTCAAAGTCGAGGACAACGATAAAAATGACAGCGAGATCCCATTCGACTACGCACTCGATCGGAGACGAGTTTGTCGCATCCCATGCAAGGTAGATATACAATGGTAGCGAAGGTTCTATAGGCTCCCATTGGTAAAAAAAATGGCGGCTCATGGGCACCCCCATATTGGGGGGCAACTACGTATGAGTGACGTTGAATGACGTCACGCTACGTATGTTTTTAGCGCGAATTTTAAAGTGGTCTTTTTATAGAACCCGCCTTTTCAAGCCGGTATCTCATGAAGGTTGCCTTTCAGTGCGCACCAACCTTTTCCAGTCAAATGTGCTCGAGTTCCTGCTAGTTATGGCCTTGGTAATGTGCAATTCGGAACCCAATGAAAGTTACTGGCAAAGAAGGCAGCATAGAAAGGCAGCAACACTTTCAGACGCTGGCTTATCTTGGCTGCCTAAGAATGCAATCATGCATGATTCGTAGGGGAAACATTTGTGGAAATACTGGTGCTAGTACTTTTGAGTACAAGGTATGATGCACAAAGCACAGGCTCAAGTGCACAGTTTGCAATACAGTGTACGGCAAGTATGGTTTTCATATTCATGCTTTATTACAGCAACCAAACAAATACAGTGATAAAGCACACCAACAAAAAATACACGTCACAGGCAGCTCAAGCAGTAGTTTCTTTAAGCTGGCTATTCATCTTAATGGTCACAGTGCGGATAGAAAAAAGCCCTGCAGTTCCACGAACGTTGCCAGGTAGGAAATTGAAAAGCATAGAAGACAGTGCTGCTTCAATTGAGGCAAACATGACATGACATAAGTAGGCGCATCAACACGGGTCGCACTTTTTTGACGACAGATACGCAGACGGTTCGAAGTGCTTGAAAAAAAACCCCGCAAGTCTCGCAGCTGCCATGGTGTCTTCTTCTCCAGGCTGACGTTGTGGTAGCACCCACGCTCGGCACCTGGACGTGATGCAACGTGCACGTTATTCACAATTGCGCCGTAAGGAATACTGCATACTCCAAACGCCAATGCGTCATTATTCCTGTCAGTACTGCAGTACTATAATGTAATATAATAATGTACTGCAATATAATGTACTAATATAATGTAATATGTACTATAATATAATGTACTGCAGTACTAACTGCAGTACATTATATTTCCGTTATATCTGAACTATGGTAGTAAATGCTCGCCCCAAGCTCTCAGCGCCTAAGAGTGTGGTTACGTACGCTCGTCCTCATGGCATGCGGGTAGCTATACTTTTCTATGGTTAAGATTGACGAGAATGAAGTGCGTTTAAAGTTACCCTAACGGTCATGCATATGCAGGATAGCAATAAGAAGACAGGCAGTATTGCGAGGGTCAAATTGGCTTCGCGGTGTTGGAAAACTATACAGTGTTGTGCTCAGACTTGTCAGGCAGCACAATTGGTTTTAAATTGGCCTTCTGGTCAGTGGCATGCGCGTGGTTGCTCCTGAGAGCCCGGTATCAAGTTAACGCTGGTGATAGCCGGCTGCATGAAACTCACCATAAATCAGACAAATGGTGGGCCTGGTGGGCCTCCTTCGCACAGCTCAGCACTTAAAGTGTGTGCCCTGTAGTGTATTACATAAATATCACCGAAAAAATGAAGCCACGTGCGCACGAACTGGTTACAGAAACAGAAGCCCAAAGAAACAGAAACAGAAGAAACAGCCCAACGAAAGCATTCGGAGCATACCTAGAGCAGACGCCTTGTAGCAGACGACACTGACAAGAGCTCACCTGTGAAAGTCGAGCTGGAAGCGGTGTAGCTTGACACCGACGCCACTGTCCATGCTGTCGCAATGTGCCACGGCGCATCGTTTCTTCACACGCCGCAAGCTCATCTTGAAATAAAGCGCTAAGCGCTTCAAAAGAACAGCGCGAAGCGTGCAAAGACGGAAAAAGACTTCGCACTGGCCGCACGTCGAAGGAAACGACAAAAACCGAGAAAACTGCCGCAGCGGTGCGGCGGGGTGCAAATTTTACAAAACGGTGACAGAGACGCGACGCGCAAGGACGACGAAAACTTCGCAAAAGGGGCATTTCGAGACTGGCGATAAGAAACCGCTTCGTGAGCTCCCGCGGCCACTGTGGCTGGGTGCCGAAACAAGGCCTGCAAAGTCAAGCTGCAAATGCACCGCACACTCATCAACAGGGGGCGTAACAAGAGCGTTGCAAAAAATTAAAAATGGGGAGTAATGTTTTGCTAAAATAGTTTACCTATTTTATAAAACGTGGCATTAAAATGTGTATTTCTTTATGTTGTCTTATAGCGTTTTTATTTGTGCTTTTGAATTTCATTATCTAAGTGTTTTGGCCCCCCCCCCCCCAAAGTGGCTGTGCTGCTGTCGCGCTGGACCGTTTTTGGGCCCAGCCTTCGCTACCATTGTATATATACCTTGTCCCATGTGTGGCGCTACTTCGGACACTTCCATAGGGCCCTGCGGCCGAGCTAGAGCACTGCCGCCAGCGCCCCAAGCGGCTGGTCAGACCGCTTATTACGTCCTCCGAGATTTTAGGCGCGTGATTTTGCTCAGTTTCGGTTTTGGTTTCGATATCAATGCTTTCGATTCTTATTTACATTTGCCTGTTAAAATATTCAACTACAACGTCTATAGTGGCGCGTAAGGTCTTTAATGATGCCACGCATGCAGACGTAATAATGTCACGGATCGCAGCTTTTTTACTGGAAATGCCGCCAAGGTTCTCGGAGAACGTACTTTGTTCATGCAGGTTAGATTAATAAAATCTAAGCTGTTTTTTATTGTGCTTTTTTGATGTCATTTAGACGGTCTTCTCAGTTGAACACATAGGAGGGATGGCTTTCACTCAAAAAGTTTATTTTTTCTTGTTTACAACTTGAACTGTACAGAACAAATACTGGATCACACACATTTTATAATGTACATCATAATATGAAGAGCAACAAGAAAAATTATTTTAAAGCCAGTGGCACCATGCCACGAACAAAAAAAAAATATTGCACATACGCTCTGCGAGTTTGTCATCTAAAAAATCACCCGTGCATACAACACGACAGGAGTTGTCAAAAGCTAGACACAAATAATTGGTTAAAAGGCATGTATAGCTCGCTCGTTTCTAGCATATCAGCAGCTTTGAGCGATAGGTTCACAGACGGTTCAAAAATACAAGCACAACGTATCCAATACATCATAGTAACACAATAGTAAGCTTGCACTCTTCATAAAATGCGATTTTTTGGTGAAGGTGTAGACAGCATGTAACAAAAATTCACATTTGTGCTGCACGCACTTGTTTTAAAACAATACAAATCGGGACAAATGGCATACAACAACGTAAATGGCCTCTTCAAAAAGACTGTTGTTGCCTTCGAGAATAAAAAGAAACGTACAACTTTCTACAAGCATTGTCCTACATGTACAGATTAAGTCCATGTCTTTACTAATTACCGAACCTAGCAAAGGGAAGCAAAGATGCAATGAATAATCAGCGCAGTAATGATCTTAGAAAGATATATGTAAGCCAACCCTTTGCTGAGATGAGAAACAATGCGTCATCAGGCTTTAAATTTGTCGATCTGCCTGCCAGACACTGATTTCTTGAAGCGAATGCTGTCTAAGTTTCTATTGATGAAACGTACATGCCAGAAAAGACGAATTCTGCAGAACATTCTCAGAAACTTTTCACGACACTGCAGAGAGCAAAAACAAATCGCCAACATTTGCCATGAGCTCATACAGTGTACCACAGACGTGGCGCACATGGGATGTTTCTTCAATTACAGAAAGGAATCGAGTTTCCAGTAGCTGTATAAATGCAAAAGCTGCTTCAGAAGGAACTGTCAAGTTTCCAAAAAACTTACCCGGAATATGATAGGCTTTGAGCATGGTGAAATACTGATGCGGTTTGTTTAGGTCACAATTCTCATCTTTGAGAACTTCGCAGCATGTGCATTCTTCTTCTGCATTTTTAAGAAATTGCCTAATTAGAAATACAGCAACGTAGTAGGTGGCAGAATCTTCTACTACTTGCGAGAATTTCTCTTCGGCTAGACAGGAAATTTCGTCTAAAGCAGGCAAGTCAACAGAGGGAACAGGAACCACAGTGTCGACTACAGATTCCTGTTTCAAAGAAAAGGGCGTCACCGCGTGCAGGAGCTCAGACCCATTGCTTTCAGAATTAGCAGTTTCCGAAACCTTGAACAGCTTCCGGATCATTATGTGTTTCAGCCCAGATGGGAACTGAGATACATTAGGATTGGTGTTGCATCCGTGTTTTTGTCTCATATGGCCAAATATGTTTTCCAGGGAATCCTGTTGGAGGCGGCGCGTGAGAAGAAAGGAGAAATCATAATTGTTTGCGATGTCTTCCCATAGCAGAAGAATGGCTCTAATTGTGACCTGCCATCCAATAGTTGTATGTGGTTGACGTTTTTCTTAAAATTTCCACTTCGATACAACTCGGGCAACTCAACGTGACCCTTACGGATCGCATGCCGCAGCTTCTGTTCTGTCTTTTTAACACGTGAGCTATTCAAGCAATCAAACAACTTGTCTATGCGGTCACAAAAGTTAGCAGTTGCCATTGCCTCTTGAGGGAGCTCCTTGGCGTACACCATAGCGAGCAAAGCGATGGACACAGAGGCACTGAGGACTTGCGTTGTCCTGTTAACCTTCATTGCAGAGAACGGTTTCTGAAATATGTGTCTATCTGCAAGTTTCAGAGCCAGCCGCAGTCTCAGCTCGTGTGTTGATTGATAGAGTTTAATAATATGAGACCAATCTGAAATTTCATTTTCGATGTGAAGCCTATGTGCTTGTAGACTGTTACGGGTAGCCTTGATCAGGTGTGGGACATCAAATATGAAGTAAATGCGTTCATAATTTACAAAAAAGAATGGCGTTGCAGCCGACACGCTCAGCGAATTGGCGAGGCTAATGTTGGTAGCTCCCTGGTCACAAATAACAGCCTTCACTGTGATTCCTATTTCTTAGAGAAGCTCAATCAGAGAAAGAAGTAAACGACGAGTAGAAAAATATGTTGTAGACGCATGCCCAAATGTGTAGGCAATAGGCTGAACCCATTTCTCGGAAATGCCCGACAGAAGGAACACCATAGCCCTGTCCGCTATTGAGGATGTTCTTTCATTTCCATCATCCGTAAACCCATTACCGGCATCTTGTGTAATATCATAGGCAAGATTTTTCTTCAGCATTATTTCATCAAATATTATAGAGCAGACACGATCACGCTTGCTCCGTGACTCTGGTTTGGAAGCTATGGTAGGAAGTATTTCAGGAATAATTCTAGGGCTCATTTTAACGTTACTCAGCCATCTTCTCAAAGAACGCTGTGTGGGAAGTGTGAAATAGGACGACAAAAAACGATATGCTCGTGGGCCGCGAAAGTGAAAGTGCAGGGCGAATTTCTTTAGCCACAAAGGAAACCGCTTCCCTCTGTTCTTTGACTGCATTTTTACGTGAGAGGAAATGAGTTGAAATACCTCATCCGTTACATGCGGCCGAATGCACTCTAGAGCTTCTGAAATTGTCGATGGTGCCTTGCGTCTTTCTGTACTTGGACACTTTGGCCTGAAGTCGCCCGATGACTTCCCTCGGTGAGTCGCGGAAGTTCCGTGGACGAGCTGCATTCATAACAAAAAGAGCTGAGTGAAATAAATTATAGAGAATTGATTTCTATATGCACTTTATTTAAAGCCTGTTGCGCTACTTCTCACATGTAAAATAGTCCACGCAATTTACCACTCATACAAAAAAATCTTGTTGCATCATTAAGGCGCATGAACTGCATTGCGTCGCATTTCAGGGTCACTCAAAGGCACATGAAGGTTCATTAGAATGTCATTTGTGTGAAGCGGGTATATTTTATTCACACTGACATGCGCCGTCTGTAGTAAGCGTGTAAAATGAGTAACGTAAGCAGAGCCAACAGGCGTCTCCGCCAGGCGTAACATCTTGTCATTTCTGCTCCTTTCTCTGTAAGTCCTAGAAGGAAATTAAATGAACTTGAGCAGCATGCGAAATTGCTACAACTGGGATAGAAAGTCTTTTTCTAGAAATCCGAAACGTTTGAGGTAGAAAGTGTCAAATTATAATATGTATACGTTTTAAATACCAACTAATGCATCATGAAGATGTGCTTTACAATAAACCGTCATTCATCTTTATCATTGTATTAATTTCAATCATTACCTAAATTCTAATTTCCTAATTACCTAATTTCTAGTTGTTTTGGCCGAGCACATTGTACAACAAAACTATCCTGCCTCCTGGGATGCCAATTGCAGGCATAGTTTCGTTTTCCATCTGATTGAAAGAAAAACGACTCTTTTCGTGTACCGAACCAAGTACAAAATATCGAGAGTTGGTTTAGTGTCAGGATGAAATCAGTGATTCTAAATTAGAAGATAAACAGTAGCGCAATCGTTTGTCCTCTGTCATTCTTCGTCATCGTATTCCGTGCTGCTAGTGTGAAGATAATGAAATGAATACATACTTGTGTGAAATGTCCTGCCAAGTACAGAATCTGGCGACCTCGAAGATGGTGGTGCGGCAGTCGTTGGCTTTGGGGCAACAGTGTCTGCGTATGCAAGTGAAGGAGCAATAGTTAATGGTTCCTGGCGTGACAACAAAACGGACACATTTATGTGTACTGCTGTGAATTTGTCTTACATTTTCATGTACAGTAAGCAACAACCATTTTACAGTTACACAAGGCTCTTGGTAATTGTGAATTTCTGCTCGTTCACTGTAAACCAGTTCTATTTCAGTTCATTCCTGTGGTGGTCGTGGTAGGTAGCACAAGCCGAAAACTATGTTCAAACACTCAATCGGATTCCGACCTTGCTATTGCAAACCTCACGCGTTGCAAATTATTGGTACAGCTGTACATAACATCTCATGAACGTTAACAATTTCAGAACTTAAGGTTTTTATGCTATACCATTAGTTATTAGGTCGGCAACAACTTGTGCATCCAATGCAAGGCTATCTTGACCGGGCCCTGATGAACAAGACTGTAGAGGGCCGGTGTCACTCAAAACAGGGCTCAGGCACGCAGATGACGATTGTTCTGATGAAGCGACCACTGCGATTGTATGAGGGGATTCAATACCTGTGAAAGCACCGGTGAAGCAGACTTTTGAGTCGAGTGAAGGAACATTTCTTTACGCCAAGAACAAGCTCTGCATTAGCGTACCCACAAAATTGGAGTGCAAGGTGTTTCACGTAACGCTAAACATTGATACACCATTCACGAATACACCTTTGATACTCCTTTAACGTATGAGACAAACGTTACATTATTCATAGAGTCACCTTGAGTTACCAAGAATATTTTTGCAATGCTTTTAGTTAACTCTTTTGTTACGTTTATTCAAACATGATTTTATATAATTATTTAAAGACCAAATCCTATTTAATGTTGAGAAGCGTGCCGAGAAACCAATTGCCCGACCACTTCATTAATGTAGATACTTAGGCTATTTCTGTACAATTTTCTTCTATACATTTTTTTTTCTGAGCATGGGAAACAGACGGGGGCAGATAACTATTGACGGAAGTGCTCGGGCTCGAGAGAAGTGATAATGCTGGCAATGACTCGGTCACTGCGGCATTAGGGCTTAAGTATATAGTGCCTGCAAAAGTGGAACAAAGATTTGCAGAAATATAATCTATCAGAAATGTAAGTTTTTAATCGCTGAGATTACATCGAGTGGGTTCTGCGTTAATCATAATTCGTAGCTAGAAAAAGACAATACAAAGCTTTGTTGTCAGGGCGATAATGTCAAGTGTTTAAATACACAAGCGCACACTGAAAAATACCTTGAGCGAGCTGACAGTCACAGTAATTCGGTTGGCTGAATAGTAGGAATAGCAGTCTTCTTCAGCGAAGTCATCCCGGAGTCCATGAAGTCATTTGCGGTGAAATAGTCCCCGCAGATGCGGTACGTGGCGTACAGCTGGGTCGGCGACTTTTCTAACAGGTCGTCCCTCTTGGCATACTCGATCCAAGCCTTTGACCTGAAACAATTATGGCGCAGTATAAGTTGTAATTAATCGCTGCACATGACTGACTAAAATAAACATCCGCGTAATAGCCGGCCCTAGCAAGAGATTGGCAGCACTATTTTATATTTTCTTTATGCTACACACAAAAGTCGTCAATCACCTGCTGTCACGAGGAATACAAAAGAATTTCGTCCCCGGGTTCCTTTGTCTTCTTCCGTTGTTCCCACACCAAAAAACGCAGCAGTAGCTCCCGTAATTTATTCCGATCCGTGGCATAATAGTGGGGTCTTGTGTACAAACTGTAAAGATTGTTGCAGTCATCAAACGGCAAAGAGAAATATATTGCAGCAAAAAACGAAAAGGAGATTAAAGTCGCTGATGACAGTTATTTTTAATATGTTTGCAGGCAAGTATGTTAGCATATCGTTCATGAAAAATTCTGTCTAACTGGCTTCAATCCCTTGCGGAAGTGAACTGACGTAAACAAATTTTTTGGCTTAAAACAGTGACTGCCTGTATGGTTTTCTTCCAGACCGTACCTATATGCGCTAAGGACCAGTGATAAACTGTCATTTCACAGTGACCGCACACTGTCGCAATGATTGCGTAGATCGCTGTATCCGCAACAATTTTCTTCTACCCTTTCACGTGGGCACTTTCGATTAGGATTGAGCCCTTGACTTTGATCAAAATTTCAATTGCGATGGAAAATGATTTTTGATATAGCGGTCCAAAGATCGGGAGTAAGAATATCCCTAGCTTAACAGATGTCACTAAGTAGGTCCGAAACACCGAACAAAATTGTGTCCTAAACATAGCAGGTTTGGGACGCAATCGGGCAGCTCGATCTATGGCTCGATTCTGGTGCTCTGATGGCAGTGAACTATTCCTAATCGCGGCTCAAACGCGATCGGGGCATATTGACGCCCTATTAGGATCAGACCGATAACGGTCAAAATTGCCCGTTTTCCGTGTGACGAAGGCATTTTCACGTGGTGGATTTCAAATGTGCATTACACTGTTCGACCCACGCCATGTAAAGTGCTTGTGTTACGATACGGGCGAGCCATCGGTAAATCTGTGTTTTAAACCGAAAGTCGTTGCGAGCGATTTCTGGAAAATTATGCGTTCGAAGTTATGCGAATTATGCACATGCACTTCCGTAAAAGACAGTAGAAGAACAAACGGATGGCTCACGGCTCATATTATATGCTACACGTACAAAATACGCTCATGCGGCATAAAAAACGACTTGCTACAATGTTCTTAGCCCAAGAGACATCAAAATTAATCCTACGGGTAAAAGGAAACAACTTACAGGGAAAATGAGGTGACTCGTTGAAAAGCGCGGTGAGGTGGGCGTAACCGGCGGCACATGACCGTCGCAGCACCAGCTTCTATATGAAAATGGATAGCTTTGATGTAACCCCCTGGACGTGTGATAAGCTGTTGACCTTCGAAGTAGAGTGGAAGCCAACATAGGCCGCCTGGCGGGTGGTCAGACCGCGTATATCCGATCCCAACAAACGGATGCGGCGCGAGGGGGAAAACGAAGATGGAGAGGGAGAAGAGGCCGTCGGCTGGCTGTTACGAGCTGCGGCCGGCACCCCCATTCCACGCTAGCGACTCAAGGCATGGGCCTCGGCGCTCGGGTTGTTGTGGCAGCGTGCGATGCGCGTTGTCGCGTGGATGTGTGTGCGCGCTCTTGTGCTATACTTGTGCCGCGAGTCTTCTCCAAAGACCGCATGAGGCTAGTCGTCTTGTCTTGCCCCGGATGAACTAAATGCGATTTGTGCATTGATTCAATCGCTGGCGCTCGGTCGCTCCACGAAGCCCTTCGTGGCTCAGACGCAGGTTTGTTACATGCCGCTTACATGCAAATCGGCCCCGAAATGCGATCTATTTTATGAGGGAACGCAAGCCTTGTATTTCCGCAAGATCCCCTGTGCTGACTGCTAGAGTTTGTTCTATCTGCTAGCCATTGGATGTGCGTGCGTGATGTGCCGCGAGACTACCCCAAAGACTGCATGAGGCTAGTGCTCTAGTGGCTAGTCTTGCCACGAATCAATTAAATGCGGTTTATTTGTGCACGTTTTCGATCGCTGGTGCACGGCCGCGTCATGAAACCCGTCGTGGCTCTCAGTGCAGGTTTGTGTTACATATCGTTAACATGCAAATCTGCTCCGAAATGCTATCGCACGCTTTGTATTTCGGTGAGAACCCCACCTAAACCGTCTGGTGAAGCAAAGGCCTGCTTAAAAAAAAAAAAAAAAGGCGACCGTCCGTAGCTGTGCTTCAACCCCAAAAGCTGATACATTACTTTTCTGAGTGCCTCTACTGCGTGCAAACACCTTCCGCCGTGCATGTAGTGAAAATGATTTGTGTATTTTGCAAGTGGCTTTAAACAACTCGTGCAGCTGTTGCTTAGGTATTGCAGGGCACTGTTCAAAGCTATCTTGTTTGCTTCTTAGTTTCGCAGGGTAGTAGATAAGAGTGAAAGGGTGCTCACAGTGTCATAAATGGCAATATAGCATCAACAAAACCTGCAGATGTCGCCCTTCAACAATTTTCCTTCTAGAGATTTACTTTCAGATTAAAACAAGCATTCATTGAATATCCATGCTCAGGTGGAAATTGCCACCACCAGCTGCTGCCTCTGAATACACTTTCTTTCCTTCAACATCAGGGTTAAAGGCCAGGGCAATCGCAAGTTTCGTTTCTTTTTCACTTATTTGTCAGTAAAGAAAGTGTTGTTCCTCCTTCGGTGTGGGATATGGTGTTTAACTTCCATAAGTGATATAGAAAAACTGCCTATAAGAGACGTCATAGTGGACAGCTCTGCATTAATGCCATTGATTTGAGGTTCTTCGTGTGCACTGACATTGCAAGTGTGTCTTGCATTTCACCTTCATTGATATGTAACGACCACTATAGGGACCGGGCGCCCGTTGTATGGCGCCACCGTCGCCTCGGTGGAACAGCGCCGCCCGCGGCGGAGTGCCGAAACAGCGGAATGACGAGGCAGCTGAGCGGCGCAGTCGTTTCCGTTCTGCGAGGCGTTTGTGAGCCTGTTCCTACCCGTCGTTTTGCGGTGTGGCTTTGAGAGCTTTGAGCTGCTTTGAGTAATCGCAAGGAGTCTTTTTTGACGGGGAAATCTTAAAAAAGAAGCCGTTCTCGGCTGGGTGTGCGTGTTTTTTTTTTTTTTTTTTTGTTTTGAAACCGCCCGGCGCATGGTATTTCTGTTACATATACTCGAAAATGCCGCGCGCATGATTTCACCATGCGCTAGGAAACCTTCGTTAGGCACTTGTTAAGGCGACTTCGAAGACGGGAATTGCGCCTGCACTGCGCGTCTATCTTATATTAGGTCTAGTCTGAATTTGCCTGAAGATCAAATACCGCCGAGCCGTGTAGCGTGGTAGTTGTAATGGTCAGCGTTCATGTAAAATGAAAAAGATTCTGCACCTGTCTTTTTTTGGTAATAGCTAGGCTCAAACGATTCAGAGACATTCCAGTTTCAACCTTACAACGAGAGCTGTAAAAGGAGAAAAATAAACAAGCAAGACAAAAGTAGGATCCTATTTATGGTTGGAATAGCAAACACACATATACTTCCAGGACTTCCTGCACAATTACGCTACAATAGCTCACTGAACCCGGCCTTGAGACCGTCAAACTTAATCATCATATAAGCCAAATTAGTAATACCACCTCAGCATCATTTTCACATATACGGCAATGCTCTTGTTGAACACGTCGGAGCTGCTACATATAATTGACTTAGAAAATATTATACTATGCATGCCTTTCTCCCGACATGCTGCGTAGGTTGTGAAAAGAAAAAAAAATTAAATTTCCTGCTAGCGTTCTCTCAGCGCAGGAAGTTCAATGCGATTGACCGCACCTGCCTTGAACATCTGAAGGCAATAGTCCAATACTGTCAAACTGTTAAATACAATCGAAAAAAAAAAAACACAGTGTGATGTGTTGTAAGATAAGCCACCTACAACTAAGAAAGCGTTCTATTGTTAAATTAATCCCTCTGATGGCTCGTTCGCTAAGGTGGTCTACTTTCTCAGCGTACCACGAACTTACGGGGCCGATACCTAGCTGACCTCGATACCTGATGAGTGTGAGAGGACACGACCATGTATGTAGTTTTCTATTTGCACGTAAAGGGATCCGGATAACTGAAAGCCATTCCTTTTACAACTTTGTCACTGCAGCTTGCCGGACTGCTGCTAAATCTGTTTACATTGGCCATACCTAGAATCAATTTCTGAGAGTGGTAAAACGGTCTTGCCATACTACGCCACAATCAAGAAATCTCACGTTCACTAAAACGCCGATGAGAAACACATGTATTTAGGCGGGCCAGGAAATGGACACTGCTGAGAAAATACGTAAAGCCGCGTCAGATGCAACGTGAATGCGAAAAAAAAAAAAAATAACTGCTACATGGCCTTCGAAATTAAAGAAAAAAAAAAAACATGCTACGTTTATGCTCGTTTCCACAAATTAAATCGTATTTTTTTTTTTCTTGTTCCACTTTTATATGAAGCCGATAGCAGATTCTGTGGCCATGCGGTATTGACTGAGCTGTGAAATGAGTGATTTTATTAGGTGAAATGGACATGCCACAAACAAATGTTAACAAATTCCAAGAGTATCAACGCAGAGCTAGCTCTCAGCGCATTTTCATTGGTTGACAAACAAAAAGAGGAAAAATGACAGGATCATGGCAATAGGGATTGTTCATGTCTCCTGTCTGCTCTTCTGTTAAGAGAAAAAAGTAAATTATCTTTGACTATGTCAGCGTAAGTATGCGCACAAACATTGTCTCTACCCATCACTGAAGGTCGTAACGCAGCCCGAACGACGATGGTAGAGCTGCCTTTTCTTTTTCCGTGCTGGGGTTTTCTTGTACACAAGCGGGGAAATGCTAGCGTTGTAACTTACGCTGTTGGGTTACTTCGATTTCCAATTGTCAATAAAGTGACTACAGATGAAGGAGTGCGGCTTCGGTTCCGAGACTCTCGTGCCGTCACTCGTGGGGAACAGAAGGCACAGAGCATCCGGTACCAAGCGGAATTTTAAAAATTCGGCGCTTTCCATGACCACACAGTAACCAAATACGTAGATTCGTGCCTTTGCCTTTCAAAGAACCACGCTTAGGTCACCCGCCATTCATGCTTCTGTGGAAACCCGTAGAAATGAATCGACTTAAAAACGTCCGACGAGTTTGCGTAGCTGCCAGTGGAGCCAACAACGCACCGCGTTTCACCAGCCTTGTTCGACCAGACTTCATTTCACTGGACATATTCACACAATTAACTAGCCCAACTTGCTGTTCTCTTCAGGATATATTCAGGCACAACGTCATCTAGACCTTAGGATTTCCAATCTCCACACAAACCAACGACAAACAGTAACCTCCAATCAGTGTTGCCACCTCTGGTGGCCAGCATTCCGCCAAAAGGACCCAAAAATCCGCTAAAAACCCGCTAAATATTTTCGAAAAACCACCAAAATAACCGCTAATATGTACTGCGGTGCTGGATGTAAAAATACTTGCACTGGACCTCCTGCATGGCTTACAAATGGAAGGAAATGTAATGATTCGGTGCCACAGCCTTCAGCAGAACACGCTAAGCAAAAGCGAAACCAGAATACGCAGCGCCGTCGGAAGTAGCGTCTGCTTGTGCGTGCATTACAAGCAGCCCCGAGCCGAAGAACTGGCAAATTGTATCGCATAAATGTGGCTAATAAAGAAAAAAGGTTTTTTTCGAGCGTATATTTGGACTAATTGTAGCGCATATAGTTCCCGGCCAGCGTCCAATGCAGCTCACTACACAGTACTGTTCATGCCTTTCAGCGAGCGTTCTTTCCTCAATTTTTTTTCTCATATGCAAGAGAAACTAAATAGGCCGGCAATTGTACCGTTTTTAAGCGTAGTGCGCAGTAAATTGCTAGAAGGGAGATGTGCATTTTTTCACCGGTTTATTATGAACATCTTGAAATATAAATGAGGATTACACCAGATGGGTACGTATATCATATCACACTGCTCGTAATTACAAACAGAACATGAGGGTGTGTCCAGAGAACATTAGCCAAAAGCAACGCTATGCAAGCCTTGAAGCAGAGTCAAAACCAGTCAAAACACAAACGAATCGGTATCATCATCGGAATCCTCGTCATCCACCTGGAGAACTGGCTGACACACAGCACTTCCTGATGTAGACGGCTCGCTCAGTCCGCTGTAAGTGGTATCAGTCCCAATGAGTCGGGTAACCCTTTCTGGCAGCTGATAATCAAAACATCCTTTGTTCTTCCTCTTCAGCCCCGCTCTGATCACCATAATGGCGTTCACAGTAGCTGGCGCGAGCCTGTTTCGTAGTTTTGTTTTCAGCAAGCTCAATTGGCTGAATGATCTTTCCACTTCCGCGTTGGAGTAGGGTAGCACCAGCATTGATATAGCGAAGTCCGCTAATTGACTGAACGGGTTTTCACCAGAAGAGTCTCTATAAGTTTTTACTTCACACCAGAAGTTCTCAGTCGATGATGTATTCGTCCAAGGGACAGTTGTGATGCTCTTCCATTGGCTTTCGGCCGCATCTATCTTGGCTGGCGGTACACCTACTGCTTCCATGAGTGGTACTAGTGAAGGCTTCAACACAGACAAGGCTTTCTCAACCGCCAACTGTCCCACGTTTTTTAACGTTTCAATGTTCTTAGGAAGCCTCTGGCGTATCTGCTCGATGAGAGAAACCAGGAATTTGATGCATCGCTTTCGCAATATGTCTTCATCTTCGGAATTAAACCCCGCTTCCTTCATTTCCTGCATGTGTTTTTCAAACAAATAGCCCAAGTACGGCTTTGGATCAAGATGGTCCTCTACTTTGGTCGTGATTATGTCGATGTTTACAGTTGGAAGCACCACTTTTTTGATGAGGGCAGACAGAAGTCGTACGAGGTCGTCCAGAAGCTTTGTCTGGTCTGCATTCTTAGCTTCAAAGGACTTGTTCACTCTTTGGATATCCTGAAGTATTGGCTTCAGGAAGAGCAAATAAGCTTTGTTGGCGTTGTCAGAGTACATAGAGTGCAGCACTTCCGCGTTGTAGCATTTTTCCGTCAGCCTAACAGTTTGGAAGTGCACCTTCAGCTCATCCCATTGGTCCAACACTCGCTCCACTGCTGTCGCGATCGAAAGCCATCTGGTCGAACAAGCTTGCACGATCTTTAAAGGCGCTTCCCCGCTATTTAGCAGGCCGTAAAGTTTCTTGTAAGCTTGCTGCCGGGACGAAGACCTAGCAAACCAATTGTAAGTCTCACTAACAAGGTAGTCTAAGCTTCTTGGGAGCCCTTCTGCCACGGCGGCTGATGTCGCCAGTTGAAGCGAATGGCAGACGCAGCGAATCAAAACTAGGTGTGGCACATCAGCTTTCAGCAGCTGATGAACGCCGTTGTTCACACCTGTCATCACACTTGCGTTGTCTGTTCCGATTCCAACCAAATTTTCTAGTTTCATATTGTGGTCCTTCAGAGCACATTTTATGGCCTCAACAATGCCGCACGCATCGCATGTTTCTAGCACGCAAAGGGACAGAAACGTTGTCACTATTGATGACGTTTCTTCACTGTGGTAAATCACACAAACTGACAAATACTTTGTCACCGAAATATCGGTTGATTCACCAACAATGATGCTGTACTTGCTGTTGCCAATATCACATGCAAGGTCTTCTTTAAAGTGGGGGTAGAGAACATTTTTGAGCACAGCACATTTAGTTCTCTTCATTCGGTAGCCTTGGGCAGCCGCACTGTCTGGGAATGATTGCTTGATGAATTCTGCGAGATGGTCAGCAGTGATGATGCTGCAATGTTCAGCTATGAACAACGCCGCCTTGCCTTCTGCTGTGCTCGCTGCATCGCTTTCAGCTCTTTTGGAGAAAGTAATCTGCTTTTGAGACGGGCCAAATATTTTAGCAGCATTCTGGTGCTTTTTTGTGTCCTTGTGCGCCTTCAAATCGTTGTATTTGCATCCAAGTTGGCAACGGCAGAACTTACATTCGGCAACCTTCAGTCCATCGGATGTTACCTTGCAGAGAAGCCAGCTGCGTAGGTCGGGGTCTTTAAGCCATTCGTCTCTAAACTTTTGAGCATACTTCACTTTCGGCGTTTTTGGCATGATGTCCCTTGCACGTGTTCACCGGGTAGCCAAACTGGGACTTCTGGCCAAGAACCACAGACAATGCACGGACTGCTTTTTATTTGGATCGATCACATATATAACAGTGAGAGCAAGGGAAGGGGAAAACACAGTGAGAGATAGCGTTGAAAGTGGAGTGTTTGAGAACCATTACGGCAGAATAACCTGCGCTTTTACGAAGCAGGCGAAGCTGGTACGCGTGTCAAGTAACTGCGGACCGATCGGCGTCGACGTGTTTATATCCGCGCGCCTCGCAGGGTCGACGCACTCGGCGCGCTCGGGGCAATGCATGGGATCGTTTGACACCTTAGAGCAGTCGCGCGCAGAGAGGCAGCAGAAGCGAATATATACGCAGGGGGCACTACCCCAGGCGTATCATATAACTGCCCACGCCAACCAAACTGCATCGCGCGAAAGACCAGGCGCGGCTGCCGCTGTTTCAGATCACCCCCGTAATTTCTCGCCCATAACCTGCAGGCATCTTTTAAACCGAGAAGAATAACAGAACTTAACATTTCGTTCAGATCCACTAAAAATCTGCTGAAAAAGCTTGAAATCCACCAAAACAACGAGACCCGCCAAATAAAGATTCATAATCCGCTAAAAAAACCGCTAGCCGCTAAATTCAAAATTTTCCCGCCAAGGCTTCAAAAAAACCGCTAAATTTAGCGGGAAATCCGCTAAAATGGCAACACTGCCTCCAATGCGCTGGCAATGCGCCGGGCCGGCGCATTCCTGTGATTGAGCGATGCGCCGAGAGGCGGCGCCACCCATTCAGCTGTCCGGTCCCTATGGCTGGAACTGAACCCAGGTCTTCGGCCTAGCATGTCTTAATATGAGTACTATTTTCTTTTGCAAATGCAATCCTTAGAAATGTAGTTTGTTGATTGCAGACAGCAGCAGAAACAAAGCCTAGCACAAACACAGACTAGAAATCACTTTTTTCACTGGTACACACTATGTTACTTTATCTGTGTCAATGTGATGTGGGCATTAACAAAATCAGCCTTGCATGTTACACACATTTGCAAAAATGTTTTTTTTTTCTTGCGAACAAAGTGGTAAATGTTTAATAATAATTTATTGGTACAATATATTAATCCATTTATTTCTGCTACCAGCTCGAAGTGCAATGTCTAGTGAAGGTGCGAGGCAAAATGCATGAAACAAAGTCTATTACTGTTTTCACATAGAGGAGAAGTAATTCATTTGTAGTCAGTGTGCACGAAGCAAGAAAAGTATTAACTTTGGCATGTTTTAACCTTGACAGTGTATTCCCTTGCAGCATACTTGCGCTCTTGCTGCCCATGCAGTCATGAGGGAGCTGCACTAGTTGCTACTGTTATCATATGGGCAAACTGTCCCGATGAACTAAAATGCTGGCAGGGGTATGTCGCTGTAGGTCGCTGTATGTGAGCAATTCTTCCATTTCAAGTTCCTCGGCATTAGGTCTCACCGCTCGGCCGACAAAACCTCGAGCGTGTTAATGAGCAGCCTCATTGCCTCGGTACCCCGAGTGGGCAGGTGTCCATACGAGTTCTATCTCTCTGTCGAGTCTGATATCCGCGAGGTTGTTTCTGGCAGTATTTGATATTCTGCTACGCGAGAAGTTACGTATGGCAGTTTTTGAATCAGTGACAATTATGTCCGCATCTGCTGTAGCGATGGCTAAAGCGGTTGCGGCTTCTTCCTCCTGGTCTGAGTAGCGGACTTTGACCGAAGCAGCTGATACGCATTTTGTACTGCTTAATTACAAAGATAGCAACGACACCGTCAGCCATATAGTAATATAAGGCGTTGGTATACACCACCCCATCGTGATTTCGGTATTTTCTGTTCAGGGCCCTAGCTCTAGCTTTCCTCCTGCCCATGGAAGGAGGGATGCATGTTTTTGGGCACAGGTTTGGAGATAATTTTGTCGCCAGCTCCTCTTGGTAGTGGTCCTAGTGGTTGGCTAGTGGTTCGGCATTAATTCTCATGCGGTTGAGAATTTGTCTGCCTGCTTTAGTTTGTTAGTCTTTGTAGCTGCAATCAGCTCCTCTACATTGTTGTGTATCCCAAGTGAGAGAAGTTTTTCGGTTGCAGTGTTTCTGGGTAGACCTAGCCCAGCCTTGTAGGTGCTTCTAATGAGTGTCTAATTTCTCCTTGTCAGATTGAATGAGGCGGAGATAAGGGACAGAGTATGTGAATCGACTTAGTACAAAGGCATGGATAAGATGACAAATGTCAGCCTCTTTCTTGCCGTTACTCTGTGTATCAGTCTAGTGATTTATCGCACAGTCATTTCCAGCCTGTTGATAGTAACATTGCTCTTCCTATTGCTCTGGATGTAGAGCCCGAGCACTCTAATAGTATCGACTGTGGGTATGGGTAGTCCGTGCAGGCAGACTTTTATCTCTACTTTGTCTTGCGTTTTCCTTCTCACTGCTAGTAGTTCAGACTTATGTTGTGAGCATTTCAGCCCAATCTGGTTAGTGTATGACTGGACTACATTCACTGCTTCTTGAAGCGTTTCCTCTATGTGAGCGTCCGAACCTTTTGCTACCCACAAGGTGACATCGTCAGCATATAGGGAGTGTTGAAGATCTTGGATTTCTTCAAGTTTGGGAGGCAGACCTATCATTGCTAGGTTGAACAAGAAGGGAGAGAGGACTGATCCTTGCGGGGTTCCTCTGTCTCCTATTGCTATTTTGTCCGATGCAAATCCTGCGATACTTAGCTCTGCCCGCAGTCCTTCCCGAGAGAAAGGAAGGAATGTAATTAAAGGTTTTGTTCCTTGCGTTTATGTTGGCGAGGGTTTGGAGAATGGCTTCATGAGAGACATTGTCGAAGGCTTTTTCCAGATCCAAGGCAAAAATCGCTTTGGTTCCGGTTTTGTTAGGGGGATCTATCACTTCTGCATGCAACTGAAGCATTACGTCCTGAGTAGAGAGTTGAGTTTTGAAGCCAATCATTGAGCTGGGCAGAAGGTCATTTTCTTCTGCGTAGTTCTAAAGCCTATTTAGAATAACATGTTCCATAAGTTTACCTAAGCACGACGTAAGAGAGATGGGCCTTAAGTTCTCTATGCTTAGTTTCTTTTTGTGTTTAGGAATAAAGACAACCTTCACGTGTTTCCACATCTGCGAAAGTTCACCTTTGTTCCAATATTCATTCATTAAGTCGTTAATTGCTGAGAGGTAGTATGTAAATGGCGAATTGCGGCCCAAATTTCCGCTTCCGCGATCTCTCTGTCGAAGTCTTCATTAGGAACCCCTTTGTACTCATAGGTAGCATTGGGGTTGCTACCGGTATTGAGATATCTGCTTCGGAGTTCGCTTAGCAGATCTGCATCTGTACTTGGGTATTCTTATATGATTTGATTCATAATAGCATAATAATAACATATTAGCAGCGAAATGGCTGAACACAATCACTGTAATATTTGGCTTTTGCTGTGCCTTGGTTGTATAGTCCTTCCCCCTAGCAATAGCAACACACTTTCACCACTAGTGCAGTCGTCGGCACGTCTACAATGCTGGAGAGGTGTGCTGCGGAGCGAACAAAGTGAAATTTTGTCTGGGCTGCTCTATTAGTGGTAAAGTGTAGCTGTCAGTGCAAGTAGTATGCCTATGCACCTTCAGTATAGCGCCATCATTGTTCCTAGAATTGGGCCCCTGCTCAAAAATTTCATTTTCTTTGTGCGACAGGTTGGTGTTCGAGCACTCCGGGCAGACTTGCTGACGTCTGTACATCAGTCTGTACATCAAAAGTTACTGGTTTACCTCGTGCCCCCCACAGTACCAACCTTGTGCCATTGAACTTCTAGCTGCTTCCTAGAATAAAAAAATCATCAACTGCTGTTCACTGATAGTTTAGTCAACAGATGCACCAGTCACAGTTAGCGTGCTGCCACCAGTGAAAACTGAATCAAAATGTGTGAAGTAGGACTGAGCTCATTTCTAAGCGTTATATTAAATGTAAATTCTTTCAGTTCCATCATGTAATGAGTTACAGGACAAAAAGCAAAACGTTTTTTAATGCACACTGTGTTAGGAACAAAAGTGTTTCTGTGACAAAAACAGCCAGTGGTTAATAAAGCCATTCGGAGCTGCCTAGCTGTGTCATCGTGCGGAAGAGCTAGACTTTTTTCTATGGCTACAGTGGAGAATATGATGGGCTTTCGAGTTTTTCCTCCTCAGCTAATTATATCTCTCATTTTTTTTTGTTTACACCTTAGTGAATTTACGTCCTACGAGAACTGCAGATTGCAAACTTTTTATGGCTGCAACATGCAACAACAATGGCTTTGCAAAATGAGTACATTTCTCACACCTTACAAAAGTTTAAACACCTAATCTTTTCGGCACAATGAAAAACATACTTCTAAGGTAATCATTCCATGAAATTTTTGTTAGAAATGCTGTAGAAAAGTTTTTACCAAGAATATTTTCATCAGTTGATGTTACTGATGTCTTTTGTTTGTATGAAGAAGCTGGAAACCATGACAAATGAGCAAAATGTCAATCACAGGCGGGCAAAAAGGATGTATTGAAAGCTAATATAAAAAGAAAGCTCTGCTGCCAGACATTCATTTTTTTTTACAGAAGAGAATAATATATATATGAGTTCCCGCACCCAGCCGTTATGGCACTTTGACAAACGCCTAAGCACCGAGATGTGGCCATATGGTGGGATGCATTGGTAACGGCAAGGTTTCACAGCAATGTAACACACTAGCTCATTTGATAAGATTTTCAGTGATAAATAAATCCTTTTGCTTCCTGTACTGCTGTCCTCAATTGCAAGGCAAGAGCTTGCCATTTCCATCATAATTTATGACACATTTTGGTCTGTTAGTCTCTTGAATGTGAATGTGAAGAAACCACCTACACATATTTCCGCCACTTTGTGATTCTGCCAAAAACAAATTCCGATAAATGAAGATTACAATCAGTTCGCCACTGCGTTTAAGATAGTTAGTGTATAGTGAGAACTCGGTATTTTTCTGTATTTCTACCCAAGCATGCTTCGTGAATGTGCGGACAAACCCAATCATTATCCGAAAATTATCTGCATCAACTCAGCTGCATTTTCAACTGTTGAGGACAGTATAAAAAAAAAAATTCGGAGTGAGAAAAGCATAACAGAGAGATTGCTGGCAACACTCCCAGGCTTTCCACATTAGGTGTACTGTAGATGCAAGATGTGTAGTGCTGAATGACCCTATAATTCGTCTCTTGTGCTTGATTGTACAAGTGCAAAACTAAAGGAAGTGCGAGTTGCTTTAAGGTCACTCATAAGGCAAAGCCACTTGCCTATGTCGCAAGGAACCCATCACAGAAAGAGCACAATACAGGAGCCTCGAGGCACAACATACACTGACACATGACCAAGAGAAGATGGTTTGTACTTATCGTGTTAATACAGTTCTTTACAGCTTTTGCTTAACAAAACTTTTCAGAGTTGTATATAATTCCTCATTAAAAATTACCTAGCACTAGTTCTAAGGAAAGTTCACACTTTTGCAGCCATCTTCTACAAAATATAACTTGCCAGTACAATAATCTCAAAGCAGTGCACAAAACAGCTTTTGATAACTGCATCTCCTGAATGCAATTTCAGCGATTTCAGAGAAAGTTGCAAATTCCCTGCAGTATACCTTTAACAGTGGCTCTGGCTAGAACCCTTTGGTGCTCCTAGAGGAGGACTAAAGGGTTTTGGTACAGCTGCTACTCTCACCACTCAATCGCATTCCAAGTGGCACTTGTGGTATTAGACCTATTGCCGCATTGGTTGGGGGTGACCCTTGTGAGCAATCTCAAGATTCGGCTATGCACAACCGAATTAGTATACTCGGACGAACAAGGTTTAACAGCCACTGCTGTAGCTTTGGATCTCCCTATTTACATATAGTTGCCGTCTCTCCTACTTCCACCGTAATCTTTCAGGTAAAAAACGATTAAAGTAATAATTTTCCATTGAATATCCTGTGAAACAACAATAATAAAAATTTCCATATGCTTTACTTGATTTCAATCACTTTTGGCTTTTTTCATATGCATGTCGTCACGAGCCATTCATTTTCCTACCCTTGTCTGTGCACGAAAGGAATGAAGTTGTTATAAAACTGCTGCATGGAAACCACAACAAAGAAGGAACAAATAGATGAAAGCAAAGCTGCATACATTTTTGTGATAATGAACGAACTAGTTCAGCTCGATTAAAAGAACAATGAAAAGGTATTTGCTGTGGCTAGAAAAGGTGCACTAACGATTAGTATTTCATCACTCATCTCCACGACAAAAATCTTTAAGCTGGTTTTACTAACACAGATGGAGGTAAAAAATAATGCCCCTCCTTTCCCTTCAACTCGACACATGCCGATGAGAAAAGTAAAGAAAATGTCACAACCATTCCCCACTGTGGCCCATTTTGCCTGCATCATTTGGTCCCAGATGGCCAAGTTTATGTCAGTAGGGGGCAGCTAAGAGTAGGCCATGAGATGATGTCCAAATAGACTGCGAAAAGCAATTTTGAGAAATTTGTAAATTAAAGGGGGTATGCAGAGACATTTAAAATTTGACTTGAATACCAACAAAAAAAATCCTAGATGCGTACTGCATTACAATGACAATAATTACCTTTATAGGTTCCTTTTAGCCTATTTCCTCAAAAAAAAAAAAAAAAATGAAACCTTAAAAAAAAAACGCAAGAAAAGAGAAAAAAACTGGAAGACATCAGCCCTAATGCGATAGTTTTAATGGCTTCCCCTGCAGATCCTCATTACTTTACAACTCGCTGAATCACCAATTCCTGAATTTGTGACACTATCATCCCACACCTACTCATTAGCTTATACTCGTGAGCTACCACATTACGTGAAACACCAACAGCCATAGCTAAAAAGACCTGCTTCAACCAAGAACGTGCCTGCATGGCATAGGAGTAATGTGCTTGACTCGTTATCTGTTTCATGCCTGTTTAGTACGGATGAATTACTCGAGCAGTTTCTAAATGGGCATAACAGGTTCAACTAGTCTAGGCTACACAGGTGTGGGCCTGCTGTGTTGCAGCTAGAGAAGAGATGCCATGTAACGTCAGTTGTCTGCTCTGTGTGAGGAGGGCGACAATGGCTGCCAACCACTCCACTCGGCGCACGGCACTCGGTTGGGGCTCCCAGCTGGCTGCTCCGATCGATGAGGATACGATGCATCGGTGTTGTAGCTTGCGCTATCAATGGGAGATTCTTGTTACAGTATAGAAGGCTTCCGGTGGGTCCGATTCTCATTTCCCCCTCCATCTCAAAGAAGCTGCTTGAGTCAGGAGTTCCAAGTCGGCCATGTCTTGTGGCTTCGTGGCGACAGACAACCTGCTGACCAGTCAGTGCACGGCTTCTCACCTGCCAACTGCTACCTGCCAGAGGCATGCCCATGATTTTTCGCTCACATCAATATTGCTGCTGTTGCTGGATTTTCTGGAAAACGAAGTCTTTAAGCTATCATATCAAAACAATGCCGCAGAAGCTAAATGCTACTTGGGCTCGAGGCAAGGCTGGCATTATGCAAAAAGGAACAGGGGCCGAATACATTGTAGGCTGAAGACCTCAGGAGCGAAGGACGAGACAGCTGATAAGGATCTAGACTAGAACAGACCAGCCAACTGTGGTTTCAAGTGCCACTGCCAGCCGGCGTCCTTTTTCATTTTTCCAGCGGCCATGCTTTGGCCGCAGTCTTTGCGCAGCCAGGGGAAGGCGTTACACCATGAAACTGTTTGATTTGGAACTGGCTCGCTTTGCCGCAATGTCATTTTGACATTGGCATAGGTGAGCAAACATTTTGGTAGGACAAAAAGGCAACAGCAGCCAATCGGCCATCGAGCGAGCTTTATTCTGCACTCACGAGAAGGTACCACTCAACTGAATTTGCGTGGGAAGCCTGTAAAACTTTTAAAATTTAATTTTAAAAACAAAATTTTTGCAGTGTTTTGCAGAAAATTTGCTGTCAGCGTTATGGAATGTGTCAGCATCATGAGCGAAAAATCACATGCCATTGCCAGAAAAAAATATGCATCTCAGTGCAAAAAACACAGGAAAAAGAAAGGAGACAGACGCAGGGCAAATGCTTCAAAGGATGCAGGACGAAGCGTTCATCCTGTGCCTGTCTCCTTCCTTCATCCTGTGTTTTTGTACCCGCAGTCATCATACCAATACCAACTAGCCCGTCTTTCCACTTTAACTTTGTCAGAAAGTAGTTGGCAGCTGTCATGGCCGGGCGCTTACTGGGTATCAGGTTGTCTTTATGGCAGAAGACTATACGGCATGGCCACTTTGGCAAGTGCTGCAAACTCAGACTTTGCCTTTGAGATAAGAGGGTGAGATCGGAATCCAGCCCTCCAAGACCCTTGGATCTTGAGTAGGACACACTGCTTCTAGGCCCAGGTAGGACAAAGGTCTCTCCCATATTTCTCGAATTAACCAGGTCCTGCACTAGTTGAATCCACTTGACCCCTGCAAATGTCTTAGCTTCATCAGTCCACTTAAGGGCAACGCTTGGCATCCGTTGGAAAAAGAAATTGTTACCTTTGCAAGCGGAAAGGACTATTCCAGTTAATGCAAGAAGGAAATGACCCCGAACTAAACATTGTCTCCGTTATGTCAGGCCCGCTGTAATGTTAATACTGTGTGGAAGTGGTGCTGTTGAACACAAGTGTGATGTGAGTGGTGCCCTAGGAGACCTAGCATATCATTGAAAAATGGGGGTAAATGTGCGTCAGTGCTTGAGAAAGTAGGTTTTGACATGTGGCAAACGCAACGACAATCAGGAAAATTTGTGAAGCATTTAACACAGCCCAGAAAGGCATTTTCATAGGTCCTTTATGACTATCATTCAGCAGGAAAGAATTCATGTTCATTGCGGGCACAGGCAAGCAAAAGAATGAAGCAGATGGACATGCTCAGAGGTATCGTCACACCCCTCACAAAACTTCAAGAATTGCTTGATTAAGCTAGTACAGTCACAGTCTATAAAGTTGTCCTACCTGCTTGAAGCTGATAAACATGCTGAGCTGATGAGTGCTTCAATGGTAATATTCTAATGCGAGAAGTTCACGGAGGTGGTCTTTCTGAGCACTCAAGTCAAATTTCAAAGCTTTGCAGATAATGTTTAAAAAGTGCTCCTGGCAACTGCTCGCAATCAAATAAGGTGACGCCTCTCGTGCGCTCACTCTTCAATGATGTTATTGGGGTCTGCTGGGTGCACAAAATAACTGGACACTCCCAGGTGATGCAGGCAGGCAGGCGGGACAGGGCATGGTGGCATGCGCTGAGTTGATGGGGACAAGAGTAATTTTTTGCACCGATACGATCAGTGCTAATGCAGGTAGCTTGAAAACGTTTGCATTGCAGAGGTACTGATTGCTTGCACGGGTTTTCTAGTTTTAATAAATGGCTTTTCGTGGGCCCTTTCAGTAACAATTCTACAGCAATTATGTGCGAGACGAGACACTTATTTAACAAACACAGTTCCACTGTAAAGATATGAATGTAGCCTATACCATGTTTTGTCATAACTCACTAGGCACGTCAAGGTGTTAAATCATTTGCATGAAATGTCAACCACGATATTGCACATGAAAGAACTGAACAATTCACTGCTACAAACTTGGCTTGACACTGCATTTAATCTTTGTTTCATCAAGATTTCTGATAACAGGAAACTTTTTATGAGGCAGTTTGAGTCTAGAATCAATGTGTACCTGTTAGCAAGGTATGACTAATTGTACTGGTGTTATAAAATGCTTTGGAAGCAATAACGGGCACACAGTGCATGCTCATAACTGGGAGGTGAAAGAAGTTTGCTCGTGAGAACTTTATGCAAAACTGTGCAAAATATGAGCGCTCGTTACATTTGTGCAGTTGTGGAATATGGTGGCTTAATTATTTCTTCCTTGTCATTACATTTCACGCAATTATCTTTGAATCAAGATTGCTGAATAATTGAGCTATAATTCAGTTTGCAGCATGAAGTTCATACTTACCTAGAGAGCATGTACTATGGTTGCATTATCTAGCTCTCTTATTTTGCGCATTTTGAAAGTTTTCACAAAGCCATGGCAGCACTCGCGCATCGTCAGAGTATCGCCAACGAAACAGCCGCAGGCATCTGAAAAAAGCTGCAGTACGCTAGTCGTTTTAGGACAGCAGGCCCCGTCTCAAATATTAGGTTGTTTACAGCCTTGCCAGAGACGTGTGCTTCGGAATAAGCCCTGAGCTGCGTTCTAGCTACAACACCCGTATGGAGTCCTAAACGAAGGGGGTCGTCTTTTAGTTATCACTGCATGGAACACACCGCGCCTACGCTGCTCGTCGTCCTCGGGTCTCCGTCCGCTGGTCCGAACCATGATCCACTCCCGAAGTTTACAACCTTCCTGATGATGAAAGCTCTATGGCTCCACTTTGATGATGTCCGAATTCAAAACCACCGTGTACAAGTTTCTTCCCGTGCTGCGCATGGTGCTGCGCCACAATGCGCCATGCTGCTAATGTCGCTGTGGTTGCGTTGTGACTTGTGTTGCTACGCTGCTACCTATACCAGAGCTTCTTTATTGGAATGCTCCGTCGCTTCTGCGCATGCGCCAGCTGAAAGAAGTGAGGAGGAATAACTTGCCGGATGTGGCGTAAGACTTGTTTTATGTTTTGTTTGTAAAATGTCTGCCGCTTCTCGTCGCTGTTTCTAGCGATAGGCCCATAGCTGGTCGCCAGTGTCGCCGGCTCCGTGATCGCTCGCAAGCCGGACTGTGCGACTTGGCTGTGGCGATGGTGGCGGACGGGTTTCTTCGCGTCGTAGTTTGAATATCGTAGCCGAGTGGCCGTGTTCCTTTCCACTTGTTATAATACTCCTTGAGCTTCGGCCTCGCGTACTGCTGTTCGTCAAGCGGCATGCTGTGATATTCCCATGCGTTCTCTTAGTTACAGATAGCACCGTCTCCGACCTGTGGACTCTGCGACGCTAGTTCTGCAATGCGTGTCAGCCCGCCCTTGTCGATGGAACATGCCTGCAGTATGTTGCAAGTAACTGGTGTGGTCAGCATTCCATGTACTTACTTGCATTTCCCGAAATTTATACGAGTCACTGCCTTTGGATCATCCGGAAGTACGTATACAATTCGGACTGAGGTGTACAGCGCAAGCAGCGCAACACATGGGACGCGAAAAACTCGTCTCCGATCGAGTACTTGAATGGAATCTCGCTGTCATTTTTATCGTTGTCCTCGACTTCGACACCACTATTCAGCAGCAGTGGTAAACTTTAATCACCTCGAAAGTTTTGTTCAAGTTTTGTTAAACCACCTCGAAATACCAGTATAAAAAGGCCGGTGGGAGCCTGTAATTTGTACGAAATTGCCGCTTTATCCTGGATTTCAAGAGGTCGGTTAGTGTATCCGCAGGGCAATTGTTTTGCCATTTTCGTTGCCTTTATCGGATGTACAAACAGGAATTCGGTGTCCAATTGATCCAGGCAGCTTGGCACAGCTAATCTATTATAAAACTCCGGTGCGATAGCCAGCCCGGGACTAACCGGGAAATAGAACCTCAACCGGGAAGGCCAGCTATTCATCACAGCTCTCAAGCAACTCACTGCCCGCCTACTGGGCTAGTCATGCAACCGTGGAACCCAGGTATATTTTCAAGTAAACTTCTGTACTTAGGAGTGCCGGGAGGTAGACCGCCCGCGCAAAGAAAAAATGCTCTCCACATCTCCCGACGCAGTCCTGCCTCTAGTTTTGCTCTAAAGTTGAAGGCTCGAAGCGCAAGCTGTGAAAGTCTTGGTATTTTTGCACAGTATTTATCTTCCAGCTGCTCTAGCTCTAGACAGTTCTTGTATCGAATTCCTGTATTTTTTTTTTTTTTTTTTTGTCTCAGAAAACATCCCACGACGTCCTATTCGATCGATGTTATTTCTACCTGCCCTGTTGTGCTTATCATTGTAGACAAGCATGTAGACTAGTGTCGAAACAATAAATAAACAGTGCTGCGTTCGTGATTCCATCTTTGTCCAGTCATTGCCCTTGCAACTAGTTGCAGCATGCACCAAAAACAAAGTTTGCCAAGTAATTATTTCCTCTGCCTTAGGAAACTGCAAAGATATGGACTGATATCCCTTCATATTGTTTCACACAATCATGCTAATGATGTGTTGTATTTTCAAAGACCTGCTTGCCAGCGCAAGACGGAACATTTATTGCGGACTGCATATTGGTTGTGTAGTGTCAAAATACACACATGCATCTCGATTTCAGGACATTCAATACCCTCGGGTGGTTGCAAAATACTCCAATTGTCATGATAGCCAACTGCAGCTATGGGATAAAAACGGTATAGGGACATAAATCATTGCAAGAGTAACAAAACTGCGTAAATTTGCACTGTTAAAAATATTAAACACTACACAGTGAAAGTAGTTTTGCTAGAACCATTGCTGTGACTGACATGGCAAACAGTGCTTGTTGCCTTTAGTGATGTGTTGAGCACAAGGCCTGCATGGAGATTTTAATCCTGTCAGTTAGGCGGAGTTATGTCCTGTTTTTGTTGTGTTATCATACATGCAGGCCGAGGTAATGCCATATGGTCCTTGGTTCCAACACTGCAATTCTGAAAAAGTAACTGCCAACACAGATCCGATGTACACCGTCCCACTGCTGACCGTGTATATTCCTAAGTGATGTCCAAGTCTTGGGCAGGCACTAATCGACGCAGCTCACAAAGTAACATTCCTGCCAAGGTGGTTGCCTACCATAAAACCTACATGCCATAGCTGCCATTCATGGCAGCCCAGAAGTAATGAAGTGCTGACGAAACACATTTGAGATGTTCAGCGAGTTTACACAAGATGGAGTTGTTAATATGGTTATTTAGTCATCCAGTGAAATTTACACTGTATTTATTTTGTTAAACAAAGCTCCTTTTGTTAAGTGAAACAAGCTCCAAGTAGCCACAGGCAGAAAGTAGGCAAATGGCAATACATATTGAAATACTTATTGTGAATTGTGTTTTATTGTCGGATTCCTTTGAAGGGACACTAAGGAGGATGCAAAGCAGTTTTCCTGTATCGCTAAGATACAGTGTTCTAATCTTAAAGAGCCCACACGAGTCGCTTTGGGACGTTAAACCCCACAAACCATTAAAGAGACCACTTAAAATGAAAGCAGAGGTTTTAAAAGGATGGAAAGACCAAAAAACAGAACAAAGATGTTGCCATTGCCGGCCAATTTTGCAGAGTAAAATGCATGCTTCCACACAGAAGTTTTGGTTCAGATTACTGCAAGATATATTGTGTCATGATCCACTCTAATGTGGCAGTGACATGTCCTTTTCAGCAAGGTCATCATGAATCGACTCATGGGAAGGCTTCTAATTTAAATTTTCTCACCAATAAATACTATATGCCACGACTGCTGCCAGACAACACAGCCATAATGAGAGAAATAATCAAATATTTACTGAGACCAATGACTCAATGGAGTTGTACTCAGTGTCCCTTTGAAAGGGTGCACTGAAGCATTCAAGCAAAGTATGCACTGATGCATGTAAGAAAATATTCTAAGGTAACACAATCTTTGCTCCAACAGAAGACTGACAAATTCACCACAAAGAGGGAAAACAGCTGCCTAGGTACACTGGTACAGCATATACAGCAATCGCAATAATTAGCAGACATGCATTGCATTTCACAGAATGTCATGAAATGTGTTCGCTATTTTAAATGTAATGGCATAAAATGTGCAAGCATATTTTGCAGATTGCAGAGATTTATTTGTGGCTTCAATTATTTATTTCATATATACGGCCATACCTTTGGTCAACAAAAGAAAGGGCATGTAGGGGTCAGATTAGATGTGCTAGGTTTCTCTCCTGGAGGAGCAAGGAGAGAATCATTCTCCTTTAACCAGTTGACGGTGGATTCATCCAAATGTGAAGGTCCGATGTTCGACGACCCAAAAGTTACCTAAACGGGCATCTCTGCCAGCCGTCGACCAGAGCATATGCAAGAGAGGTGGTCATGTGTAGCCTAAGCACGGACATCTGCATGAAAGAAGGAAAAAAAAAAAGAGCTCGCATTTTGGGTATCACATCAAAAATACGTGTAAGCCCACTCAGCAACCAAAAATGACGGACATTGTGCATGCATAAAACACATGAATATGTCAGCGCAACTTAACAGTGTTGGCCGTTCACGTCATATCGTAATTATGGTGCAGTGAGGCTTGCTGATGAATTAAACAGGCTCTGCTCATCACAAACCTCTCAGCAGCACCTTCCCACAATCAGTGTTCTGACCTTTCAATAAGACAGCTTTCTCCTCCTTGCATTGCTAGAATGTATCAGAACGTTCTTGCTCACAGCATATAAATACGATCAATATGACAAATACCGGTATGAGGATACCGGTATGCTGTCTAAAGAGACGAAAGATTTGATTAAGAAACACAAGAGTATGAAAGCTTCCAATCGAACAGACCAGATCAAATTGGCTGAGATATCAAAGCTAATCAATAAGCGCAAGGTGGCTGATATAAGGAAGTATAACATGGAGAAAATTGAACATGCTGTAAAGAACGGGGGAAGCCTTAAAGCGGTAAAGAAGAAATTGGGCATAGGCAAAAACCAGATGTATGCGATAAGGGACAAGGCGGGCAACGTCATCACGAATATTATTTAAAGTCCCAAAGCGACTCGTGTGGTCTCTTTAAGATTAGAACACTGTATCTTAGCAATGCAGGAAACCTGCTTTCCATCCTCCTTAGCGTCCCTTCAAAGGAATCCGACAATAAAACACGATTCACAATAAGTATTTCAATATGTATAGCCATTTGCCTACTTTTTGCCTGTGGCTACTAGGAGCTTGTTTCACTTCACAAAAGGAGCTTTGTTTAACAAAATAAATACAGTGTAAATTTCACTGGATGACCAATTAACCATATTAACAACTCCCTCTTGTGTAAACTCACTGAACATCTCAAATGTGTTTCGTCAGCACTTCATTACTTCAGGGCTGCCATGAATGGCAGCTATGGCATGTAGGTTTTATGGTAGGCAACCACCTCGGCAGGAATGTTGCTTTGTGAGCTGCGTCGATTAGTGTCTGCCCAAGACTTGGACATCACTTAGGAATATACACGGTCAGCAGTGGGACGGTGTACATCGGACCTGTGTTGGCAGTCACTTTTTCAGAATTGCAGTGTTGGAAACAAGGACCATATGGCATTACCTTGGCCTGCATGTATGATAACACAACAAAAACAGGACATAACTCTGCCCAACTGACAGGATTAAAATCTCTATGCAGGCCTTGTGCTCAACACATCACTAAAGGCAACAAGCACTGTTTGCCATGTCGGTCATAGCAATGGTTCTAGCAAAACTACTTCCACTGTGTAGTGTTTAATATTTTTAACAGTGCAAATTTACGCAGTTTTGTTACTCTTGCAATGATTTATGTCCCTATACCTTTTTTATCCCATAGCTGCAGTTGGCTATCATGACAATTGGAGTATTTTGCAACCACCCGAGGGTACTGAATGTCCTGAAATCGAGATGCATGTGTGTATTTTGACACTACACAACCAATATGCAGTCCGCAATAAATGTTCCGTCTTGCGCTGGCAAGCAAGCAGGTCTTTGAAAATACAACACATCATTAGCATGATTGTGTCAAACAATATGAAGGGATATCAGTCCATATCCTTGCAGTTTCCTAAGGCAGAGGAAATAATTACTTGGCAAACTTTGTTTTTGGTGCATGCTGCAACTAGTCGCAAGGGCAATGACTGGACAAAGATGGAATCACGAACGCAGCACTGTTTATTTATTGTTTTGACACTAGTCTACATGCTTGTCTACAATGATAAGCACAACAGGGCAGGTAGAAATAACATCGATCGAATAGGACGTCGTGGGATGTTTTCTGAGACAAAAATAAAAAAATAAAAAAAAATGCAGGAATTCGATACAAGAACTGTCTAGAGCTAGAGCAGCTGGAAGATAAATACTGTGCAAAAATACCAGGACTTTCACAGCTTGCGCTTCGAGCCTTCAACTTTAGGAGCAAATCTAGAGGCAGGACTGCGTCGGGAGATGTGGAGAGCATTTTTTCTTTGCGCGGGCGGTCTACCTCTCGGCACTCCTAAGTACACTAAGTACAGAAGTTTACTTGAAGATATACCTGAATTCCACGGTTGCATGACTAGCCCAGTAGGCGGGCAGTGAGTCGCTTGCGAGCTGTGATGAATAGCTGGCCTTCCCGGTTGAGGTTCTATTTCCCGGTTAGTCCCGGGCTGGCTATCGCACCGGAGCTTCATAATAGATTAGCTGTGCCAAGCTGCCTGCATCAATTGGACACCGAATTCCTGTTTGTACATCCGATATAGGCAACGAAAATGGCAAAACAATTGCCCTGCGGATACACTAACCGACCTCTTGAAATCCAGGATAGAGTCGAGGCAATTTCGTACAAATTACAGGCTCAACCGGCCTTTTTATACTGGTATTTCGAGGTGATTAAAGTTTACCACTGCTGCTGAATAGTGGTGTCGAAGTCGAGGACAACGATAAAAATGACAGCGAGATTCCATTCAAGTACTCGATCGGAGACGAGTTTTTCGCATCCCATGTGTTGCGCTGCTTGCGCTGTACACCTCAGTCCGAATTGTATACGTACTTCCGGATGATCCAAAGGCAGTGACTCGTATAAATTTCGGGAAATGCAAGTAAGTACATGGAATACTGACCACACCAGTTACTTGCAACATACTGCAGGCATGTTCCATCGACAAGGGCGGGCTGACACGCATTGCAGAACTAGCGTCGCAGAGTCCACAGGTCGGAGACGGTGCTATCTGTAACTAAGAGAACGCATGGGAATATCACAGCATGCCGCTTGACGAACAGCAGTACGCGAGGCCGAAGCTCAAGGAGTATTATAACAAGTGGAAAGGAACACGGCCACTCGGCTACGATATTCAAACTACGATGCGAAGAAACCCGTCCGCCACCATCGCCACAGCCAAGTCGCACAGTCCGGCTTGCGAGCGATCACGGAGCCGGCGACACTGGCGACCAGCTATCGGCCTATCGCTAGAAACAGCGACGAGAAGCGGCAGACATTTTACAAACAAAACATAAAACAAGTTTTACGTCACATTCGAAAAGTTATTTCTCCTCACTTCTTTCAGCTGGCGCATGCGCAGAAGCGACGGAGCATTCCAATAAAGAAGGTCTGGTGCTACCTATTGACTGCCTGACTACTGCTACTGTTCACATACAATCATGTGCCTTTAGACACATTACAAATTATTTTGTTTACTCGTCATAACACAAAATACAATATAATTCACTACTTTGCGTGCATGTTTTGGAACAGTTAAATGTGGCTATATTTGACACATTTTGTTTTTTTCTCTTAGTGTCATTGATGTTATTTTGCAAGATGGCTGCGCCCAGTTATAGCGAGCTCGCTATCTCGACTCAGAATATCTCAGAGGTTTGTTTTGCTCCTCCCGGTTTGCAAAGCATTTCTTTTGAAATTAACCTTAAACGAGTGTGGAAACAGTTGCACTGCAAGTTCACATTTTTTCCCAGCAATAGTGCTGAAGCGATGTTGGTTTTCTGATGACCACTTCAGGCACCGTCTGCTTCCACATTAAGCCGGATTTTAAACTATTGGCTTTCGAGAATTGTCTTGTGCTTACGGAAATGCACTACAGATATTTATGTTCTGAATGTATGCGGTTTTCACGGACGCGGTCCGCTGTTACCATAGGGTGTCTACGGCTGTTGCCGCATGTGTTGCCCGCAAGTACTTGGCTCTGGCTAGTAGCATAATGTTGATCCGAGTTTTTAAGCGTCTGCCTGTCTGGTTTGACTGCACTGGCGCTAGATCCATATAGTTCTTTGGTGGTGCCACGAAATGTGCGTCATTAATGAAGTTTCTACTGTTATACTTGTACTACTGCTTCGAGATTTGAGCGCTCATGCTTCAAACTGTTCGATTGAGACTTGTGCTGTTGGGCAAGTTGGTTCGACTTCAAGGCCAAAATGGACAACACACACGACTCAATTTCGTCGTTGCCTTGGCGCTGGTTGCCTAAATCATTATTTTTTATCCTTTACTCTGTAAGCGGTCACACATCGATGATAAGTATTTTTGTGGGGGTTTGGTATGTCGTTGCTATATTTATTTGTAGCTGTGGGGCCGACCAGTTGTAACTTACTGCCTCCCCCCATTAGATATCCACTGAAAGGCAGTACAAACTACAATCGAAACATGCAAATTCTAGCTTTGTAAAACATATGTACACTTGGTTAGCAAGCCTGGCTTTTTGCTTGATGGTAATAGAGTGTTTTTGTAAATAGATGAAGAGCCGCAAAGTGGATCGCTCTCCCTAAGCCAGGGAAGCCACATTTTGGTCAGTGTCTTTTTTTCTTTAGAAATAGCAATACAGCATACCCTACATACATACACCAGAGCAGATGCATGCAACTTTTTTTTTTAACCAAATTATAACAACTCGTGCGTGCTGTTCAGATGTCATTGCCGTGCAGTAAACAAATTGAAGGAAATTGCCTGTCTTTGTTGAAATTGTGTGTTCTTGTGTTTTTCACCGGTACATTAGAAAATCAATAGTGCTTCAATCAGTTTGACTTTGCTGTGTAATTTAAGACGTCATAAAGTCCTTGTTAAATTTAATACTGGAGTGCTCTGCCAGTAGTCATCTTAAATATTGTGGTTATCCAATCCTTTCATGCCACAACAAAAAGGAAACATACTAAATGTATATGCAGCATGAATGAAGACGAGAGTTCGGTTGCTAAGAAAGGGGACAGCTGGACAACTGCCATAATGTGGGTACAGAACTCTTCAGACTTGAGTTGCAGGTAGGATATGGCCTACAAAGCACAGTTCAAGGAAGGATGCTGACAATTGTTTGTTGCTGCTAGGTTAAATGTACCTTTTTGGCCCAGAAACTATAGTCCCCAGAGTTCATAACATTTTCACAACCATTTCAAGCTTATTGGTTCCATCAAAACCTATGGTACCTACCAGGCTGTTTGATAACACACATCCACAAGCTTTTGTCTGTAGAGGGTGCTAGGAAGCTGCTAACAGATATGGCCGACAAAGCACAGTTAAAGGAAGGATACTGACAAATGTTCATTGCTGCTAGGTTAAATGTACCTTTTTGGTCCAGAAACTGTAGTCACCTGAGTTCAAAGTGCATGAATGCATATTCATGTGACAGCCCCACGATGCCTTCCTTGTTCACTTCTGTAAGGGATGCCATAGAGAGTAGCGGCACAGTTGATTTCAGAACTCCTCAGGTGTGTAAATTAGTAATTTTATGAAGCTGGTATAATTTCATCTCAGTGTGACGTTTGTATCTTTTGATAACAGCTTTTACCGACAAAGACGAAGTATTTGCATGAGATCCTGCGTAGCCCCTGTGCTAACATTTTTTTAGCCTTTAATGACCGCACCCTAGAACTCGGTTTGACTGAGAAGGAAGTACTAAACGTTTTCAGGTATGTTGATGATTTTCTAATAGTTATTAAAGAACAGAAAGATTTGACCTACACAGATGCTGTAAGCCCAGTTTTAGCCAACTTTCAAGAAGAGGGGCAGGGATTGTGTTTTACCCGTGAACTCCCTTTGCGAGGATATTTTCAGTTTAAGTATAGATTTAAGTATTACCTTGGGCGAGCATCATGTGTGTTGGCAATACTCGCCTCGAGCACGGAAGGAGCTGCTGCCTTATTCCTCGGCTCATTCAAAGACTGTGAAACGCGCTATTGCTAACCTCTGCCTTGGGTCTGCTCTTGTGAAGTCGTGTGAACATACTATGCAGGCGAGCTTTGAAAAGCAAGTGGATTGATTTGCTATGGCGGGGTTCCCAAGCTCGGTAATCACTGGTGATGCTGAAGCCTTCCTAAGGAAAACCAAACGTGTAATGTTCAAAAAGTCGTGCGAGACAAGAAAGTCAAGCGTGAAACCAGAAGTGGTACCCTATGTTCACAGGGTTCCGCACAACGTGAAAAAGGTTCCACGAAAGCTTGCACAATTATGCGCGCGCATTGCGAGCAATGAAAAGGAGGGCGCTTGCAGCAAAAAACATAGCAAGCAGTACGTGAAGTGCTGCATAGGAGCAGTATATGAGATACCACTGGCCTGCGGAAAAGCCTATGTGGGCCAATCGAGGCGCCGTGTGAATGACCGTGCAGCTGAGCATGCACTATCACAAAAAGAACCAGGAGGTGCACATCTTTCACAGCATTGTGCAAATTGCTTCGTGTGCAACCGAGCGGCAAAATATGCACCGGGGGAAAAAATATGCGTGCACTGAAAGGTATGTGAACCACAGCTTCATGAGATAAAGATTCTGGGCAGAAGTAGAGATTTGAAGGCATGCGAGGTCTTGGAGGCGGTTCACATAAGAAAGAGAGAGAAAGCGTGTGAGTGGTACATCGGTTCACCTTTTCAAGACCGAGATGACATATCTTGAACGGTTTGTTTAATGTGTCGTGTTGTTGTTCATGCGCATGCCTTAAAATTTCTATATATTTGCTGCCTTGGCAGTGAATAAAGGCCAGATGAATTTAGCGCTCGTCCTGCGTCATTCTCTCTTGTGTCACTTCTTAGCACTATTATTTTCAGTCTCGAACAGTATGCACCATTTAGCCCAAACTGACATTCTTCTAAACCATTTAATCATGTTGGCTATAGGGGCCATATGTGACAGAAAATATATTTAGAAAGCTGTGTATTCATAAGTCACTGAGAACAAAATATATCAGAAAGGCTGCGTTAATCATATCTGGTTCACTTTTCATACCCTTCTACTTTAAGATGACAGACATGGAGTACGACTGAAATCGACAATATGCAGGGATTGTCTGCCAACTTGAGCATCACAAGAATTTTGTACCTTTTTTCCAGCTTTACAGGACACAATAACAGATTTTTTTGCAGATAGTGACAGCGTAGGGCAGTATTGTTTATGCATCCAGAAATTACGACACCAGAGCTTAATGGTTTTTGCTTGGTGCATGTGAAGAAATGAAGCAGGAATAAGTTCTTAACAGAGGTCCATATTTTAAAGCAATGAAATTGCTCATGGATGTTTTTCTCAATGTGAAAAATACAAGTTTATGTTAATGAAGCAATGAAACTGAATTGAAAATGAAAAATAAGTTATGTATAAACAAAGACGGAGGGTAAAAAAAGTAGGAAAGGAGAAGCTCGGAAGCACTTCACATTTTCCACTGTGGCCATGGAAAAAGTCTGGCTCTTCTGGACGATGACACTGGCTAGGCAGTTTCCATCAACCTTAGCCTCAGACCATTTGTGCCAAGTGAACACCTTACTGCAACATTTCTAACTAAATACCACTATTGATGATACGTCTATGGAAAAGTTTCGCTTCTCGTCTTGCAACTCATTACATGATGGAGCTGAAATATGTTCCGCTTATAATAAAGTTGGCTATGAGCTTCTCACACTTTTTGACAGTTTTCACTGGTGCAGTATGCTACTGTGAGTGGTACAGGCGCCCAAATCTTTAACTGGCGTGTGCGAGCGGCGACTTTTCTGTGCGTCAGCGCCATATGACGGAGCGAAGTTGGAAACAGGATGAGGCTAAGCGCATGCTCACAAAGCACGCTCAGCTGGACGGAACAGCCTGGCAGACGACGCATCCAGCTGAGCGTGCTTTGTGAGCATGCGCTTAGCCTCATCCTGTTTCCAACTTCGCTCTGTCATAGGGCGCTGACGCACAGAAAAGTCGTCGCTCGCGCACGCCAGTTAAAGATTTGGGCGCCTGTACATCTGGGCACTCTATTGATGTGCACTCCACTGGTGTCTTATTCATCACATGCAGTGTTTATTCCCTTCAAATTTAATTTATCCTAAGAGTGGCACAAGGTTGCTGCTGCAAGGTGCATGATGCAAACCAGCAACTTTCACTTGATGTACTAGTGGTGAAAGTGTGTTGCTATTGCTAGGGGGAAGGACTATACAACCAAGGCACAGCAGAAGCCAAATATTATAGTGATTGTGGATAATCCTGCCAGAATTCTAGTTCATCGGGACAGTTTGTCCATATCGTAACAGTAGCAACTAGTGGCTGCATGGGCAGCAAGAGCGCAGATATGCTGCAAAGGTTAAAACATGCCAATGATAGTACCTTTTTTGCTTCATGCACATTGGCTACAAATGAATTACTTCTTCTCTATTCCTCTATGTGAAAACAGTCACTGACTTTGTTTCATGCATTCTGTCTCGCTTAACTGATCAGTATAGACATATACCTTCACCGGACATGGCACTTTGGGCTGGTGGCAGAGAGAAATGGATTAATATATTGCAGCAACAAATTGTCATCACTTACTTTGCAAAAAAAAGAAACTTGCTTGTAGAAGTTGAACCCCTTATACCACACCAAAAGAGTAACAAAAAGCTGTTTAGTAACCATGCAAATTAACGAAACAAAACTCGCGAGTGCAGTCAGAGGCAGCAGATGGCGACGGGGCATAACGCAAACAAGATTGTTCTGAAAAGTGCCACATGGCTGTCATTTATCGAAAAAGTAGCATACAAAAACAATGTTTCATACTGTAAAGGTCACTTCCTCTGATGATAATGCGGGCGATCTCCAAATTTTGGAATTGGTTTCCAAGATCAAATAAAAAAGGGCGTGCATGTCATTCATGAAAGCGGACGAGTAACGAACTTCGTGCTTTACACATAACCAAACTTCAATCACAGCTGTTTCATTTAGAGCTTGCAGAAGCCGCACATTACTGTCAGTAGAACAAAACACGTCATCCCGAAAGCAGCCAAATGCTTTTGGTCTCCGCACTTTCATTTCATTGTCGCCTTGCGAAATGCACAAATCACTCTCACTGCATGCACGGCGGAACGTGTCTGCACGCAGTAGAGGCGGTCAGAAAGCACAGCTGCGGACGGTTTGCTTTTTTTTAAATGCAGGTCTTTTCTTCACCGGAGGGCGTAAGTAATACAGTCGTACCTTAGTGGGGATCTTGCCGAAATACAAGGCTTGGGTTACCTCATAAAATAGATCGCATTTCGGGGCCGATTTGCATGTAAGCGGTATCTAACAAACCTGCGTCTGAGCCACGAAGGGCTTCGTGGAGCGGCCTTGCGCCAGCGATTGAATCAATGCACAAATCGCATTTAGTTCATCCGGGCAAGATAAGATGACTAGCCTCATGCGGTCTTTGGAGAAAACTCGCGGCACAAGTATAGCACAAGAGCGCGCACACACATCCACGCAACAACGCGCATCGCGCACTGCCACTGCCACCACAACACGGGCGCCGAGAAGGTGTTGGCCGAGCCCCACGGGTCGCTAGCGTGGAATGGGGGTGTCGGCCGCAGCTCGTAACAGCCAGCCGACGGCCTCTTCTCCCTCTCCATCTTCGTTTTCCCCCTCGCGCCGCATCCGTTTGTTGGGATCGGATACAAGTCGGATATACGCGGTCAGACCCTGCTCGGCCGCGAAACGGCTCGAGTGTCCGCTCTTGACTCGTGTAAGTTTCGGGAAATGCAAGTAAGTACTTGCGATATACTGCAGGCATGTTCCATCGACAAGAGCGGGCTGACACGCATTGCAGAACTAGCGTCGCAGAGTCCACAGGTCGGAGATGGTGCTATCTGTAACTAAGAGAACGCATGGGAATATCACAGCTTGCTGCTTGACGAACAGCAGTACGCGAGGCCGAAGCTCAAGGAGTATTATAACAAGTGGAAAGGAACACGTACGGCCACACGGCTACGATATTCAAACTACAATGCCAAGAAACCCGTCCGCCACCATCGCCACAGTCAAGTCCGGCTTGCGAGCGATCACGGACTCGGAGCCGGCGACACATGGCGACCATCTGTCGGCCTATCGCTAGAAACGGCGACGAGAAGCGGCAGACATTTTACAAACAAAACAAAACAAGGCTACATCACATCCGGCAAGTATTTCTCCTCACTTCTTTCAACTGGCGCATGCGCAGAAGCGACGGAGCATTCCAATAAAGAAGGTCTGGTCTGGTTAGAGGCGCCGCCTACAGCTGTTGGCTACCGTCGGGCTTGGATTGGGAAGGCTATCCAGCGTTTTGGCCGACCGCCAAGACCAATCATATCGCAGTATTTGAAAGAGAGGGAAACGCAACTATGAATGCAACCATGCGGGTGCTGTAGTGGGTGACAGTTGCGATATTAGTTGCGAGTTACTCCGCTTGGTCTGTGGCAAGAATGGAACATTTTGAATTCGTGGTGTTTGCATAGCCTGCTTCATCGAGGAAGGCATGCCATTTAGATCGTGCGCCAGCTAATACCTCTGAAATTTGCGCTGTCTCGTGCACGGTGGTCTCGTGCTGCGCCTGCAGGGCGCTGGTCTGCTTGAGGCTTCATCATGGCTACCTCTGACGCGGGGAATGAAAATGAGAAGTCGTCGCCCTTCAAGCTGCATAAATCCGAAGGTTAGTGACACTGGCAATGTTTTTAACAGAGCGCTTTGCATGCGAATAATTTTCGTGTTACCCCTACAATATTCCATTGCCTGCTGTTTCAGGCAAGCGACTGCTGAAAGAGGGAGACGTCCGGGGGGCCCTCCGCTGTTTTGAGAAGGCGGTCGAATGTCAGCCTGACGAAAGGTTAGAAAACAGAATGAAGAAAATGCGGGAGTTCCTGGCCTGTGAGCAAGACCAAGAGGGTTGCGACAATAGCATGGTTGAAATTGGCAAAGGCTTCTTCCTTTACCATGCGATTGAACGTAAGCTTTACGCCTACCAAAAAGAGGGACTGCTTTGGATGTGGGGATTACATCTCAAGAAGCGCGGTGGAGTTCTTGGAGATGACATGGGCTTAGGCAAAACGATCCAAGTGGTTGCCTTTCTTTCTGGCATGTTTGATGGTGACATGATCAAAAGTGTCCTGATCATAATGCCTGTTTCACTGATTGCCAACTGGAAGAAAGAGTTTCAAGCCTGGGCACCGGGCATCTCTGTGTATGAATACCACTCGGGATCCAAGAAAGAACGAGAGCGAACTTTGACCAAGGTACAGCGCCGTGGTGGCGTTCTCCTGACAAGCTACGGCATGGCTCAAACAAGCTATGAAGCCTTTTGTAGGCAGCAGAATGGTGCACAGTTTGTGTGGTGCTATTTGATTCTTGATGAAGGTCACAAGATCAAAAATCCAACAAAGACAACAAAGGCTATCTACGAAATTCCAGCTAAGCACCGTCTTGTGCTCACAGGAACAGCTATACAAAACAATCTTCAGGAACTGTGGGCGCTTTTCAACTTCACACACCAGGGTGGACTTGTGGGCTCACTGACGACATTCAAGCGACAGTATGAGACACCCATTAACAAGGCACGCGAGAAAGATTCTACTTGTGGAGAGAAGCTGCTGGGCAATGAGATAGCAGCTCAGCTGCGGCTTCTGATTCAGCCATACTTTCTGAGAAGGACAAAAGCAGAGGTGCTTGAAGACAAAGGGAACAGTGAAGATGACAAAGCTTCACTATGCCCTAAGCTAACTTTCACTTCAAAGAAAAATGACCTGGTCATTTGGATATACTTGTCAGAGTTGCAGAAGAAGATATACCGAGAGTTCCTTGAGTCAGAAGAGGTAGCCAATATTCTCATGACCAAGAAGTCCCCGCTTGTGCAGCTGACCGTGCTCAAAAAAATTTGTGATCACCCTAGGCTACTCTCAAAGCGAGCTTGTGTCCAAATGGGAATGCATGATGGCATGTCAAGAGAAGAGATTGAAGAGTTTCTTGACAAGGAAGAAGGAATGTCAATGGCCATTGAAGGTGTGTCTGATGAGGTCCTGCTTGAAGAGTCTGGGAAAATGACCTTTGTTTTGCAGCTTTTAGCAATCCTCAGGGCTGAAGGCCATCGCACGCTTCTTTTCTCTCAGTCAAGAAAGATCTTGGACATTATTCAGCGAATCCTCACTAATAGGGGCTTTGTAGTCACTCGCCTTGATGGTACAATCAGCAAATTAAGTGACCGAGACCGAATAGTCACACAGTTCCAAACAAAGAAAAATGCTGATGTGTTCTTGCTGACCACCCAAGTTGGAGGTGTTGGGCTTACTCTGACCTCTGCTGACAGAGTTATCATTTATGACCCATCATGGAACCCAGCTACAGATGCTCAGGCTGTAGACCGGGCTTATCGCATAGGTCAACAAAAAAATGTTGTTGTTTATCGTTTGATAACTTGCAGCACTGTTGAAGAAAAGATATATCGCCGACAGATCTTTAAGGACTCTATTATAAAGCAGACAACTGGGAATCAAAAAGACCCCATGCGCTACTTTACAAAACAAGAGCTGAGAGAGCTCTTTACCCTTGAGAACCCCAATTACTCTGGCACGCAGGTTCAACTTCATGAGATGCACTCACGAAACAGAAATACAAATCTGGCTCTTGAAGAACATATTGCTGCTCTGCAGGAAAAGAACATCTTTGGGGTTAGCCATCATGATTTGATGTTCTCAGAGGAGTCGCAAGCAGATGCAGAAAATCAGTTCGTGCCTGGGGAAATTGAACATGTAAAGGAGCGTGCTAGAATGGCACACCATATGATCACAGTTGAGTGTGGCATGGCCTTGGATGAAATTCAGAACAAGGAGTCCTACACTGTACCAATGAACATGGTTGCAAAACCTCGACCAGCCGAGCCGCGTGCAAGGTCTCCAAAACGAAATTGGCAAAGCAATGTGCCAAATGATCTTGATGGAGGCACGTCATCAAAATGGAACAAGGCTTTGGTGGTACTTGATGATGATGACATCTGCCGTGACAGGTCCCCTAGACAAAATGGGCGGACTGTTGTGCCAAATGATCATGATGAAGGCACATCTTTGAAAGTGGACAAGGCTTTGGTGGTGCTTGATGATGATGATGTCAATCTTGATGGGGTAGGCTCGCTGAACAAGTCACTAGCAAACATGACTGTGCAATCCTCAGACAAGAGTGTTAGCATCATAGTTGATGACTCTGATGAGGAACTATTTCCAGAAGAAGAACATTTAGAGTCTGTTGTGATTGACAGTGATGAATTTTCTGATGATGTGGAAGTAGTAAACAGCCCTGTAAAGAAATTTTCTTTTAAGCTTGGTGTCACCACTGAAGAGCATGGAGCTTCATCAGAGACAGAAAATGAAAATTGCAATTTGCAATATGTGAAAATAGAACAGCCTATGAAGCAACAAGCAAACATCAAAGATGATGTAGGGGCTGACAGGTCATTTCCTGACTTTTGTGACTCAGCTGCAAAGTTGATGCCTGAGATAAAAGATGAACGTAAAAATGTAGAATGGAAACTAGAAGGCAGCATTTCACAGCTGAATACACCAGCTTCTACTCCCAAGAAGGTCGATGAAGAGAGTTATGCACCAAGTAGCTTTCAGGAAAGTGCAGAAGAGGTGGCCACCCGGCAATTGCTAAGCTACAATGAAAGTGCTGAAGAAACTAACTGGGATGCTCATGGTACATCTGTGCAGACTACTGAACATGAAAAAAAGCATGTTAAGAAGCGCCTATGGTATTCTCCGAGCCAGTCATGCTTTGTACAGACAAAGCAGTTTTTGCTTTCTCCAACAGGTGCTCAAATGATAAATGACAATGAGGCCATAACTTCCCCGAAAGGTCTTGACACTCCTCAAAATTCTTCTGCAAAACTGGTGGCAAGCACTACATCATCACCTGTCAAGTTCTTTGGCAGCCAGCCAAGGCTGCACAGCACGCCACAGTCTACGCCCTCAAAGCGAATTGCACCTCTGTTTGTTGGCTCACCACAACAGCAAGCATCACTCTCTCATTCGAAAATGCCACCAAGTCCCTTTCAGAAGGCTCTTGCAAGGTCTGTCGAATATGAAGCAAATTTTACACCCTTGAAGGCACAAGAAGCTTCTGCTCCTCATTCAAACTCTGCGCTGTCATCTGTTCACGAGATATCATCATCCGAGGACGAACAGGATGGTTCAAGTTCTGAAGATGATATTATTGTACGTTGCAGACTGAAGAAAAAGGTTGTTACGATCAGTGACAGTGATTAGAAACTCCATGACTGCTTTTGAACTGAACATTATTTTTGGTACAAATTTTGTACTGCAGTTAGTTGCGTTCCAAGGCCCTGAAACATTTATTAAACAAAATTTGCTAATGCCGAAGTGTGCATAAGTATATGGTTTCATAAATATTTTCTGTGAAATGTTTGTTTTGCTTTTTCAATTGATTATTACTCGTATGTCTCTGAAGACAAGGAATGTTCATGAGCAAGGGGAAGCCATTACTTCATCTACTTTTAAATGGACATAAATGTGCAGCTGCTTGATAGATATATACTTGAGCGTAGTGGCACAAGTGAAATGCCACCTGTCTGCAAAAACAGCTTGATTATCTGCTGATCAGAGCTAGGGCATGTGGACAGTAACATTGGAGGCTGTTTCTTAAAGCTTTGAAGTGCCACATTATTTGGCAGTAGGTTGGTGCAGAAGCCACAGTGTATATATGCAATGTACGCATAGTTCTTGTGGTTGTTGATCCACCTTGGCACGCTTTAAGGTGTGGCCGGGCACGGAGAGCTTATTTGCCGTCCTTGCATATTTAAGGCACTTGTTAATATAGTTGTAATGAACTGTGGTCCTTTTTTGCTAGAATATGTGTAGGACAGACTGGAGACTTGTCTTGAAGACTCCTTACCCATGCTTTGGAGTCATGATTTTGAGTATGACACCCTTTGGCTGTCATAGTAGCATGTCTGTTTCTCAGCTTTACGTGTCGAACAGTGTATGTCCTGCAAAGTACACAGCTCAATAACACACCTGTATATGCTGGCCTGATGTTATTCTTGATGCATAATGTTGATGAACTTAAGAACAGCCAGAGGAGTAATGATATTTTACATGGAAGAGCAAACTTCTGAAGCATTTGATGATTTGCTAATGAGATAAAAATGACATACTGCTGACAAAGCTGGACATCACTGTTAACGAAGGAAAGGCTTGTATGGTTATCAAACTGCTAGGCCATCGAGATCAAATCCAAATACTACAGGCATGTCTGAGAGTAAAAGGAAGTGAATTGTCAATATCGAACAATTTTTCGAATAATGTGCAGTAGACAAGGAAGAAACTTTTGCTAAGCTCAACCTAAGAACGAGAAGAAGACACACTTAACTTGTCTTTGGCAAGCGTTCTTTATTGCAGAAATAAGGCATTATTCGTAAGATTAAGTAGGCATGTAGAATGACCCGTAGCGTCAACTGCCGTAGAAATGTGAATAAAATCAGGTGCTTGAACCATTTTTGTTCTGCTGTAATCCTGGTGGAAACTTGGCCGAGTGAGGAAGTTTCTGACAGTGAATGTATTGCAAGGGATTGTGACTAAAGGAGGGAATGCTATTCCTTTAAAGGTTCTTTGCACCTTATAGCAATGCCTGGTGTACTAGGCTTGGGAATCAGGCTTTGCAAACTTTACATAAAGCCTGCTATGCCCTCTAAGCAGTATACAGACCTTTGATTTCATCTGCAATTGTACTGGGACATCTGAACGTATATATGTGACACCACATAAGTTCTGTGGATAGAACTGAACATGAAACATGTGGATAGAATAATCCTGAAGTGGATTTAACTTTCCCAGTCTGGACTTTGGACACTTTCATTATCCAGTGCCAAGAGTGTCGAGAATGAATTTCTAGGGATTGTCTTCGATTTTTGCTTTGTGCTGGGTTTTAATAAGGCAGCCAGAATTCAGAATGTCAGAAGTCAATCCTTGATCTGTTTTATAAGTGGTAGTATTAAAAGTTCTTTGGAGCATCAGTTCTGACTTGTAGATCGTGAAGCAGTAGCCTTGAAGTTGCAGGGTGCTAATTTAGAAGGGGCAAGTCGAGCAGTTACCAAATTTTTTGAAAGCAGATGAGTCCATTACTGATCTGCTCAGTTTTGATCATGGCTCTGCTAGAAACAACCCTTGAACAATTATTTGTGCCTTTTCTTCAAAGGCGTAATTCATGAATGTTTACAGTATTTCATGCCAATAATAGCTAAAAGCCCTAACCTTTGAAGTACTTGGATAAGCCAAATAAGACATACTTTCAGCAGGTCTCACCTAAAATTAATAGTAGAACAAATATAGGAAGAGTTGAAACAGAAAGCTTCCCATGACTAGGAAATTTATTTCGATAAAACACCACCATCCATTATTCAAACCTCTGGCAAATTTTGGAGGCTGGCAAGCCTGACGGCTTGGTCTACTGATACATATTTACTTGATGGTAGTTGCATGCAGGGTGATGCAGTAATTTCCGTGGCTTTAAACAAAAATTTCTAAAATATGATTGCAAAAGGATGATGGCATTCTTTCAAGTTTTCAAGTGTTTGTGCTTCCTTCTCCTAATGCGATAAAGGAACATGGTAACCTTAATTAAATCTTCTTTTGAAACTTGAAGTTAAAAAGAGTCATTAGCCAAACAGTATTTCAGATGTTTTCCTGAAGTTTTATTGCTGAATAGTTTGCAAAGCTTTTGCATGTTCTGTTCACTAGATCTTTGAATGAAGCCATCCTACCTGATGACAATCTGAATGCTAGAGTGAAGCCTTTGCATACATCTGTAGACTGAGTAGTAAATTAAAATTGCCATATGTGTCAACTTCAGCAGCTTGTAAAATCTTGGAGTATCATTCACAAAGATATAGCTACCTTTATTGAGGATCATAACCTACTTACTTTTATGCAGCTTGCTTTAGGCAGATTTTCAACCAATACACTACTTGTTGATGGCACTCATGCCTTCACAGTAGCTATAAATGAGGCCATACAAATGGGTGTAATCTTTGTGGATTTTTGGGAGGCATTTCATAAAGTCGTGCACAATAAAATGCTGTACAAACTACACCACATTCTGCGAAATAAGCTACTCACCTGGATGAGAAGTTATTTGACTGATTGGCTCCGGTTTGTAACGCTGAATTCAACTGTTCAGACAAATTGCCATCGATCGTGGTGTCCCCCAGTGATTGGTTCTTTGTCTCCTTCTGTTTTTACTCGAAATAAATGATGTCGTTTAAGATATGTCAATTGGTATTAAGCTCTATGCTGACAACTGTGTTCTGTATGAAAAACTTTTTTTTTTATTCAAGCTGAATTATGAGTTTATTTTAAATGGTGTAATGAATGAATGGAAGTTGTAACTCATATGGCCTCGCTTCGACTAGTGAACTCTTCAAGCGAAGTGGGATGCCATCTGTGCCACAAAGGAAAAGTATGTACCACTTCAAGCTTTTGTTTAAGCTTATAGATGGAAACATAGCAGTGATACATTGCACATTCTCATTTTCTTCACAGGTTAATGCTACATGACCTTGACACTTGTTTACAGTAACACCACTGACTTCTGTGCTACACCTCACAAGTAGTTTGCAGGATTGTGTAGCCTACAGCAATTGTGTAGCCTACAGTGCTGTTGGCAACTTGTGAGATAGAGTGTAGAAATGATTGCTGCAAGTATGCATTTTTTCTTAAATGTGTTAATGAATGGAATTATCTAACTGAATTGTTGCCTGTGGTTTTGTTGTGCATATTTTAGTTACATTATCTTTATGTTATGAGTGATACAGTTTGTTACGCATATTTTAGTTACATTTATATTTATGCGATGAGTGATACAGTATGTTCTCGTTCTTGTCTTTTTTATGTTGTCATATCTGAGCCCTTGCTTGTCTTTGTTAGTGAGTTACCACAGATGCTTTCAGCTATTTAACCCTGTATTTTTTTACAATTTTTTGCTTGAACCCTTCTAAGGTCTAGAAAACTAGACCATAGTACCATTTAATAATTTAAAAAACTGCATAACCCATGTCATATTGAATCCCATGATTAATTCTCCTTACTTTCAGAATAATGTGAAAATTGCTTAATGCCAAAAAAGGCCACTTTCTACCCTACAACAGTGCCTATTTTTTTTTTCTTCCAAATAAAAACATTTATATATAAGACATGAAAATGAGAGGCTGTAAGTATGCACAAGTGCCTGCAAACTTATCTTGGTTGTTGATTAAGACAGAAGTTCTGTCTGTAGCATAAGTAAGTTCTGGGCTGTAACATTTTAAGGTGACAGCCCCATTCTGCTGGAAGCACGTTAAAGAACCCCAGGCGGTCGAAATTTTCGGAGTCCTCCACTACGGCGTCTCTCATAGCCTGAGTCGCTTTGTAATGTTAAAGGGCCACTGTCCAGGGAAGGCCCTTTTAAGCAAAGGAGCTCAGTGTTTCGATCAGGTACCGGAGATAGTCTGTGCAAAATGCTACAGTGACACGCGCGCCGCAAAGCATCGAAAATACAATTCAAAGCTCTCTCAAGCTCTCCTCTGGGAAGCCAGCTTCCCCGTTTCCTGCGCTGGCCCGACGGGCCCCAGTAATGACGTACGTACCGCGAACGACGTCGATTGGTCCGTCTCGCTGACTGACGGAGAAGGATGGGTGTCTACCGCTCGCTGTGCGCTTTTCCCTTGCCACGGCCAGACTGAATACAGCGGCGCGCGCTCCCTCGGCCGGTTTTTTTTTTTTTTTCGCGCTCGCGGAGTGCCACGCCCCACCTCCCGCAAACGCGGAGGAGGAAGGGGAATTTGTCTTGCGGAGGCTAGACGACCTCGGGCAGGAGAGTGAAAAACCTTTGCGAGGGAACGGAAGGAGAGAAGTATGACAGAATCGGGTGATTGCGGTGGCTGTAACTGCGTTATTAGTTACTCTTTTCAAAAACATTTTGCGGCCTTGCGTTCTAGGGGCGAAGTCTCACAGTAACCGGGGAAGAAAATATTTTTGACCGGAGGGTGGACAGTGGGCCTTTAAACCCCACAAGACCTGCAAACCAAACCATTCTGCAGAAAATTCGGCATCTGTATTGTCGGTGTTGTCAGCGTTGCGACTAAAAAACCACAAGTGCGCCTCTGGCAGATGGTAGTTGGCAGATGACGTGGCTAGGCACAATTACATTATTGGCGGGTTGTGTGAGATCATGAGACCACATGAGACGGCCGAATTGGCAGGAGCTGCTAACTTTCTGAAAGATGAAAGAAAAGATGGCAGGATGAGATAGGGATTGAAGCCGGTATCTTGGATTTAAAGTCAGACGTGCTATCTGTAGGCTGCGCAGGCAGTTCATACAGCTTGGGTAAAGTGAGGCTTTATATACTATATCTATGTCGGATAGTCTTTCATATAATGTGGTAGCTTATGGCTAGATACTAATTAATATGTGTGATATAAGAGAGGCACAGATTAAGGGATTAGTGATAAGGCAAGCAGCAAATTGTATGCATGCAAAACAAGCATCTGTAAAAGTCATAGCATTGTTGCATCAGTTCTTAAAAGTGGAGCTTAAGCTACCCCCCTTCCCCCCCCCCTGTTGTCCCCACCAAAAGAAGTGCACTTATATGTACCATGACACTAGTTTCTGCATGCTGTAGGCAACCTGGAGTGCCCAGGGGATGCTGCAACTGTTGCACTGCATGCTGCTACCATCTACTGCTTAGGCAGCTACAAATGTGGGGCCATATTCTGATTTATTAGAAGACGCACATTTGGCTGATAACAATTCTTGTTTAGATGCACTCGACACAGCCTAGTTAGCTGAGGCATGCCACGTGCAGCTTCGACAAAACGCAGAAGCTCATGTCTATAAGGACGGGCAGATGGCATGAAAAAGCACAGTGGATCCTACTAAGAAATGTTTTATCTTCTTGTTAGGTTGCTATGCAGCTTTTAAAATGCTTTTAAGAAGCATGAAACTTTGTTATGATTCGTTTTACTACACACCAAGCACATTAACAGGCATGTGGCCAAAGTCAAAATGTTTCAGTCAGCTTTTAAGGAACACCTTAAAGGTACTGTATGCAGTTTGTATGTTAAAATAATATCACCCGTGTAGTGCACTGCACGTATCAGCAGTTGTCCTTATTTTTCTGAGATGTCCTAGAGAGGCTGGTGCTCAGGTACTGCAAGGGCACAACTTTTGGTAGGGACAATGTCAAAAAAGTCATGTGTACCTGAGAAAGCGGATAATTAAAACCGTCCAATTAAAGGTAGTCCAAGAGCTCCTGTCGTCTTGTAAATCGATACATCGGGCTACAACTGCGTACCACCCGCAAACAAACGGCCTCACGGAGCGCTTCAACCGTACGCTTGGGGACATGCTTGCAATGTATGTTACATCTGAATCGGGAAGCTCCAACTGGGACCAGGTACTGCCATTCTAACGTTCACATACAACACTGCACCCAAGCAACAGCTGGTTTTTCGCCCTTCTTTCTCTTATACGGCCGTGAACCATCTTGTACTCTGGACACAATTTTGCCATACCATCCAGATGCCTCTGAGTACAGTGCTTTGTCAGATATTGTACAGAAGGCCGAGGAATGCCGTCAGCTAGCTCGTACGTTTACCTCCAACACTCAAGGCTATCGCAAAGATCAGCATGATACCGATACCCCTGCTCCCACGTTCCTGGCCGACAGCTTCGTTTGGCTATGCGTTCCTGCCACCAACAAACTAGACACCAAATACCACGGACCTTATCGCGTCTTGGAACGCACATCCCCTGTGAACTACGTCATCGAGCCAGTCACCCCTTCTTCCGACCTCCGCCGTCGCGGCCGCGAGGTTGTCCACGTTAGCCGCCTTAAGCCATATTACAACCCTCTGGTCGTCTCTTCTCCCTGAGTCGCCAGGATGCCGACTTCTTGACGTGGGGGAAATGTAAAGAATACAAAGAACAGAAAATGCTGCGGCATTGCCATCACCATCGCTTGTCTCCGGCGCCCATCTCTCGTGCTGAAGCTGTGCCCTGCGGCTGGCAATTCGACCCTGCTGTGCCCGAATTACTGACAGCGCTAGACGTTCAAACCAACTATTAAATCCACATTTCAATGCATTTGAATATAGCATTTTTTAAATTTATTTTTTAAGGAGCACTTAGGACAAATTGTAGCTCCAGTATCAACAGAATATAACATTCTAATGACTAAGGCCCGTCACCAAACAAGTAAAGAAAATTACTTGAAAGTAAATTGAAGTACAGAAAATTTAAATAAATTATCAGAAGTTCAACTTAGTTAAACTGAAAGCCAAGCAATAGCTCTTCATGATTATGCTATAGCTTTCCCTTTTGTTGGCAACATCGGATGCCCATTCCACTTAGTTTTAAAGCACACTGCTTGAGACACCACCGTGCATCTGGAAAGCAGTGAGGCTGCACGCTCGCTGGTTGCAAGTCATATTGAGGGGGATAATGCATTGAATGTTTGAGCAAGTTAGGTGCATGGATATGCTAGAAAGTGAGAATCTCTGTTGATTGACTATAGGATGTGTTGTAAATCAGTCATACTAAGTGCAATAGCGTCTTGGTGTCATCAACCAATAATGAATGGTGTGACCCTCTTGAGCATGCCAAAAAGGATTCAAGAAAAACTAGTTGCAGGGAACCGCCATCTTGGGTTAAAAATTCTCTCTTGTACACATGTACACATACCTCCTGTAATTTAAGGCTGCATAAATAATACAGTAAAATGCTAGAGACTTGCTACATAACCTGAATGACCTAAGATTAAGGGAACTGATCGAATTTCGACTGAAGTTGCTGTGTTGTATATAAATGCCTCTAGCAAAGACTTCTTGAAGTATAATGCTTTAATGTTTTATTCTGGAACGACAGATGTGATGGTCATGTACCTTCAGACGATGTGGCAGTAGTAGTAGATAGTGCTCTGCTGACATTTAAGACCCTTAACACACGCCGATCCTGTGAATTTGTACCTTAACATTTAGTTTTATTCTGGAACGACAGATGTGATGGTCATGTACCTTCGGACGATGTGGCAGTAGTAGTAGATAGTGCTCTGCTGACATTTAAGACCCTTAACACACGTCGATCCTGTGAATTTGCACCATAACATTTAATATACTAGTATCGGCTTATTATTATTGCATAAGCAATACTATGCCAGGTTTCAGCCCGTCGTGTAAACCCCGCCCGTAGCCACGTTTGCCCTTTAGAGCGACCACAGATGGGGCCTCTTTTCAAGCCGTCAGGTAAACCCGGTCGGTTGCCACGGCGCGCCGCAGATGGCGCCTCGTTGCCATAGCAACAAGAGTGACCGTAGATGGACCCCCTCTTCAAGCCGTCGGGTAAACCTGGTCGGTAGCCACGCCGCTGCCGAGTGGAGGCGCGGTGCTCTCGCCAGATGTTTCGTAATGTGGAGAGGAGGTGGAAACTGAGTATAAAAAATGCGTGTTCGCTTGCTTTGCCTGACTATTCGACATGCTGTCTGATAAACAGAAAGAGAAGCTACGTTGGCCTTGCTTACGCAACCTACTGGGTTTAACTGAAGCTAAACCCCAGCTAATTTTTTATATAGTTTACTGGATCACCTTTTCAACGCATTACAAAGGCTTAAACTAAGCCCCCCCTCCCTCCCCCCCCAATGCGCTCTCGGGAGCCATACATATTACAAGAAGATTTTAAAAGTGTTTATAATGTTTACAATGCTTTAGGATGTGATGTAAATAATGTGTTGGTACAACCGCTAAATAGTTGCAGTTCGGAGACCATATCAGCGATACAACATGAAGCAAACAGACTATATTCACAAAATCGCTCGGCATATCACATCCGACGGCAGAGCGACAAGCTGTCATGTGACTGCCCGAAAGGCATTCCACACGTTGGCTGACTCCTCCTACTTTTGGCGGTGACTTAAAAAAAAAGCCAAGAGCCAGGACATTTGATCCAAATTTAATAAGGAAATTGGCCGCACGGGACTACTTCAACACAGCACATATTCCTCGATATAGTTAACAATAGGCTTCCCCATTCTTATGTCATACCTGACTTGGATGTGTAACCTTAACACAGCCCTATGTAGCAAGAATTCAGCAAGAGGAACAAATGATATGATGTACGAGGTGATGTAAATATTTATGAAGAGAAAAAGGGAATGAGAAATGGAAAAGGGGGCGTGATGAGCAGATTGGTCAGCTCCTTTAGCCCAGGGCTTCGCTTGGTGCTGTTTCACGCAGACCCAGTGGACTATGCATAGCTGGACGTCCAAGGCCTGCCCTCTGCTCATATGTGTGTTCTATATGAGGTATGTGGAAAAGAGTGAGGCAGACACCACACCAGGGCAGGTGGTTATTCCTGACATGTAAGTTAGGATATGTGTTAGTTTGGATGAGGCACCAATAAATGGCCTTGGCTATTGTCAGTTTCTTGTGTGGTGGGGGATATTTACACCTCATCAGCCCCAAATGTTCCAGATGATCATCATGTATGCTGAGTAGAGGAATCGGGTATGGGTAGAACTGTTGGTCTGCCCAGATAACTATTTCTTGGCTTAGACCATGCGCCACCTCATTTTCCTCGAGGCCTTCGTGCCCAGGTATCCATTCGACATGATGATCTTGTAGCGATCGCCAGGCAGGGGCGACCGTGGCCACATTTATTTGAGGAGAAGCTGAAGAGGTGACGATGGCAGCATCTGGCCGAGGCAAAGGTCGCGAGCGTTCCTAAGCTCTCGTGCCGGCACTGCTTCCTTGCTCTCTCCCTCTTGTTCTGGTCATCTTGCTCTGGTGCTCCATCGCAACAATCTTGTTTGCATTCAGCGGAGTTGAAAAGGGCCTCTCTCACTAGCACTTGGCCTTGTGTGAGATAGTGACAAGTCGCCTGGGTGTCCATGATTTTGGCGGGTGCATCCCTGCCTTCATGCTATACCTAGTAGCCAGGCCACTGCTGTGGCTTCTGCCTCCTGTGGGTTATGTGCACAAATGGGGGCTTTTATGGCCAGTTTGAGCTATGAGTTCACAACTACCACTGCAAATTTGTTTGGTTTGGGGTAGGCCTCTATGTCCGTATATAGGACTAGGGGTCTTGGTCTGGCTTCTTCCTCTGAGTTTTTATTACTCTTGCCTGCCTTCTGGTGTGATCTGTATGGGGTTGGTATGGGTGCCATTGACATACCTGCTAATTCTTCCACTTGAGTGAGGGTGCGCTCTGGGCACACCCTCACTAAAGTAGTTTGCGGTGCTTTAACCCTCAGGTGCCACTCTGTGTGCCCAACCGGAGCATTGGAGCTCGCGTCTCACACCGCCAACCATAAGATGTCTGATTCTGTTACTGGTACACTGTAAACTTGACTCAGTTTAAAATTCGGTACAGTTGATTTCTTCGTTGCATTAAGCTGTGAAGCATGTCATGTAAGAGCCTCCATAAGCATTTGGTCAGCTAGGCTGACTTCGCCGCATGATAGCTGGGGCACTGGACGCTGGCTTCTCCACGTAACAGCAGTGTCATGTCCAAAACAGGCACCCCAAACCAAAAGCCACCTTTGAGCAGACTCAGCATTCACCTCATGATGAGGTTTTACAGCACAACACTACCGGCAGGTGCCCAAGGACACTCAGTCGACCTGGCTTTATGCGCGTAAAATTATTGCAGGAGCACCATATTTAGAAGTGCCCCTTGCAGGGGCACTGCGCGGTGAAGCTGTTATTCGAGCCAAATTTGAAAGCTTTGCGTGCATTTGATAGTTTGCAAGCAATTTTTAAAAAGTGCTCCTAGCAACTGCTCGAAACCGATTGGTGCAACATATTTCCGCACACAAACCTCCCCACTGATGTTAGTGGGGCTGCTGAGTACACCCACTCATTGGACACTGCATAGTTACGTGGTTGGGACAGGACGTGGGTGGGATGGGGCACTGCTACGACCTAGGAGGTGCACCATTTTTTATCGCCCATATGTTCGGTGCTTATAAAGCTAGCTTAAAAATTTTACCTCTGCAGAGAGGATTGATATAATATCTATTGCTAGTGTGTGTTTTATAATTTTAGTAAATAGCTTTTCATGGGTCTTTTGATGACATTATACATATTCATTCTCACATCAACGAACACTGGTCTGAGGGCACTTTTCCTGACGAGTGGAAATCCTCGACCCTTGTCCTTATTCCGAAACCAGGTAAACCGTCTACTCTCCAAAACCTTCGTCCCATCTCCCTTACCTCATGTGTGGGAAAAACTAGGGAACGGATGGTTCTGACACGCTTTCAGGAGCATCTCGACGCCATCGACTTCTTTCCTCACACCCTAATCGGGTTCCGTTCTCACGTCTCAACACAATACCTTTTCCTCCTCCTCGAACACACATTCCTCCAGCCCCCCTCAGCTCAGGTACATGCCTTGGTCACAGTTGACGTTCGCAAGGCATTCGACAACATCAGTCATGATCACATGCTCGACTCCATTCAGCACACTAACTGCGAGCATAACACATATACTTATCTCTCTAACTTTTTGCAGAACAGGACGGCCCAATTTCGACTACAAGATACTCTTACTGAACCAGTCGCCCTAACACGTGGCACTCCACAAGGTGCTGTGCTCTCCCCGACTCTCTCTAACATCGGCATGACCGCACTAGCCAGAACGCTCACCTCCATCCCCAATCTGCATCATATATTATACGCTGATGACATCACACTCTGGTGCACCCGCGGGTCCCCCGGAGATGTCAAGAACACGCTACAGCAAGGCCTTGACCTCATCTCCTCTTTGCGGTGCACCAGAAAAATCCGAACTCCTTTTCCTCACGCATACACAATATCAACGCTCCACCCAGTCACTCATATCACTACACATCGATAACCAACCAATACCCCGAGTCAATTCATGCTGGGTTCTCGGTATGCACCTTCACACGAAACAAAGCACGCCCTCCGTTCAACAGGCCATTAACACATGTCATCAAGTTACTCAATTGGTTCGGCGGGTAGTTAAGCGTCATGCTGGACTAAGCGAGTCACGTGCCACGCAGCTAGCACACGCCTTGGCCCTAAACAAAATCCTCTACTACATACCTTACCTTAAACTTACACAGCAGCACCTTACCAAGCTCAGTGCCGCACTCAACACTCTATACAAAGCCGCACTGCATCTCCCAGTTCACACGTCCAACCAACGACTCTACGAAACAGGCCTTTTCCTGCCTCTTCCTGCGCTCATCAACCTCCATCGGGAGTGCCAGCTAGCCCGCTTGTCCGGCAGGCAACAGGGTCGATGGATTCTGCGGGAGGCTGGAATACCCCCCATTGATCTTCCTCTCCACATACCCGGTCATGCACTCCCTTCTAACCTCCGTATTGCACCCATCCCTCGGCACATGCAGCCGGGGCTACATGACGGTCGTCGACAGGCACAAGCTACCCACCACAACCCTCCTTTCTCTACTCATACGGTGGCATACACAGACGCCTCACGCCTTTCAGACACTGGCACCGGCGCATATGTCATCCCTTCCCCGCATCTTCCGGACCCCATACGCCAGACGTGTGGACCTTTTAGCAACCCTCCCTGCTCAACCACGCTTGAAATCACGCCCATCGTGCACGCCGTTCAGACATTCATGCAAATGCCCTCCACAAACAACTACATTATATACACGGACTCACAAAACGCTCTTCGATCCATCCACAACCGCACCATACCCGTTGACTTACGAGACAGTCTCGATGAGGCCCTCTTCGCCTTATGGCCCAGCCACTGTCACTCTAAAGTGGATCCCTGGTCATTCAGGGATCGCCAGAAATAAGCTGTGTAATCAGATCGCCCGCAATTTCCATAACCGGGCTCCGGTGATCCCCTGGATCAGCCCACCGACAAGTGACGAGGCATATGCTCTAAAACACACCCTGAAAGAGCATTATACGCAGCTAAAGGAAGATTTTGCCTGTCTTCCGGCGCCCCACCCAGACCTCACTATCCCCCAAGCCAGAGTCCTCCGTAAAATTTAATCAAATGCCTTCATTACCCCAGCGCGCCTCTCCCTTTATCACATGCGAGCTGACCCCTCGTGCCCTAACTGCCCCTCCATCTACGCGAATCTTGAACTCTGTCTTTTCCTCTGTCCTGCCGCCATACAATCCTCACACTATCCATACCCCCCACCTGTATCCTGGCGTGCCTGGCTGGAATCTTCTTCACCGAAGGACCAACTAGCCTTGGTACAACAGGCAGCCGACCTGTTGGACGCTTAATTTGAGTCCTGAATAAAGTGCATTACTACCACTACCACTACATGCTGATATTTTATTAATTTGGATCACAATTAATATATCGGACTGTATCTCATATAGTATTTCTCATGAAACTTAAAGGCAATACAAGAAGTAATGCATACAAGTGGTGTGAAAAATAAATAGAAAGTGACCATATTAAAAAATTTTAACCTCTTAGAATTAATTTATCTAAAAAATGTAGCGGTTGAAATTTATAATGCACTGTGTCATTTGCAAAATCATGATTAGACTGCATATTTCTGTTCAAGGATGCATGAAATGAGGGTAATGAAATTAAATTGTATTGCCTTCCATTTACTTTTGTCACACCTGCATGAGTGATCACTGTTGAAAAGCAAGTGTGTTGAGGTGACAAACTTTATACATTACCTCCAGATACTTCAAATGGACTAAGCACAGAGAACATAATTGCTTTGCTCAATGGTTAGCATGCATGAACATTTACTCCTTTTTATCTATGTCTGTGATGGATATTACACATAAGCATGTACAATGCTTTAATCCTTGCAGCAAACGTCTATCTTTACTTGAGGCCTACTTTTTCATCTCTTTTCCTTTTATTTTCCTCACATCAGTTATGCCAAGCAGCCGTGGGCAGCAGCCACAAATGTTTATTCACAAAGATAAGAAGTCAGCTTGAAAATTTTTTATCAAATGTGCATACCCTTACCACCAGGGCTTTTTTTAAGTTACTGCATGACACATTGCACCTGTGCTGGGCACCACACTGAAACATCATCAGCTGGACTACACCCACTGTAGGGTGAAGGCCTCTCCCATATTCCTCAACCCGGTCCTGTGCTAGCAGCATCCACTTGACCACTGCGAACTTCCTAACTTCATCTCTTCTTGATTTCTACTAGAATGTTATTACCTCGAGTTATTTCTCTGAGGTTGCAGTGGTGGTGTAGATCTCTGGTGAAAATTGTAACTGGTGTAACTGGTTTATTTAACCATTCCCAGTTGGTTCCCATTTAGTTCCAATTGAATTCCAGTTGGAACCAGCTGTAACTCAATGGGAACTAACTGGGAATTGTTCCATAAACTATATAGATCAGTTACAATTTTCACCAGGGGAGGTAGAATATCTGCCTCACATGAGGACCATGGTTTGAATCCCGGTGATGCACAATTCCCTACCAGATTAAAAAAAAAAAATCTGCACGTTGATGGAATTGCATAAACAGGTTTGGGGTGCGACTTGATGCCAATGAACACCTCCAGGAATGCACTCCCTCAGTAGAATAGGATTTGGCCACCCTGGCATAGTAATTGGCCACCAACCTCCTATGAATACACCAACAAACTCCTGGCCCTTGGTCCCCAGCGGTTGCGAAGCAACTGACCACAGCGGCAGTGAGACCTGTAACGCAGCAGAGGGTGCTAAGAATCTCTGGTTCCAGACAGGCCACCATTGGAAACTGACCCTGGCAACGTTTAACGATAGAACCCTAGCTAGTGAGGCTAGTTTAGCAGTGCTCTTCGAATAACTAGCTGGCATGAAATGGGATGTCATAGTGCTCAGTAAGGTTAGGAGGCCAAATGAGGCATGTACTGTATTGAAAGGCGGACATGTACTGTCTTATCGAGGTTTACCAGAGAGATAAGAACTAGGAGTAGGGTTCCTTGTCAATAAAGATATAGCTGGTAATATAGATGAATTCTATAGCGTTATTGAGTGGGTGTCAGGCATTGTAATAAAGCTTAATAAGTGGCATAAACTGAAAACTACAGGCCTACATGTCTGCTTGTAGTCATGATGACCAGGCAGTCAAAAGTAGAATTGGCACAGGGGAAAGTAAAGACTCAGTATCCTGCACTAATGGGCAACTTCGATGCCAAGGTAGGGAAAAAGCAGGCTGAAGAACATCAGTGGGTGACTATGGCATTAGTTCTAGGAATAGCAGGGGGGAGTTACTAGTTGAGTTTGCAGAGAGCAATATTTAACAATCATGAATACTTCCTTCTGCAAACGAAAGAACCGAAAGTGGACATAGAATAGCCCTAATGAAGAGACTAAAAATTAAATTGTCTTCATACTGTGTTCTAACTCAGCATTATGCAGGATGTAGAAGTGATTAGAAAGGTGTGATGCAGTGACCACAGGATGGTAAGGTCTCGAATTAGTCTAGATTCGAAAAGGGAACTAAACAGATTAATAGAAAAGAAGTCCATAAAGAAATTAGCAGTGAGGGGGAGGGCAGAGTAATTCAGGATCTCGCTACAGGATAGATATTCAGCTTTAATTGAGGGTGATAACCTTAGTGTAGAAGCGATGAATGATACCTGCAGAGATGATGTTACTGAGTGCGCGATAAAGTAGCATGGTAGGATAGTTAGAGAGGATATTGATAAATTATCTAAGCAGATAAAAGATTTGATTAAGAAACGTTAAAGTATAAAAGCTTCCAACTCAGCAGACACGATAGAACTGGCAGAGCTATCAAAGGTAATCAATAGTGCAAAGTGTCTGATTTAAGGAGGTGTAGTATAGAGAAAATCGAGCATGTTCTAAAGAATCTGGGTAGCCTTAAAGCAGCGAAAAGGAAATGTGGCATGGGCAAAAATCAGATGTATACACTATGGGACAAAGCAGGCAATGTCATCACGAATATGGACAAGATGGGTTCTATACTGATCTATACAGTAGCTGAAGTAGTCAGGATAATAATGAAATTGGCAGTAGAGAAAAGTATAGAAACTGTTAAAAGAAGGAAAGTAGCAGCAAGGAGGACCAGGTAACTGCAGATTTATTGAAAGAAAGGGGTGTGGGGGGGGGGGGAAATATCGTGCTAGGAAAACTGGCCACCCTGTATACGCAATGCCTGTTGTCGTCAATGGTACCGGAATCATGGAAGAACACTAACATCATCTTAATTCGTAAGAAAGGGGATGCTAAGGACTTTAAAAATTACAGACCAATCAGCTTACTATCTGTTACGTATAATTTACTAAGTTAATTGCTAACAGAATCGGGCCAACCTTAGACTTCAATCAAGCAGGTTTTCAGAAAGTATACTCTACTACTGATCATATCCATACCATCAACCAGGCGACAGAAAAATGCTCGGAATATAACCAGCCTTTATATATAGCATTCATTGATTACAAAAAAGCATTTGACTCAGTAGAAACCTCCGCGGTCATGCAGGCATTGCGAAATCAAGGTGTAGACGAGCCGTACATGAAAGTGCTGGAAGATATATATAGTGGCTGCACAGCAATCATAGTTCTGCATAAACAAAGTAACAAAATTCCCATAAAGAAAGGTGTTAGGCAAGGAGACACAACTGCGCCAGTACTATTCACAGCTTGCTTAGAGGAAGTATTCAGGCTTGATTGGGAGCAGTTAGGGATAACGGTAAATGGAGAATACCTCAGTAATCTGCGATTTGCTGATGACATTGCCTTGCTAAGTAACTCTGGGGATGAATCCACCTTTTTCACAAGGCCGCTCTGTGCATGCGCGCCTCTCCCCTGGTTGAAAACAAACCACCAACCTCAGCTGCTCATGTGCAGTTCTCGGCCTCCGCGATCGGCGCAGCCAGAGCTGATCTCGGAGGCCATGTGTAGTTAATATTCGTGACAGGCGTATGCGATAGATGGCGGTAGCTGTCAAGAACATGCACCGTCATTTCGCTGGCGGCTGCATCCCCCAGGGATGTTTTCAACCAGTAGCAGACGAATTTTCAACCACTCTCAGAGGGTGCCACATTTTGTGAAAAAGGCGGATTGCAAGGAATGGTTGATGACTTAGACAGGAAAAGCAGAAGGTTAGGCTTGAAAATCAATATGCAGAAAGCCTTGGGAAGGAACAGCAGTTTACAATAGGCAGTGAAGCACTGGGAGTGGTAGGTGAATATGTCTACTTAGGGCAGGTAGTTACTACCGAGCTGGACCATGAAAGGGAAATGACTAGGAGAATAAGATTGGGATGGCGTGCATTTGGCAAGTACTCGCAGAAGATGACTAGCAGCTTACAGGTATCACTCAAAAGGAAAGTATACAATTAACAGTTGCGTCTTACCTGTACTCACCTATGGGGCTGGAACGTGGAGGCTAGCAAAAGCGTTCTACTTATGTTGAGGACAACACAGTGGGCTATAGGGGACTTGCGCTGGAGTTTTCCATGTACAGCAGGCACCGCCTAATGGCCGTCACGCCAATATTTTGGTAGGAAGGCTAAGGCTGCCGCGTCTGGAGGCACTGAAGAGTGTAATTTATCGCAAAACCAAATGTATGCTGCTGCGTTTAGAAGCGCTCGCTTAAAATAAAAAGATTGCTCTTCCACGGCCGCTCGATGGAAGTGCACTAGCGGCCGTTGCTGTGCACTCTGTTAATGCGAGAACATTACTTTGCTATGTTCACAGATTTCTGTCCGCAGAACGCGTCCGCAGGCTGCTTCCGCAAAATCGTATCCGAAGCAGTTGAGTAATTGAGAAGTGGTAGAGATTAATGAGTGGCACCAATCGATAGGGAGCGACGTAATGTTGTTGCCGATAAAATAATTATGTTAGTAAGCTTATTGGGTAATTAATTAGAGGTAAAACACGCAAAATCCAGCCTGCAGCAGTTGTGAGTAATTGAGAAGTGGTAGAGGTTAATGAGGGGTGTCAATCGATAGAGGGTGACGTAATGTTGTGTCCGAAAAAATAATTAGGCCTATAAGTTAATAAGGTAATTAATATGGGGCAGAAAATGTAAAAGTAAAGGCGAAAATGGTCTCAATAACCAATGGCTTGGCGCCACATTTGAATGTATCAAATACTAAAATAGTTAATTGAATCAGTCAGTTAAGGTGACGTCAAGTATATGATGTCGTGGAACCTGAAGTCGAGCCAAAAAAAAACATAGGAAGGAATTGGCACGCAATTTGAAAGTACCGAAGCTAAAGTAGTTAATTTAGGCAGTCAATTAGGGTGACGTCAAAGACGTGACATCATGCAACCAGAAGTGGAGCCGAGAAAGGGCATAAGAAGAGATTGGCGTGCAGTTTGAAAGTACCGATGACTTAAATGGGTAAACAAGAAGTGAATTAATGTGACTTCAAGGATGTGATGTCACGCAACTGGAAGTAGAGCCGAAAAAGGGCATAGGAAGGGATTGACGTGCAATTTGAAAGTACCAAAGACTAAAATGAGTAAAAAGAAGTGAATTAATGTGAAGTGGAGGATGTGACATCACGCAACTGGAAGTGGAGCCGAAAAAGCGCATAGGAAGGGATTGGTGCTTAATTTGAAAGTACCAAAGACTAAAATGGGTAAACAAAAAGTGAATTAAGCAACTAGAAGCAACCAACAGCAGCATCCGTGCTTTCGGCATTACTTCAATGCAGATTCTGCAGTGTTCTTTTAATTTTTTCACTGCAGCTGTACAAAACACAATGGCGGTAGAATTAAACAGGATTCAGGACACTGGATGAGTATGGGGGATTGTTGAGCTTCTCGTTTGAGTGCTCCTCATAGCGCTTATAACGTGGCCTCACTTGTCGTACCAGAGATATAAAATTCTGTTTATTCGCTTTTGCCATTTGCCCAACCTGATGAGAACGTGTTGTGAAGGTCGCCTTTTAGAAGTGGGCATGAGTAGGACAATCACAAGATGGATGACAACTCAAAGTTAACAATGGGCGAACGTAAGTGGCATCCTGATATGCATATTACGATCATTTAGATGACAAACCGAATGAGTTAACAACCTATCCGAATAAGCAGTATTTTGTCGGAATTGCAGAGTCGGCTAATGCCCTAACCCGCACGCTTTCAGACTTCTTCCTGCAATAAACTATTGCAACTCACCTAGTAACCCTTGAACAATTTTACAATGGGTCAGTAAGTGAGCTGTGATTGAAAAAAAAAACCTCCACAATTAGAGAAATAATTAGTTCAATGTTTGCTGCAAATAAATATCTATTGCTTTGCAGAAAGCGCTTTTATTTTTAATTTGAATGTTTTAGTCTGACGTATCGCTGAAAAGAATTCAAGCAATATTTGTTTCAGCACACGTACAAATCAATAGGTAAATATTCTTGTTCAGTGCAGAACAACTTGCTTATTGTAAATATTGCGCGGTACGATCTAGCTGCTTCAAGATGAATTACTGTTGTAAGGCACGTGTGCTGCTAACTGACCATGATTGCTCGAATCTTTTATTTGGACACGAAATGGTATAGGTACGCCGATCTCTAGTCGAAGTCGGCGCACGGGGTGGTTGGTTAGGGGGGGGGGGGGGGTAACGTCAATGTATAATCACACACATAATATCTTTAAATAGTGCCTGCTGCAATTTTCATTCTTTGTTAGGAACAAAGCATACCAACTTTCGTGTTTCAAGATCTCGCTGATATTTTTTTTGTATTTATCACCACCGATATTAACATCATCCTTCGATGCAGTCTCTTATTGGCTCTTAAGATAGAGAGCATGAGTTTAGACTAATGAGATTTAAGGTATGGCATTTCTCTCCCACGCTCGCACGTTGTACAGTACCGATAGTTTCTGCCCAACATTTATGAACAGGAAAATTGCGGCCACTTAGCTACTTACAGTGCTAGCAGTGTGAGCCTTTGAGATGCATTCTTCACAGCGGATCTCGATGTTATTTGCTTGCAACTGCTAGTCGTTTGCTGTCATAAACAAGCAAGTGTCGAAACGCGGCTGCAGAATTTTGTTTCTCTACAGATTCGCTAAACGGTGTCGCCCTTAAAAATTTTATTTCGCAACACAGGAGGCACCATTTAGGCGACAAATTTTCTTATCATGAAGCTAATTGAATCATTACTGTTCCTCAAAAGGGTAGTAGGTAAGTACTGCAAGCGTTCAATGCGCTTAACGCACTCAGTATTGCCAAATCCTACCAAATGTTAAATAGCAGGGAGGTCATTCCATTCTGCTGTAGTATATTAACCCTCCACTAGCGATGCCGCATCGCAGGTAAACCTTATTTGCAAGAAAGTGCCCGTAATTTACAGTGCACAGGTGCTTCACTGTGCAAGCGCCTCCAAGCGCAAAAAAAAATGAATGACTGAAAGCACGACAACCGTTTCTAACCTGTGCGTAACAACGTTATAGTTTTGATAATGGAGCGGCCGCGCAGCTCTTAGCTAGTTGGCAGGAAGCTGAGGGGTTCAGGTTGCGCCTTTAAGCCAATCAAAAAGGAAACTTCAAGTTCTTCAGAACATTAAATCTGCAATAAAAGCATTATGCACGAAAAAGGAAGCTCACAATCCGCCTAAGGGCGCAACCACGGCACGGCAAGTGGCGTGCTCCGTCCTACTATACGCTTGCTCATTTTGAAACCAGGTGGCGCTGGGTGTCTGATTTCAAGAGCACCCCCTGGGCAGCGCAGGTTCTCTATGGAATGAAAAACGGTAGGTGTAACGTTAAGAGATAGGAAGCATGCAGAATGGGTCAGAGAAATAACTCAAGTTACTGACATTCTAGTGGAAATTAAGAAGAAAAATTGGGCATGGGCAGAGCATGTAGTGCGAAGAGTGGATAACTGATGGTTTATAAGGGTATAAATTTGGATTCCAAGAGAAGGAAAGCGTAGCAAGGGGCGGCAGAGAGTTAGGCGGGTGGATGAGGTTAGGAAGTTCGCAGGGGTCAAGTGGATGCAGCTAGCACAAGGCCGGGTCAATTAGAAGAATATGGGAGAGGCCTTCGCCCTTCTGTGGGTATAGTCTAGCTCATAGAGCTACTTACTCTTACCTAGAGAGAAAACTTGGGGCGCTGCCCTTCAGTCACCATAGAAGCGCTGAGAGTCATGAGCTGGTGAACTACTTGGTGCAGCTGGACAGTCGCATTTTGTATGGAACACAGAGTGTGTTAATAAGATGCCTCCTCCTCCTTATTATCATCATCTCGAGGTGCGAATGTAGAGAACAAAAGCCATAGTAGCGAAGGTGCAATAGAAAATGATGCCAATAAAAAAGGTTTATGTTTTCTGAAATGCATTAAAAAATATCCTATAGTAATTGAGCAACTATATATATTTTCAAAACTTTTTTTTTTCTTTTTAAAATGTGTCTATTACAGGCGAAATATTGGTTTGCATGCTGCTCAGTACTTAGCTAATAGGAGAAAGAGCCATCACTTATTTTGGACAAATTTTACACTTACATGCTGTTTCGCTCGCTTTTTGCAGCTTATATCACAATATTGAATGTCGAGACATTTTTCATTTAGAACAACGTTTATTTTTCTGTTATTTTTGACCAAAAGTTGTAGTTCTGCACACGGCAGCTCTCCGCCCCATGATGCTTTGGGCGCCCATGGTGGCTGAACTGGTCGTGAAGAAGCTCCATGCAAACTCCTATAGATGGCGGCACAGCTTTCCTTCTTAAGTAAGAGTAAGAAACTCTGTGGTCCAGCTCACGTCCAGCTGATGATGATGATGATTTCTCTGACCTGCTCTGCACGCTTCACATCTCTTAACATTATTCCTACCATTTTTCATTCCATAACTCTGTATTGCCCTTTGCTTTGAAAAAGTTTTGAAAAAACATTCGAAAAAGTGAAAACACAACTTTCGCGCTTAAACCTTAATTATTTAGGGATAGAATGGCTCCAAAACTTTTTGACTAACAGACAACAGTTCATCTACCTAACAACCACTCATCCCCCTGCTCCCCGATAACCGCAGGTGTTCCCCTAGGCACAGTGCTCGGATCCTTGCTTTTCCTAATTTAAATCAATGACCTGTTATCTAACATTAGGTCTAGCATTCGTCAATTTGCCAATGATTGTGCAAGTTACCGCCCGATTTCTAACAGCACTGACACCCTCATCCTTCAAAACAATCTTAAGGAAATCAAGACCTGGTGCAAAAATTGGTTAATGTCTCTTAATATTACTAAAACATGCTTGATTACTTTTCATCGCAGGCAATTTTACATTCCACATCAGTATGCTCTTTCTGATACCGTGTTGTCTTTCATCTCAACCTGTAAGTATTTGGGTGTTACACTTACTCACACCCTAACATGTGGTCATCACATATAACGAACATCGCTAATGACACTAACTGTACCATTGGCCTTTTACGTCGAAACCTTCGTTTTGCTACCCCTTCTATTAAATTATTATCATAGTCAACATTTGTCTTACCTAAGTTAGAATTTGTTTCAGTTGTTTGGGACCCGCATCTGTCAAACCTTTTTCTAATCTTAGAAAAAATTCAAAAATGCGATGCAACTTCATTTACTTCAATCACTCATATTATTCCAATGTGTCAAACTTAAAATTGCGAGCATCATTAGCTAACAGTGAGGAACGATGGAAAGTGTTTCGATTATGTCTTTTTCACAAGTTCTATCATTCATCTTTAGTAGCATTGATCATGTCACCAGCCCATCGTCTTTCCAGCAGAATCGATCATCACAAGACCCCCTGCTAAAACATCTGCTCACCTCTGATCCTTTTTTGTCAAATCGTCTAGAGATTGGAACGATCTTCCAACGAAAGCTGTGCACCTTATCAACTCCATCAAATTCAAGAAAAAAATTGAATCCATCATCTTATAATGCCATGCCCATGCCTCATGTAATGCCCCATATTCGGGACCTTTCACGTTTCATGAATAAATAAATAAACAAACCCTTTTCGTTAACCTCCACATTTCAGCCCCTTTGGTGAGTACAGGTAAGGTGGAACTGTTATATAATTTCTTCTTTAGCAATACTAGTAAGTCGCTAGTCATAATTAACCTGCGAGTGCTTGCCAAATGTGGTCAATCCCAATCTTATTCTCCTATAGTTATTTCCCTTTCATGGTCTGGGTCTGCGGTTACTACCCGTTTCATTTTTAACCAGCTAAAGGACGAGACACAGGGAAGAAGAGGGCAGGACAAGGCTGAACTAACAACTGAATGTTTATTGAACGAATGAAGACAATGAAGGCTCGTTCTGAAAAGCACACGCACAACCCAACCAGTGAAATGGCAGGAAACTGAGAAGAAGAAGAAAATTCAAAGTCAAGGCCTAACTAACGACTTTTCTAATAGAGCGAATTCCTTACAATGAAGGCTAACCGATGCCTTAGCCACACACTTGTCCTCAGCCTTAGCAATGTAATATGCCTCAACCAACTCTCGACAGAATTGTTTACCATTGCTGTAAACTGCACCTGTATTACTGAAATCAGGCGTACAGAGAGACGGGTTATCCTCCGATTTACACTCCCGGGATTGCACATGTAGTGCCAGATTAGAATTTGCCTTCCCTCCCAGACAATTAGAGTGCTTCGTCAGGCACACATTTAAACATCTGCCTGTCTGCCCGTAGTAGCACCGGCCACAATTGAGTGGAGTGCGATAAACCACATTCTTTCTGCAGGTGGTGAACCTTTTCTTATGTGACACTGTGCAACAAAAACTATCACGAGCTACATTGTCAAACCCCTTTCTAACTCTGGCGCACAAGCCTCCTATCTTGTTTTTCACTGCAAATACAACGTCGTACCTTGCCGCAAGTTTCTTGAGTCTGGGCAAGGTACGACGTTGACCTTGTATTTACAGTGAAAAACAAGATAGGAGGCTTGTGCGCCAGAGTTAGAAAGGGGCTTGACAATGTAGCTCGTGATAGTTTTCGTTGCACAGTGTCACATAAGAAAAGGTTTACAATCTGCAGAAAGAATGTGGTTTATCGCATTCGTGCTACTACGGGCAGATAGGCAGATGTCTAAATGTACGCCTGACGGAGCACTCTAATTCTCTGGGAGGGAAGGCACATTCTAATCTGGCGCTAAATGTGCAATCCTGGGAGAGTAAATCGGAGGATGACCCGTCTATTTGTACGCCTGATTTCAGTAATACGGGTGTAGTTTACAGCAATGGTAAACAATTCTGTCAAGAGACTTGGTTGAGGCGTATTACATTGCTAAGGCTGAGGACAAATGTGTGGCTAAGGCATCGGTTAACCTTCATTATAAGGAATTCACTCTATTAGAAAAGTCGTTAGTTAGGCCTTGACTTTGAATTTTCTTCTTCTTCTTCTTCTCAGTTTCCTGCCATTTCACCAGTTCGGTTGTGCGCATGCATTTCAGAACGAGTCTTCGTTGTCTTCTTTCGTTCAATAAACATTCAGTTCTTAGTTCAGCCTTGTCCTGTCCTCTTCTTCCCTGTGTCTCGTTTCCTTGCTAATTGTATTCCAAATTTACAAACTTCAAAATTTTTGCTCCTTATTTTTTCCCTCTTTCATTCAATTCTGTGATCTTAAATCATAGGTTGATCATTAATTTAATACATTAATTCAATATCTGTAGGACATTTGGCAGTCCACATTGAACCCTGCCAATCCCCCTGAGTATGGTAGAAGAAGCGCTCACTCCCTCGAGACCAGCCGCGCACGAACCTGTCAATCGGCCCCTGCTCTTATTGGTCGACAGGTCGGCCAATAAAAATCGACCAATAGGAGCGACCAAGACTAGCCAATCGGCTTGTGACAGATTTGTGACCATGCTCCCTTGAGATGGACGCGTACGAGTCTGTGAATTCCAGCCCCCGCTTTTATTGGTCGACAGGTCCGCCGGCAAGAATCGACCAATAGGAGCGATATCGATGCTAGCCAATAGGTTTGTGACACATCTGTGGCCGTTTTGTGATGTGATCGGCTCAGAATTCTAGTTCAGAATCCGAGGTGCTGCGTCCGGGTCCAGGAAATCTAGGCTCCACTGCTTCGGGATCCGAGGTTCTGCGTCCGGGCCCAGGATTCTAGGCAAGGCTTGGTTCAGGATCCGAGATGCTGCGCCTCTTGCGTTTCTCGCCGCTGCTTTAAGAGCACCTTTGGATGCACTAAGGTAGGTGCATCGGAATTTTTTAGCTTGTTACCCTTTGATTAGCTTTTTATTTAGGTAACCAGAAAAGGCTTAATGGCGTTCTACATTCTGGGCGGCTAACTGTAGACTAGTTGCATCCACGCACCAGCTGGCGGACTCTCCAGCGACGTCGGCAGCGCGTAATCATTCCGTTAAACTGAACTGGTTAACAGCTGGGCGGGCGGCGCGTACGTGTTATGGCCGCGTAGGTCCAACCAGTTCTTGCCGGTGGAAGCAGTTTTGTCCCAATTCTGCCATGGCCGGCCTCGAGCGACGGCGAGCGCGTGCCGCCGCCGCTTGAGTCCGGCCATGTATGCTGCTAGCCTACGCGTGGTAGCGGTTCCATATGTAACGGAACAATTAACCCTCGTGTCGCATGCTGGTAGCTCGATCCCGGAAGAACATGCCGCGCGATACGTTTTTATTCCTTTATTCAATATTGGCGGCCAAGTAAGAGAACGGAACTGATTTAAGAGGCTGTTTTAATGATTTCCTAACTGCGCTCTAGCTGCATGTCCTGTCGAGAGAAAACTGTCAGTGATTTAGAATTGTCTTGGGGTGCACTCAGCTCCCCAGCTGGTAGCCGGCGGCTTAAGTCCGTCAGCTACCTCTTGCGCTTTTGCCGAGACCCAGGACTGGACGTCCGGCTGGCGAGAACCGCTTCCCATTGTTCCAGCGAGGGAGATAGATCTGCCGTAGGCGGATTCTTCTTCTACCATGGATTCTCCGCGCAGTCCCAGATTATATGGTCTAAGCTAGTGGCAGACTCGCCGCACAGTTGGCAGTATGTACTATGTCGGGAAAAATTTTGGCCCGAAAAAAATCGTTTAATCACGGCTGCAATTAACAGCGACCGTTTTTTTTTTTTTTTCTCCTTTTTTCACCGACACCCGCGTGAGCAGCGCTATTGCGTGCGATGTCACTGCACGAAGAACTCCGGTGGTAGGGCGTCCCTAACAGCCCACGTGTGGCTTCCAGATGTTGAACCCACATTTACTAAAAAAAAAAAAAAAAAAGCACGGGGGCAAGCAAAAACAACTGTGCTCGATGGACCCTTGGATTAATCTACAAGTACGGTGGCCATAGTACAGCGTACAACTAGTCGTAAACAAGCCTTTGGAACCTTTCCATAGTTGTCCACTGGAATCACGAACAGGACCAAGCAGCAGCAGTTCTAATGGTTCTAATGTCAGAAACAAACCACCAGATAATAAAAAGCATTTGATATGTAACTGAACCTTTATTCGGAGTCACATCTGTAGGCTGTACCATCTTGAAAGATTCGCGCTCGCGCGTAAATGTTTTTCATTGCCTCTTTTTTTAAAAGCAGTCGCCAAGAAAAGGCGGGTGGTTAACAACTGGAAAAGGCCAACCATAAAGAGACTGCCTTAACAATACTGCTTGTATGTCAGCTGTTATATTATTGTAACAATATTTTTCAATTTTATTGACAGCTGTTACTGCAACAGTATGCCCTTTCTCTCCTTTTTTTTTTTTTTTTTTCTAACAGCACATGACCGTTAATGCTGTTTCGCGAGTTCCTAGGTGCGGTGCTGTCGCCGTTGTGGGGTTGTTACTATTCGGGCGGACATTTGAATGCTAGAATGTCACCAGCAGTGCTGGCTATGACTGTTAGTTACAACTTAACGCCTGTTTAAAAAGCTTCGAGATATTTCTATACTAGAAGCTTACTGACATCTGTGTTTTAAAAATGGACACTATTTCCCCGAATGAGAGCGCCACAGCTGAATCAAGAAGCGAGTAAGTACTACGCCGTTGGTACGTTAATCACCGGTTTAACTTCTTGCCTGTTTCAAACTACCGATAATTTTCTCCTCAACCTTACAACGCTCTACTGCTGGGGTGAGGGCAGCTTCGGGTGCTGTGCTTCTGTAACCTGGATCTTTATTTATTTTTTTGTTGTTGTAAACTTGTCATTTGAAAATCAGACCTCCGGCTTTATTTAATAATAATAATAAAGCATAAAACTGCACGAGCAGGTTCACTTTCACCGAGCATGTCAGCAGCCTATGAGGTGGCTTTTCGTTTTTTTTTAACCAAGCATTGCATCGCCCGTCTGATCCCGCATCGTCAAGCCTTGATTTCAGTAAACGTTTCCCACGCCCACGCTAGTCTTATTTCGTACAGGCTGCTCATTTTAATCAATAAAATACTCTTGCCAGTATAGATTGTGATAGTCAGCCTTGTGATTTATCCTCGAGTCTTCCGATGCTGTCTGCGCGACTCGTACCTTAATTAGCAAAACAACGCGGATCTTGACGTGATGTGGAGATTCCCCTCCTAAGCGATTTAATCTATACTTATCTATCCCGTTCTTCAATAAAAGTATGCGTATGATAGGCGGAGCCAACGGAACCAACTCGGCTGGACACTGCAGGGAGAGTAAAAGTGCGCGAAGGATAGATGGAACAGAACTAATGCTTGCCGCTCTTGTCACGGTAGGGAGTCAAATGCGCAAGCGCAGAAGAGGACCGGAAGTGTTTCTGCAGATATTTTTTTTCTACTCCGCATCTCGTCTGCGTCATACACCGGTCAGTCGTCGCAGGTTGCCGTGGGAAGATTTATCTCGACGTTCGCTGCGCCTTTCAGTCAAAGTTCATGTTAGGCGATGTGTTCTCCTGGCTTAGGGAAGAGGACTGAATGCTTTTAGCCTTGGATCGGCGTTTTCCGCGTTCAGCAGCGCAGTGATCGCTTCGTCGCGATGCTCTCCCAGGTATTGGTAAGCGTACAAGCATAGATTTAGCCTCGGTGTCACTTCGGTTTTAGTTGTAAAGCGTCTGTCTCTTTAGAGACTGCGTGTGAGCGTCTACTTGTGGCTTGCACGTCTTCCCGAGTGAAAATGAGGTGGTTATATGTGCTAGCTGTAGTGACTTGATTTAGGTCAAATATGTTTTCATTCAGTAAATTGTCTTGTGTACAGGTTGTTAGGACGTACATCATGAGCTAGCATTCGTTTTAGGTTCGGAGCTAGATATCACATGCATTATTGAAAGGAAAATATTGAAAGTAGTGCCTGGCTTGTAAAATGGACAGGTAGTACACGCTTTTTATGAGCGTGCAGTCATGTTTTCATCCCAGGCGAAAATCGTAACTGGTCTAAATGGTTTAAGGAACAATTTCCCAGTTGATACCAGTTAGATCCCAGTTGGATACAACTGAAATTCAACTGGGATCTAACTGATATCAACTGGGAATTGTTCCTTAAACCATTTAGACCAGTTAAGATTTTCGCTTGGGAACTCTGCTTATGCAATATATGGAAATGTGCAGTTTTCTGTAAATTGCACGAAAGATGCCCTTTGTTGCACTGCTTATATAATGTGCCTTACTTAGCATGTGTTTTTATATACTGAACGCTACATTGTTCAGAAGTAAGGCTGTTGCTGTTTTCAGCCATACCGCGAGTTCATACAGCATCAAATTTTATTTAGAAGTGTCATTTAGTTGTGGTTTTGTTCACCAATTTGCCTCCTTGCTATTAAATAATTGTAAGCAGAGCACTGTCTGTGGCTATGATGAATTGAAACAGTAGCATATTTCAATGGAATGTTATGCCATTTGCGGCTAGAACAGCCAAACTGATGGTGCAAAGGTGTTGGTGGTCTATTCTTGCAATCTGTGCTTTGTGTCTTGTGCTGTGAATTTCTGCTTATTTGGTTTAGAATCACTGTATATAGGGCCACACTTGTTTTACTTACTTGCTGTTATAACCTAGTGCTGTAGTGACATTAGTAGAGGGAGTACAGTCTTAAAAGTACTGCATGAAGGGATCTAGGTGCGCAGATGTAATTAAGTATGCTCTTAACAAAACTTCTCTGCACTACAGCATCCGCCATAGCCTGAGTTGTTTTTGGATGTTGAACCTGATAAACCAAGCCTATAACCATTGCTTAAAAAGGGTCATTCATTCATTCATTACTTAAATTTGCAATAGCAGCAGGCAGGTGGTCATCAGCTGGACAATACCCACTGCAGGGCGAAGGCCTCTCCCATACTCCTCCACCTAACCCGGTTCCATGTCAGAGCAGGTGGTACCATCCAGAAAGTTTCACTTGCCAAAAAAATTATTTAAAGTCTTGCTCAGTATTATTAATGCTCTAACCTTATGCACATGGCCTGCTCACTTTGGATATGTAATTTGACCTAAACGATATACTTCAATCTATGCTATGTGAAATATGTCTGGGATTAACTATAAGTTTTGTCTTCTGTTCTGAAAAAGCTCCCATCCCAATGCTTGTTTTGCAGTGGTTATGCTCATCATCAGCAAGATTACGTCATCTGCAGGACAAATCCTATGATCTACAGTTAACCCTTTTCTGCAGTAGCTGCAGGCACCATGTTTTGGGTGCCTTACCTGGATATCTTACCTAGAGAGGCTAATATTCATACTATAATTATCTGTGATATAATGTACCACGAGAATTTAAGCCTTTTTAAGTCACTGCATTGGGTGCACATGGTTACACCTAATATGCCTTTTATACAGTGGTTAACTATGATGTTGCAAGAATTGTTACAATTTAACATATGACATGCCTTCACTCTGCAAACGAAATCAGTGTGCCAGTGCCAGCATATAGATGTGAGAGGGTAAGGGTGCCCGGATATTTGCATTTTACAACAGCGTTTTTCTGGTGAATTGTTTAGTTCATAAATATTGCATATATTTGATTCATGAAGTTAATTGAAATTTCTCTTTGGGGGAAACGATAAAAGGCAAGGCTTTTGTAGATAAATGGCATGTGCTGTTTTCAAACATTGTGAAACAAAACCCACAGTCAAATGCCACCTTTGTATACTTAAAAAATAAGCCTAAGGTTAAGCATAGCAATGCTCTTTTGCCTGTTTTCATTACACCATTTCAAAGAAGTGAGAAAGGTGTCTGAATTATCTGGGCTGCGTAAAATCATTACATCACTAAACGGTCTGGTACAGCTCTAGATGCGTAGGCATTTAGTTTTTTCTGAAAGGTTTTCTTCTGTGATTGCTATTTTTTCTGCATACCTGTAAATGGTTTCATGGCAGTAAATAATAGGGTCAGTACTCATTTCATCATTATTGGTGAAAAAAGTGAGCTGCTGTAGAATAACTACTCCAAAAAAAAGTCACTAGCCTAGTAAAGGTCATTACATGAAAAGAAGTATTGAAAATTCCTGCAGCGTGCACAAAGTGATAAATGTCACTGGAAGGAACAGAAATATTAAGAACATAGATTAAAAGCTAAGGTACACATGTTTAATCACCTGCCATCAAGTTAGTGGCGCTGATTAGTACTGTCTGTTGGTACTTGAAAAAAAATTTTTTTTGGCAAAATGCGTTTTTGGGGGCCATTTTTGCAGCGGTCATGGGGCTTGTGTAGTCTACTGAGATTGGCAGAGTGTATAGTTCGCCTCATGGCATCAGTTTAAATGTAAAGTTACAGTTATTACAGGTTATTGACATAGAGTCACCCGTGAAACCTGAAAGCCAGTGATTTCTCTATGCATACCTCAAAGGGTTGCGCCACACCCTTGTTTTTCTGGTGGCACCTCCTTAAATTAAACTTTTTTCTTTTACACTGGTGACTACCAAAAATGACTCCTTTTCTCCTCATCCCTCCCGCACCCTCCCAATAAATTTAGATACCCTCATAATTTCAATTTCCAGAGACGACCCTGCCAAAACCTAAACTACTTTTGCCTTATACAGCTGCTGTTATGGCAAAGCTGATAGATGTGTGAGTTATGTGGATGAAAAATGTGCTTGAATGCCATAAATTGGGGCTTTTTGTATAAGTCAAGTTGGTTTTCCCACAATTTACTTTGCCCAACGCATGGTAGAACTGAAAGTTTTCAAAGCAGAAAATTCAAGTGCAGTTTTCGACATAGCAGATGTCATTGTGGCCTTGCTGATTTGCCTCTATCACAGACGCTGCCGCAGCTGGGATAGAACTCGCATCCTAGGGATCAGGAGCGTGAGTGCCGTAACCACTAAGCCACTGCAGCATGTCCTTTTCAAAGTAGATCAATTCAAACTTTGAACAGTGTATCTGTGTTTTATTAATTTGAGAGGTTTCACGCTGGCAGGTGTTACAGATGTGCAATGTGTATGCCTATACATACATTTGAACGTGGGCTAATAAGGGGGTGAAAGTAGTTTTATAGTGAAAAGCTCTTATAGTTGTATAGTAGCGGTGCATACATATAGCTTTGCATTCTACCCAGGAATCTACAGTCCACATTAAGGCCTTAATTATAAGATAATTAATTGTAATCATTTGACTTAATTGAAGTAGCAATTGAATTAAACCATCTGCCACATTTGGCAAGTGACAGTGGAGTCCGGGCAATCCTTTTCATCACTTGCTTGGGGGGAGGTCAAGTAGTTGGCTGCCATGGGAAGAACCTGGAAGGTGGCTACTATGGATGTAGAAGGTTCTGGTGCAGGTGGAGGAATGTGCAATCTGAAGGTGGTGGCACATGATGGCTGGCTGATGTGAAAGATTGGCATACCTTTAGATGACGGGGAAGTAGGATAGCACCAAGTGAAGAACTGTTCAGTGCAATTTTGACTCCCTTTTGCAATTAAAAAGCTCTCGTCTTTCATTGCATGAAGAAATTGTTTGTGAGAAATGTGTGCAGCTAATTTTTTGGCTAAGCCAAAGCTACAATAGCTTTCGCTGACTGATACTTTAGGCCAACCACTTTAGCCTGATAATTTCTTACAGTAGCTTTGCTCTGGTCAGTGCACATTATCTTGCGTTTGCTTTGCAGAGGCGGGAGCACTATTGTATTGGAAGCATGCTGATTTGTTTACACAAGTTTTAGGACAGGAATGAGCCAAAAGTATTAAAAATGGGAACCCTGAAAGTAATATTGTGTCATGGTGTGGGAGCTACACAGTTAAGCAGCTGGGAGGATATGTGTGCAGGCATGTGCGTGCATGCATTCAGTGTTATATTGGCATTTTCCTTAATTGTATCTGAAATGTTAACCATGCTTTTTTTGGATAAAAATTTGTGCTTGATGGGGACGTGAACTTGGCACAAATTTTCAAAAGTTGTATTTTTTTGAGCACGTCATGAAACAAGTCTAGCTGCGCTGAAAGGTCTTGCTCCAGAAGTGAACCCCCCTAGCAACAGAGTAGACTGAAACTTCTATGTGCATACTGCTGCGTCAGTACTTGTTGTATTTTTTTGAGCACGTCATGAAACAAGTCTAGCTGCGCTGAAAGGTCTTTTGCTCCAGAAGTGAACCCCCCTAGCAACAGAGTAGACTGAAACTTCTATGTGCATACTGCTGCGTCAGTACTTATTGGAGCAACTTTGTTATGCATTGTATATGTTTGATGCTATCAGTCTCATGTGCTCAGGAATTACTATAATTGGCTTTCAGTATCACAGTAATCATCAGTGCCTAACAGATATTGTGAAGGCACTCAACCCTGCAATGCCTCAGCAATAAAAATGTAGCAGGAAAGTGGCAAATTCCCACTCTTCTTTTCTATACGTTTCTATATTGGCAAAATGTAAAAGCTGACATATTTATAATTGGCTTTCAGTATCACAGTAATCATCCGTGCCTAACAGATATTATGAAGGCACTCAACCCTGCAATGCCTCAGCAATAAAAATGTAACAGGAAAGTGGCAAATTCCCACTCTTCTTTTCTATAGGTTTCTATATTGGCAAAATGTAAAAGCTGACATAATAAATATGTGCCTTCATAATATGTTAGGCACTGGTGAGGGTGAAAGTACCAGAAAATAAATGGTCCTTGATCATAGCAGTCAATTGCATAATGAGATTATTAAATGTTCCTCTGTCTAGGAGTGTTTTACTTGTAAAGCCTGTAAACAAATTCTTTTTTCCAGGCATAATCGAAGCCTACCAGTAAGTGGGATGGAGAAGCCATCAAGTAAGCCTCATTTTTAATGCTTTTTTTTTAGTAAGCTGTTAAATTGTTTAGATTTTTGGTTAATATATTGTTCAAAAACACAGTGGTGTCACCAGGGTCAGCGTGGCGTGGTGCCCCCCCTCCCCGCATTTTAAGCACCGAATCGCAACATAATTCAGCAGAACATCAAATCAAAAGCACTTACGACAGGCAGCCTGCCCAGTATGAGACCATAGGAACAATGGCGCCTCATGAACTACGCAATGTGCAAACATTAAGCGTGTGCAATCACTGTAGCCGTATGAGCACAAATATAACAAGGGCGTGAAGTGCTACAATGTTACAATAACTGTAACTGAGTAGCAAGACTATCAAAAAGGACCAGCAAAGAAAATGCGAGAACCGGTATAGAAGTCTTTCTGTGTCCTCCTTGGGTTAGTGCATCTTTCGCTGGTTACATGAATTATTGAATATTCAACGCGAAATGGCCTTTTGTAGCTGGAAGATGGTGGGAGTCTCCATGCTCTATTTTTTTTTTTTTTTAATGCTTTCAATGGCATTTCTCATTTTAACTGACTTTCTTTTTCAGGGCAAAAAGGTAAGAACCGCTTATTGGCTATGAGCACAATAGGGTACATTCACTCTCAGTTCCACTTTTAAAGCACCTGTCCTTGCTAAAGGTGCCCTCCTTATGCCAGCCAGAGGACTGCCAGCGGTCCTCGCTTGGGAAACGAGATGGGGCGGTGCGGTCACCCACGTGCGTCGACTAACATGCTGCTGCGCAGGGGTTTCCGATGGGTATCAGGTTAATGTTGGTGTTTCAGGGTACATGCATGTACACAGACCCGGTCCAGCTTTAAAATGGCGTGGTGTCTCTTGCGTAAACTAAGGCATGCGTCACGCTTTTGCGGCGGCTCTGATACTTAAAAAATAAATTAATAAACCTAGTCTCCCTCCGGATAATCGAACCTCCATCCCTTGGATCCCCAGCCCAGCGCTTTACCACTGCGCAATGGCCAGGATCGTGAAACACTCTTCATAATTGCCCTTGTCTACAGTGAGAATGATAGCGAAATTCCGCGAGGGACAGATACTGGGCCTTTCTTTTCCTGTAGACAAATTATAGAACGCTAGTAAACTTTAATGCGTTGAATGAAATGCTGGTCGGGTTCGACAAGGGGCGCGATGTACAGTCACGACAGGTCATGATGTCACAAGGCGATTAATGCATATACGAAGCTGACCCCACCGGGTGTCCGATCCAGGTGTCCATGCGCCCTTTCATTTGTCGCTTCTTCGAACGCGGCTCCACACAGCAAACAGAAGCAGACCCAGATGTCTAGGAGGCGTTAGTACAGCAGGAATCAGCGGTATTTGAAATGATTTACAGGATAGAAAAGCCGCAGTATCTGTCACAATTCTCTGCATACACATGTAAAGGAAAAGAGGAATGTAAAACAGTAGTCACCTTCTTTACTCGAAGCATCATTCACCGCCACATTTGTAAAAATGCATAGCAGAATACCGCACTCAGGCTTTCGCCTTTCACCACTTTAGTTGCCAAAGTGTCTCGTAATTTTTCAAGCACTCCTCACAACAGGGTAAATCATTCTACGAGATCACACCTGTCAGTGTCTCAGTAGCACCAATGTGCGCCCTTTTGCGTCTTTACACAATAATTCATCCCCTCTCCTCTCACTGCCCGGCTGCACCCTCTTGAGCGCTGCACCCCGCACCCCCCCTGCAGGTCTTGACCAGGGGTTGACTCTCATTGCCTTTTTTATTTTTGTTTTAGTTGACCAGCCAAGTTCCAGCCAAGGAAATACCTTACGGACATATGAAACGGTCAGTGCATTTGTTGGTTTTGTTTGACATTTTATTTAGCTGTTTCTAGTAATCTGTTGGGCACTGTAAAGTTTTATGACCATATAATGTACCCACAACTGCAACAGATGTATTTTTAGCCCATGATTTTGGGAGTTATTTCTCCGTACAATATTGTATTGTCTTGCATTGGAATTCAGCCTTTACAAAATTCTGCATGTAAACCTGTGCTGCATATCATAGGTGAAGGGTAATTGATGTAGACTGCTGAGCTGCAGGGTATCATCGTGCTCTTGTTGCACAGGCTGGTGAAATGGTGTTTCAAAAGGTGCATCCTTTATGTGGAGCATAGAAGGGAGACCCATTTTGTTAGCATGCATGCATTGTTGCATGGCATTTAAGTGGCGGCCAAGCAATATGAAGATTTTTTTCCTGCCCTGGGCAAGCTCAATAGGCTTTAGAGATCTGTTAGATTAAAATTAGAATCAAGAGGAAAAAAATTAAATTTGCAGTGTATTTGTGCCTAGTGAAAAGGAAGTTGTGTGCATGATCCTTGTTATAACCATGAAGTTACTCAGAAGACTTTAGAATGAGGTGTTCTTTGAACAAGCGAAAGGGGAGTGGGGCATGCGTGCATGCACTGATCGAAAAATTCTTGGTAAATATTTTCTACAGCATTTCTACCAAAACTGCTATGGAATCTAACATTTTAGACAATCTTTTCATTGCGCCAAAAAAAATGAGACCCAAATTCCAGTGTTCTGCCTCTTTAACTGAGGTTTATGTGGGTGATAAAGTTGCTTGGCTGCTGTTCTGCTTTTGAAGCTTTGTCAGACCATTTCTAGACTGTTTCGGTGCGATTTTAAATGTCTTACACTTGTGAACATGTGCAACACTGCTACTTAGCTGGGCACTAAGCAATGTTTTAGTGAGCCAGTGAAAGGGGACTAGTCCCTGTGGATTAGTGGTTACCCACTGCAGTGAGTGCATGCTTTTTTTTTTTCCACTTCCAAATGCAAAGATGACAAGCAGTGCCTTGCAACTTGTTCTGGATCTTACTGCTATGCAGTCTTTTGTTTCGTTTTTCCAATGCTGAAAAATGTTTTCCCCCTTCCCTCGCTTCCTTTGCCATTCCATCTTATGGCTCCTTCCTTGACCACTGCAAAGGACTGCAGCTCAGCTGCATAGAGTATTTTTTTATGTTTTGATATACAGACTTCGCATCACTGGGATAGGCCAATTGCCAGTGCAGTTGTCGGTGGGCATTGATGTCTACAAGCATCCATCTTGCATGCAATGGAGGTTTGCCTTCCTTTGGTACTCCTGTTCTCCCAGCTGTAAAGGTTCACTGCACTCTACTGCTCACCATGAGGGGACAGGTAGTGCTAGCTGGTTATTTTTAGACTAGTAAAAGTACATTTAAATACTGCTTAGCAGTCTCTAGGAGAACAACAGCAAAAAGATTCTTTTCCTGTATATGTCAACGTTCATCCTGCAGCAGGAATGCAATTAAAAGTACATTTGATTAGTGCTTGGCAGTCGCTGGTAGTACTACAGTTTATGGCAATACTTTTTCTTTCTGTAAATGTCAACGTTCATCAAGCAGCAAGAATGCAATTGCCACAAAGAAATTTGAATTCTAAAATTTTCCTGCCAGCTAACACACGTCCTTACAGAAGAGCCTAAGTTGCCACTGTTCTGTAGGGGTGTAGGTAAAAATGTCTTCGGAAGATAAGGTCCCTGAAAAAGTCCCCTGAGAAAGCGGCCCCTAGGCAGAAATGTCCTCAAGCCAAAAATTTGCTTGTATTTTGCGACTCACTTCGCAAAAAAAACAAAAAAACTGTCTGGTCCTGTTTTCCAGCTCTTTATGCACTCAGCTGGGTCATCATCATCAGCTGGACCATACCCACTGCAGAGCGAAGGCCTCTCCCATATTCCTCCAATTAATCTGGTCCTGTGCTAGCTGCACCCACTTGACCCCTGCAAACTTCTTAACCTCGACCACCCACCAAACTTTCTACCGCCCCCTGCTACGCTTTCCTTCCCTTGGAATCCAGTTTGTTACCTTAAATGACCATCAGTTATCGTCTATTCGCACTACATATCCTGCTCATGCCCATTTCTTCTTGATTTCCCCAGTCCTGTAATACTCATGCTCTGAAGTGAATATTTTAAAGAATTAATTTTAGTTAGATGTCAATTAGTTGCATTGTGTCACATTTTTTTTTTATTGCCCCCTTTAATTCCCCTTTAATTTTAACCATCACCGATCACACCAATGTATCTTTCACGGCTTTTAAATATCTTTATAGAGTACAAATAATGACCCACATGTGTGTGTTCATACATGCATGCTCCATTCGTGTGGTGCTCCAGAATGCTGGCCATTCCAGAAGGTGCTGTGATGACTTGGGCAAAATAATACCACTGTTATTGTAATGACATGTTAAGATTATTATTTCTGGATTATTAATTTCAGGAATTGAAAACTTTGCAACAAGAGAACTTCCGGCTAAGGCTACGCTTATTTTATATACAGGAACACAAATCATCAGGAAATGAAGAGGAGTTTGTAAGTATGCCTGTGTGTTTGCTGAAAAACGCTTTGTAATCTTAGAGTAGGTTGGACACTTGGAGTACTTGGTTTCTATTAGGGCATAATATAGTGTGGTCTGCGTGTGTTTAGTTTAGCAACAACTAACTGCGTTCTGTCGTTCTACAACTTTTGTGATCTCTGAGGGTTTGGTGAAGGAGTGTCAAAAAATGATACTAGGAATGTGGAAAACCTCCAGTGCCTGCAGGGTCCATCTTCTGAGCTACAAACTCCTTACACCTGCTTGATTAGGGTATCCATGACAAGCTTTGTAGGAAGAAGTGTGGATGGGCCTTTGTAAATGGGTGTATTCTTCACTATAAAAGTAACCCACTCGACCGTCCTGCTGTTAATAGTACCTTGGAATTGAGAATGGAAGTGTCGGACAATGCTAAAATGTTGGCCATTCTGCTGAAATGTGGAAAAATATGAGGTGAGAAGGGGGGGGGGGGGGGGGGGTTGAGTGGTGTACAGATTTTCAGCACGGTTTCAGGCCTGGATTTTCCACAAGTACACAGAGACTGTGCATGACCTAACTCAGTTGATTAATCAGGGAAAGCAAACAGATGCCATATTTATGGACTTTCGCAAAGCATTTGACAATGTATCATATAACAAACTAAGCATAAACTATGCTATTTAAAAAACGACCAGGTACTTGCATGGATAAGGGCATGCCTCTCGAAAAGGTGTCAATTTGTCACTGTTAACACTTCATCTAACAGTACAGAGGTTGTCTGGCGTCCCCCAGGGATCTGTATTGGGTCTACTTTTATTTATATTATTTATTAATGACATTGTTACAGGTCTTTCAGTCAGTGCGAAGCTGTACGCGGATGATTGTATTTTGTACAAAGAGGTGTCTTCAGTTGATGACCAAGTGTGTCTAAATAATGATTTCGCAAAAGTGATTGCGTGGTGTAATGAATGGCAGAAGTGTGTTAATTTTTTGTTTTTATGATGCACATAAGAAATGGCCTCTTCACTTTGTGTACGGTGCTAGCAACATGTCATTAATGGAGGTAATAGAGTATAAATATTTGGGCCTACGGATTACTAACAACCTTTCCTGGACAAAACACATAGATACTGTTGTAGCAAATTCAATGCGCAAACTCTTTTTTGAGGCATTCACTGAAGTCTGCCCCCTCCAGTGTTTGTCTATTAGCATACAATTCCCTCATCCGGGCCGCTCTTAGAATATGCCGTAATTATCTGGCAATTATTTGGGACCCTTTCACTTAACTCATACGGCCGTGCATCTGTAAGTGAGCTCATGAAACGCAGTGGATTACCCCCTGTAGGTAAGTACAATTGGGTCTACTTTTATTTTTATTTCAGCTCATAAAAGGTTACTATAATATTAATACTTCTAATTACTTTGTTTACTCAGGTTATAACACGAGACAAAGGCACAATCTGACAATAACTCCCTTGAATGCGCAAAATAACTGCTTCAAATATTTTTTTCCTAGGATAATTACTTAACAGCGAAACTGTTACTCAGAGTAGTGTAAGGATATTTGGAAAGTACCTGCAAATGTTAAGAATTTTATGAATTTGAGTTGTTTATATGCTTGTTAAGAAATGTTAATAAGCACACATTTATTTTTTCCGATAGCAATGATTATTTTTTCTAATTGTCATTAAAATGTAATTTTAGAAAATATGTTTGCATTGTTATACAGGTGTACTCTGCGCTCAGGAGAGTCCTGGTTTTAGGTTCTGCAATTGCAATTTCGGTGTGCATTAATTCTCATTGGCATTGGCGAAACATGTAGTAAATGGATTCAGATATTCATTCATGGTGCTTTCTTTTACAGCACTGAGAATTAGTTGTGTAACGTGAAATCGGATAAGTATGCATAGCTGGTAACTAGGTATGTGTGGTTTAATGCTCTATGGCTGCACATGGACTTTGCTTCAGTGCATTGACTCAGTGGTTAGGGCACTCCTGAACCAAGGACACAGGGTCGAATCTTAACCGTGATGGCTGCTTTTCAAGGAAGGAACAAAGCAAGGCATCTGTGTAGTGTGCGGTGGCTGAGAATGCCATGGGCACTGGCAGAATTTTGTCTTCAGGGGGTGGGTGGTTACCCCCCCCCTTGATTTTTTTTTTTTTGCCATTAGGGTTGGAATAAACATTCCAGAAAATTTGTTGTCATTAATGTCAGCAGGAAAACTGAGTACTAGTAGAGGAGGCTGCTTGGAAGGGGGGGGGGGGGCTACTTTTGCACCCCTGCCGACGCCCATGGAGCATGTTGGGACTCCAGATGATGGAAATTTCTGGAGCCCTCCACTATGGCGTTCTTTATGGCCAGAGTCACGGGATGTTAAGCCCTATTTAAACCAAATCAAACCTGTACATTGGCATTGAGAGAGGCTTTCGGAAGGCTCAGGGTTAATTTAGACCTTAATGTGCACTGGTGTTGTGCAGCACTGGGGGGTTTCCATTTTGTCTGTGTTGAAATGTGGTTGTCATGATTGTGATTCAGTCCCACTTTCTTGGTCTCAGTAGCTGATAAATAACTGCATATAAATCTTGATCACATTATCATGGCAGTGGTGTGCAGATAAAATGTTTGTGCATATAGTATTTGTTGCTGCTCTTCTTGTCATCTTGCTCTTAATGTTGTTTCAGCAACGAAATGTGGATGAAAATGTTCATGTGTTCACAGCAGAGCTGGAACAGCGGGATAGGATGCTTGAAGAGGGTCGGTAAGTTGATAGTGTTTTAGGCTCTTAGGTTTGTCTTTTGTTTTAGCTTTAGATTACCTGAAGTCCAAATGGTTGCGCACGTCTTAACTGCCATAGCTGCATCAACAAGGTGGCAGTTGCTTTCATCTTTATCCTCTTCTTGCTTTATGCTGTAAGGACTATAGCACTCTAATGACGTGCTTATTCCTATTGCAGTAGCTACCTTCCACTGTGGACATGAACTGCCACTGTGTCCCAAAGCCATGGTGGAGACAAACTAGTAGTTCTCTACCATTAGCTGTGGCTGCATGTTTTGTTTAGTATTGATGCTGTGGCCCATTGTTATTATGATCACCATTTGACACTGTTCTACAAGCAAATGCATGCTTGTAAACTGCAGCCAGCTACCTTAAAATATTGGCCTAAGTGGGCTGTTCATTTTTCATCGGGAACAATTTCTAACTAGTCGGTGCACCTGTAATGTAGCTTATGGCCTTTTAGAACACATTAGTGCTGCTGTAAAGACATTTGTCACAGACCTTAACTGAGCTAGCAGTTGACCAGCTGAATGGTCATCTCGGCAAATGAATCCTGTGCTGCTCTTGTAGTTTTTTCTTTTTATCAAGCATTCTGGACAAAGTGTTATAAATATTGTCACGTGGTGGTAACCAGGGTCGATGACACAAATGAAGACACAGGCTTGATGGTACGGAAATTAACTCTTTATTGGGCTGACTTGCGCTCGCAAAAGAACTAAGCAACTCGGCGGCGGTGATAGCAGCAAACGTGTTGGTCGATCGTCGAACAAAGAATGCCCATCACACTCGTCAACACTCAGTTTAAAGGCTGCACAGAACAATCTAGATAACGTCGCAAACAGCTACCAGCACGGGCTGGAACATTGTGGAAAGACACCCGAGTGGCCGGAACCTTCGAGACAGATCTCAGTGCATCTTGCGTTACAACGAAACTGATAAAGGTGTGACTCGCGACATCGAGCATTAACAAAGATTACGGAACTGATACGCGGTCCAGAACCAGAGTGATAAGCCTGTATGCCGGCGGCTGCTTAGTATATTTTTGTTTTTGAAATTTTGAAATCTAGAGGGATCAAGGTTGGAATACTTTGATAGTAATATAGTTGGTCTAGAAAATTGTCACGTGTGACTTGCCAGATTCTCTTAATTCTTTTCTCATAGTCTGTTCAGGAATTGGGAAAGGCAACAGGCCTGAAATTACTATGAAAACCCACATATATTACGAGGTATTTTTTTCCTGGTTTTATCATGTCAGACTTTCACCTCATATGAAAAATTAGCAGTTCAGGCCTTGTTATTAATCAGCGCTATCAGCATCAAGATTCCAGCGAGAGGAGGCGCTGTCTAGTGATGGCTGTCGGCTGGCCGTTTTGATGGTTTCGGTTTCACCACGCTGACCCTGCAATCTTTGTGACCACGCTGCCCGTGACACGCACACAGCCAGAAGCATTTCAAGCACACCTCGCACGATCCCTCACATCTCGCACGGGTCTCCCTACGGGCCCTCGGACGCTTGACCAGCATTCCCAAGGAGCGCCTCAGCTGCGCTTTTGAGAAGTGCAGGATACCAAACTTGTTTGATTTCATACAAAAATCATACAATACACATACTAGATGATGACGATCGCAAAAACTGAATAAGAAAAATCTTCCAGGGTGCCAGACGCAAACAGATGCGAGTGTAGTGCATGATGGCCAGCAGCTCGTGCGCTGCTGTGCCGCATCTGAGCTGGATGTGATCTACTGGTTTTAGAACAGCCAGAGGACCTATTAACGGGGTGAGCGTGAGGTGCTTCTTATCACGGCATGTGAAATTCTCCGATCACGCGTGTCTGCACGAGAAGGGGAGTGATACAGTAGCACATGAAGGTTCGTTGCACTATTGACACCTGCTGTGGGATTGCGTTGGACGCAGAAGCGTGCAGCGAGTACGATTCGTGGGGCAGCCACGAAATGTAGTGCAAAGAAATACTTCTGCTGATCTTTCCTCGCTCGCATTATATGCGGGTCCATATTATACGCAGGTTTTTATGATATGAGTGACAATAGCTTTTCCTGGTATGCGCAGTTTTTATGTCTGAGTGGTTGAAAATTGTAACATCGAAACACCAGTATTTTTTCAGGTAACTATTTGAGGAATTGGGATTGCATTTTTTTCTTCTATCTTCACGAGAATGTGGGAAAGACATGCTACCAAGCTTATTGCACTGGTCTGAGAAATATCATTTACTGCGTTCGTTAACAAACATAAAAAGGCACAAAAGTTGTTACGTGAAGAGTGCTAATTTCGCCTGGAACAAAGAAACTTCTGTCTGTAGTAGTTATTGAACAAGCAGAATTAGGGTTTCCACAATTGTGCGTATAGTGACTGAAAAGGTTACATTTATTGTGGCTCCCTTCATAAAGAGTTTGAAGCAATGTGTTTAGCAATAACTAATTTTTCTGTAGGAAAAAAATGGAGGAACTGGAGAAACATATAACTAAGTTGACTCGTGAGAAGTGTGCAGTGGACAATGAGCTGCGCAAGTGGAAGGGGGTGAGTAACCGTATGCATTTTTGACGCTTATAATCTTGCACTTTGATTGCAGCCTGAAGGGTCACTGAGCCTAGCATCCGTTGAGTGCAGATATATGCATGCATCAGGGCCAAATGCAGATGCAGGCACGCAGGTCTCACCAGTGCCATGGCTGCTACTAATTTATAACGAAAGCCCTTTTCAAAAGTTACTGTGACTTTTCTTGGCATTTCGCTGTTTAGTATACAGGACACATAGCTTGGCAGGGTAGGAGCCCAAAACATCTTGCAGCAGAGCGGCAGCTCATTTTCAATCTGTCTGCAAGACAAGGTTGTTTGGTGTGACCTAAAGAGAGTGCAGGGGCAATTTTGCAGCATCAGTGCAGGCAACGTGTACTAATGTTTGGCTGCCCTGCTACCCCAAGCAGGTGGAATTAGCAGTGGCTTAAACAATTTGAAGGGTGTTGACGGGTGGCATGCTGTTTCTACTGTTTATAAGTGCCAAGCTACACTTCGTTATGTCAGTCTGTTCATGAAATGGGCATAATTTTGTCAGCCTGCTATACTTGGAGCCAACCTTTTTTTTAATAATTTTAATAATTGCATGTGCCCATTACTGCAGTGATTAATGCAGGTGAATGTGTGGGCTGACTGGTGACCTCAAAACAAGCCACTACTGTAAGCAGGGATGCTGCTTCATGCTGAATGCTGATATGAAGGCCATTTATTGGTGAAAGGGAATGTGTTAAATGCAAGTTCTTGTGATTGCATTGTAGGTTTAATTTCTTAGAAATTTTGTTGGATTATAGATGTTTGCATTGATCCGTGTTTCGTTTTTAGTTGTGTTTGACGTGTAACACCATATAAATTGAACTGTTGTTTTGTCCTTTTAATGTAGCTTTGTTTATTGGTCTTACAAATATTACATGATTTTCAGAGGACAACGCTCTCCGACTCTGTCCATGATGAGGATTCAAAGATCGTAAGCACAACGCCTGTTCTTGCCAGTTTCAGCGGAAAAGAGTTGCCCTAACTTTGGGCTTTGACTGAACTCACTGTTGGCAGGGGGTCACCGTGGAGTAATTGAGACTGAGGCATGGGTAGACTAATAGGTGATTGCGTGGGCTGACTGGTGACCTCAAAACCAGCCACTACTGCAAGCAGGGATGCTGCCTCATGCTGAATGCTGATGTGGAGGCCATTTATTGGTGAAAGGGAATGTGTTAGATGCAAGTTCTTGTGATTGCACTGTAACACCTGATAAATAGAACTATTTTGTCCTTTTAATGTAGCTGTGTATATTGGTCTTACAAATATTACATGATTTGCAGAGGACAATGTTTTCTGACTCTATCCATGACGAGGATGCACAGATCTTAAGCGCAATGACTATTTTTGACAAGCAGGAGCTGGAAGACAAAGTAAAGGTATGCATCAGATAATATCATTGGCTTTGCGGGCATCTAATTCTAGTTTATTCTCGATGAGATGCCTGCTGTCTTTTTATTTCTTTGCTGCAATGTTGGTTTTTTTTTCTAGCTCTCCACAAAGGAAGTCCTGCATACTTGGTACATGTGTAGTGCACTTAATGTACTCCTAGATGCCGTGCACCATGCTGTGTGTATATGTGTGGGCGAATGCACATCTTTTTCCAGACAAGTTAGCTTAAGATAAATCCACTGAAAAAAGATTTTCAAATTACTGGCTTCATGCTTTTTGGCCTCTGAGATTAGAGGCATCACAATATGAGCCACTGATTCCTTGAACTGGGAAGAGCAAAGGAGACATTAAGCTGTACCATATTTTGTTGTTGTATTTGTTGTTGTGCGTGTTTTTATCGCTGTTGTATGAATGTTGATAATGGTCTTGTGGTAGGATGCCCTTTACATTCTAAAGGGCCGCGTTCAATCAATAGTGCTATCGGGTATTACTGGTCTCCTAAAGGTAACCAAATTCCTTTGGCTTTATCCGCAGAAAAGCACATCAGGACGAGGAAAATTTTGTACCCATTAGGAAGCCAGCGAGTACCAAACAGTACTTGGGATCAAACCCACCACCTCCTGAATATAAGGCAGATGCTCTAGCACAAGCTGTTAATGTATGATGATTTATAGGTCGTAACATTGCTGGTTACAACTTCGTGCTAACAAATTGTACGAAATATGTGCATGTCTTGTGTCACAAGCTGTCCATCTGGAACTTCTTTTAACAACAAAGCTCGAGCAAATAAACCACTAATCCTTTCTTTTGAACAGGCATACCAGGAATTAAACATACTTGACTCACTTCCAGATTTTGCTTGGAAACCAAGCCCACTGCACCCTGGTACCATATCCCCTCTGTATGAAACTTCACAATAACCTGATTTCATCAGAAAAAAACACTACCTGAACACATAGTACTGGAGTTCTTGGCACTAAATGAAAAATAAGATTATACAGCATTCTATACAGATGGTTCTAAGACGGCGCGTTACATTGGAAGCGCTGTGATTCAAGGTAAATGGGAGCTCTGCCGCAGCACCCGATAGTGGGACCACTGCGCTGCGCAGACAAGGCAAAAGCTATTCGTGTTCATGGTTGAGCTAGGGGTGCTCCAAAGGGTCAAAGCTCGCTTGACGCATTACATTGAAGGATGAGGAATGTGCGGAGCATACTCGATGACACAGGTGGCTAATTGATGGCTCATTGCGTATCGCCACCGGCACTGGCCAGTAGTGAGCGAGCCTTGCCAAACCAGGCCCTTACGCGGGGTTTCGAGCAAGCATACAAAGTGCACGCTCGCTCACTACCTGCGGTCTCCCGGTGGGAAAAATGTATGTGCCTGCTGCTGGTCGAGTCAATGGCAGTCTCTCCATTCGCTTCCTGCGTGCGGCCTCATGTTCTCAGAGCTCTCATGTTCTCCGAGCAGTTCTCGGAGACCCTCCCTTCGGATAGGGGCAGCAGCATGATGCCGCCCTCTCCCTCTCGCAGTGATCCTTCAGGGTCTTCAACGAGCAAAACAGACGGCAGCGCCTGCGTGTTCTGCGTCGCTCAGGGAGCACAGTCCCCACATCCCCTTCTACCTAAATGCCCCTGTCACAGTCAAATGAGCTGCCCACCTTTCGCTATGTACCTCTAGCCCTCAAACATACTTACACAACATTACTGACAGCACTAAAACAACAAAACACAACACATGCGGCCCATACAAGGGAATTGCTCAAAATAATTCACAGTGCATGAGGATACAAAGAACTAATCACTCAAAAGTAAAAATTATTTACGTATCTACAATACAAAGGTATGCTTGCGCACTAAGCACCGATCGGACTGCGCTCGACGGGAGGCCAGTGAGCTTTCGGCACAATTGCCTGCTGGAGCCGCAATATCTCCGGCAGACAGCTGGCAACGGCTCATTCATCGACGATACGCTCGCCAGACACCTATTGCCGAGAAAATAGGTTTAATTCCAGGCTGTGATGCAGGCATCTTCGCGCTGGTAGCTTCTCTGTGCCACCAATGCGGCATTGTCCTCTTTCACATCACACAGCCAGGAGCTTCCGCACACACAGACGTCCTATCCCCACTGTGCGCAGGCATCACTCAAAAAACGCACGCATGGAAAGGGCCCTACCCTTTTCCAGTTCCAAGGGGCTAAAAGCCAAAAAAACAAAGGCACTGAACAGGAAAAATAATCACAATCGGGCTAGGAAAGTTGTGTTTTTATCGGTGTGTGGTACTTCATCCACATACCGCGGGTTTGAGCCGGAGCAAGCTAAGGGCACAGCCAGCATGCACTGCGCGCCTGTGCTTCTGCTTCAAAGGAAGCAAGAGCACAAGTTCTAAGCACAAGAGTTTATTATATGGAAAGCAGTCTCTTGCAACCCTCAGCTCTGCCGCGGCGCTGCGCACGCTAAGCAAAAGCTACTCATGCATTCGCGGCAGAGCTAAGGGTGCTCTCATGCCGCGCAGCAAACCGCGCGGCAAACAAATGCATTGAGGAAGAGTTTATCGGAGTGATTATTCAGTATTTCCCATTAGCAGAATTGCAAAAAACTTTGCACTCTATGATGGTGCTATCTTTTTGTGTCATACACATGGAAAAATAAGAAAGCGCTGTTGCGACCTTACAGTGGCTTACGCAGCGGCTAAAGAAGCTGGAGGATGAGGAAGTTCCCACTTTGAGGCAAAAGTTGGACAAAAGGACTTCTGCTCTGCGCACCCTATCGGCTCATACAGCAAAGCAGGAGGAGGCTATGAAGTTTCTTCTCAGTGCAAAGAAAATATTGTCCTTTACACAGCCCAAGACAGAGGCCTTCCTGAAGCTTCTTGATGACTCCCTAGCAGCAGGTGACCTTCATGGGACGTTACAAGCCAAGATTGACTTCCAAAGGGAGTTAAGCAAGGTGCGGTTGCCCTGTTTTGCGAGCTTCATTTATTAGGTCTGCATGTGTTTCATATTGGACAATTTACTGCAGAATCTAGTGATTTCTTGGTACCTTTTCAGCTAGGGAATTCTTTCGGAAATAGCCTGAATATGTTAAGAGATTAGGTTAATGCTTTCTCGTTGCTGTCCGGTCCAGATACTAGTCTTGTGTTCGGTGGTCATTAATGACTTGTAGGAAACTGCCTTTTCGTCAAGGTTTTAAGTAAAAAATGACGTTTTTAAATAGAGTATAAAGGGGCAGAAGCTGAAATTCGCATGCTGCTCTCTGGTTTCTGAGTTATATCTGAGTGCATTTTGTTTTGCTAGTTTTCCTTCTTTCCTTTTATACACTGGCCACTATCGGATTGAGCAGCCTGCTGTGCACGACATGCTTAATTTCTTAACTCTCCCCTCTGCTGGTCACAACTTTCTTGTCTAGTGCATTTCTTTATTGTTCTCTAAGACATTTGGGGGGTAGGTTCTAGTCTGGGCTTTGCATGGAAAATTTCTTGCAATCTACAAAATTTCCTTTTTTGTAGTTTTTTCCGTATTGAGGCAATTATTGGTCAAAGAGCAGTGCTATGAGTATTTGTGCATTCTTAAGACTTTTGATCTCTAATTTTTGATCTCTAATGTGTCCATTGAAAGTGCATACTTATGTTATATAGAAACATTGAGATAAGTGTCATAAAATACAGCAAACAGCATTTTGTAAGGGGTTGTGTGGGATGCATAACATTCTTAACTGAACACATGGGCACTTGTTGGAAAAGATTCTTTGCTGCAGCTCGAGATGTTAAGTGGGAGGCTTAGCGCGGAACAGACAAGGACAAGAGAGCCGCGCTAAGCCTCCCACTTATCATGTATTACCAACTAGCCCAGAACTCTACTTTGCTCAAGCTCGAGATGTGCAACAACAAAAGAGGCAGATTTAGAAATAACAAGGCCTCACTGCCTCGAAAAATGAAACCCAAGCTAGGTTTGGTGCAAATGCCCTCACAAGGCCAGTTTTTCATGCTGCATGTTTGTCATTGTCTTCAGATGTGTCTGAAGTTTAGTAAAATCTTCTTAATTCAACCCCCATTAAATTCAGATAATTGATAAGCTTATGGCATCAGCCACTCATTTAGACATGCGAGTGGTCTTGCATTGGTCATTTCAGACAGATGGTCACATTGAGGTAGGATCTGCAAGGCCAGTGATTGTCCAAAAAGACCTTCCCAAGCCTGAATGTAGTAGAAGGGCAGTATGATGCAATTGCAAAAAAATCATTTTTGCACAGTTTTCATTGAACAATCAGAGGACCATTGCCAGTTTTTTCATCAGGTAAAATTGCTGCACTGGGAAATATTTTCTTCTATTATTTTTGAAGTTTAGCCATTCAGTGATGTCGTTTGTGGGGTTTATATGGTTATATGGCTCGGTTAAAGCGGAGCTTTGTAAGTTGGCAAACATCGCATCATCGCAAAGGTGGCAGTGAAAACAAAGAGGTGCCATAGTGGAGTGCTTCGGACTTTAGTGGTCAAAAGTGCTCTCTTTGGCATTGGCAAAAGCTGAAACCACAGAATAAACTAAGGGCAAAAGCCAATGTTTTTACTTTCAAGCCGAACCTGTGGAAATACCAACTGGGGTCCTTTAACGTGCACCAACATCACACAGCACACGAGCGCTCACTTTTTGCCTTTGTCGAAAGCGGCCGCTGTGGTCTGGATTCGATACTGCATTCTTGGGCACAGTAGCGAGTGCCCTAGCCACTGCGCCGCCACGGCGCTGCCCATGTTGGGATAAGGCCTTAAGATTTTTTTCTCTTTCAGCAGTGCCTTGAGATTCTAGTAAATATGGTTTAGCTCTGTTGAGAAACCAGCGCAGTACTGACTTTTCTAACCATGTATCCGATTGGAAACTTCGGGTCAAGTAAACACATAAGCACTTTCAATCCTTATATTATGGTGTGCTGGCTTGTAATTTTGTTTAGAAAAAAGGTTCCATGTACTATTTACATGCACAGATATATCCATGAAGCTAACTGTAGTTATAGTCTTAAATTGTGTTAAGGTGGCACAACTGATAATTTAGATTTCAGATAAAATTGCTTGACCTTGCATCTAACATTGCTGGCAGCTAACATTGCCGAATACTAACTGGACGTAGGGCTTACTGACAGACTTAATTATGTAGCACTCATTGCATCACTCTTGACTTCTCCAGCATTGAAGTGGTTCTAAATGTTTTATTGCTCTAAGGTTGGTAATTTTAGTGCTCCGAAAATTGCTCATCAATGTCGACGTTGAAACTTTTTTTCCCCTGCATAATGTGTATGATTGTACTATTTCGCACAAATATGTTATGTCGATAGTCATAACATAGCTACAAGTGTGCAGTTTTTAGTAAAAAACAGGGTACCTATACTTCTCACGTGCCTCAACATTTGCTGGAACTTGATTTATATTACAGATTTTCAAGGAGCAGAGCATATTCCAACGAGACTCCACTGAGCAGCGATGTTCAGACGCTCTCAATGATCGAGTAAGGAAAGAGGAGGCTGAACTTCTTACTACAGAGAACTTGAATGAGGCAAGTTCTTTTCACATGAATTTTTGTAGCAAGAGCTACATTTGCAACAGTCTTGCCATTTCGCCGTGCCTATCCAGTGCCTGTCTATGCCTGCCTATGCCTGCCTATGCCTGTCCGAAGAGCCCAGAAAGAATTCGTGGGAGGCGGTAGCTGGCAGCTAACATTGCCGAGTACTAACTGGACGTAGGGCTTACTGACATTACGTTTGGCAGGAGCTGCCAACTCGGGCCTCTTCATCAATATGGGAGGGTGATATCACCATCAGCCTGCCAAAACCCTTGCATTCACATTATCCCTAGGTCATGCAGGCACATTTATACGGCTCGGTTAAAGCAGAGCTTTAACCGAGTGCGAAGGTGGCAGTGAAAACAAAGTGCCATAGTGGAGGGCTGACCACCGCGCGATAGAGGCTTTGGCCTCATCGCACTTTAGTGGCCAAAAAGTGATCCCTTTGGCATAAAGCTGAAACCACAGAATAAACTACTAAGTGCAAAAGCCATGACTTTACTTTCTAGCCGAACCTAAGCATAAGCATAGTCATGCAGATAGCTCTTGTGTAACTCCAGGTTTAGCCACAAGCTAAACCAGAGCTAATTTTTTTAATGAATTGCATGAACTCTTCTTTTTACATGAATTTCTTTAGAGCAGTGTGTATTAATCACTGATGTATAGAAAATGAGGTGAAAAAGAACAAAGATGTCACACTACTGTGACATCTTGTTACAAAGGGTGATCTGTATTGGGTTGGCTTGTACCTTCAAGGAAGGGAACAATTTGGCAGAACTGGTTCGAGCAGATTTTTTTTTTAGGTTTGCTTTCGATTTAATTGTGTGATGAAGTCTCAGTGCCACCTTCTCATGGGGGTGTAGATGAGTAGCAGTAACACAGTAACCGTTTCGTGCAGGAAAAACTGGTGGTATTCTTGAAGGGTAATCTATCGGCTTGCTCTTGCTTACGTTCGTTAGCTTTTAGATGCCCCTTTAACACAGTGAAGGCATTGGCCTTTCAATGTAACAGTAACTGTAAAAGCCTAGAATTGAAGACATGAATGATGCAGCTAGGAGTTTGTTTTTACTCCAGATAGCATGTTTTTCAACAAACTAAAATCTTTAGCTTTTGAATTAGTGCAGTTTGGTAGTTAGTGCTAGTGGGGAATTCGAACCTGGGAGCAAGACACTGCCATATCAGCAGTATTCACACGGGAGAGCCTTTCGGGGAGGGGGTGCGAGGGCAACGCCGGCCGGCGGAACCCCCTCCCTTGCTCCTGTATTCATACAGGCAACGAAGTACGAGAGGGGCGTCACTGTTGCTAGACGACAGAGGCTTGGTGCGTGCCGAGGAGAGCAGTGTCTGCGCTGCCTGCCTTGCCCTTTCGCCGCAGCCGGGTTCAATTTACATTGTTGACAGGTTTACGATAAAGTAGTGAGGATATTTTATATATAATATCACATCAGTTCAGTGTCAAAATAAGAGCATAGAGACAAGGTAGGCATCATAACGCATACTCTCGTTCTTTTTTTCCATTACTACTAGATCCCTAGATGAGGAGTGCAGTTACTTCAAAATGAAATGAAATCGCAATACTACAATGCTCGACAAAGATTAAAAGGCTGCTAGCCGCAGCTTGAAAAACTCCCTGTACCTATTCTTCACATGCCAACAGGGCTTGAGATTTCTAGTTTGTGCTAAAATAAGCAACATATTAGAACAAATAATTACATACCGCATAAGTCAGTTGCATTAACTAGAAAACGTCTAGAAAAATGTTACATCGAAAGGTGAGGTATTACAGCTAATTATTTTGCATGTTTTTCTATGGTCATGCCATGTTTCGCGAGAATGTTCAGTTGCTTCGGAAAGTTGCAGCACAATGATTGCGTATAATTAGTGGTGGTACAGAGTGGCAAGACCAAAAGTTGTTCCCTTGCATTGGATAAGCAGGCTTGAACCAAATTAAAAAGAGCATTTTAAGCACACAGTCAATGTTACCAAAAGAGCAGTTTTATACATGCGTACCTGACGATAAGTATGCATCAGTGTGGACATGTAACGGCGTGTTATGTTGGTTATTGCATTGCAGACGCAAAGGCTGTACGTGATAAATGATTGAAGGAAAACTAGATTCATTATTTCATTTTGGTTTACTACGAACACTTATACTAATTATTCGTCCCACAAAAATAGAGGGTGACTTACGACTGTCCACTTGAACAGTTAAGGTAAATATTTTACGTCAATCTATAATGAATGCATCCCATTCCACCCCTGTTTACTATTAGGAGACAACCCACTTCTTGAAATTTCATCTGTTTTTAGTTTTCTTAAAGAGTTGGGGATTCTAAATAAGCTGTAATTTGTGTTTGGCGCATGATGGCCTTAGTTGCCTATGTGCCAAAAAATCCAACACACACAACTTCACTATGATCTTCCACACATACTCGAGGTTGCTTTATTGCACTCCGTATCGCGACCGACATAGGGGGTACTCTTCAGCCAGTGAAAATGCTTCTTGGTACATAATAATAAGCTCTGTCAAATTAAAGGGGCACCCTACCACACCACAACCAGCTACAACAACGCGCTTCCCGCAGAGCGCAACCTGCGAAGTTGCAAGGAGAGCGAAGAAAAGGCTGTGGACACCCCTCTTCTCGGGGGAGGTTTTGTGCTAACCAACAAGCCCCTCACTCCTGAGGGGCCCCCGGGAAACCGGTTCAGGTGCCCAAAGGCAGCTCGTTTTAACATCGGGGCCCAGAAGGGTGGGTTTCTCTCCCGTGTGAATACCCCTTAATGCATTGCAGTGGCTATGGCGCCAAATTCGAACTGCCTGTTCTACTTTGCCATGTCATGCATTTTATTTTGTTTTGTCGCTCTTAAAAATATCATGCAGTTGGTAACGGCTGTGCTTTTTCTTGCAGCAAGCTGTGAGGCAAAATGTTATGCAAATGCGGACGGAGTAAACAAAGATCTCTGCACAGGCTGCACGACCCTTCCATTGCTGGCTTCGCAGGTCGCGGCTCGATGTTACCTCCCCATCTAAATTAACTGGTGTGAGCTTGCCGACATTCGAATTAATGAGCTTCCGATGCCATAAGTTTACGTGAGCGTCAGCTGGACTGTGCTTCTTGTTCGGTGGTCAAAATAGATATTACCATGCTCCCTTTGTCAGCAGTGGTGTCACAGCCATGCCATTTGTTTTGGTTATTAACATATGTCACTCTGCACCATAATACTGTGGAACATTGCTATAGATCTCAGGAGGGCGTGAATAGTATTTGTATCCACCCAAATTGGCATCATTTAAAATGACCAAAATTCGCATGGAGAAGCATGCAAATTTCGTTCCTGCAGACCTCTCCTCAATTGACAAGATGCATTTGTGGGCACATGCCACCGCTCGCTGCTTGCTGTAAGTGACTGATGACTGCATTGTATGGTTCACTTTCCACCGCCTGCTTGTGATGTTTGCACTGAGCAGGCTACTGCTTGTGTTGCATACGACGTGACTATCGATCATGTATTGGCTGCATACGAGCAGCTCTCGGTGGTGAAGGTGCAATTGTGGCTTTTGTGTTTTTGTAATCTGTAGTGGCATGGGAGGCTATTAAAATTGCCTGAAGTTCTCCACATTTTTAATAAACAATGCACTCTAACCAGAAGAGGATTTTACAAATTCATACCATGCCAATATTCATGTCAATCATAGTTGTATATTATGGAAATTTCACTACAGATTTTATACCAGCTGTTTTCAGGCTAATTCGATGTGACTGTGTGCATTTTAAATTCTAAAGTATTTTTTACTCATGTTTTTATTGCCTTGTCATAGGGTCGTAATTAATTACTGCCTCTTATTCTTTGCAGTGTTTCAAAACTGACGTAAATGTCCAGAAATCTCGCCTTGAAACTGCTCAGATAAGGTGCGCAGAACTTCAGAAGGAGCTGCACAGAGCTTCAGAAGTTCACCGCAAAATATGTGCAGAGAAAGACAAGATTCTAGATTCTTTGCAGAAGAAAGTGCAAGAAATGGAAAGTCATGTGGAGGTGGGGGCTTATTCCTTTTTTTCTTCACTATACTAGGTTTACATAAATTTTAGTTAAAACCGAATGGTAGCCAGTTCTGAATAATTTTGAACATGCATGAGGGACATGCATGCTCCATCCACTTGTAACCGCACCTGGCGACTCAGTCATGAAACAGTGCTACAAAAAACTTTTTACAGAAGCATGCACCCATGGACTTCTACTACCAACACTATGACCAGACCCATGTTAAGAATCAGAGGTGATGCTCGCAAAAGCATTTAACATAGTTCTTGCAAAATGTGCTGCTCAGGCTTACAGTTGTTCCTGCCTCATTGTTGTATTACTGGTGTTTGAAGGTGCTTACTTCAGAGGCCTTCCTTACTTCAGAGAGCAGCCTTCCTTGCACAGTACCATTTGTTTTGTTATGGTGTACAGCTGGCATTGGCAGGACTTAGTTTTTTACATCACCTTGTTGGGCTGTTCGGTGGATGGCTGCCACTGTGGCCAAGTTATGTTTTTATGGCTGCCTTTACTGTTAAATGAGTGCTCTTGAAAGAGAGGGCACTATAATCAAAGTGCTTTGTTTTAGTTTTTTTCTCGACTGCTCGACTGATTTCATCATTCATAGTAAATAAGCTGTAATTTGTGTTTGGCGCATGATGGCCTTAGTTGCCTATGTGCCAAAAAATCCAACACACACAACTTCACTATGATCTTCCACACATACTTATATATAAAAAAGATATGCTTATATATATGCTTATATATAAAAAAGATGGGGATACAAGGGAAAACTAATCGAGCACATAATCCTTACCTTACATTTTTCGCAGGTACTCAACACAAGAAAACCTCATAAACTTGGTAAAGGAGTGAAAAATAGAATCTGCTATGTTAAAGCACGGTATAATCTCCGCCATGCTGAAGAATCTTGTAAGAAATGTGGATGGTAGCTACAGTCCATATACAGTTCTTTTGTTGACCTGACACTGACAGAAGTAATAGGTCAGTGGTGCAAAGTGATCCCGTCCAGCGGCAGCATAGCATGCAGGCACCAGGGGTTGATCCACATTTAGGTTCTTATTTTGCTTTACCTCTGTGTTTAGTGCTGTGTTATACTTAATGCTGTGCCAGTAACAGCTGCTAAAAGCATGTCATGCTGAAAAACTACAGAGTGGTAATCTTCTCTTGGAAGCTTACACAATTGCCTGTATAAGAAATTTGTGGGAATAACATGCTTTGGAGAAGGCCCAGTAACTATCGCCAAACACTGGTCGCTGAATGCTCTTCAGGGAGTCATTTCAGATGGTGACATAAAATTGACATAAAAACACAAATGACTAATGCTTATATATAAAAAAGATGGGGATACAAGGGAAAACTAATCGAGCACATAATCCTTACCTTACATTGAGCACACTGCCTTAAGCTGTGGAGGTAGGGCACACAAAGATCAGAGATTATGCCTACAAAATCCATTTCGCCGCTTCGGATGCCATAAGTATGGCTGTGGCGTACCTGCCGAGGCCAGCTAATGTGCAAAGTGTGCATTCCACGAGCATCTGGCCGATAACTGTGAAGCTGAAACACATCACTGCATGAATTGTGAGGGCTGTGATGCTGCTTACTCACTGACCTGGCCAACATGGAAAAAAGATATCCTAACACTCAAAGTTAAAGAAAATCTAACCTACAGGGAAACATGCGAGCAACTTTCGTCTTTAAAAAAAAAAACCCACAGAATCACAGCGGTCTTTGGTGCCTGCCGAGGCCACATGCAGCGAGTCTTGGTTAAGGCCATCTGCATCCCAGATGGAATAAGCGAAGGTAGTCCGGTGCCATCAATGTCAAAGACAGTGGGGCTCCTTGGAGGGAACTGAAAAAAAAAAAACGCCCCAACATAGAGGGCCGAAAACAACAAAAGCTTTCCACTTTACTGATATAAGATGGTTTTCTTGACAGTTTTACCCTAGCTTATCGCATTATGCATACAGGTGGCATTGTCATCATAGCAGAGAATGGCATTGCAGTTAATAAACATCGCCTTAAAGCTCAGTCAACATAGTGGCAGCCACCTTACTTGTGCATAGAAAAATATGTATTCTACTGCTTCGTGTATTTTGAGCCATGCCTGACAATAGCTTTGTGATCTACAGTACAGTACAGTACAGTACAGTACAGTACAGAGCCATATTTGATAGTTGCAGGTTACTAAATGCACGCTCTTCTTTTTTGGCAGAGTGGAAACCTTAGACCAAGTTATGGAGTTTTTTATTCTCAGTAACAATGTTTGCTAGCTTAACACAGGTCCTACATACTCCTCCCTGAGGTTGAGGAAAATGAGCTGTATAGATTTGTTTTAGTTCATCATCAATGTTTATTGATCTTAAATATGAAATTTTAGATAATTCATATGGGAGTAATCTGCGACATGCTAACCACAACGTATGGAAGCTACGCTTCGCTGACTGGCCACTGTTTTAATCTGCAGCCAGTCTTGAGAAAATCATCGGAAAATCTCAGGATAGAAGAATTAGGTGAAAAATTTACAAATTACACTGTTGATGCGGCACATTTAGCCATCTTACTGTCCTCTGAAATTGAGCTGATGTACCAAAGAATGCCAGAAAGCAAGAAAGAAACAAAGTAAAGCCTGGGGAATTTTTCGCAGGTACTCAACACAAGAAAACCTTATAAACTTGGTAAAGGAGTGAAAAATAGAATATGCTATGTTAAAGCACGGTATAATCTCCGCCATGCTGAAGAATCTTGTAAGAAATGTGGATGGTAGCTACAGTCCATATACAGTTCTTTTGTTGACAGCCCATGGTACTCAGGCACTGATATTTCACTTAAATTCCAAAAGCTTAAATTTTTGGACTCGTTTTTTTTTTTTTTTTTTTTTTTTTTTTTTTTTTTTTTCGGCATTATGTAGGTGAGCAGGCATTGTCGCAACCAACTTGGGTTTAAAGGAGTCAGTCGAAGGGACCAGCTGGGCTATCCGTGTCACCATTTGAAGCACAGTTAAACCTGGTTACAACGAAATTTTTGCAACGAGCAGTGAAGTTACATCCAGGTTTTCGTTACATGCAGTTTGCGCGTGAAAACCCAAAAGGACAGTGTAGAATGAAAACCAGATTACGAATTGGTATAAGGGAAAATGGTTGTTTCGTGCTCGCCCACCACCGTTGCCCATGGAAACAGACTGCCAGGAAACAGACAGCCATGTTCCGACAGCGAAAGCAGCGAAGACTGCTGAGATGCGGCGTCGGCGCTGAAACACGGCGCGTTGTATCAACTGCGGTCACTTGTTGCTATAGTAGGCGTTCCTCTCACTACACAGTTCGTATTTTATCATGCTGAAACTTGCGGGGTTCTGCCAAATTTCCACTAACTCAGCAGAGACAGTCGACGTCACAAGTTTGTTATATCAAGGTCAACCGCCACATGTTCCATGGAGTTTTCAAATACATTCACTTCAATGGGGGTGGTGTTGGGGAATTTAAAAGCTTCGTAATATCGAAGAATTCGCTACATGGAGGTTCGTTTACTGTAGTGGAAGTAATGGTACTCTCTTCGTTGCCATCGCAGTGGCCTACAAAGAGCATACAATTGGACTGAAAATGAAGCATGAGGCTCGTTCGTCGCAGCTATGATAGTGCCGCCACCCGTGGTGTTGTGGTGCCTTGGTGCATTTGCGGAGGTTCTTGCTTCATTCATCTTGCAAGTTTCATCTTACGGTCTTTGCAACTGTAATTACCCATGGAAACTGGATGTTTTGCTTCATGCGGTGCATGCACGACCTGGCATGAGCACGACCTGCAGCTGTGTCAGTCATGAAGTGGAGTGGAAATGAAGGAAGCATGAATCTGGCTTAGACAGTTTAACTGGAAAGTAATAGTGAGTATAGCCTAGTGCGATCAGCTTTTACTGGGTGCCACTGCGCATGTGTTGACTGCCTTGAAGGAGTTGCATGTTTCCGCGTTGGGAACAGTCAGCGTGTCTGCTCTTGCGGCCGTGCCCGCATGTGCATTGGTAGCACACGAAAGCAGATCATAGTAGTGGATTGTGCTATGCTAGAACTCCCTATTATCGACATTTAAATGAAACATAACGAGCAGCGAAGTTTGTGATTTTTAAAGCCAATATTTTGCAGAACATATATTTTTTTTCAAGTATTGGATTTTTTACTATTCGGACCATTTCCCAGGTCCACTGCATCTGAAGAATTTATTAGCGACCGTAATTAATAGTTTCTATTAATAGCTTCTTGTGTCCCGCACAGTAGCCAAGAATACCTGTCCTTCCAAGCATGCATACCCATATACCCGGACCCTGCTGCGGTGATACAGGGTCGAATCCCGGCCGTGACAGGCGCTTTTTGATAAAGGCGAAAAGCAAGGCACCTGTGTGCTTTGAGATGTCAGTGCACAAGAACACAGGAGGTCGAAGTTTTTGGAGCACTTCACTACGGCACCCCTCATAGGTCTCTTTGGGATGTTAAGCTCCGTAAACCATATAGTCTGGTTTCATTTCTAATTTCAGTGAACTTTTTTTTTTCGGCATTATGTAGGTGTCACAGAAACAGTCAAATAATGTAAAAGGACAATTATTCAAGGCATGCTTTTAATAAATTACATAAGTGCATTAGCACATTGCATTGGTTTTTTAACAACAAAATTATTTCTTACATTAAAATGTGAAGGCTTTCCTTGTTTTCTAATATTGGTAGGACAGACTAGGCTGTCACTTGTGGAGGCTGTATGCTGTGATTATCTTGGAGCTTTCTACTGATCTACCAGCTGGAAGCTTGGAGGGTGCTGCAGTTGCAGATTTGAAGAGATAGCAGTAATAATACTCAGAGTATTCTTTATTTTAGGCTAATGTCTCTCTGTGCATGCCGTACCACTGGTGTGCTTAGATTTACATGGAATAAGCACAGTGGTTTAGGCTAGTTGCTATCCATGGTGCACAAATTTTTTTGAACTGGGCTCCTCTTTTTCCGTCCAACCTTCATTCTTGCTTGTTCCTTATGCTTGCTTGTCTCATTCGTGCTGAGAGAAATGGGTGCTTAGGTGAAATTCTGAAATAGAATTTATCAATAAAAGTTCATGTCTGGCATACTGTCTTCAATGCTAAGTGTGACTGCTTTTTTTTGCAGGAGGGACAATTGCTGAAAAGCCGGATTTCTGAATTGGAATCTGAATGTAATCATTTGCATAAAGCTGTTCGTGAGAAATCAGGTTTTGTCAATGTAAGTATGAAACTGATTTAAGGTACTTTTTTGATAGCAGGGAGCAGATTCAACTCTTGTGTTGTCAAACTATATGGTCATAGGTGAAATTGAAGTTGGTTTTATGGAAATTATGGAAATTTATGGAAATAAATGCTCTTAAAGGTCCACGGAAACGGCCCCCAAGAAACCACTGATAAACGTGTTCAGTGTGTAGAACACATCCTTTTGAGCATTAATGCAAAGTATAACTCCTTGGAACAAAGCCAGCGATTTATTATTAATTTTTAAAAACAGCGTTTTTTGAAATTCGCGGGCAGAGGGAATGTCTCTTGGCGGTGTCGCATGGAACTATTTCCTAGTCCCGTGACGTCACGGGTCGGTTGACGCAAGCCTTGCTAGAAGCTGCCATTCGCTGCGGTCACTACAACCATGACGTCACGAACACACTTCCGGTAGCTGCGAAAGTCGTCTGCTCGTGCGCTGCTCGAACTCTGTACGGGCTGTTACAGCTCTCCGCCCTTATCAGTTAGGTGGCCATTGCCCATTAAGTGCAACAACCGAAGCGACGCAGGGATCGGCAGAACGAAGCTGCATTTACAAATATCTTATTTATATAACGTGGTTTCAGGAGTATCGGAGTGTCGTCCGACGAGGCGTCAACAGCACGGTCAAGCACCGCACGATGGCAGCACCTCTTTGACTGCCGTAAACATCACCGCTGTGGCCCCTCCTCCCGCATACCGTTCGCGAACGACACGGCGGATCGTTAGCACCGATGTCCGAAATAAAGCGTGCTAAAATTTGTTGCCGTCTGGAATATTGAGCCGAATATCAAGTATGAAGCCCTCGTGAGAATCGCTGACCAGCAGCAAATTGCTGGTAAAAGCGATAGCCATGATACAAGCTAGTTTCTGCTCAAGCCAGCTGCCGCTGGTGCATTTCGGCTGATCCGATCTGCTCGTACTAGCTCTGCGATTAATGCGTCGGCAGAGTTAATCCTATAATTATTTTACTATGGCAGGATAGGAATCACTATAAGGCAGTTTCATAAGTAGACGATTTACGACAGCGTTGATCATGTTCCAAAGCGTCGACCGCCGCGGCTTCGAAGCGAAACAAATAGGCCTAGCGACGACTAGGGACGGTCACGCACGGCGCCGGTGTTCGCCGCGCTCGCACGTTCCACCCCCGCGGTAATTGTGTAACGTACTTCAGCCTGCTCGCGGCATCCCGTGCTGCAAGCGTTGCAAACTCGTGTACTTTCATAGCTAAGGCCGCGTATTTTTTGGCGTTCTACTCAGCAACAAGCCGTTCAAACGATACTGTAGGCACGACAAGGCTTCAGTACGCAGTCTCTGTCGGCCATAATCGAAGACGTCGGGCGGCACCATAATCTATACATCGATCTTTAAACATGATACAGTGGGCAAATGAATAACTTTGTGAAGCAGGCCCGCTCAAACGTTTCGCGCACTCAGGCGCCGACGAGTAGTTTCCGTCAACAGACGCCGTCATAACCTCTGTTAACGACGCAATCCGAGGTCGTCAAGCTCGGTTTGCGGTAACCACGGTTAGTGGTGCAACCATGGTTTGGTCCGCCGTGTAACATAGGATAACCACGGGTTTGCGGTTACACTAACCGTCGCTGCGCGAACTCCTCAGGCGTGTGCAAGCGAGGACTGGTTGGCGCGAGTACGCCAGCGAGCGAGCGCGCGGCAACCGGAAGTTCGTCGAAGTGACGTATGTCTGGGCGGAGCTTTGAACTTGCTTATATTCTTTGTTTTTTTTATGGCTCCCTTCGGCGTACGAGTTGAGAGGGAAAAATGGAAGGGTCATTTTTAATCGCCGATATCTCTGGTGTTGCAGAAGCTAGATCGAAAATTTTTGTGGGAGAATGATGGGTGGTTCAATAACTATCAGTGTTATGGCGTTGTTCACCCTTCTTTGTGACCCCTTTCAGTGGACCTTTAAAATAATTAAATGCAGGTATCAGCACAGCCAGTCTCCCACAAGAAAAAAAAAGGATAAATGGCTTTGCAAGAGCTGTGAGCCACACAACAGTATGTGACATAGGCCACTTTCGTTCTCAATTCAAACTTGAATTTAAATCTAGTGACTGCAAAAAATGCTATTTATGCTGAAGCATGCTGAAATATGAAGTATGCTGAATGAATGTCGGCAGAGCCACAAAACCCAAAGAATTGGATTGAGTTTTCTCGCCATTCTTAAATGTTTTTTTCTTCCCATTTTAATAAATCAACCAATTAAGAGATCTTGCTTGAGTGAAAGGGGTGTCTGGGGAAAAGGTGCTTTGTTTGCAGCATGTCGAGGTTCCAGCCACCATTACATCACAAAGTTTTCATGACAGTAGGTAAACAGTAATTTGGTAAAGTTTCATTGGGCAATGCTATTTCAGTGTGAACAGTCCAAGTAATCACTTTAGTAACATTGTTTTGAAGAGGCATGCGCAGTGTCATTACAAGAACGTTTCCAAAACACACTTGTACATTGATAGGACATTATAGACATTATGGGTGTAGCGCAAATACGACGAGGACAAGAGGAGACTCCACACTCGGCGCTGTGTCTCTTTCCTCACGTCCTCCTTGTATATGTGCCACACCGTCTGTTTTGCATTGGGAAATGGTGTGTATATGGCAGCATATGCTTTATTCTTAGTTTTGCATGCATTGTATGAGAAGGGAATAAGCCTATTGTTGGCAGCTGGCCAACAAATACTTATCTGTATTTCTGAAGTATTTTAGGCTATACCCACTCTTCCATGAATTTACCTGGTTTCATCTTCTGTCTCTGTTTTGGATGTGCGTAGCATCTAACTATGCCACCCTGTCGTGGAGGCATTTCTTGGGCCATGTAATGGGCGAACGCAGCCTCCATGGAGCTTGGCCGAACCAAGCGGTGTAATTCGAATTATCAAGGTTCAAATTAACACACATTCACTGTATATCAGTAGGTAAGACGGCAGCTCATAGGGAAGTTAAATATATGCGCTGATGCAGGTGCAATAATATGGAGGACATATTTTACAAGCTTTATTTCTGTGCCGTCTGAATCATGACGACTGGGTTTTAGCGCACATTACTTCTGAGACATTTGCGGGCTAAAGGAATGGGCTTTATGGTAAAGTTTGCACACAACAAAACCTCTTGATAACGAGTAGTTTTTCCAGCGTCTACAAAAAAAGGGGTTAAAATGATCTGTTCCGCTTCTACTTCATTGATAACCAGGCTCTTAATTACTTTACTGCAATTCCTATTTAGTATCTTATTTAGATAGTATTTCCAAACCAAGCCAGCATTTCGTAGGCAGTGGCTATCATATAAGCACACAATATTCATTCGAAATGCCTTGAATTTCTTTAGTTCTTCAGCGCCTCAAGAATTTATAAAGGGTTAACACTGGTTAAGGTGGTCTGGTAAAGTTACAAGTGACCCATGCTTTGTTCAATCTCTTGGATCTACTATCTGTTTTTTTAGTAGAAAACATTTAAAATGTTTCTTCTATATATTTCTAAACTTTTTTGTTTTAGGCATTGAATTCTGCAATTGTAAAACTTTCCTGCAGTCAATATGAATTGTTTGTCTGAAGTGTTCAAAATTATGCGATGTTAATTCACGGTACCTAACTTCATCATTCAAAATAAAATTGTCACCAAATGAATTTATAGGGAGCAAACCTAATGATGACGATGCTAAAGGTGTTAGATTCCTAAAGACATTCTGAAACCTGGAATTTAGTTGCTGTTCTAATGATAATTTGCAGTACTGGGCATTTTGCGTACTTCCATCTGCACGGTTCTTTCACTTTACGGAAATTTGCGCTCAAGTGCCATCCAGTGTGTCATGCAGCGACACCTCACATGCGGAGCAGGTCCTCAATATTTTCAAGAAATTCTACTTTGATGCTCCCAACAGCGTTCGCACTATAAAGCATTGATGTGAGTGCAAGGAACAGTCGTCACGGTTTTCTAGTCTAAAAAGCCGGCGATCATTGCCCAATTTTTTGCCAAATAATTTTATAATAATGCGAGTGGTTCTTGTTAGTTTTTTTTAGCTATAAAAAATTTAAAAAAAAGTTATCAAACAAGCTTTTACTGTAACATATTGGGGGTATTGCCAAACTCAAATGCACAACAAAATCTTGCTTTTAAAGTAGTGGGGTGTTTGCTTTTTTTTTTTTTCGCAGTGATTGTTATGCAAATTTAGAATGTTGCAGTATATATGAGCATACTGATGGGAGCAGTAATCTTCCATTTACGTGTAATACTGAAAATCTGTGCACTGAGTTTTTGACAGTCTCAAGAAGCAATATGTGGGTACTATATTGATAATTATAGTGCAATCCTGCAGTATGCAAAAATCTCCCTAAGCGGTGAAAATTTTTACTAAAATCTGAGGGGTTACTTTTACGCCTTACGATACGATACACTGGCCCTAAACTATTCAGAAAAATGGGCATATTTTTTGCAGAATACAGATGTTCGCAGATGTGTCTGCTGCCTTGGAACAAATATGACTGTTCCAGTACTGTGAATGTTCCAGTTACTTTAGTCGAAAGGACGAGCTTTCATGCTTTGCTTGCATGCATTACTTGGGCTTTGAGTTGAAAGCTGGTGTGGAGAGAAGATAGAGTACAACTTTTAACCTGCAGGTGGAGCTCCGGCCCTCCGTGTGGCAATATAGAGTGAATAATTTAGCTTTGTTCAATTCAGTTGTGCACTGTTAGTACCTGCCCGTAGTCCCACTGCACCACCGTTCATTTAGGCTCTGTCGTGGTGCCGCTGTGGTGTATGGAACTTGCAGTACATTGTAATTGCAGTAAAATTGTGTGAATGGTTAATGATGGTCATCAATGGATTTGGTGTTAGCCTCTGTGAAAATAGATTTTGAATCGTTCCTGGTGTTGCATAGACTTTCATAGTTTACACTTAATTTTTGTGTCATATTTTGTGTGCTAGGAAACGGTGTGCTTCCGTTTGACACCTTAGAGCATATCCTTTTTTCCAGGAACTTCTCTCTGAGAGGAGCAAGGCTATGACTGAAACGGAAAAATCATTTCAAGAGCTGCTTCTCTCCATGAAGCAGAAGGATGAACTGATAGAGGTGATGCAGGCAAAGATCGGACGTGCTGAGGAAGGGGGAGCTGAGGGTCTTGGACGACAAAGCCCGACAGATTTGGAGACTTGTGATGGCCAACCCAAGCCTCCTAAACCTGGAACCCCATCTGAGACAGAAAAAAAGGCAGCCTTCCAGGAGGAATCACCTATGTCGCCTGTATCACCTGAAGGGCCGGCAGAGTCCACAGTTCTCCATGTCCCGCACAGTGTGCCGGGAGAGGTGAAAGTTTTGTGCCAAACCCTGTTTGACATGGCTCGGGAGTCTGGAATATTGCCTGAGCTTTCTACCTTTGCATTGACAAATTTCGCCGGCATTCAAAAGGTCACTGAAATTATGAAAAGTGCACAAAAAAAGGGTGTTCGGTTTTCTTTGCCCTCACAAAGTACGATGGTCAACCAGGAAAGTTCGGCCCACTGTGCGCAGGATCAGAATGAACTGGCTGGTTCAGAGCCTAGTGCATTTATGAAACTTGGCGAAAAACTGCAGCGGCTGGCTTACCTGTTTGCAGTTGATGAGCCAGTGGTGTCCAAGAGGCAGATTGCTGATGTCATTCAGCTTCTGCATACTGTACTAGAGAAAGCAAAGCAAGAGGCTACCAATGGATCATCTCTTGATCGCAGTCCAGGGGAACTGCGAAAGGTGCTGTTTGATGAAGATCAACCAACGGAATGTGAAGCTCCCCCTCACCTTCGAAAGGAACAAGGTCATTCGGAAGTCGCTGACTGCGACTATATGCTTGACCAACTTGGCTCTGCTTTGCAGTGTGTCGAAGAAATTCATAGTGAGATGAATGCTTTGCCACTTACACCACCCTCAGTGGTGCCTAGAAAGCCATCGGGAAGCACAGATGAGTTGATCTTTGCTGTTGACGCTTCAGGTCAGCTGGTACCAGTGACTGCCGAGCATGCTGGCCACTTTGCAAAAGTGAGTTTGTGAATGCAGCATTGATGCATCTTCTGTGGATGTTTTTGGTGAGGGAGATATGCTGTTTTGAGTACGGAATGACTTATCCATTATAGGCACTTGTGGTATTGATGGAAAGTGCACACGACAGTGCCTCGCATGGTGTAGGGGGTCTAGTGCTATGGTCGTAACACAATATGGTAGCTCCAGAGGCACCTGGTGCCAAATAGAGCTGGCTTTATTTTGTGCCAGCTATACGAGAATGGTCCACTCTTTTTGGTGGCTCGCTGCCTCGATGAAGCACCAACCTGACATGTTTGGCCTCAGTGGTACCGAGAATGAATGCTCAAGTGTAGATGCATCTTTAGCGCTCCACTGGTGGGATGCTTTTGCTGATCTGTGTTGTGCTATGCTGTGCACACGCACTGGCACAATAGCTATGCAGTTAGGAGAGAGAAGCTGGCTGCAGTGGTACAATACCAAACGACAAGTAAAGTAATAAAATAGTGCGAGAAGGATATGCTACCAATAAAAAAAATGGGTAAGCTCCAAGGAAGTACAACCTTTAGAAGAAAATGTAAATGGGGCAAAAACCTTACTTGCCACAGTTTTGTTCAGCGCATTCAGTGATGCTTTGCTTTGCTTTGCTTTGCTTTGACTTGCTTTGACTTGCTTGGTTATTTTTTCTAGGATGTGTCTTTACAGACGGAGGAGTCACGTGACGATCTAGAGTCTTTGAAAAATGAGCTGAGCAATGCAAAAGCTCAGGTATGTCCTTTCACTTTAACCACTTTTATGTTGCAGACCTGGAACAAGATTTATAAGGCTACAGTAAAAACATATTCTAAAACTTTTTCTTTTGCCATAAAGAATATAATAGTGTGCTTTGGGGCCAGTGTGGCAAGGTGCCTATAGGAAATGGGGAAAAAAAAATCGCACAAGGAAATCAGTAACAAGCTGAGCTTGCTGGCTGACATGCATGGCTGATAGCTGCCATCCATGCAAGTTGGTGGTGAAGCCCTGAAAATGAAGCTACGTGGTTGGATTCTCTGTTCATCTGTCGACGGCCAACTATCTGTCAACACACTTGTTGTTGCACACATCAAAGGGGTGCAAGAAAGGATGTAATATGTAGTTTTAAGCACGAGGACTAATATTTGGACGATTGCTTGTCGTCCAGGTCACATTGGAAGACCCTTGCAACCCTTATTGAGGTTATTCTTGAAATAATTTGCCACAGGGGCGGACTAGACGCTACAGTCTCTTTCTAGCCCCGGCGTTCCAGCCCTAACAGGCAGAGTTGTGACTCCCAACCCACAGTGCGAGAAGTCGCCACTGCGGCGGGTTTGGGCCAGAGGGGACAAACTCAAGTTGCGCACTCAAACAAGCTTTAATCTGCCAGAGTAATTATGCACTGCGCATCAACGGCACTCAAATACAACCGCCGTCGCAAGCGCACGTCCCGCTCGTGTACGGGGAAGAAATAAAAACCAGTGAATGGGGAAGCACACGCAAGGAGATGAGAGGAGTGTTCTGCTCACCTTGGCATGGCTCTGCACTCGCGGCCTGTTGAGGTAGGTGCATACGGTGACCGGGCGACTCTGTAACCACGGACGGTCTCCCCGGCGTGCACGACCAACCGCCGAAGAGCCCAGAGAGAGTTGCGACAGGCGTGCTTTTAAGTCTCGAACCAAGGAGAGAACGTCTCCAGGTTGCGCCGGGAGGAAAGAGGGAAACCCGCAGCTGCGTTACTGCGGGAGACAAGAAGGCAGGTGGGGTGGCCAGTATGCCCTCTCCTCCACCCAACCCCCTAACAGCGCGCAGTTATAATTATGCAGGGCCGCTATAATGGAGCAGGGGATTTGTGTGAATCCCAAGCTATGCCAACCCCAGTTCATCTGTAGACTAGCTTTCAATTTCATAGACTGGCACAGGCATTTGGTGAGGCTTCGTCAACAGTCCAATTTATCCGAACTAATGGGGGTGGAATAAGGAGGTTTTAGTTATCAAATCTCACTTCATCTCATATACACACCTCAAGGGGGTAGTTAAGCTGTTGTCCAAGTTTCCTAGCTGAGACCAAACCAGGCAGCCGTGTAGAAATGTTCATCAGTAATAAAACCTCGCCAAGTCAACAATGACTCTTGCATTTGCTGTAAACAGCACGTCTGTGCTGTAAACAGCACAGACGTGTAAACAGTCTTGTAGTCAGATGTCTTATATGTGACCATCAGGATGTAAGGAATTATTGGTGCACAATGGTGAACTTCGTTATAATGTGGCTCAGCTTTACTGATACCGTCAAATATTCATGATTACATAGAACACAGTATGTTAACCTGCTTATACCAAATAGTCTTATTTGGTGTGTGATAGTTGTTAATGAAACACTTATTTTATTTTGAACGTGCATATTTTGAAAAATTTTCTCGTATTCATTTTTCATTTTCATTATTGCTTTTCTTGGTTCTATGGACCACTGCATATATTGTCAACCCTGCAGTGGTGGCTTAGTAATTAAGGTACTCTGCTGTTAAGCCCGGGCATGCAGGTTTGACCCTGGCCTCATCTTTGTGGTGGGCATTACATTAAAGCAATGTAAGTGGCAAAATTAATCGAGAGCCCTCTACTGTGGTTTTCTTTGTAGCTCTTTACATTTAACGCGATATACCATACCATGTCTTATATATTATTTTGTGTTGCATTCATGTTATGTGTCATGTTTGATTTCTTTCATCTCTAGGTTGCTTTCACTGCTTCTGTGCTGAAGAGTAGTGGTTACTTTGCAAGCCGTTTGCTTACTAACTAAATCACCGTGACCCTGTGACTGTGCGTGACAGTTTTCAGGACCAATGCCAGACAACTTTAATATGGCATTTTTTGTTCATCTCTGCCTCCCATTTCACTATATCCCCCTAGGTCAAGTTCTTACAAAAATCCTTGAAGGACTCTTTTTCTGTGAAGATAACGGAGTCCCCCACTGGCCCAAATGCCCAGCCACTCATTGAGATCGATCAAAACGTACCTGTTCTGGGCTCGCTGGGCAGTCCTCGCAAGTCTGGATTGTCTGCTAATCGGCGCTGGCGCAAGCAGCTGACAAACCAAAAGATGTCGGAGTTTGGTCTCTCTGAAAATGTGTTTGAACTACAGGAGGAGATCTTCTTCCTTGTTCTTAGGATTGAAGATTTGGAAAGGCAGCTAAAAGAAACTTTAGAGGTCAGATATTTTTCTTTGGGGGGAGGGGGGGGACGGGGGATTGCACTATAGTGTTTTATTGCGGTTTGTGACAGTAGTGCTTCATTATTAGCTTACCTGTTGTTTTTACAGCATGCTGCTTTCTCTTTTGTGACATTTTTTGGGCATCCATTCATGAAAGGCACAGCCTAAGGAAATGAAACTGTGGAGATGTGGCAAGTGCAATGTTTACAGTGACTTGAGACAGAGTGGGGTGCGTCCTTTACCATTCGAGGGTATACACTGATTGGCCACAAGAGGCTGTTCCTACACTTGTGACAACAAGGTGAAGGCAGGTGCATCAAACGGGCAATGCAAAATGGCAAGTGGTATTGCATGACAAAAATAACAGCTTCCTTGGGCCACAAGTGGTAACTGTGCTTAGGTATACAGCTAAATGGGGCCAAAGAATTCTTACAAAAGTTAGTTACAAAAGTTACAAAAGGTAGGTAGGCAATTTTTGAAAAATTAGATGACTGTCAGAGAATTTAGTGCCTTCAATTGAATTCTCTGCACTCATTTTACACCATAGCATGTAAGGCTCAATCAGTTGAAAATTCGTTGCTATAGAATTGAGAAAAGCTTGTCACATGCGCATGATTTGGTGTCGAAACTGACGCAACTGTTTGTGCAGCTTTCACTGCGATGTCTAACCATTTCACTTCTCATCTAACATCCATCTGCTAGTCAAGTTGGAGGCTATTTGAACCATTTCACTTGTCATCTAACATCCATCTGCTAGTCAAGTTGGAGGCTGTTTGTGATTGGGACTCGAACCGAAGACATACAATTACCTCCAATTGTATGGCGTTCACTGTAAGTGTAGGTGGCCGAAAACCAAACCATTTAACACAACTCGGTACTAAAACTTTATGGAATTTAAAAGCAGTATTAGAGGCACTATCGAATCTACCTTTAAGGCAGATCTGCGTTTCTTTTTTATGCAAATCAAGTACAAATTAAGGAAGCACAGGTACCTTTATTTACATTAGACTTTCACATTACTTTACATTAGACTTTACATTACATTAGAATTTCACATTACTTTTGCACTCTGGAACATGAAATGTTGTTGAAAAATGCATCAGTAATCCTTAATCTTGGCATGTTACAAGTAGGTAAGATTACAGGTCAAGACAACTTATGTTTAAAGGACGCAATGACTATTTTACCTTAATAGCAAGATGTTATGACCCACTGTAAGAAAAATATTCCAGGACACTGTATCATATTTACATTTAAAATAAGACTCCTTAACTTGCCCTAAATGAAATAGAGGCACTCAATGCTCTCATGTAGAAAAAAAAAACTGCAACATTCAACTATTAAGCTTCAGTATTATTGGTGTGTCCCATCACATCACATCTGGGTAAAATATGACTGTAGTACTTACTCTTTCTACAGGATGTTTACCTCTCTTCAGAGTGTCTTTTGATCTAAAATATATGCACCTGCTGATGAAGTGAGTAGTTTCTAGGTGTCTCCACAGCCACTTCACAATTTATTTTAGTTGCATATTTGCTAGTCTTGTAGCTCATAGTTGTTTTCAGGTCTTTTTATTTGTATTAGAGGGCAGCATATTGTCTCTGCACAGGTGCCTTCCAAGCACGAGGATGAATCGTCTTTGAGTGAGCAGCCAGGTCAGGCAATTGTTCAGGCACTGGAGAACAAGAATGCTGCCCTGCAGGAGCAGTTGCATGAGATGCAGGAGGTGTCAACAGTGCTGCTGTGCCGGCTGGAGGAGCTGGCGGCGTTCCTAGAGCAGCTGCTGGCCTACGACGAGACTGGATCATTGGGATCTGTGACCCTTACAGCAGAAATGGTGGCCAAGATCCGCCATCTCGTTGCAGACAGCAAGGATTTCTCTGTTTCGTTTTCACAGAGCATGCTCGGTGAGCTGAAAGCATGTGTTTAGCTATGTTACCTAGTTCTGCCAAAACTGTTCTTGGCCCAGGAGCAGGCTTCAGCATATTGAGGTCATAAAAATAATGACAAAGGCATTATGGAAAACATATAAAATCAAATCATCTGCGGCCTTAGAATTTCACTGGATTCAAAAGTCTGAATGTAGGAAACTGGAAATGTAGGAATGTAGGCAAAGCTTGTCAAGATTTTTGAAAACGCCAGCATTTAAAACAGTGAAAAAGTACTGAACAAGGGTTGCGAGGGAGCCTGAGTTCGCAAGCCGAGCCAGTGTTTAGACAAGTCCACATTGGCTCTGCTTGTGAACGGAGGCTCCCCCTCAATCCAGTGCTCATTTATACTGTGTAGCCATCTTCTTTGTACCTTTGCATTTAAAAAAGTTACACAAAGCTGATTAAAGCTATGATGCCATCTGGGCTTTTCACACCACATTGATTGGGGGAGTACATCAGTAGCAGTGGCGGTGTCCATAACTAAAGACTCACACTGCTTCTGTCCCCGTGCCCAGCTGTTCTATCTCAGATTGTTCCAAACGCTACTGTAGCTGTGGCTTGTCCTTTTCAGGCTTTTATGGGAATGCGTCTGCCATTAAAAATGTACCCTTATCACAGCAGAGGTGACTGCACCTGATGGCACGCAGCAAATTTCTTTTAAAGTACTTCATACTGTTGGGGCAGAATATATTTTTATGAATATATTTTATCAATATATTCCAAAGAAGGACTCTCGAGTGGAATGTAATGTAATGTTCAGGGATACAGAAACTGTAGAAGGATGTGCCTAACCCCACATGGATGCTCTAGGCATCCATGTACAGGCAACTGCAGTGTGCTAAGTGTACAATTGCTTTTCATTGCTTTTGTCACTGATGTCACCACTTAAGTCTGCCACTCGTCCATCACCTAGCATAGTGCTGTGCAGGAAAAGCATACAGTCGAACCCGGTTATATCGAACCCGGTTATATCGAATTTTGGTTATATTGAACTCACGAAATATCCCCTTGAAAATCCCATGTAAAAGTATAGGAAAGCCGCGTTATATATCGTTATATATAACTCAATTTCACCGGTCGTTCGATATATCGAACTCCGCACCACGCACTGGAAAGTGTGCCTTCCCCAAAGACGATCGCATCACCCTTGGCCGTTTGCTGCTTGACGTTTTCAAGCCACGCGCGGAAGGAATGAGAGGGGTCAGTTCGGCGACAGCAGGTCTGGGCAGCGCCGCACCCATTCCCCAAAGGCGCGCACATCTGCAGTTGTCGTTTCCCGCGCGCCAACACATGACGTTTGCAAGCCATGTGCGTGGGTGTGCCCATTCTTTTGCTGAGCTATCTCTCTCCTTCAGCACGCGCAACGCATGCGCCAAGCCAGCTCAGCCCGTTTTCAGACAGACGTCGGACGCTTTCTCCAGCGTGTGTTGCGAACCCTTTACGTGCGGCAGCGCGGTGGCGGACGTGGCTATGGCGCCATGCGGATCTTAAGAAGCGCCAGCTCTGCGTTTTTTTTTTTTTTGCGAGAGTCATTCTTTCCTATCGTTGGGCTGTACGCGCGGCATATATAGCGTAAGATATGGCGGCTGCGGACGTTAAAAAGCGGCAGGGATTTTTTTTTTTTTGCGGGGATGTTTATTTTATATTTTTTTATCGTTTATCCTTGCATGATGAATCAGTGAAAGCACGCGGTCAGCTGCTGCGATCATGACGCCCGCCCCAAGCGCGACATGATAAATCGAACCAGGCTTGTGCAATCAAGCCATCACGGGCACTCTGCCAAGTTCCCTCCCCGCCACCGCAGGAGCTATAAAAAGATAAACGTGCCCTGACGTTATCGCTGCGCAGCATCTTGGCACGCTGCCAATGAGCTGTGGATGAGACGACCGAAACGGACTGACGCGCGCCATCGACATGCAAGCGAAAATGCTCGCGATTTCCTGCTGCCGCGGCGACACAGAAACCTTGTTTTGAGGTGCCGCGGTGGCTCGAGCGGCGAGAGGGACGCAGTTCCAACAAGTTTGAAAATTTTCGCTCTGTCGCTGCCGCTCGTCGCTTGCATGTGAGCGAGCTAGCCTTAACGCATTTATTATTTTTTTTAAATTCTCGGGTGCAAAAGTGGAGGGTGGGTTCATTATGCGAGTGGGTTGATTACGCGACAAATACGGTATCGTTTTTTCGCATCGTAAGTGCTGTCGCAAGCCGATTTCTGTATATCGAATTATCGATATATCGAACTATTTCGCGATCCCCTTCGAGTTCGATATATCCGGGTTCGGCTGTAAATGGTGTCATTGTTTAATCAACAGTCCTCATGGCTTCAAACACTAGAGCATAAATACTTCTTATACTTCACCCACAAGCTCAATACACATGAAATGTAGAATTTTTCAATTCTAAAACCTGTTTTGTTTCCCCTTAATGCATAGTAGCTATCAGGGGTTCCAAGTTCACCTGTTCAATTGCACTTGTTAATTTTAGAGAGTTCGCTAAACTCTTTTATTAGTCTTGTTTCTGGCATTGGTTTTGCCAGAAATTATAAGTTATAAGTAGTACGAGAGCTTGTCTTAATTGTGGTTCATGGTACAGCCATGAATGAATGAAACTTAGTAGCCAGTTGTTTTGACATTGATTTGTTATAATGCATACAGAACGTACCCCGTAAGTAATCTGTATGTAGAAACTGATGAACCGGCCCTTGAAGATAGGATGCTTACCTGTGCATACATATTAAAAATAAGGTCCCTCCTGAAACACCTCTGTTACACTGTCGTTACAACAGCACCATCCAGAACACTGTTCAGCAACAAACCTCATGCTATCAGACCACTAATCCTTCGCTTTGAAGAAATATGCAGAGAATTGAACATACTGGATGCTTTCCCAAAGTTGCACAGACTCCTAACCCACTTCCGCCATGGTACAGCTTTCCCGATGTATGCAACTTCACGCTAACACGCTTTCATAAAAAGTAACCCCACGTGAACACATATTACAGGAGTTTTTCGCAGTAGATGAAACATACAAGCAAAAACAAAAAAAGTTCATCAATTCTCACTGCGGAATGTTATGCAGTCTCTGTAGTGGTTGAAAAAATTGACAGAAAACATAAGAAACAGTGTTACTCTGACTCTTTAAGTATATTTACAGCACTGCACTACAAAAATGCAACGGAGCCCTTAATTAGAGATATCATCCACATTGTCGTAAAAGCCGATAAAAAAAAGGACAGATTATAAAAATATGCTGGGTCCCCAGTCACATGGGGATCAAGGGGAATGAAAAAGCGGATGAATGTGCATCACGCGCACATAACACTGAAATAAATCACGTAAACATATCCCGTAAAGACTGCACAAAATTTGACTTAACTAACACTTAATAACAAGCTACACTTAGTAAAGCCTATTGTTCAAGAATGGAAGTCAGAGTCATAAAGAGCGCTTTTTTGATGTAATCCTGTGTTGCCTCCACATTGGACATACACATCTCACACACAACTTCATACTCCTCAGACAAGAAAAACCTACATGTGAGACATGCAGTGAACAACTGACGGTAAGCCACATTTAACATCATACATGAAATATGAGGAAATCAGGAGGAATAATAATAAACACATTCCATTTCATCCAAGTCTTTTGCTAGGAGAGAATGCCATTGTTGAAATTTCTTCTATTTTTGATTTTTGATAAGAGTAAATAACACTGTTTTTTGTTTGAGTTATTTTTAACAATTGCTTTACCCTGAGTTTGGCGCATGATGGCCTTAGTTGCCTGTGTGCCATAAAACACGACACAACACATAGACAGTGTTTTGTAGGTCTGTGTGTGTGTGTATTCTTTTTTACAGGTTCTGACACCAGCAGTGTTCTTGGTGATCATCTGTCAAAGAGAGCCTCATTAGACAAAAGCATCCAGTCCATCTTGTCTCATTCCAAAGGGTTCGTTTTGCATAATACTCTAATTGCTTTAGTGACAGTAATGTGTAGTCGTGCTGATATTGATTTTTTTTCTTTCTAGAAATAAAGAAGATACTCGTGTCATCGACAAGCCAGCACGGGGAAAAGATGTCTGTGATATCCCACCTTGTACTGAAGACATCATTTTTATGGAAGATGAGCTGAAAATGTACGCTCTTCTGCTTTCAAACATCACAGTGGCATATGGAATATTTTAATGGCTGTATATTTTGTATGCGGTAGTAGAGCCTGTAGATATGCTGAACTCGGAGGGTGGAAGCGGAAGAAATGTGCGGTCATTGGCCAGAAACCATATCCTGATGAAGTTTGAAATATCTGCCTGTGGATATGCAGGAGGGTCAGATAGGTATTGGTATACTGGGCCTGCTAGTGGGCCTCCACTAGCTCGCTATGGTGTTGTGAAAGCTCAGGCCAGTAAAATGGTCTGTGTAAGTATTGTGTGGATATTTGAAGGCACTCTTTTAAAAGACTAGCTTATCAAGGTGTCCAGGGTGTTGTCGATTAAGGGGAAGGTAGGGAGTGGTGTAAAGAATGCAGCTCATGGTGGAGGCATGTATGAAGAGACATACACTTGTGCATGCCTTGTTGGCTATAGGCCTGGTGGATGATTTGTGAGGGCACATCCACAACTGATTTTAGCTTTGGAAGGTACCACTATTTTTATCCTCACTCTGTTGTACCTCTGGGATCAGGTGGCCATCCAGTGGGAGAGCGAGGGATATAATTTCGGTGGCGGAGGCATAGCAGCCAGGATTCCTTCAGTGAGCAAGGCTGATGCTGGTTGTGTGGCTTTAGGTGTAGGCAGCAGCAGTTTGGAGTGTCCTCCGTGGCGCTATCACTGCCATTGGTTGTCCGCAGCGTCTCATTAATAGATTTCTGCTACTTGATGAATGGCGATAGTTAGAGAAGAGCACTCAGGATTTTGCTGTATACACGGACTAAGCAGTGAAGAGGACTATTGCATTATTTATTGGGCCTCTTCTATTTGTAATTGTTTTTAGGATATGGGTTCATTGATCCTCATTGTCTTTTAGTAGAATCATTAAAGCAGCACCAATACCCTGTTCTCCAGAAAATCTGGTGTTGGCATGGTCACTGTTAAGCCTATTAAGCCTGTGCTTTTTGTTTTCCCATAATGGTAAGAATATACAGAAATCATGTCGAGAGAAATTTTTGCTCACTAAGAGATGCAGATGTGGCATTGTCAAAAGATAGCATTTTCATGCATGGCATGTGAAGTTATATTTTGCTGGTGTTTGTGTAACTGTGTGCACATGTATCTGTGTGCTACCAGATTGCGGGACCGAGTGAAGGAGCAGCAGAGTGAGATCACTAACCTCACCCGGCGCCTGGAGGAGGAATGCTCAGAAAGGGCGTCGTCAGCAGCAGGAGGTAGGTGCCCATCACGTCGCCACCCTGGCACGCCAGCGTCTTTGTGTGAAGGGGAAGACACAGATGCATCCTGGCGCTATCAGGACCAAGTAGTTCTGGTACAAGCCAGTGACAGTGATGACATCCTGCTTCTACTGAATGAGCGAGGCCTTCCTGAAAATGTGTACCTTCGGAGCACTTGGCAGAAACAGGCTCTAAATGCTGTCGAAAGCATCCCTGCAGTGTGCTCTTCTATAGCTGCTGAAGAGGCTGATGCAGATGCAGACTACTCATCATCTTCGTCTCCTTCTCTCCTGCGATGGAAAGAAGCTCGCAATTCAGCTTTGGAAAATGGTGCGCCCCAAGAGCCACTCGTGCCCATTGGCCGCTTTCAGTGCTGGTCCTCAGATTCAGACATATGGTCGGAGCCGGATCGCAGTGTTTCTGAGCAGCGAATGGGTGGTGTCTGTCGCAAAGAGTGGAACAAGCAGCCACGCAGGTCACCCAAGGAGATGAGAAAGGCAATGGCTGGTGGGCGGCCGGAGCAGCCAGGCTCAGACACAGGTGCCAAGAAAGTCAAGGACACATGGCCTGAGGTGGCCAAAGGAAAGCGCCCCAGCTGTCCACCAGACGGAGGTAGCTGGGGGTGGGAGGGGCCATGCTTGCACAACAAGCCTGTTCACTGCCCTGAGGGGATGCAAATGGCCTGCTGCCTGGGCCCCCTCATCTTTTATTCATTTGTTGCCATAGTGATTAACTTTGCTTTTCTCATGCCTGGATGAGGAGGCTGCAGGCACGGTTTTGTTTCGTTTTGCGGTCAGGTGCTTGCTTATCATTTGGTTGCCAATGCTTGAAACGTTGCTTATGCTCGAGTCATAAAAGGTCCTCTTATGGAGGAACGGAAGCATGTCTGGATGATCAAGTGGAAACCACTAATTGTGCCGCCTACTGTCCCATTACCCAAGACTGCGTGGTATGATGCGGAAAGCAGTACACTGTTTACCAAAAAACAATCGTATTGATGCCTGTCTTAATTGGCAGTTACTTTGTATTATGAATGTGGTACGTATTATGCTGAAGATGTTAAATTGTTACAAATGGTTGTGAATCTTCTTGCTGTTGCTTGTTTGTCTTGCCTATCCAATTTAAGCCAGTTTTTTTAGTACCTTTTTTTTGCATTGTCATGCAAGCTGCATGATTGTTCATTTTTGCATGCTTCTCTGATACTGTAGTATAGCTGAATTGCAGATAGCTTTTGGAAATGTTTATTGAACTGTTGAAAAGTTACGAGTCGTGAAGAGGCATTTTTCAATGCAGTGTGTGTTGTGTATATTCAGATAATCTTTTTTCATCACATTTTCTTATCTTGCACATTTCTTGCTCCATTTTCTTTTAAATAAACACCAAATATTTTTGTTTTACTTGCTGCGCAAGACATTACTGTACACGGATCACCATGTGATATTTGCCTACAACCGCTGAATAGTTTGCAATTGAATTTTTCTAACCTGTTTCAATTTCAACGGCCGAGCGATGGCTGTTACGTCAAAGTGAAGTCTAGGTCACGTGAGGGTAGGTCACGTAATCATTCCTTTGTTGTTTGAATTCACTACAATGCTCCATTTCTTACGCCACGAGTAACCTAGACTTGATCGTGAACTCAGTCATCTCTCTGCTGCTGAAACCGAAACCAAAACTGGTAAAAAGATTAGGTATAAATTATTTAGTAGTTGTAGGCAAAAACCACGTGGGGTCCATATACAGGAATGTCAGCATCACAGACTAGAAGAAACATGCCATCGAAATTTGGCATCCATACTCCTTTAAAGAGGGATATTCAAAGAGGGATTTGGGATTTAAAGTATATTTCTTTATTTTTGGTCTAAATGCAAAGAAAACTCTGTCATAACATTTTTTTATGTTGATTTAAAACATTTAATCTTTTTTAATATGTCAAATAGCTCTTAAAATATTCTACGTTTTCTCTCCTTTGTCTACAGACACAGTAGAGAAAAAAACCACTAATCAGAAAACTACCGTTGATGTGTAGCTCTCAACTAATTCAGGTTTGCAGACGTACTTATAAACACTACTTATAATTGCCATATGGTCAGTCGAGTACTAAAAAACTTACTGCCATCTTTCCACAAGTGTACAGCAAGCGTGAAGTTTTCATGTACTATTATTAGTACTACTATTTTTCATTTGTCTTCACTGTTTAAATCCAGTGGGAGTTATTGAATTTCTGTTTGTTAGTACAGTAAAAGCTCGTTCGAATTATCGAATGGCCTCGAAAAAACTGACCAAAACCGCTTGTACTACGGTGAATGTACCGCATTTAGTCGCGTAACGAACTGGCTCGCATAATGAGCCCACCCAGCCCAGATTTGTGCCTACGAATCTGAAAAAAAAAAAAATAATAATAATAAAAAATAAAGGCATCAGTTGTTAGTGCGTCCCTCCGTTTCGCGCCTTCACGGTCCACAACACATTTCTTGGCAGTGCGCCAAGATGCTGCGCGTCGATAGTGGCGTGTTTATCTTTTGACTTTAGCTCGGGCAGAGAGAGAGAGAGAACAACTTTTATTTAAAATGCCTGCAGAATCGGTTAGGCTCCCTCCAAGCAGGGTGGACAAGCTTTTACCGTGACGTGGCCACTACGTCAGTCTCGTGCGTTGTGCTCCTTGAGGTCTTGTTACTTCCGCGGGTTCGAGAGGGCCGCCGCCCCCTTCTTGGGGGTGCTGCCCCCCCTCTCCTCGGTTTCGCTCGGTCGCTGCCTCTCTAGAGCTGCCGAGACCTGCTGGACGGCCTTGAGTTGTGTCTCTTGATCACAGCTCCTCGTTGCAGCCTCTAGCTGCGGCGGGATCGTCGTCTTCTCGCTGGCTTCGCGTGGATTTACGCTACAGTCCCAAAGGATGTGAGCCGCGGTGGCTCTCTCCTTCGCGCACAGTCTACACATGTCGCTCGCGTGCACACTCGGACACATGTGCTTAGCTAGCACCGGGGTGAGCAGGGACCCCGTCTGTAACTGTCTGTATAACACTGCCTCCTTCCGGGTAAGCCCCGGGTGAGGTGGCGGCATAGTCTGTCTGTTCAGTCTGTACCATTTCACTATTTCGTTGAAGGTGGTCATCTTGTCCTTGGCACTGCGCCGCGACCAAGACTCCGAGTCGGCCGTGCTTGCAGCCGCCAACGGTCGAGTTGGCCGTCTCGTTGTGGTTCACGTTTCCGCATTCCGACACGTTACTGCCCATGTGGGCCGGAAACCACTTGATCACCACAGGACTTTTGCGTCCGATGTCTTCGGCCTTGCGCAGTATGCGCGCGGCCTCACTACATACCCTACCCTTGGCGTAGTTCTTCACTGCCGTTCTAGAGTCACACAACACTATAGTGCATCCGGGGTCGGAAACGGCCAAGGCGATGGCCACCTCCTCCGCAGGGGGGAGGAAAGCGAACTTGACAAAGTGCCAGTGCTTGTGCAAGCCTCCTTTTCAGTACGTTCGCTTTATCATGCTATGAGCGACTTGTGCGGGCGGCGCCATCTACTGCCACTTCAATCGTCGGAACGAACGGTGCTAAAAGTCCGCATCATGATCGCAGCTGACTCGCCTGCTTCCGTTGACGACTGATGGGTGGAAGGATGGATGGCCGTCCGAGATCATAGTCTCTTATAGGCATTGGCTGGGACCGCGCCGACAGTATTTGTCCCTATTTCCAAATTAACAGTATTAATGAGTATTTAGATGCGAGCTAGAGGTTGCGCAGAAGAGAGCAGGCAGCCGCCGCCGCACGGCCATGCACTGATCTTGCCGCGGCCGCGTCCCCTCCCTTCAACGCCGCCCGCCGCCACGCCGCCACTGTTCCATGGTTTTACCTGGTTCCTTATTCTGTCCCCATTTTGGACGTGCGCAGCCTCTAATTATGCTTACTGATCGTGGAGGTGTTTCTTTACTTCGAATTATCTGTAGCGGAACCTACTCGCGTTCGAATTAATGGGCTTTTTTATACACAGATCTTTATGGAGCTTGGCCGGACCAAGTAGTGTAGTTCGAATTATCCGAAAATTCAAATTATCGAGGTTCGAATTAACGAGCTTTCACTGTAATGAGATACATGGAGGTTGAAAGCTTTTAGTAGGTGCAATTCCAGATCTGTGCAGCCGGCACCGGTGACCCCTTTATTTAGGGTTACTGTTCTAGCTTGCTGGCACCAGGGGTGGCGACTAAGTGGGCACAGATCTCTCGATTCTGGCCACATTCACATTCAATCCCACAGGACCAGCTGGCATTTTTATCTTCAGTACAACCTTGCACTACTGCTTGTCTATTCCTTGCTAGCAGAAGGGCCTTCCAAGCGCTGCATCTTCCGCTGTAGGCGAGTTCTGGTTCCTTATCCCCTCCCACATCTTAGTTGTAACAGCAAGACAGTGAAGTAAAGCATCACTATTACTAAATTCTCAACAGAGATGTGCGAATATTTGTAATTTCGAATGTGAATGGAATATGTTACTCGATTTGTATTGTGCAGAAGATGTTCAAACTCACCAGTTTCCCTACACTGCGCACTTCGCCCCAATTCTTGACTGTGTGAACTTGCAGTGCAAGTGTGTGCAAAGCTAAGCACTTGATGCAAGTAGGCAAGACGTTCTCGCTTCAGTTTCATCGCAAATGCAGGCAACTATTGTGCAGGTGTTCATGAGATAAAATTACTGGAATGGAAATTCAATGGACATTTTTTGTGGTCCCTTGAAGCTGAATTAACAAGTTTACCATATTCAGCTCCGCCCTTTTATGCAGGTCCTTTCTGTATAGAAAAGCAGTTTACAGAATTCTCTAGTAAAATTTATACTGGAGTTGAGAATACACTTCTGTGCAATGTGGATTCTGGAATAAACAAAATTCGATGCAATATTTGAAGGCATTTTTGTCCCATATTCATATTTGAAAATTTCAGTATTCGCACTCTCCTAATTCTTTTAGATGAATCCAAGAAGGAAAGACTCAAAAGGACTCGTTACTGATCATTTTGAACGATTCTTGCCAAGACTTGTGATCAAAAGTGATCCCAGGCGTTCCTTTGTAGGTGAACCTGGCAGGTGCAGGAGGAGAGTTTCGCACATCAATTTTGCATCCCTTGCAGCTGCTGCTGACCATTTCATTTTCTTTTCACTGCTAGCAAGGTCCTTGCTACTGTCATCCTCACTTGAGGACCAAGACAAATTGTAGCCTTCGTTATCACTTGCGTCAGTCACATTACCGCCCTTGCACTGTGCCATGTTCATTTGTGCAGTTACAAGTTTCACCCTCCAGTACCCAGTCGTGCACCTTCTTAAATCTTAATTGGATTGCGAGAAAGAACATGAGCTGGTCTCGTTATGAGCAAAAATGGCAGTCTACTTATGATGAGCCTGGCTTGTCCAAGTCTGCTAAGCAGTTAGTCTGCATTTAAATAAAAAGGGCAGGCATCCTGTGCAACGCTAATCCATCAACGGCTAGAATTTGAATGTAGTCTGCCTCCAGTATTATAACTCCGTGCAACATGGCACTACAACAAAGGAAATGTTGGCCGTGCATGTAGGTTACTATTCCCCACTGGCACAGAAATGGGCTTTGTTGACTAGATGATTTTGTGGGAATGAGATGAGGGTAACATCTGGCAGCAGCCACGAGAAGTGGCCAGTGCCCATGATTCTTCTCGTTGCAAGAGAGGGGTGAATTTCACCTCCTAAAGACTTGGCCTCATATCTCGTATCTCTCTCATAGCCTGAGTGACTCTGAGACCGTACGTCGTAGAGATATCGCACAGCACATGGGCGCCTTGGTTTTCGCCTCTATCGAAAAGTCGCTGCCACGGCTGGTATTTGATCCCGCATTCTTCGGCACTGCAGTCAAGCACCCTAACCACTGCGCCGCAAGATTATTGACAAGTGCTTGTCTTTGAATAGTTAAGCTTCCTGGGTATCATAAGCTTAAGTCTGCCCATATGGTTGGTGTCCTTTCAGTGTCTTGTTGCATTTCATTGCAGAGTATTCATTTCTTTAGGTAATTTGTATCTGTAATTGATTTCTTAGTATATTGGACACTGCTGTTCGGTGTTGGAAACCTTGGGTAAGCTCCGACAAAATGTGGCGCTTTTATTACAGGGCGCAGCAAACAAGCCGAAGGAACAGTTCGCACACAAGCTCAGAGGTTGGAGAAGCTTTTGCGGAGGATCCAGCAAATTAATCCCAGAGTTGAGAACACGCTTGCTGTGCACAAGGCACTGTGTCAGAAGCTACTGGGAACTCCTTCTGGAGATGGGTCAAAGGTTGTTTATTCTCAATTTTTTTGTGGCTAGTGCTTTTTTATGCGGTGGAAATTTCAGATTTGTGTTCGATTATCTGCCTTATACTGGGTGTTCCAATGAAACTGATTTCAAAAATGGGCTTTCGGAGGTAAACAGATTGCTTTCTCGACAAAGCAATACTAATGTTGGTTGACGTCAGAGAACAGGTCATTTACTTTAACTAGTGAGAAGGGCAACATTTTATCTGTTGCAATTCAAGCTTTGCAGCTGTCCACTAGTAGTAGTCATATCTGATATTAGAATCCCAAAAACACAGTAGCACAGCCAAAGTTATATTGTTCAGATGCTTGTGGAGAGACTCAATGTGGATGTATGTTAGTAACTTGCTTTCAGCACATTGGGAATAAGAATAGAGACACAATTTGATTCATTTGTGTTCTTGGTTTGGTGTCCTGTTATTGGCATCTTGTTATCGAAAAGTGTTGCTTCCTAGCTTATGGCCAACTTTCTGTGCCTTGTATAAAATGAAATTAGAACCATAAAACTTCAATAATTCAGGCTTAAAGGAACTGGCAACATTTATCCGGAGATTAAAGCTTACTTTCTCGCAAAAACCTACCAAAGGTTGTTTGCATCATAGTAAAAAAGTGTAGACTTGAGCTATGGTTATCTGCTTTCTTCAGTGTATGCTTCAGTCTATGCTTCAGTGTATGTGAACATAACTGCTCCAAAACTGCAAAGGCCTCCATGGGCCCCTGTATGGTGTGAGACGAACAGTGCATGATGAGTGCGCATTCTTGTAAACCTGTAGCGAGTCATTCGGAACCCGAAATGGCATACAGCTGTGTAGTATTGGTTTCAAGACTATGCTCCGTGGTACAGATAGTAGCATGCAGGCCATGAAAGTCAGTTTTGAGTAATGATATCTAAACAATTGCTTCCTTTATCAATTATACTGCAACATTGCCTCCCACCTGGAGCTCATCCCAACAATCCAATTGCATCAGAATTAATGAATGCCTGACCCCATGATGAAAAATCGTTTTTATCATAGTTGTTATTTCGAAAGCAGATAACCATAGCTCAAGTCTACACAAAGTAATTTACTATGATGCAAGCAACCTTTGGTAGGTTTTTGCGACACAGCCAGCTTTAATCTCCGGTTAAATGTTGTTGCCAGTTCCATTAAGCCTAAATTATTGAAGTTTATATGCCCAAATCCTTAAAAGAAGTGAAAACATAATTTTGCTATCGGAGAGTTTCCTCTAGAAGCCTGCTAGACACTGCTAAAGGCCGAAAAAAATAATTGGTTCTGGCTTGAAGTGAAAAAGCTTGAGCTCTGTTAGAAGATTGGAATTGGAATTTAACTGAGTACACTGTGGGGCCTGTTGGTCAGACACTAGGTCAATGAAAAACGTAGCATTTTCACAGGACAATGGAGACTAGTACACGACAGAGCGAACAACTCAATGGAATCATCCGCCGAAAAAAGCACCCTTTATTGGAAATCTAAAAACCATAAAAAAGAAATTAAAAAGAACAGTGACTGCTCATATAATGTGATGCAACCTATAGGACGTTTTTAAAAACTTTTTCCTTCCTTTTCTATAACAGATGGTGTTCTAATGCACATGTTACTACTGCATTTCACAATTTCATGCGCTTCCAAGATTTTCCTCGCCAATGATCTTTGCCTCTTCCCAAGATCTTAGTACGGCTCAGGAGGGGAAAGCAGTTTTTGCAGCTCTTGCAGCGCTTTGGCAAGTGCTCATCAGTTCACTTTCAGCCTCACGTTTAGGCATCTACCCAGCTGTCCAATGTACACACTCCCACAGCAGAGAGGGATCCCATAAACAATCACAGTGGCGCCACTGAGATGAAGTTGCGTCACTGTGGTCCCTCTTTGTTTTTTTTTCCCCCAAGATATTTAGCAAGTCAACAAATCTCAAAACACTGCAGTTTATGTATTAGAGGAGCCAAGAGCCACCGACACGAAGAAAACTATAGAATTTTTTTTTTTTTGGCATTTGTCAATTTTATTACTGATGTAATCATTTTATGGCTGAAAGGTAATTGATTAGTTGGTAGAGCATCGGAGACTAAATTTGGTGGTTATGCATTCAAATCTCACTGGCTGTAGGTGGTGGTTTTTACCCCATAGTTTCTAGTCATTGCATTGCATTATTTCACATTGATGAACGCAAAAAAAAATTCCTTATGCTTTTCTGTGCTGATGGCTGTTGGCTCCCTTTGTAGGTGTCATGTAATGAGCCTCCTGTTTCGCTGTGTCTGCAGGAAACGCTATGGTAGCTTCTGCATGCATCCTGTATTAATGTGTCCTCCGAGATACGTTGACTGAGAGTATAGGTTGGGTAGCCAAAGGTTGGGCCTGGTTTGATTACATGTGCTTGTTTTTCTTGTGTACATACCACCACCCACAGACTTAGCACGGAATGGATGGACATTAGCACTGCTAAGCACTGGCCACTGGGTCTGAAAGCATGTTTGCAGTGGCTGACGATGGCACCTACCACACAGCACCCAGTAACAATGTCAGCTCAAGCCATGTGCCAGAGTATTTGTGTCAAGTCTGCGGACGGTTGTACTTCGGCTTCAGTGCCATCTGCTGTTTCTTCATTTTTGGACAGCCATGCTAATTTTATTATGTGGTATAATTTATGCTTTCAGGATTCCACTGCGCCTCAACTACCAGATGATCTTGCAGAGTCCCTCATGCAGTCCATGCGCCGATTAAAATATCGGCTGGAGGAAATGTTCATAAGTAATGAAGTCATGAAGGAAATTCTCACAAATCATCTTGGTTCGTATATTTTAATTCTATTTATGGCTCCTTCTCTTTGCATTGTGAGCATTGTGTCTTATCTCACTCCATCTGCAGCAGAGCTGTTGCCCTCTCCACGAACAGGCACACCGGGCGCCTTTATGTGAGCCACAGGCAATGTATGCAGTGCCGATATCTGGCCATACCGGCGCTGCACGTTGCAACACCACATAAGTTGAGAATTAGGCCCCATAGAGATCTAACCTCCACAAGTGCAGCTGTGACTGTGTCCTACCCTTTTATCACTGGCAAGAAAGTGTGGTCTCACAAAACAGCTTTCTAGCATTCTCCAGCTAAGGTTAAGTGAAACCATCTTGTGGGGGTCTACTGACTTTCTTAGAAGCATGTTACCTAATGGATTTAAAGCGGTACGGAGCATGAATTCCCTGTTTAGGCCTTGTGCTGCTGTGCTGTGGTTTACGGTCACTACGGGGGCTCATCGTAGCCAAGGGAAGCCTTTTTACATTCAGTCTACATTACATTTCCAACCAATGGCCTCACATTGCTTATCTTATCCTGGCCCCAGCGACCGCCTTTCGATGGAGGCGAAAAGCCCATGTGCCGTGCGCTGTCAGTGCACGTTAAAGAACCCCGGGTGGTCGAAATTTCCAGAGTCCTCCACTACGGCGTCTCATAGCCTGAGTTGATTTGGGAAATTAAACCCCATAAATAAATTATCCAACAATTTTTCTTAACTGAGCTTGTCCTAATGGAGGTCTACTGCATATAATGCTCTTATTTTGTGTTTAAAACTGCAGTGTGTAATTAAAGAAGCTATAACATGCGACAGGAAATTCTCACTCATTCACTTAACAAAGGGGGCTTTGTGTTTTTGGTTTTTGATGGTAAGCATTTCCAATTGCAGCATCTGGAAAAGCTGTTTCTACACAGCCCGGCACCCCCGGTGTAGCTGGAGCAGATTCTAAAGAGAGTGAGCAGCTGAATCAATGCAAGAAGGAACTGGAGTGTAAGGAAAGGCGAGAGGATATCCTGAAGCGAGCCATGGTTCGGGAGCAGAATGCAAAGCTGCAGTTGGAGAAAGAGCTGGCAGACTGCCAGAAGGAGCTGCAGTCTCTTCAGGAAGCATACTGTGCTCTGGAAAAAGAGCACAATGCAGCTGGGCAAAGGAACTCTGATCTTGTTCTAAAAGAGCCCCAACGCCATTCGTCTTGTGAAAAGCCCACCCGGCAGGAACGTGCGAGACCTGAACAGATGAGGGAGGAGAACCGCACTTTAGCAACTGAGCTTCAACAGCAGGTCCAAGAAGTCTCTAGGCTTCTTAAGGAAGAAACATTGCTTAAAAATCAAATCTCTACCCTCTCTGAGGAAAAATCAGTGCTTTCGCAAAAGTTGGAAGCATTGCAGCACGAACATAAAGTGTTGCTAGAGTCTTCTAGCAACAAAATTTCCGAGCTAGTCACTAAACTTGGTGCTTTGTCTACACTGAACAAAAATCAGCAGGAACAAATCACGGCGTTCAAAGATGTGTGTGACCGTTTGTCTCGGGAAAGAATGAGTATGCAATGTGACTTTGATTCAGCATTGTCAGAGTTGAAAGGGCTGCAAGTAGAAAACCAAGATCTGAGAGAAACCCTGCTTGATCTGCGAAAGCAAGAAAGCCTGTTGAGAGAGAATCTAGGAAAGGCTCAGCATGAACAGCAAGCTGCCAAGAAAATTTCTGATGAGTATTGCCAAAGTATCAAACTTTTGAAAATGGAAAAAGACCAGTTAGCTGTCAAAATTTCTGATTTATCATCACGTGTGGATGTTCTTGAATCTGAGAAGCAATCGCTCTATGAAGAGAAGCAGAGGCTCATCCTTGAGGTGAGTGCTGGAGAAGATGAGGTTGAGCGAGTCAATAACAAACTTCACAGCTGTGAAGAAGAGTGTAATAACCTGAGAACACAAAAGAGCGAGGTTGAAGCAGAATTACAGGCTTGCAATAACAAGCTTCAGGAGTTTGAAAATTTAGCTCAACAACTAAGGGAGGAGCTGAGCACAACAAGAGTGAAGCTTGAGAGCATGGACACTCGTTGTAATCACCTCGAACAAGAACTCTGTGCATCTAAGGAGGCACACAAGCAGCTGTTATGGAAAAAGGATGAACTGCAGAGGGCACTGGAGGCAGTTGGAAAGGAAGCACAACAAAGCAAGAGCCTTGCAAGGATGCAGTTAGACAAGAAACATGCCACGAGGGCATATGCAGAGCTGCAACATCAAAACACTATGTAAGTTTACTGCATCCCTGTATTCATTTTTTCTTTTATGCTGCAGTAAGTTTGATTTTCTGAAATTAAAAAATAGCATCTTTCACACCTGTTCAGAATGTGGGAAATGTATCAAACATTGTACTTCATGGCAACGTTTGCCCTCCCTGTAGCCATTCATTTGGCTATGATGAGAGTGTGTGCAGCTATGCATATTGCATAGAAAATGAGCTGGAAAATCAAATAGGGCTAGTTTGTTGTGTTGAGGCATAATGTTTAGTACGATTCATGCTATCCTTAGCCTTGTTTTGTATTGTGACGGTAACAAATGTAAGTCAGAATTGCACCTGAGTGATACAACAGTTGCTCATAAACGCCACTATTCCAGTGCAGGGGCTGCCATTCATATGCTGCAGAGAAATATACAGAGCAAAGGGGGGGGTTACCAACCATGACTACATCGTTACTCACAAGTGAGGATAGTGCAAGGTAGAAGGTTACTGGACATGGCAGGAACCTGCATATCTGTGACCCCTGAAGAGTTCATGCAGGAATTGTGTTCTGGTGTAAAATGTTGGCAGTATTCATGGGTATATTTCTTGTAATTAGCATTATAGAACAACTGCATAAAATTTAGTCCTAGCATGGGTATATATTCATGGGTATATTTCTTGTAATTAGCATTATAGAACAACTGCATAAAATTGAGTCCTAGGGTTTCCATGTTCAACTCAGTCATCCCAACTTTGGTTGACTGTAACATGGGAACGGCCAGGCATAGGCTTTTGTTTCTTTGTTAGCTGTGTGAGTTTTGCAATTGTATTTAGTTCGATTTGTTATCATTGCTGGCTCACTTTTTTGAAGAAAACCTAGATATATCCTTCCTTGGGTGTACACTTGCAGTCGACTAGTATGGCAAGTCTGGAAATTATTTGTTCAAACAAGGCAGTAGCAGCATTTTTCTCTTTTATTGCATCTTTACTGGCTTATTATAAGTACTTGTGTCTAAGCATATTTTCACATGTGAGCATGAATGTTTGGTAAATCTGCATAGTGCTGATGGTTTACGTTCTTGTGTGTGGAAAAAAAGAGTAAACAATATCCCGAACCCAGTCTGGCACCGCAGCCATCATAGAGCCCAAGTTCAGTAGGCCAGTTGACATGAGAAAAAAAAATACTTTAGTTCAAATGTTTTCTGAAAGTGCTTCCAAAGATACTGAAGAAGGAACGAGAGTTTGAGAAGTTGGGTTCAGTCCATTTGGTTTTAAAACAGCTGAATCGAAGACAGAAGGCACTAATCAGCACCAGAGGGCCCAGGTTCAATCCCAGTCACTGGTTCCATGTTTTGATGGAGGCAAAAGACACGTGCTGCATGATGTCAGCATATTTTAACTCTTTCAAACATTTTCAATGCTTGACCCTTTGTCCTGTCATGTCAGAAAATTTGTCAATGTCAGTGGCTTTGACGCTGTCGACTGTTCTTAGCCTTGCAGCATCAAAAGAATCCAAGCATGCCTCTGGCAAATGGTACAGTGAAATCCCGTTGATGTGCAGAGAGAGTACAGCGGATAGCGAAAAAGAAAAACTGCAAAAAAAAAGATTGGGCTGTGGAAATAGCGGATTGGCTGGCAAACCGAAGCAGAAGCTTGGATTGAGTAAAACACAGCACATAACCTTTGAACACTGTTGCTGTTGACCACGGCTGGACAGGAGAGGAGCGATGAGTGTAAGCACCGCTGCTCATAGATTTGCACATAGATTTACAATTTATTTAACACATGAAGCTCCATGCACTCTGCTAAGGACAAATACTGGAGCAAAGTAGGTGCTCACCGTGGCTCAGCTTAAACAAACTTTGATACAGCAAGTGGGTGGCAGCTCCCCCATTTTAGATACAACAAGCGCCAAGTTTTACTCTTTGCGGCTTGTCTCGGGTACAAAGCTCAGTTATGAAACTGTCGCATCTTTCTAAAAGTTTCAAAAAAGTTTGCTCTAGACATTGAGAAACAAAAAGTCCGTCCCAAAGCTGTTCTGTGCCAAGTATGTTTCATTCTCAAACATTTAGAGCCTGTTTTGAGTAACAAAATTTTCAGTGGGGATAAAAAACAGCGTGAAAACAAGGACATGGCCCAGGCACTGCCCACCTCCATTCTTCATGCACTAACTAGCCCACCAAAATGCTTTCTTAGAAAATTTTCGATGCCAAGAATCCTATCAATGAGTTCTCACTGTAGTTGGCAGGAGACAGGCCAGGCGGTAATTGATCGGCAGGCTGTGTGATGTCATACGACAGACATCTCCTTTCATATGGAAGGGTGAGATTGGAATTGACACCAGAACCTACCTGTTTGAAGCCTCACAGCCTCGAAAAATTATTAGCATGCTTCAGGAAGGTGGTAGTTGGCAGGTGACATGGCTTGGCAGTGATTGGCCAACCGAATTTTCTGCCAAGTTTTCTCCGTGCCTGCAAGCCGTGTCATGGCCAGGGTGGCAGTGGCTGAGTGGTTAGGACGCTCAACTGCTGAACCCTATAATGTGGATTTGAACCCGGCCTTGCCAGCCACTTTTCAATGGAAGTGGAAAGCAAGGCACCCATGTACTGTGTGATACCAGTGCATGTTAAGAGCCCCACATGGTTGAAATCTTTGGAGCTGTCCACTACGGTGTCTCATATCCTTAGCTGCTTTGGACATTAAAAAACAGCTTTTGAGCGCAATGAAAGCCCTAGTGCTAGAGCACTGAAAGTGGAATCATAAAACCACATAACCACCTGCCACACGAATTGAGCCAGCCCTTTTACCAGTGAAACCCAATGTCACTTGGAATGCAATCATAAAACTGCCTTCAGCAGCCACCTGTCCCAGTCAATTTAATCAGTTAATACGAAACTATAAAAGCCCCCCTACGAGGGGCTTCTGACAAACAAAATTTGCACCCACAGCGTGAAATTCACTTGCTATCGCCATGCTCATGTGCAGTGCCACAATGTATGGGAGAGGACGTGCATAGTCATGCATGATGAAATTTAACGTTCAGTGTAGTCATGACTTATTTGCATTGTGCAGCTTAGCATTATTCAGCATTATTATCACATTGAGCACTTTTTGTTTGGATTTCCTTTCAGCTTACAGAATGCAGTGAAGGATCTCAAACTGGAGCTGGAAAAAGCCATGCATGAAAACAAGTGTTTGAGGCTTGAGCAGCGAGTAAATGAACAGTTTCAGTCTGGAAGCAGTTCTGGTAAGGCTTCATTTTTTTCATCTCAGCCATGCTTATCGTTTGTTGCCGATGCCTTGTTTCTCTTGTAAACATTTTTTCTTGGCGCGAGTGCCATTTATGACACAAGATGCATCATATTTCGGTTTAGCTATTAATTTGTATGCTTGCATATTAGAGATAAAGCCTACCTTATATTCCCATGTATGAGGCGACATTATCTAAAATGGGGGAGCTGCCACCCACTTGCTGTATCAAAGTTGGTTTAAGCTGAGCCACGGTGAGCACCTACTTTGCTCCAGTATTTGTCCTTAGCAGAGTGCATGGAGCTTCATGTGTTAAATAAATTGTAAATCTATGTGCAAATCTATGAGCAGCGGTGCTTACACTCATTGCTCCTCTCCTGTCCAGCCGTGGTCAACGGCAACGCTGGTGTGGAAGCGCCTCCTACTCATAGCAGTGGCAGTGCAAGTCTCGTGCTGTGAAATTCTTGCTCTGTGCGCGCAACAGTGGCCTGTGCCACTTATTTTAATGTTGTGCCATTGCTTAGAGCAGAGATATCAAATCTTAATGCTATGCATGCATTGAAAAAATTTCATCCCTCATGGGCCAGAAAGCGGAAAATAAAAATGAAGGTAGTAACGATAAATAATAGGAATATCGAAAAAGAAATCACTAGTGGTTAGACGCGTTAGCTCTGAGCTACTTAGCAATGCAGGAAGACTCATATGCTGCATGGTTGCATAATGCAATAGATGTAGTACGATTTTAATCCGTATTGGCCTAGGTCAAATTTGGGGGTAGTTCGTGCCAAATTTGGAAGTCGCCATCGGGTTCACCATAATGGAATTAGTCTAGGCATTGATTTTGGTCAAATTTTACCAAAACTGATTTTACCAGACCAAATTTGGAGGTTGAGTTGATTTAGGCTGGACATCAATTTGGAAGAGGTCAGATTTGGGGGTGGCCCATGCCAAGTTTGGAAGTCATCATAGTGTTCGCCATAGTGGAATCGGGATGGACATATTTTGATCCAAATCAGCTGAGGTCAAATTCGTGTGTGTATCAGGCCAAATTTGATGGTCGCCATCGCGTTGGCCACATTTGAATCAGTCTGGTCATCAATTTTGGTCTAAATCCACCAAGGTTGAATTTTGATTTTTGCCCGGGCCAAATTTGAATATGGCCCATGCCAAATTTGGAGGTCACTATCGTGCTTGCCATAGTGGAAGTAGACTGGACATTGATTTAGATCTAAATCTGCCGAAGTCAAATTTTGGGTGTTGGCCCGGGCCACCAGGGAGGCCGGGAGGCACCCCTGGTGTAGTGGTGTCGTACGTGACTGACTGCATTCCTTTGGGAGAGGTCAAATCCCGGCATCATTTGACTTTCACGATTGGTAAAACCAATCAGAACATATTTCTATACCGCACTGTCCCATGGCTACAATGGCTATTACCACAGTCACTTATCCTCAGAGAAAAAAAGTGTATACTTGGGGAAGAGAGGGTGGGTTGCCCAGCGCTACTGCAAACTGCTTTCCCTGCTCCATCCTGCTTCAAAACGCAATATTGCTCCGAAACTACTCCAAACTCCCAGCTGCCTCGATAGTTTGAAAGTTTGCAGAGCAATGTTTTTTTTTTTTTCACATAGCGGACCATTAATGAGTTTACAAAAAATGTGACCATGAGAAACAAGTTGCTGGCCTGTTGTGTGTAGCATGCTGGCACTGTAGCGGCACATGAGCCACAAGCGTTTGAGGGCAGTGGAAAAAAAATTCTGTGCACGTATACTACCAACTTTTCGAATCACCGGTGGTAAGAGAAGCGAGAGCAGCGAGCAAAGCAGACATCAAAAACTGCGGTAGGAAACTAGTCCGGCTACAAAAAACTGCACGAGTTCTACTGTTTTTGCTGTTAAAACAAGCAGCTAGGTACTTCACCATAGGGCCTGTTTGTCAATAACAAGCATGTCAAGCCTACAATGGCATACTTGAAGCACTATCAATGTGTTGAAATTAAAGAAGCCCCAACATTGCTCAGGCGATAATGTGAGGAACCACTTGTAGAAGACTAATTGTAGTCACTAATTCCAGTAATATGCGTTGCGAGGCTAGTTGGTTCTCGCCAACTACACAACAGCCAAGGTCAGGTAAAGAGGCAGTAAGTTAAAGAAGCTGAAAGAAGAAAAGGCTATCCCTTCAGTGCAATCTATCCTCCCTGAAGGCACTATACTAGCCAGTGCCCAGAAATTTATTAGTGCAAGCATAGGACAAAAAAAGGATCTGCACGAGATTATGAAAATTTGCTACTCATTGGTGTGAACTAAATCAGTGGTGGTGCTTGAGCGCATCAAAATGGTAGGCTTCACATTTGAATGTATCTAGTCAAAATGGTCAAAAACTTTGATGCCCAGTTATGAAATGTAGAAACAAGCATTTCATTTGCTGCTACTCTGTTCCCAATTGTTGCTCTTGTCATCTGGGGTTATTTTAAACATCTGTTGTGCACAGGCATGTCCTTGTTGGCTGATACCACATCAGCAGTCCAAATTGTCTTGAATTGCAGATTAATTGGAGTAGAATTATGTGTACTATGAGCATGCTTTTACCTTCACACATTTTTTGCTTAGCTTTGTAGTTGTAATCTAGTGCAGAAGAATTCAAGCATGCCTTAGTAAAACATGCTTGTGGGCTATTTGGTTCATGTCGGGGAAAATCATCAGCCAGACTATACCCACCGCAGGGCAACGGCCTCTCCCATATTACTCAGATTAACCTGGTTTTGTGCTAGCTGCACCCACTTGACCCCTGCAAACTTCTTAACCTTATCCGCCCATTTAACTTTTTGCCGCCCCCTGCTATGCTTTCCTTCTCTTGGAATCCAATTTTCTACCCTTATCAACCATCTGTTATCCTCTTTGCACTACATGCCCTTCCCATGCCCATTTCTGCTTCTTGATTTCCACTGGAATGTCATTAAATCGAGTTATTTCTCTGGTTCACTCTGCACGCTTCCTATTTTCCTACCATTTTTCATTTATGGCTTTGTAAAAAGAATGAGGACAGAGGACTAAAAAGATGGGAGGAAAAGACTGTTCTGAGTACCATTTCTTCGTTAGTGTTTTGCAGTTTCCTTGTCATGATTAAAGCTTTCACTGAATACGAGGATTGGTGCTTTTGTGTACATCTTTGCAGTGAACTTGCACTGTATTTTATTATTGTCTGGTAAATGTGTAGATTCATGAGAATCCATCTATTGTTTTTTCCCGATATGGGCACAATGGACTGCACAGGATGTGCAGTTACTTTGCTTGGCAAAGAATAATATTTAGTACAAATAGTTGTTGCTCCTGTTTGAAAAAATACCATTTTAATTAGAAAAGAATGAAATCAGCTTAATGACACTTAACGCAGTGTTTTCTTCTTGCTGCTTTTATAAGCTGTCGTGTAGTAAACTAAAATTTGCAACAGAACACTTTGTAGGGCCAGCTTGTTTATACTTATAATCAACATGGACGAAAAGAAAGTCAACCTCAATGTCGTCGTTCCTCACCTTTTATCTGTTTCATGGCGCATTAATTTTGAACTTAATCTCCAGTTTTATTAGAAAGTAGCTTAATTATCTTAAGGGAGCTGCATAGTATATAAATTAGTTCAGATTAAAAAATTTCCTCTTTATAAAAGGAGCTGTGCTGATTGGGTTTTGTCTGAAAGATGCATGAAACGAGCTATTTGTTTCATTTTTTCATTGTTTTTCATTGTTTCATTTGCTAAGCATTGGCAAACTGACAGCTGTTATACATAACAAAATATTGGGTTATTCCAGGTGCTGTGGGAGGCACACCAGATTCTTCAGTCCGTTACGTCACTGCTGTGGGCAGTGGATCATCTCTGTGGCGGACCTCTCACCAGCCTTCTATGGACTCTTCTATGCGGCAGCCAGCGACTACTCCAGTCATTGGCCACCATTCCTCTTCCCATTCGCGGTCTTACCACACCTCACCTGACTTGGGTATTGACTCAGACCCAACTCTTGACCATGGAGCCTTTGCCACAGCTGCTGAATCAGCGACAAACCATATGGAGCACTGGCAGCATCGCATGGGGCCTGACTGGAGTATCTCATCAGTACATTCAGCCCCAGATGCCATTGGAGGCAGCTGCCTGCTCTGCCAGCAGGGCAAGGACACACCCGTCTCATGGAAGCTTAAGGCCAATGTAACCTATGGTGGGGAGCAAATGGATCAGCCCGGCACGCAGTCTCGTAAGTATTGCTCCAGTTCTCTTCCACTTTCCTCATAAATCAGTTTATAGGGGAAAATAAGAACTGTTCCATATCATAGGGGACCACTTAAAATTTTGAAATTACGTGGGTTTGTCCCGCTGCCCTCTATTCTGCTTTTTCAATTAAATTTACCAGTCTTTTCATCTAAATGCTTTACGTTTCTGTGGCAGAACCCTCTGTAGTGGTAAATTCAGTCATTTGAGAGGACACTAAAGTAAAGAGTATGTAGTTTAACAACAGTTCACTAGTCTACTGGTTTGGATATGTGGAAGTCTCAATGTATGAAGGCCATCAGGATGCACTACTTGCAGCTAGGGTAACAGTTTATGTACTGTAACAAAGGTTGTTTTATTCTGGGATACTGATTGGTTACTGGCGCAACCGAGGATCGCCATAGTCTCTTGGGTGGGCTTGGCTTGACATCTGCTTTTGTTTTTTGTTAGAGGTCCAGCCTCACGATGGGCTTGACAGTGTGGCCACTCTTTGCCACTGTTGAAGGGTATGGTCTTCTTTCCCGCATGACCATGTCAACTAATCGTCCATTGGCACATTCTTGTAAACTTCTTCGAAGGTTGGAAGTTGGATGTGTTGCATTGGTAGCACCCTTTTGGTATCTGCACTATGACAGACCATGGTTATTCAGTAAGGCGTCTGTAGGTTTTCTGGGGACTGCGCTCACTGCATAGTTTGTCAATCATATTTCACACAATTTCAGACTCCAGCAGCTTTTCAGGCATTGGAACTGGTGTTCTGGTTCTTCTGCTGTACAGCCTCTACACGGGTGAACCTGGCTCTTCATTTCTCATGTTTCTCAGGTTCACTAGAGCCATTTGTACATCTATATCGTGCTAAGATCATTTTGCCAGTATTCTCTTTGCAGTTTGGACAGCTCCTTGCTGGATTTTTTGAACTCGTGTGCTCCGTTGTCAGTTTCTAGCATCTTGGAGACTCCATGAGTGGCAAACATTCTTTCGTGACACCGATCTCTTGATGTTTAACTATGAAGTGTCTTAAAGTCTGTATAACCCGAGTAGCTGTCCATGTGAACAACATGGGTTTTGCCTTTGAAGTCACCCTTGAAGAGGTCACCAGATGACCCTTTCTTTTTTGAAAGCTTCCCAGGTTACGGGTGTCATTGGGACAGTTGTCATAACCTGTCGGTCTTTCATGCATTCTTTGGCTGTCTCTTTTCTGCTGCAGTCCTGGCTTAGCAGGTTGGCTATCCTTGGCCTTTCTTATAAATGATTGTTGGTGCATACTGCTGCATGTTTAGCAGCACCTTTTGCTGTCTTAGAGATGCCTTACTCATGTGGTCAGCCTCTATAGTTACTAGTCTTCAATATATGTACTGGTGAAATTTCTTGCATCCATATCTGATTGCCAGTGCATCTTTTTAAGTTGGGGGATACTTCTGCTGTGTCTTTCATAGAGGCTGAGGCATAAGCGATGGGCAGAACTGCTCCCAAAGCAGTGGAACCAGCATAACTGAAAGCGTCATAGCCCCATCGACATGCCAGTGTTAACGCACTTTTCAGGGCTTGCTTATTTTCACTAAGTGCATTGCTCTGCTCTTGTGTCCAAAGGTGCTCAGAATCCTTAGTTATGAGTTTTCTTAGGGGCACTCTCTTCTCTGCTAGATTTGGCACAAATTTTTGTGGACACTGAATCATGCCTAGCAGTCTCTACAGTTTTGTTTAGTTGCTGGGCTCTCCAAGTGGGTCAGAAGCAAAAGCAGTCATCAGCAGTTATTTCACACCCTAGAAACTTCATTTCTGGTTTTTTAAAGATACATTTGTCTTTTTTGAGCTCAGCACCTGCTTCCTGCAGTCACCTTTTCAGTGTACTGTCAAAGTTGTTCACTAGCTTCTGCATATACAATGTAATTCTTGAGTTGGCTGTATTAAGCATGCCTTTGAGGATTCTTGTAATAATTTTGAACAGCTCGGGTGCTATGGCAATTCCAAATGGCACTCTTTTGAAGCAGTATCTACTGCGTGGTGTACTGAAGGCTAGATACTTCTTTGTGTGCTCTGTTACCTTCATCTGCCATAATGTCTAGCAGGGTAAACCACTTGGCTTCTTTGCCGTGTGCTACAATTTCTTCAAATGTATTTAATTCATAGTTTCTTCTTAGTAGCACTTCGTTGAGTTCCACTCGATCGGTGCAAATCCATAGCTTTCCTCGCTATTTGACAACTATTTTACTGCAGAATGGGGTCGTTTCTGCCGTTTTTTTCGATGATTGCATCTGTTCCATGCTTGTCAACTCTTTTTTGATTTCGTACATGAAGGTATATCAGGGTGTCTACTGACAGGAAAAACAGGGAAAACCTGGAATTTTCAGGGAATTTTAAGATGCCGGGAAAAGTCGGGGAATTGTCAGGGATATTTCTAAAAAGATTGCAGAGTCGGGGAAATTTTCCATGCTCACCCACACAGACCAAGTAGCTGCAGGCGCGGCCAGGCGTAGCCATGAGACACCACGATTGCAGTGAAGTGTGGCTGTGGCAGCACGACAGCGTATTTGCACTGGCTTCAGAGATTCCCTTCGCATACTGCGTGACACTATACTAGATGGCACGCACCACCACTCAAAGTATCATTTATCATCCTTCAACAGTTTTTCATCTGTCCTGTCAGAGGCATTCATAGTGCTCCATTCGTTTATAGTCCTTGCCGCTCTTGCTCTTGCGTTTTCCGACTGGGCAGTGGGCACACTTGGCGTGCATGCTACGATTTTTCCTACCGCTTGAATTTCAGCCTTCAGCTTGCAGTGTGCTCTTGAAGTGAACACTGACTGGACACTCATCAAAAGAGTGCACTTGATGCTGCGCTTTATGTACAGTACTCACGGATTGAAATAGGACACTCGGAGCGCGTGGCTGTCGCTGCATCCAGCGCCGCCCGTGGATGCTCATGGAACCAAGGTGCTGCATTGTGGTATAGCGCGAGGGGGAGAACATCTAAAAAGCAGAACTGATCTTTCCGTTCGCCAATAAGCCGGCCTGTTGTTTACCACACTGCCTTGCATGCAGCGACGGCCACGCGCTCCGAGTGTCCTATTTCAATCCGTGAGTACTGTACACTGTAGCAAAGTTCTCCTTCTTTTGACATTTATGCCACTGCTTGCCATAAGCTGTGCATTCTCTAGGCTTTTGATGTTCTTGCTTAAGATTTCCAGCTCCATTGATGCTTTCGATGCTTTCTCACTTGCCTTGCATAGATTGGCTTTCTGAAGGTGGACGTTGGGGGCCACTCAGCAGCCTCTTTTGTACATTGTCGTTGATTATGCAGACTATGATGCGATCTCTGAGCACTTAGTCGACCAGGTCCCCAAACTGCCATCGCCTCGTTGTCAAGAACTCATTCAAGGGCTCACCCTCCTTTTGCTTCATTTAGTTGAACTTGTAAAGTTCGTGGGTGGGGTTTATCTTTGGAGCGATGTGAAGGAGGGAGGTTAGCTCTGGTCTCTCCATATGCTGGGCATCTTATGGGTCAATGTTTTGAGGGATGGGTAGCTCTGGCCTCTCCATATGCTCTGAATAAACCTGGCCTGGATAAACCAGAGTAAGTTAAATTTCATATATAATTGGCAGGTCCTGTAATCTCCAGGTAATTTCCTACTGACAGCTTTTATTGTCACAAAAAAGGACTGGCACCTTCTTCAGCATCTCAATCACATAAGAGAGACACCTGTCTGAACTTCAGTTCCAGTACTTTTTGTTGAGGAGACATACCTCAGTGTCATCATACCCTGGAAAAAAAGAAACAATGTGTGCCATTTTGTCTTCAGTGCAGCCATAGTTAGAAACATATAAAGCTTTAAACTGCCTTATGTAAACAGTGCTAAGTAATGCAACCATTATATGTTCTTCATTCTTTTTCAGCATTGTGCCTGACCACAAACATAGTAGTGGACAACTTGAGACCTGTAAATGGGCTGGAAAACAATGTACAGCACGAAATACCTTAGGGGCAACAAGCTTAAAATTGTTGGTCATCTGACAGGCTTTTCGTTATTTCACAGTTTGATGAAAGTGTTCTGCACACGGTAACTCCTAGAGAGAGTTGGCTATAGTTTATTCACTACTTTTATCACATTTAGAACAGCATTTAAGATTCCTGCTTTACTTTTACATTCAAATGCACCAACTCACCTAATTTAGCATTCTTGTATGCTTTGTGGCAGTTGCACAACCCTGTACATTTATGAAAAAAGCATGTTTGTCGGGACTAACTTGCTGCGTTGCTTTTATAAATAGACTTGCTGGATTAGTAAGTAGGCTAATATAATAAAGTTCTTCAGATCGAAGCTGTTTCTCTTGCTTCCCCACATGGTGTTATCATAGGGATGGCTAAGAAAAGTTTTTTATAAGTGGATGCTTTTCAACAGCTTTGCATGCTCATTACTGTAAAATGCACTAGGTGTTAAAGCACAATCTTTTATGCCTCTTTTCTCCATGAGGTGCTCAACATGACAATAAAAATTGCTATCAGAGTGAGACTGCGACCACCTTGTTTCTTTTCTTCTTACCCAGCCTCGAAGAGTGGGTTTCCTGTGCTTTCCTGTAGTCTCTCATCACCAGGCGTTCATCTTTGTGCCATTGTCCAGCTTTCGGACCATGACGTGCTGAAAAAGCGTGTAGACGAGAGCATCTGCTTGATTCGTCGTGTTGAAGCATCAGTTCAACAGGCACTCGATGCCCTTGCTGATTTTGCATCCGATTGCACTGAGGTTTGTAGCCTGGCAATTGTTTTTCATCTAAAGACATGCGGTAATGACATTACTTATTAGTGGGTGCACTATGGAGCCTGGCAATTTTTTTTTATCTAAATAGACATGCGGTAATGACATTACTTAAATTTATTTAGTGGGTGCACTATGGAGCCCGGTAAAAGCAGAGGGGAAGAAACTTAGTACTGCATCAGGAGTCATTTCTTACATGCTTACATACTTGTTCTTTTGTGCTGGATCTATATTCATCTGAATCATTCCTTTATTTTCCTGAAAAGCATTTTTGTAGAGTATTTTACAAATCAGAATTATAAAATGAAAACTAAGAAGAGAGAAAAAATAGAAAACTAAAACAAGAATTTTGTAATGCAGCTATGATAAAATAGCTTTAACGGTATATAACATTGGTGCAAAAGTGCTTTACAAGTGAAAACTTAAAAATTTTGGCAGTGCTCAACATAGTATTTTCACTTTTTTTGAGCCATTCTTATTTTATTTCAGCCATTCCTAGTAATTTGCATTTTTGTTAGTCATTCTTTGTCACTTTTATTTTTGCAGACTCATTATTAGTCATTAGCAATTTTAGTAATTTCTTTAGTGACATTTGGAAGAGGAAGAGAGGGTTTGTGGCAGCAACTTCCGATTTCTCCTTCCTCTCAGAGGGTAGTGTGGATGTAGCACCAGTGCTGGTTGCTGGCTCTCTTCACATTGGGGTTTCTAATGCATATGGGAGGAAAAATACTGGCCACACATTGGAATGACATACGAAGAAAACATTGCTTACTTAGCTTGCACATGTAAATGCATGGCTTGGCGGAGAATTCCCAGGAAGTCTGTTTCAGCCTTATGCGAGGCAGCTTTTGTGCGTTATTTGTGCTGAGAGGCCTTCCTATTGATGAGTGAATTGCAGTGGCGGCCCTAATAGCATTGCAGTGTGCAAGTGCTTTTCACAGATGCTTACACTCGAAAGCTTACAAATGTTGTATAGAAGCAGTGTAGAAGTAGTGCAACAGTTGTTCCACTAGATGTTGTTATAGCGTGCCATGTCATGAGCTATGTCATGAGCTTGAGAATTTAAATATATGTACAAGGGCTACATGACACTAGTACATTCCAAACTAATCGAGAAATGGCAGCCTTCATTGAATAATGAAGTAACTGCTTTGTAAAGTCTACGTGAAAAAATGTGAAGGGGAACTCTCTATGAAACATGTCCTGCTCTCACGTAAGGAAAAAAATTATGGACACATCCCTTTCCATCCAGCATTGATTTTAGGTGGAAATAAACTTGTTAATTTGTTGTGTGTTTTTAGATTTCTAAAGGAAGCAAATGTCGAACACATTATAGACTGCACTCCACTAAGCACCACACATAGTAACCTCTTGCTTGGCCTCTTCTGCGCCACTAAACCCAGCAACACTGGGATTTGCTCCCAGCTAGTGCCACTTGCATGCAGGTTGGGTACTATGCTACTAGAAAATTCTGGACATAAACACTCTTTATTGTAACATGAAGCAAAGGATGTGATTGGTTGCTAGATAATAAACTTCATGATATAGAAGGCTTGCCTGTGTTAGCTGCCTTTGTTAAACTGGCCAGCAGATGTTTTGATATGTTCTGACTTCTCACATGAAGCTGTTGCAAGTCATTGATCTTGAAAATTAGCCAGATAAGTGGAGAAAATGTTTTCTTGCAAAGGTAGAGGAGGAGGTAGGTATTAATACTCGAATGCTATTTATTGCACTTCCAAATACCTACCCTGTTTTGTGCTTAAGCAGTTGTGGCTCTCAGTAGATTCACTCATAGAAGAGCGGTCACTCATAGGAAGCCACAGTTGTCACTTGCTTCAAAGCTTGTCAAGTTGCCGCTGCACATAAAACGAAGTGCGTAGTGGGCACACAAATGACCACAGTTGCAAATCTAATATATTCTTGTCTTTTCACTTTTTTTTCTCTCCTCCCTTATCATGCAGCAATGATAGTACCCCAGCTGGTGCTCGTCTCTTAGTTTCCTTAGAGACAAGCCAGTCACCGCTACTAAAAGCTCGTAGCCAATTTTCTCTCATTTTCTGCTGAGCAAACATTGATTTTTTTTCTCATGCCGTTTGTGCGTGTGTGTGTGTGTGTTTATCTACAGTGTAAGAAGAGTGGAGCATTCTGTTTATTCATGTTGGATATGTGCTGCCATCGGATCTGTTTGCAGCCTCCTGAGTGCAAGAAATTTCTTAAAGATGCTGAAAGGAACTGTCAAAATATCAAGACATGCCTGACAGAGACGTTCAGGCTAATTTGCAGCCTGACCATGGCCCAGGTTCCAGAAGCGAAAGAGGAACACAGCTGTGAGGTATGAGTTTAGAACTGAAGAAAATTTGCTACCTTCTGCAGGGATGCACATGCTCTTAGAGCTTTATCACAGATTCTCTTTCTTTATACTTAAAATGTTTGTATCGATATACAAGGTGTTTCAAGGAAGGAAACAGGCATATTGAGGTTTCAAGACTGCTTCCATGGTGGACATAAAAAAAAAAAGCCAGTTGTGTTGACCAGTGCGTTAATTTTTAATAATTGGGGGGTATGAGGGGGCATTCTACTGCCCCTCTGCCGCTCTCTAGCGACCCGCGAAGGAAACAAAAGGAAAAGGATGGCCACCACACAGCGTTAATACTCGGATGCTATTGCACTTGCAGATAATACAGAGCAGATAATACGTAGCCTGCAAGGGCAAGGACACGTAAGGAGGATTTCTGACTTACCGGCTGGGGAATGGGGTGCTACTTCGGCGGCGGACATTTGCACGTGCCATAAATACGGCGGCCGGGATCTCCCGTGCTCGCTGCATTCTTTGGACAAGGCCACACCACGGCGTCTGCCACGTGTGGCATTTACCGGTTGCTTCGCTGTTAAGAACCAGAAGGGCGGTCGTGCACGACGGGTCCTCCCGTGTGCGCTGCGTACTCCGTGCCCGCTATCCCCCTGCATTTTCTGGGAGAGGCGGCTGGAGACGACCACTCGTGTTGCTGGCTGGATCCAGAAGCTCCCTGTAGTCGTCTCGCAGGAATCCGCATAGACGTCATCTCATGTAGAAGTCTTGGTGGCGCACCCATCACTGGGTCTCCTTTTCCCAAGGAGAGGTATTTACCTGCTCTCCCAGCTGGCGCTGCGTGCTTGTTGGGGTGGTGGTGATCGATCGCGGCAAAGGGGGAGACAATTGGTTTTCCACATCTCTTCATCGTTAAATGTTCACCTATGGTTGTCGAGAACTGCTCCTTGAATGCCATCCGCGGGGCACACACAAGGCTTTCAGTGACGACTGCAGGGCAGGTCGCACAGGCAAGACACCAGTGCGGTCATTGGTGCCAGTGTTGTTCAAGCTGGCCTGCCTTTGTTGGCAGGCAGGGAGTTGGCCTCCCCTCCCGTTAAGCCAGACTTGTTCCGCGAGACTCCACAGTTTCGGTGATTCTTGGTTGCAGGGCAGCAGACAGGAACGTAGACAATGGCAGCAGGCCCAGGCCACTTCACTTGATCTCTGCAACTCCCCGGAGTTGCGTTCATTTGAACGAAGCTGGCTTGCTTCTGTCAAACGCGCATCCGTGGTTCATTTTCAGATTCGCCTTCTCAGCCCAAAAATACGAAGTTCATTCGAACGAAGTTAGCTTTCTCTAATTCAGTGAGATGTTTCGGCTGCAGCGATAAAACAAGCAATTTGCTCATCCTGTATGCCACGGTTAGACTGTGCTCCGATGAGCGACGGGCAGCTCCCAAAGAGAGCATTACGCCTACTTGCTCTGCGCTAAGGACAACGCCACAAGGGTGTGCATCTCTGTCAAGAAGCCCAGGGTGACCCTACTCACTCGCTGCCATCCAAAAGCACCTTCTGAGCGAACGGAACCCACCGCGACCAGCGGTGTCGGAGCACCCCGGTGCTTTCCGGCAATCATGGCTGCAATACCAATCAGCCAATTGTGGCACCCGGCTCCCAGAGCCAGAGACAGAAGAGAAAATATTACAACTATACAACTATATACAAGAAAGGTAGGGGCACTGTTCTCCGTGGACTGCTCGGTCTCGCGCTCTGTGCTGACCTTGTGGGTAAAAAAAAAATAGAAATGCTACACACACACACGAATACATACACCATTCGTTCTTGCTGCTACTTCTCTCACCTCGCCATCAAAAAAGCATATTATCCTTGCTAACACTCCTATGTCGGGTCAGCACATTCGTACGAAATGGTAGTGCTTGGTGCAGAGAGCAATACGGTTTTCTAGTGCGCCCGAGGTGCGTGTTCCACGCTGCAAAAGTAAGCGGCTGCCAAACCCGTGGCGTCTAGAAAAGCAGGAAAAGATGATATCCCACTAGTGTGTTGTAAAATGCTCACGTCCAGCCCGTATCGACCGGTCCACGTCCAGAGCGCGCAGCTTAGGTTTTATACCTGCCAGCGCGGACGATAAAATGACTAAGCGTGACTTCACTTTCGTGTGTTTTTTTCAAGTCACCCGATGGTTCGCTAATTCACAGCTACCTGAAATTCACTGGAATTTTTAAATATGTCTATTACTTGTTTATTCCCTCTGTCAAAGTAAACATTTGAAGCCGTAATCTCATGAAAGCACTGACATTGGAAGCTTCGAGGAACTCGCAGGAAGAGGAAGTCTGCTGAAACGAAAAGAAATTTGAAAAGTCTACTCACATTACTGCGAAGTGTTCGTGCTTTGTGTAACTGGTTGGGTTCATAAAATCTGATTTGTATTATATCATATCGTTATAGAAAAATTAGGGGGTCACTTAAGCTCCGCCGTTAAAGGTATAACGCGATAGTGTCTCTCTCTCATACACACACACGCACGATGTTTTCTTTCTTCACGTGTTATATTTTAGCTCTTTTATTTATTTATTTTATTTACCAAATACTGCAGGCCCTACCTGGGCCCTAGTAGGAGGGGCGAAAAGAATACAATGCAGTGAAATATGAATTCATCAAAAGTAAAATACTACACACAAGTGTAGGATGTTATATGTTACGTATGTTATATTTCTATGTTATGTATGTTATGTTATATTTCTATCATTTCTTTATTTATTTTTATTTTATTTGACGTTTTATATTTTTATACACCAATACACATATGTCAGCAACAATCGGCTTTCCATTCTGATCAATTTGACACTTTTGAACACATTCTTCAATTCATTCAATTAATCAATTACACATCATAAATTTTCTTCCTTAGCATCACCAAGCACTGGTTTTTCATTCTGACACCTTTAAACCCTTACTTTCCAATTTTTCCTTTTTTTTTTCGTTTCTTTATTTCATCAATTGATCAATAATTTACAAAGTTTTTATTAACTGTCATCGCCTATTGCACACCAAGCACAAATTACCATGGCACTTTTTTTTTACGCAGCCCCCGATTATTTCAGAGACTAATGCCAACTACTGCGTCCATGATGGAAAAAAGCGCGAAAAAGTACACGACGGACGGAAGGAAGACACGGACAAGCACTAACTCGCAACTGCAGGGTTTATTGCTGACGCACGCAATAAATACAGGACACTTGAAAAAAAAATAAACAGCGTCGACGGCATGGGAAGGAAAGTGCTGAGCGCCAGTCCAACTTACGTCAAATTACGCATAATCCCTTTATCATAAGATAAAATGCATCCTCGCTAATTTTACCAACCAGTATCTTCCAGTGGGATGAGCGACTGTGATTGCGCAAACCAAGCAAACTCGCAATGATTTCTCATAGGCGTTTAGGTAAACAGCAAAGGCGCACAGACAAAAAAATCCACATTACAGAACTCTGGATACTGTACCTGGATAAGGATGACGCTGCGGATTGCCACGTCTCTGCTGTCAAAATAAGCTTCTAGGCGTCGCTAACAGAAACCGCCAGGGACCAAAGAGAGGTCCAAGCTCAGCACACTAGGTTAAAACGTGAAAAGCGCGAGCAGAACGGCGAGCGCTGACGGACGGACACGAAGCGAACGGATTGAGCGAACAAAATATGGCGACCAGGGTGGGATCAGCGAGCCGCTCACGGTTGCCAGACATACTTTTGTAAACCCTCTATTGTGGGGTATGGTGGGGGGCAGTCTTCTGCACTGCAGTCACTCCGCGGTTGCAGCGTTCTCGCTAGCAACCCATGGAGGGAACAAAGGGACAAGGATGGGGACGACAGAGTTAATACTCGAATGCTATTTATTGCACTTCTAAATAATACAGAGCATGCCGGCTAGCTATACATAGGCAAGGTTGCGTAAGGACTTTTGACTCACCGGCTGTGGAATGGGGGTGCGCCTTCGGTGGCGGACATTTGCATGCGCCGTGAATATGGCGGCCAGGATCTCCCGTGTGCGCCGAATTCTTCGGACAAAGCCACACCACGGCGTTTGCCACGGGAGGAGGCGAGAGCGTGCAGTATTTACTGGTCGCTTTGCCATTGGGAACCAGAAGACTGGCGGTCGCGCATGATGGGTCCTCCTGAGTGCGCCGCATACTTCGTGCCTATGAGACGACCGCTCTCGTTGCCATCCTTGAATGCCATTCGCGGGGCACGCACAAGGCTTTCAATGACTTCGTGCCTGTTATCCCCCGACGTTTGTCGGGAGAGGCGGTGGGAGACGACCGCTCTCGTTGCCAGATGGTTCCAGAAACTCCCTGTCGTCTTCTCGCAGGAACCCACGTAGACATCTTGGTGGCACGCTCATCGCTGGCCTCCTTCCCCCAAGGCGAGCTATTTACCTCCTCTTCCAGCCGGCGCTGCCACGGCGTTCGCTGGGGTGGAGTGGTGGTGATAGGCCGCGTCGAAGGGGGAGGCAACTGGTTTTCCACATAATTAACTTTCTAGTTATTACAGTTTGGTGGCTGGTTTTGAGATGTAAATACCAATGCTCAGCTGTGGGGCTCAAACTTTGAAGCCAACAGAAAGGCTAGAAGTGAATAGAAAGAAAAGTGATCAGCAAATATTGCCACATCTTGCTATGCAAGCACATGAGGAGGACGAAGTGCATGCCTGCAGGCGGCCGGGCTCGCGCCATCTTGTCCAAGCACAGAGCCTTTTGTGCGGCCTCCATGCTTTTATGCCCTGTGTTTGCTACGCCTGTGAAAGAAAGAGTATAGGGAAGATGCTGACTGAGAGTAAAATATGCTCGGGGAGCTCTACTTTGAAAGTTAGCGCTCAAGCCAGGCTCAATGTGCCTAAAAGGGCTTCGCACTTGCTTGATGTTCGGACAATACCACTACACATATCGGAGCTTTCCTCTGTTGGTCTGCAGCTGGCAGGAGCATCGGCAACCCAATAAAGCAGCTTCACTGCATTATCTCTGGTGGAAGCAGACTATCTACGTTTCCCATATTTCTGTTTAGCTTCAGTCAAGGAATCCCAAGAATTTTACTTGTAGGCACTTCTTTGCAAGACCCATCGGAATGAGCATAACATACAAACATATTTATTTTTTACAAATAGCCTCTATCACTTGAGTCGAGAATAAAAATGAGAGAGTTCAGGACAATCGGAAGCTTCTTTGATCCGGTTCGGAGTGCCACGCCTAACTTCGGTGCACTCCAGGTTCCTGTCTAGGCAAAACATTGATACACTGTTAGAGTGGCAGCAGATAAAGCATATGCAGAATATTCAAGTGCACACATGCATGTTCAAGTGCGAGCAGAGACAATCTTTGCTTACATTTGGCTACTGTTTGTAGTTCTAGGTAGTTGTACACCTAAATCACTGTCACGGGGCTTTCAAACCTGCAGCCGAAGCTCGACTCCATTTTTCTGTTCGCCATCACCTCATTCCAGATAAGTCTTATGCATTGCATCCTGCTGAGGGAAGAGTGAACTATTCTAAAATTTAAAGTTGAGTTCTCAAACAACGATACTTGCTTTAGTATGTGGAGCATGGTAGCAAGTGCCAAACCATCATTTATATCTGAACGATGGCCTGTGGTACGGTGGCCTGTGGAAGCATGCTTGTCCGCACTTACAGTAGATGACTCTGTACATTGCAAGAATATTTGCTATGGTTTTTCTCAAAACCATTTCACTGCAGGCGGTAGGTAGTAGACTTGTTCTCTTTTATATTGTTTTTGGTAGTTATTCTGTCACAGACAAGAGCTGTAAATTAAGCGCACGTAAACAATATGAGTGTAGTGTTTGCTCTCCCAACATGAAACCTCAACACTGTGTAGTAGTCAATGAAAATACTATGTTTCATGAAGTAAACGTAATTATTATTTTTAGAGCAGTGTAAATAGTATTTTCATAAAACTGCTGCATATTTGTCATTCTGAGAACATGTCATTGAAACAAGTCCAAAGCATCTCTCATAGCCCGAGTTGCTTTGGGACGTTAAACCCCACAAACCAAACCAAACCATTCCATGCATTATTTGCTGACTGCAAACCACCATGCAGTTGGCTGGAAGGCACTGACGTTCGACTTAAAAGGGTGAAAGCCAGGATGTTTAATGCAGTTTTCTTAGAGAAATATGCCATTCAGGACAATAATTCTGGTTTATAAGAATGCTGTGACAAGGAAGACGAAGTGAAATTTTTTCTTTAGTGCACCTTTAAGATTGTTGTGGTAGCCGGGTTTATATGGACAAAACTGCCAGCAACAGCCTTGGTAGGTGTAGTGATGCTACCAGAGATGCAAGGTTGAGGGAGAAATGAGCAGAGGACTTACCTGAGAGAAATGGCAAAAGCTTCACATTGTGTATCAAATTTCTCTTTTTCGTCTTGAATAAAAAAAGTGTCAAGATGGCACCACTCATAAGAGTGCACGCAGTCTTCTAGACATTTATGGTCAACAAAGAAGTGTTTCAGAGCTCCTCTATGATGGGTACATAAAATGTTTTACTGTTGACTTTGCTTGCCTTCTTTCTCCTTTAGAACAAGCAGCTCAGGATGGAGTTGAGCAAGCTGCAGGAAAAAAATTTCCAACAAAGTGTAGAACTCCAAAATGCCCGTGACGAAATCTCAGTGAGTACTTCTTTAGTTAAAATGCAGCACTTGTGCTTGGTAGAGGGTGAAGGGTGCTAGGCTGCTCACTGATGGCCTATGTGGAAATGTGCCACTTGTTGGCAGCAGGCATCTGGAGATGCATAAGCAAAACAGCTCCTTGAAGGTACTATTAAGGAAAACGGGGGATGAAGCTTCGCCAGCGTTCTAAAAAGCTTTGAAAATTCTTTTCAGCCCCCTAACCTTAGTAACATTATCTGCCCAACTTTTTCTCGATAAAAACAACTTGTTAACTAAAAAGTTGTGAGAGTAAACAAAATTGAACAAACAAAAAGTAAATATGGCTATAGGCAGCACGGCTCCTGGCTAAAAAAACTCTGTTACTGCAAGAAGTAAGGCATCATACAGAGCTCACCTCAAGCTGAATGAGTGGTGTGGCACAGTACTGTTGGGCAGGATTTTGTTGGGTGCAATGCTTTGTTGTGTTCAGGGTAGTTATTTTGTAGTTTTGCCGACAAACCAGGGCAACAGGGGTCAGCACCCAGCACCCATGCTTGGCGGTTCGGCTGGTACTAGATGCGTTGGCGTTGTTGGTTGTGGCAGTGTGCATCTGCCCCTGATGTGTATACGGGCAAGTTGATCGGCTTTCTCAACAAAATGTAGTGAGCAGTTTCCTGTAGAACCATGTTTCGCGTGAATGTCGCCTATAGGAGGATATCTTCCCAACTCTCATGTACATCTATGTACAGGGTCATTCACTCTTAGTGTTCACAAGCATGGTCTCTTCAAAGCGCCAGTGCCACTGGTTCGACCATGCATTGAAGCAATGCTGCAAACTATACGCCTGCACCGCTTTGCTTCGATGTGCAGACGCCGCGGGCGCAGTGGTGCTTTGAAGGAAGCATGCTTGTCCGCACTTACAGTAGATGACTCTGTACATTGCAAGAATATTTGCTATGGTTTTTCTCAAAACCATTTCACTGCAGGCGGTAGGTAGTAGACTTGTAATGTCTTGTGTGACTCAATCGGAACATATCATGACTTGACCGGAGATTATGTGAGACATTGCACAATACCAAAATAATGTGGTGCATAAAAAACTGCGCGATTTCGGGGCAACATTCCTCATGACAATGCCTTGGTCCCTGCATAATGTGTGCTGATGTGTGATGTAAAATCAGGTCTCTTGTATGCATTGGTTTGCTACCAATTATAAATTTCAGATCTTACTGTACTGCTACATATGTGCTGAAAAAATTGTCATTAAAGCACTGCACATACTGACCTCAAGAAAGAGTGAAGCATTTACCGTATTTACTCGCATAATGAGCCCACTTTTATTCAAGAAAAGTTGACCTCACTTTTGGGGGAGGATTCATTGCACTGAAAAACCTGAGATCTTGTTTTTTGAGTCATTCATCCGTCAGTCATCCACAATCATGGATGTTGGCTCATGATGTCATGAATGTGAATTCATAATGTAAGTGAATGTACATAAAACCAGGCTTTTGCAACTGGATAAGTTGAGCAAGCCACTGCTGGCACTCTGCAAAGTCCTAGTCTGCAAAGATAAGTAAACCAAGCACATGCTGATGTTATCGCTGTGCAGCATCTTAGCACACTGCCATGAAATGTGCTGTGGACTGCGACGGTGACAGTACGAAACAGGAGCCCCGCTAACGACATTGTTCTTTTCATATTCTCAGAGCGCCAAAAGTGAGGGTTGGGTTCATTATGTGATTGGGTTCATAACGCAAGCAAATACGGTATTTGTTTTCTAGCATACTACTTCGATGCATCTCATTCCAAATTCAGTGGCCGCATTGCCTTCTTTTTTTTACATCTTATTTACCTCTTATTATTTTCTAACCTTAACAATTTTCTGCACCTATGAAAACCCCTCCATTTGCAGAGAGCCACTCAGCGAATTTTAAATGCTGGTCAAATTTCCAGCTTTTTTGCAGTAATAACAGCACCTTTAAAATGTTTTACATTAAGTAAGACTTCGCATTTTTGCTTTGTGAACGTAACCTTCTGTGTGGCATCAACACATCCACAAGCAGTTCACAGTATATACAGACTTGGTGTGAAGGAGACAAGAGTGGCTGCGCTGTGCTATAGGGGTGCTGCCACTCGCTATATTTCCCGTACATTTACACGCCCTTATTATGTGGTAATAGAATCAATATTCATTCATGGGCGTCCTTTGACAACAGTGCTTTGTCCGAGTGCTTGTGGCAGCCAGGGCAAAGCTGCGCAGCACTGGAGTGATTTTGAGCAATGGTGGACATTCATGCAAGGTGCTGCAGGCTAGAAAATGGTGGCAATCATTCATTACATTTTCTTTTCCGTATTGTGCTATCTGTCATTATGGCTTGCCTGCTTTCATACACTTCTATAGAAAAGAATAGGTTAAATAAACTGTTGATTATGTAGGCATCTGGGATCCTTTGATAGCGCATTGATCAGGCTGAATGGAAAAGGTTATTTGTACTACAGTCGAACCCAGATATATCGAACCTGGATAATTTGGATTTTGGTTATATCGAACTCTTAGAATATCCCCTTAAAATTTCATGTTAAATTATAGGAAAGCTGCGTCATATCGTATTTGCACGATTCTAACGCGCCTCGATTGTAACGCACTGTAATATTTAAGGCCCAGAAACCACAAAAATAACTTGGCGCAGATTCTACCGCGCACACTGAATGACGCAGTCAGCAAGTGTCTAAAAGTTGCTTAAAACATTTAATCGAACTCAAGAACACAAATCGGAACACACGAGCACAATCATGAGATGGGAACATCATAGTCTACTCGCCGCGCGCATCTGTGGTGATGTTTGCCTTGTGGCAGCACATGGCGTTTGAAAGCGATGTGCGTGAATGAACGAGAGGTAACCAGTTTTGCAACGGCCGGTACGTAGTAGACGCAGCTAGCGCAGCCATGGTGTTCGGGAAACAACGCGATAGAACGGAGTGCAAGTGTATGCCCATTCTTTCCTTCCTCGATGGGTATGCGATAGCATGGAGCAAGGAAAAACTCTGCCGAGCTTTCTTCCTCCCCTTCCCTCTATTCCGGTATTCTTTGCAGCAGCACACATTAAGCATTCGCAGACAAGCCAGCGCAGCACGTAGCAGATAACATAAAACGCTTTCTACAGTGTGTGTTGTGAACCCTCTGTGCGGCGGGTGACGTGCGTCATCGTGCTGAACATGTGGCGTCAATATCCACAGTCGCCATAGCTTATGCGACGTAAGCTATGGTGGCTGCGGACGTTAAGTGAGAATTTGGATTTTGCAACCGATACGGAGCTTCAAAGATGGCGAGCCATCATGGGCACTCTGCCAAGTTCACTGATGTCACTGCACTGCACAGCATCTTGGTGCACTGCCAATAAATAAACTGTGGGTGGTTTCATTATTCGAGTGGGTTGATTACGCGACAAATACGGCATCACTTTTCACAATCGCAAGCGGTGTCCCAAACTAATTTCTGTATATCGAATTATCATTATACCGAACTATTTTGCAATCCCCTTTGAGTTCAATGTATCTGGGTTCAGCCGTATATTTACACGCCCTTATTACGTGGTAATTGAATCAATATTTATGCTGCAGCTTGAGTAGCAAATGTGTGTTGCAAAAAACCTACGGAATTGCTTTATCAACCTTCACTAAAACTTAGTCTGTGATCGATGAACGATCACAGACTATGCCAGTTATATAAACTATGCCAGTTATATAAGCTATGGCGACCCTAGCACGGCTAGAGAAAAACATCTCTGCTTATGTGCACCATCCTGAGGTGTGGTATGTTCCAAATTGTAGAACCAATTATGGAAATCAAATTGCCTACACTTCTCAATCGCATGATAAAGGATGCTAACATTGACATATCAGATATATCGCCAAAAGAGCTGCGTTTATTGTTTGTATAATGTTGCCATATGATTTTCTTGTTTTTCTTGCCTGTTTTATACTAACGTTTTTTTTTTTAACGATGTTCTCTTGCCGCATGCTTCTGTCCTACCCCGTGTGCTAGGGGGTCAGGGCTTTTCAAGCTGTTCACACAGCTTTTTCCTGTCCTCCTCGCAGCATCTTTTTGTTGTGGAATAAAACTTCAAATTTAAAATAGTGTAGTGTGTTCAAATTGGAGCTTTTACCTTGCGCACAATGGATAACCAGAGCATTGTTAGGTTATTCAGAGGCATAGAGAGAAGCACCTAAATAACAGTATGCATGTGTCTATGCCATACAAACATCACGCTTCTGTCACTTTTAAACAGTATCATTTGAAAGTGGGAAAGATAGCATTTCATTTTTGCTGCTGTTTATACACGACTGCACATGTGTACACAGCCATTTTATTACAAGACAATGAATCACAGTTACCCATCAAATGCCATTCACAATTCACTGCATCACTGTGATGAGCTTCATTTTTCTTTTAGGATTAAAAATTTATGGAACTGCACTAAAAATAGCGTTGCATGTGCTCGAACACAGGTGAACTGCCTGGACTGATGCTAATAACTATAGCTTTGGCAACTGAAGATGATTTTTATTCAACACTGTGCTGGCAGCTCACTATCATTCTGACTGTCATTAGTCACAAATAAATAAAGAACCTATAAGCTGCATCATGTCACCTGCTTCGTTGGATGGAATTACCAGAGCAGATGCCTTCAACAGGATTACCGTGATGACCGATTTGACGTTGAGTGTGACTGGCACCACAAATATGTAGCTTGCCCGTATGTGTCACTGGAAAGGGGCCAAGGTCTTGTTTTTTGTTTATAAGTATGGGTGTGTGAATATTGAAATTTTCAAATGCAAATATGGTTAAAAAAACGTCATCGAAATATTAATCATTACTTTTTCAGTGCCCATGAGCATACCAGATTTTTGGTATCTTGACTGCTTTGCACTAAGCATACACTACATAAATAGTATGAACTCTTGACAGCTTTAAATGCTGATTTATTCATATGGATACTTTGGTGTTGTCAACATATATTGTGAGAATCCTGGTGAAGCCTCGCATAATTCAATTGAACTTTCTGTCCCCTTTGAGCTTGGATTATTGAATTTTGGCTGTACTTGAAAGAAACAAGACTGTTTATAGCTGTTTGTGATAGCTTTCAGTGTGTGGGCAGTATTGTGCTAAGATCTTGCTGCAGTAGTCAGTTAGGAAAAAAGAAAGGCAGCTTGGTCAGTCGTTGTTTAGTCTCTTCATTTTTCTGCTGCATCTGTTATTTGTGGTTGAATGTACATTTGAAATGCTTGTTTGATAACATTGCAGTGGAAAGTGCAGTAGCTCTTATACCTACTCTTCTTTTTTCAGTCTCTGAAGAAAAAGAAGCAGGGCGTGGAGACAGCCGTAAAACGGCAGCGTAAGTTTTGTGCCAAGCTAGTGGCCACAGTCCATATTTTCCTCTTGTATGCTTTTAATTCCCAGCATATGGGCATTACTTCTGGTGCTCATTGAGAACTGTACATTAACGACCAGTAATTGTGCAGGCTGTGGAATTTCACAGTCGAAGTTGGCATTGTCAAGTAACCAATTATTATTGTTCAGATTGAATTCAGAATTATTGTTCAGATTGAGACGTTGTTCATGTTGTGTGATAGGTACGGTGTATTTGTTTCTGCTTATCTTAAAATCTGGCTGGTAAAATCTCGCACTTCTGTTTCTTACAACCAGATGTTTGCATCATACTGTAATTCAACAAGCAAGTCTGCTCACTCTACATTATGCCTCTTGTCACCACTGTGCACATTTTTGTGATTGTGGTTGACATATGTCGCTTCAGTCTTTGAAACTCTGCTAGATATGAGGCAAGAGGAAAATGTGTTACTCGGAACATTTGTGGCTGCGATGGATGAAATGGAAGGTGTGAAGTGATCTTTGCTAAGCATCCAGTGTTATCTCAAAAACAATTAAACTCATTAATCGATCACGGATATATCGAACTCTAAGGAGAATGCGAAATAGTTCGATAATTCAATATATAAAACATACCGACAGATGAGCTGCAAAAGAGGGGCGCATTGGCAGCACCTCCACATGCCGCTCCACACGGGGAGCGGGTCAGGAGGGCCCTCAGGCTGAGGTCAGGTGAGGTTACAAGCACTCTTCACGGCCTCAGCTGCCAGGCGGGTCGCGTGCCGCTGAACGGTGGGATCTCCGCTCCGCAGCCAAACCTCCCAGGCTTCTCTACTATCAATGTTAATGCCGGCGCCTGGGGAATCGGCGCATTGCCATATTATATGATCTAGCATGCCTTTTTGTCCGCAATTTTTACATTTAGAATCTTCTTCCTCCCCGGTCTGTGTTAAAAAAAACCTCAGACAGGGCAGATGCAGTTATCGGCTTGTAATCGCCTCCAGATGCGTGCTTCATTGTTAGTGAGAGACCGATCTGGGGGAGGGTATACTTTTCTATCTAATTTGTAAGATTCTGTGATCTCATTGTATGTGATAGCGCAATCTTTGATTCCTTTGCATTCGGGCTGTTCTGCCGCTGCCCGGTGGTAGAGATCTCTGGCCAGCAGGTGCGCAGCTTCGTTGCCAGGGACAGATTCGTGTGCTGGTATCCATGATGGATATGGTTCTAGTAATGGGATTTGTGAGAAGAATCTTTTTGGCCTCCTCTGAGATCCGTCCTTTTGCAAAATTCCAGACAGCCGTTCTGCTGTCGCTGATTATAGTTTTGGCCTGTGTACCAGTGCATGCGAGCGCTATTGCGACCTCTTCAGCTGTACTAATGTGACGGGTGCGTGTTGAGGCCGCAATTTTAGGTGCACCTTCTCCATTTACTACTGCCGAGACAGCTGCTCCGTGTCGTCCGCATGATGCGTCTACATAAGCAACTTCATCGACTGCTTTGCGTTTCATTCTTTTAGCGATGGCTTTGGCTCTGTGTTCTCTGCGTTCTTTGTTGTAGTCTGGGTGCATGTTTCGAGGGAAGGGTGGTACCATTATGTGTTCTCTTATGTTGGGTGGGATAGATGTTTTCGTCTGTGGGCCTCTGTCTGATTGGAGTCCGACCCAGTCTAGGATGGTTCTGCCTGTCTCCTTCAGTGAGCCCTTGCCATGTATTATGAATCCCAATTTTCTCCAGCTTCTCTGTTGATGTGGAGACAGGGAGGCCTAGTGCGCGTTTGACGCATTTTCGAATTATGATGTCGAAATAGTTCGATAATTCAATATATAAAACATACCGACAGATGAGCTGCAAAAGAGGGGCGCATTGGCAGCACCTCCACATGCCGCTCCACACGGGGAGCGGGTCAGGAGGGCCCTCAGGCTGAGGTCAGGTATTTTTTTGATGTATTTTTTCACGTTCTGTCTTTTTGAGATTGAGAAAAGGTGTGGCATAACATATGCGACTGATGATGTAGGCCTGTGTCATTTTGAGTAGACTACGTTCCTTGAGACCGTGTCCTCTAAGCGCTACTCTTCTGAATATGCCCGTGACTTGGGCTGCGTGGTTCGCCAATTTTTTGATGGTGTTTGTGTTCTGCCCTCTTGCTTGGAGGATCATTCCTAGGATTCTAATTTCCTCTACTTGTGGAACCGGGTAGTTTTCAACATTTATCTTTATGTCTGCTTTATTCTTATATTTGGGGTTGTAGATGAATAGTTCTGACTTTTGCGGCGAGCAGGATAGACCGCGTTCCGCAGCGTACTCATCCACCTTATTTGCGGCAGCCTGGAGTTTGTTCTCTATTTCTGCGTCGCTACCTTTATTTATCCAGAGATTTGTCATCTGCGTACATGCTAAATTTAAGTCCAGTATTTGAAAGCTCATGGTGACTTCTCTGTTAGTGAGAAAATCTTTGATATAGTTATAGGTTCTGATTCCAACCCCAACTTCTTGGACACCTTCGAGCACTGCCTTATACTTGACATTGTCGAAGGCTTTGGTTAGGTCAAGTCCGAGAATAGTCTTTGTATCTCAAGATTCATGTGTTATGATATCGTATCTAAGTCTAAGCATCACGTCCTGTGTGCTTAACCCCGGCCTGAAGCTCACCATTTTGTGTGGCCAGAGGTTCTCTTGCTCCATGTATTTGGTAAGTCTCGTCTGAATAACGCGTTCCATTAGCTTTCCCACGCACGAGGTCAGTGATATGGGTCTTAGGTTTTCTAGTTTTGGCGGCTTCCCCGGTTTGGGTATGAGGACCATACTGGAATTTTTCCATGCCTGCGGTAGTTGTCCAGTCTCCCATACCTTATTCATGTATCCTGTCAGGGCTGTGATTGACTCGTCTTCTAGATTTCTGATAATAGTGTTCGTGATACCGTCAGGTCCTGGGGCTGATCTTGTCTTTAATCCAATAATCTCAGCTCGAACTTCAGCCCTGGTGATGGGGGCGTCGAAGTCTAGGTTAGGTTTCCCCTCATATGCTGGTAACGTTTCGGTTTCCGTTTGTCCGATGTAGATTTCGATTAATTTACTCGTCAATTGTTCGTCCGAGCCTTCGAAGGCATGCTTAACTTTAGTTTGATTTACGTTGGCTTGTGCTTTAGATTTTTCCGGATCGAGCATGTGTCGTAGAATGTTCCATGTTTTGGAGAGGCTCGTGCCTTGTTCCATTTCATCACATCTGCTACACCAGTTTTGTTCATTTAGTTTGATGGCGTATGTCTCCATCTCTTTATTATGTCGAGCTAGTGCTCTCCTAATATTACGGTTCCATCTTTGTGTTTTTAGGCTTTTCTCTAGGTCCTGTTTCTTGTTCCACATGTTTAGGAGTTTGATACTCGGCGGTGCATCTTCATCTTCTAGAGTGACTGTTGCTTCCTCCACATGTTTCTTTAGCGTTTGAGACCACTTATCGATATTGTCGATTTTCTCAATTCCCTCGGTCTCTCGTATTTGCCTAAATCATTCCCATTCCGTGATTTTGGGTTGTTTGGGTTTTCTAATTTTGATTCCTTTTCCTAATGTGAGTGAAATAATGAAGTGGTCACTACCTAGGTTTTGCTCGGTGTTTTTCCAGTCCGCTGTACTTACATTCTTGCTTAAGGTCAGGTCGGGGGTGGTGTCCCTGCTGACGCTATTACCCGTGTGTGTGGGTGCATTTGGATCAGTGTGCAGGGCGAGTCCTAGTGTTTGCATGTCTTCCCATAATTGTCTGCCCTTAGGATCCTGCCAATTGTACCCCCATTCCTGATGAGCTGCATTAAAGTCACCGGCTATGATAAGCGGGTTATTTCCTGCGATCTTTAGGGCTTTTCGGAATAGGACTTGAAAACCTAACTTCCCTTTGCTTTGGAGTGCTGTATATGTTCAAGAGAAAGATACTCTATCGGTCTTTTCTTCCAGTGATGATTTCAGTTAAAAACTGCTTCTATATCCTGAGATGTGATCTCGTGATTAGTAGCGGCTATGTTTCTCTGGATAAAAGTCGTGACTTTGGATTTTTCGCCCCTATCGCTGCTGTGGCTTTGATATCCAAACAATTTGGTTAGGTTTTTCCCAGTCTCCTGTATCATGATAGCTATGGGTTTGTCTGCAGTTTGTCCTATGTATTGTTGCATTAGCGCTCGCTTTCTCTGGTACCCTCGGCAGTTCCACTGCCAGATCGTGGAGTTGTCTTTGATTATGGCTTTTGCCCATGATTGTTACCCATTGTTTCTTCCAGATTTGCGATTCTGTTACTGGAATCAGAGAAGGCCAGTGATGCTTCCTGCATTTGTTTAGCGAGATTTTGAATCTGCACTTGAATCTGTCCCTGAGCCCCTAGAAGTTGCTGGATTTGCGTGTTAATATTCTCGAGTTGCTTATCAAATTTGTCATTATGTTGTTCAAATTTTCTATTAAGATTCGGGACTATTCTGCTGTGATTACCTACGTCACAAGTCACAGTGACAGGTCACGACAGGCTGCCATTGGCTGCAGCCGCGACGGCCACTACGTCACGGACACACTTCCGGTAGCTGCGAAAGTCATCTGCTCGAGTGCGAGTGCTGCAATGACATGTGCAATGCATGCGTGAACCCAAGCTTGGCGCTTCGGTTCGCGATGTTAACCGAAAAGGTGGTGGCGTCCGACTGAAAGTGCACGTCGCTGCAGGAGTGCGAAAACGAGCACCAGCTGGTCCGATTTAACACCGTACCGAATTAATAGACAACATCAACCTTCATGTACCGACCGACGGCGCAGCAGCGTACTGTAGTCCCGTGTCCCGTCTCGTCTTTGCCGCATCGACCATTTGTGCGGTGTGTTGATAATTGAATGGAACTTGCGTCAAAAAAAAAAGGTCTACCCTAAGCTTCATCGCAAAAGTACACAAATTCGCACTGCGTAAGCAGTGTAAGTGCAGCACCCGATGCCGCCAGGCGCGGGCGCTGCGGCCGACGGCACTCCGGTCGTGCGCTGCTCCCTGCTCGTTGCTAGGCCTTGTTTCTTTTGCATCGCAGCCATGGCGGACGGAGTTTTAGAATCGTCCGCTTCGCTGCGTCTCTAGTGTAGTCGCTCGCGTGCTCCTGTAGCTTCGGAAAGCGGTGACAGCCTGCGCTGCCGAACTGCATGTGGCGAGCTGCTTTGCTCATGTTTTGCGCCGTTGTTTCTGGCTCAGCCGATGCGTACACATGAGATAAAACACGCGTGCACGTTACGCATTGGCACTTCCTAAACGATGTGCGTCCGACTGAAAGTGCACGTCGGTGCAGCAGTGCGAAAAGAGCACGAGCTGGTCCGATTCAACACTGTACCGGCATCAACCTTCGTGTTAATGAAAACGTGCGTCAAAATGGTCTATCCTCAGCTTCATTGCGAAAGTACACAAATTCGCACCGCTTATGTGCAGCACCAGATGTCGCCAGGTTACTGCAGAGATGCCGTCCGCGGGCGCTGCGGCCGACGGCACTCCGATCGTGCGCTGCTCCCTGGTCGTCGCTAGGCCTCGTTTATTTGCGTCGAAGCCACGGCGGACGGCGTTTTGGAATCGCCCGCTTCGCTGCGTCAGGAGCGGCTTCTACTCCGTCTTTATACCAACACTCTGCTGTGCCCGGCAGCACTAAAACATTTTAATCCCTCGTTCACGGGCAGTTGTCCGCACTGTGCGGAGAAGTCTTCGGACATCTACCACATGGTGTGGGCTTGCCCATCCAACCCATCTGTTCCTCCTCACCCCAACCCCACTCGGGAGGACTGGGAGGCGACCCTGCTCGGCTGCTATGACTTGCAGGCCCAAAAGGCCATGGTCGAGCGCGCCCGGGCAGCGGCCGATGCCACTGGGGTCCCGTACTAGGGACCCCACCCAGTATCTGTAAGGGCTGGATGTTCGTAGATCCGGCGGATGCATACATGCACCCCTTTTGGATCATTAAACATTTGTCACCACCACCACATCTAGCGTAGCCGCTCGCATGCTCATGTGCGCGATTCTTGCGTGTCGCTGCGAAAATCAGTGACAGCCTGCGCTGCCGAACTGAATGTGCCGAGCTGCTTTGCAGATGTTTTGCGCCGTCGATTCTGGCTCGGACGATGCGTACGCGCATTGGCACTTCCTAAACGATGTGCGAAAGGACGTCAAAAAAAAAAAAACACTACACTATCCTTTTTGTTAATCTCAATTTTAAGATTCGCGGACGAATAATCCGTGCTCTCGTCGGTGATATGTACGCATATACATTCCATTCGTTATGCACAAAAAATGCCTCTCGCCGACCATAATGAAAGCAGCTCCGGACTAAAAACGACGACGACACATGTTTGCACGCGGGCAACTCGCACGCTCGATCGTTTGCTAGCATCCATGCAGAGCCGATGCTATGTCAACTCCGCGAGGGGTCACCGACCGCCGTTGGTCAAACCGCAGAAGACTGTACCGAAGAGACTGACCCAGGCAGCGCGAGAGAAGAAAGCGGTCTTGTAGAAAGCCGTGCTCGGAAGGAGTGCACGCTAATTTGCGCTGAATGGGACAGGGATATGAAGGAAAGTGCTCCCTCCGCGGCGGCCGCCGGTATGTGTGGACAGCTTCCTACCTGCAGGTATGCGCTCGCGAACGACCCGAGTCGTTCGGGCTGCTGTCGCACACAATTCAGAGAGGTCAAGAAAACGGCGGCCGAGGAAGACAGCAGACAGGGTTGAAAGCCATCTTTGTAGAAGCTTTCAACTGCCTGGTCATAACTACATGTAGGTGCATAGGCCTGTACAACTTTCAGTTTATACCGCTTATTAAGCCTAATTAAGATGCCTGCCACCCTCTCATTAATACTATAGAATTCATCTATATTACCCACTATATGCTTATTGACAAGGAAACCTACTCCTAGTTGTCGCCTCTCCGGTAAACCTCGATAACCTCTAACAGGGGCCAGATCCCGCGACGGTTCCTTTCGGGAACTGGTTCCTTTCGCCGCTCCTGATTGGTTGCTGCGTCACGTCCGGTGTGACCCCCAAAACTTCCGGAGGCGGCTCCACGTTTTTCGCCTACGTCACGGAGCGGCACGGAGCGGGGCCACCGCTCCGAAAGGAACCGTTTTGCCGGCCGGCGCAGGAACCGCGACGAGTTGGTCTGCTTTGAGATGGAACCGCTCTGCGCTCGCTGTGGCTCCTCATGGCCGTAGTCGAGCGACGGCGCGCGCCGCGCAGCTGCTTGAGTACGGCCGTGGTATCCTTTTTTTTTTGTGTCTGTGTTTTTTTTGGGCAGCGCTTTGCGGGTTTAGTAAACTGACGCAGTAAAAAAAAAAGAAAAACGAGACAACGCCTTCTACATGTCTCAGGAGGTTTTGCGGCAACACTGGCTAAGGCTGCGTGCCGATCGCGAAGCGAAGTGGGGATGAAGGGGTATGCCGGGCTGCCGTCAGAAGCAAAGGTGCTCTACGCGCTTCGATCGCTACTTTGCGATCGGGAGCTCTCGGCCAACAGCAGTGCGACCATTTGAATCCGGCAGTCGTAGAGACAAATAATTCGCGTCCGTAAGTGCGGGCTGAGGTTTCCCTCCTTCTACATCAGCGGAAGGGGAGCAGACGGTGGCTGACTGGGTCGAGTGCAGTCGGATTCCATGTGTCATCGGCTGCGTCCTACATTGACAGCTATTCACGGAAAGGTCGCGCATACTCATGACGCTTGAGCGGCCGATAAGGCTACGGACGCTGCCCCGCTACATAGGCAGGCGCGGACGCGCCGGCGCGGTGCCGGTATCAAGCAGCTCGTTCGTACTCGCAACGGCGGCAGCAACTCCTCCGTCAAAGAGCTAGCGTGATTCGGACTGCATACTACGGGCGTTGTAGACATCGTTATTAGGATATTTGCCACTCTGTGCGAAAGGCAGAACTTACAAAAACTTCACAGCGAGCGAGAAAGCAGACGACGCCGCCACCGCGCGCGCAACACCATCTAGCGGCGAAGAAAGGTACTCATGAGCCAAGATAATTGCTTGGCAGTTGTTAACAGGATGCTTCTAAGAATATTTGAGTCTATTATTCACTAGTTTGCATTACTATGTAATTATTAGATTTATTTCGTGCTTAACACCACTTTGGTACAAGTATTTGGTACCAGAAAAAGCCACATGCTCGTGATGGACGTTGGATGGACACGCCTACGATCTGGGGCCATCGCTGATTGGCCGCTGTCTTTCCCGTCTTCGCCGTGAGGTGGCGCCCGCTGCCTTGCTGACGTCAAATTGACGTCATCATGAAAGAGAACAGTTCCCGAAAGGAACCTCCGCTGGATACGGCCCCAGCACTGCTAAACTAGCTTCACTAGTTAGGGCGGCCTGTCCAGCAGAGCCAGGAATTCTTAGCACCCCGTGCTGCGTCACAGGTCTGACCGCCGCCGTGGTCAGTTGTTCCGCAGCCACTGGTGACTGAGGGCCGGGGTTTTATGGAACTAATCATGAGAGGTTGCGGCCAATTACTGCACCAGGGTGGCCAACTCCTGTTCTGGTGAGGGAGTGCGTTGCCGGAGGTGTTCATCGGCATCAGGTCGCACCCCAAACCTGTTCATGCAATTCCATCTACACGCATGTTTTTTTTTTTTAACCGGTAGAGAATTGCGTGGCTCCAATCCCGGTGCATCGTACCGCTACGCCATCGCTGCACCAATTTTTTACGTAGCCAGGCATTGCGGTAGTGCACACTACATTTTCTTGCTAGTAGTACTGGAAGCCTGATGATTTACGGGACTGTTCACAGCACGATAAATTTACCATGCCCAGTTGCAGACGACCATGCACTACCGGCTCCGTCGCTATACGCAGCATACCTTGTCATGCACTTCTTGCGCTGGCCAATATTTAATGGCTAGCCACCACTTCTGGCTGCGGAGCCTCGAGCGCCCCCTTTGTTTGTAAACCTGATGTTGGTCTATTGGGCGTGTGCTCCACTACTGGAGCGGACGGCGCTAGTGTTGGCCTAGGGGAGCAAGTGGGATCACGCGACTCCACTTACTGCTGCTGAAGCAGACGCTGGATTGAATTTGTGCGTTTAGCTAAAGGTCGCAGTTTTCTGTGCAGTTTTGCTTTTTGACGTTTGCCAGCATCACACACTTTCGTCTTGCGTCGTCTCTCATTGATTTAGTTAATTTAAGCTCTTGACATGGTCTGTCACTACTCTGTATATGCGGCGGAACCTGACGCACATATCCATTTCTACCTGAAAAATTAGCTGAAGGAAGCTTGGTTAAACAAGTTGTCAATGTGCAAAGAAGTGAGTGGTCATTCTTGAGTGTGCGACATGCGTTTTATAGAGCAAAATGGAGTTGGAGAGTTCCGTGAGTTGCGGTCGAAGGACTGGTGCTAATTGAAGGTATGTTCTTGAGCTTATTACTCGTGAAGTCCGATTGCTGGCGGGATAGAAAATATACTGGCTTCTTTGCCGGGAACCTACCCAGAGCAAGGAATGTTCGTCCAAAAGGGGGGGAGGTGTCAAATTTCTTCTCAATGAAGGCATTGATGTCTGAAACTAAACGTTCGTGCTGCCACGCACAGCACTGCGTAGTGTGACTCTCCTTAGACAACTTCAGCAGTAATTTCAAGTGACCAAGAAAACAAATCATGGATACCATAATCTACACACAAAAAAAAACATGGAAAAACAAACATCTTGAAGCTCGAATGGTCAGTGTACAAGAAGGAACTCACCTCTGCACGGTTGCCTTAAAAGATTCTTTGCATCATCATCACTATAAAATGTTCAAGGAGCAGCTGAATGGCACCGCTTCTGCCGGCACGTGCGGAGTTCCCCGCATCTGTCGCCACCCGAGAGCTCCTTTCTTCTAGCAAAGAAATATGATTACCGAGCAAAGCAGCGATGTGGCGGTGCAGCGCACAATTTTCTCAAAATGATTACCGGTATTTGAGTGCATATTTTTTTACTGAATCTGTCACTCATTTTCTTTAACAAAGCGACAACAATGCTGCAGGTGTGCGGCGTCGTAGCAGTAGTTCGTCGGGTTGCGTCCACAGCTCACGGACTTTAAATGCCTTCTTGCCCAATAGTTGGCCTAATACCTCAAATAGTGTTCAACATGCCTAGACCGAAGTGTATATGAAAGAAAAATAAATTTAGCATTAACTCGCAGCTAAACTGCCTAGGAAGGGATCACATAGCAGCAATTCAGCGCAGGTTGTCCCACTTACTGTGTCACGTGGCGCTGCCAAGAGGTAGAAAAAAGCATCCCAATTCTGCTTGCCTTTATTGAGACATGGTTGTGCTTGTCTTTGCAGTGGGCAAGACCAACGTGGTACTGAAGAAGACCAAGGGAAACCTTAAAGCTTTGCATGCTAAGGGTGCCAAAACGGACAAGAAATGAGTGAATTTTCGATTGTAGTTGTATATACCCAAAATTACATTTATGTCTGGCAATGCTGGCCATGTGTAGTGTTTTTTGTTGCTCCCTACCTTTATCATACTCTTATAAAAGTTCTCTTGATTTTGACTATCTTTGAGAGGAGATAGAAGCTATTTCAATGGCCACATGATCTTGAGTACAAACTTTGGCGGTCCAGTGTACGTTTTGTGTGCCCTGGATTGTGCAGTCCGTAAGAGAACCTTTGTGTTCTCTTGGCATTTACTTGCAGCAGTACACTTTATTGGAGCCATGTTTGTATTCCTGTGGAGTATTTCGAATTCATTGTAATCACATTTCGTTATCACCATGTTTTTTGTGGGTATAATTTGCTTCACTCCCATAAATTAAAAAAATGTAATGCTTGTAGTGTCCCCATGTTGTAATGCGCACTATTACCTGTTACACATTTTAAGCACCCTACGTGCAATCATATGTAGGTGATTTTAACAAATATGTTTATGTTAAACTGGTGGAACCTGCAGCGTTTCAGGCTGACTCTAGTGAGAAAATACTCATTGTACATAACACATGTACTGAAAGAAATACATAGTTCATTGAAAATGTTGTGGATTCACTACTTCTTCCTTCTATTAGAGGGCAGATTCATTTACCCTCGCATGCAGGCTGCCGACACATTCCTACTGTCGACACCAGGCACACCGTGGACTGCGGGGCGCATGAGCACTGCATGTAGAATGAGTGTTTATATGCTCTAAAACCTATGCATGCTGGTGTGTGCTGTAATCACTGTACCTGAAAATGCTAGTCATTTGAAGTGCATTATTGCTCGTTGACGCGATATGCGCGGGTGGTTGAACACTGGGTTAAGAACTGGAAATCGGCATTTATAAGCAGGTTGATATGCTGTTATTTTTTACACATGATAAATGCCTGTCTCTTTATTCAAGTGCTATGGCTTTGTCCATGAGAATGTCGATCTGGCTTGTTGGTATAGTCAGTGATATGCAAAAGGTAGCTGTATCGGCGAGCTGAGGAGCGAAGGTTCAGGCAAAACGAGTGTTCTCGGTCACCAGTGGTTTGAATTTGGCTCAAATCAACTGAGTTTCCTATCGCTCACCTAAACACGTTTTGTGTATGGAAATATAAACACAACCACTAGCAATTCAGATTGATATTTCTGTATGCGAGAGGGAAGTAGGCATGGAAAATGGCTGACCATAGTACTTCGCTGTTGCTGGCATCTGAGTCTCAGCAAAATGTAACCAATTTCATTAAATTCTATGACGCTGGCACAAAGCTACATGACGCTCTTACACACACTGCATAATATATACTCTATGCAAGAGCCATGGAACATGGAGGGAGCTCGAACACAAGGGGGGGGGGGGGGGGGGGGGGGGACAAATTGTGCTTTTGCAGGAGTGGAAGTGCTGCTCTATTCTGCTTTTCCTGATGTTTTGCCATCAAATTTAGCAGAACATGGGTTTCTGCCACACACTGAGCCATTGTATTGCCTACAACAGTGTGATCTTATCCACTCTGATTAGGCTGCTGTGAGAAGAGCAGCGGGCTGGTGGCATGTTGCGAGTTGCATAAACAATGGCAGCACACTGGTAGCAGAGGTATATATCTTGTCTTGTGCTGAGCCTAATACATATGAAATTTTATTAAAATAGAAAAATAGCCTTTTGAATCATTTGTGGTGAGGGAACATAGAGCAGCGAGCAAAGCAGACACTGTAGCTGGACAAGCTTTCAATGGCTTGTGCTAATTTGCAAAGAGTTCTAAATCTAACTGTTACGAAGGTGATGCCACTTAGGTATCGATACTGTGTTCTCAAAAGTGACTGAAAGGCATACAGGGCCTATTACCATTGTGCTGAAATTGTGCTTGCTCGGAATTTTACGGTAGTGATGCTCTTTTTAAGTTGCAGATATATAAAAACTGAACATCAAAAATCTTTACATTATCTGGCATGAGAAGCTTTCCTGCGGTCACCTTTGATGGAAAAATGCAGTTGAAAATACTTTTAAAATGCTACTTACTCACTAGCCCATTCTGATACAGCCTTTTTCTTTCATGATAATGAAGTTTTGTTTATTCCTAAATATTTCCTAAATTCCTAAATATGACTATTCCTTCCTTGTTCAAAAAGATAGTTGTGATGTACAATTTAGCAGAACATGGGTTTCTGCCACACACTGAGCCATTGTATTGCCTACAACAGTGTGATTGCCTACATCGGGTGTCATCGGTGTGTTTAGGTTCCGTGAGTCGTGCAACTGCAGAACAATCGCAGCACGACACCAATTGCACGTCATAGTTATTATAGTTAGTGGCTGCAGTTGAACATCATGTGGTGATCCTTGTAAACATTTCAAAGAAGAAAACACCGTCTGTGAACTCGATTCACTATTAAATTTAATGGGTAGCAGCAGGCTCCTCCCACCACCAGTGTGTGTGGCCACCGTACTGTTGCGAGATTCTAAAAGTTTAAACCAGGGTGTCGAACTGGAATTTTTTCGGGTTCGGTTTCGGTTTGGAAAAAAAAACCTTCGGGTGCATTTTTTTTACTGAGTTTACTTCCCTGTTCCAGTATATAATAAATGCTGAAAATTGATATAGTAGTCAGTCGATTGTTTTTGTCCTCAGATGTGATGGGCTCCAATTGATTGTACAGACCTCAGCAAAATGAGCAACCACTAATAGAGCAGGATGGGGGAAAATGAATATTATCATTGGCACATAACCAACTGTTAAAAGAAAATGTTTCTGCTGTGCCTTACAGGTACACAAAATTTCAATAACGCGAGAGGAAAGGGATCTATGTTTAAATTATAGAATAACTCGCACAGAAGTAACTATAGACAGAACAATGACGACAGTAATGAAGGTAATCTGCCAACAAAAGTGGGTCGGAATCGTACCATGAACCGATTCAGAACGGTTCCTATGATTTGTTCCAGCTTGAGCTCAGTTCCAAGATGGCGGAAAAATCTCTGGTTCGGTTTGGTTCCGGGCAAAAATTTGGGTCCGGTTCCAGTTTGGTTTGACACCCTGCTTTAAACTGAGGTGTGGTTGTGGCACCAAAAGACTGCACAAAGGAGGGTTGGAAGTGGGCAGACCACATCAAGCACACCTTGCTTCTCTGTCATCACCTCATCACAAAGTTGTGCGGAGGGTGTCATCGGATTTGCCGGACAACAGGACTGTCTTGCCTGTGCGGCTGTGACAAGATGAGATCGCCACCTTTTTGCACACCATGGCTGCCTGCATAGGAGTGCCGTGCAATAAAGAGGGGCAAAGGGCAAAAAAAATGGCTTGGGAGTGAAAGCATTGTTGGGCATTATTTAGTGAGGTTGAACACTGCTTGAATTACGGGGCTGCTCAGGCTTCACGATAGCGCCTTTACCGCTGCCTTTTCATGCAATAATTTTTTTATAATTTTTGCTCAAGTTGGTTTGGGAAGAAAGGAAGATTGTATCTCACTTTTTGGTGGACACCTACACCTAGAGTAAGGTGAAGATGGGAAGAATGTTAAGTTGCTGAAAAAACGCAATAAATGTGTGAAGGATATATGAGACCCCAAGTTGTAATGCAATAATTGAGATGACTATGTATGAAAGCGTAGTGTAATGTTCGTAGAGTAGACAGATGGAAGTATTGTCGAGCTTTTAAGAGCACCCAGATGCCATAAGCAGTTTTTCATTTTTTGAAGAGCCACATGAAGGTGAAAGTTTAGAGAGACAAGTTGGTATCCCCAAAAATGAACATTCGGCAGGAAGAATAGGATGGGAATCAATGAAGATAATAGGAGCATTTTTCAAGGTGCAAGTTTATTGTGCACACATGATAAATACAAAAAAAGGCCCCATAATGAAATACTGTACGGAGACCTCCTGAACTAATTAGAATGAGTATAAAAGGGAGCAGTGGTAATAGCAAATGTACAAAGTAAAAATATAGTATGTTATAACATATAACGCGAGAGGCAAGGGAGAAAAAAATCTATGCTTAAATTATAGAATAGCCCACACAGAAATAACCATAGACAATAATGACAAGTAGTATTGCACCATAAAAAAAGCAAGAACAGCAGCATAGTGTGATGTATGCATTATACAAACAAGTGAACATGTGCACAAAGCCCTTAAATGTAGAGGATTTGATGGCCAGAGGTATGTGTACTCTTCGCAGGAGGAAATTACTTCTTGATGAAAAATCTAGTGATATCGGGGTTGGTAAGATTGTTGTCATTAACAAAATATGCAAAAGTGCCTAAGTTATACACGAGTAAGGTGAAGATGGGAAGAATGTTAAGTTGCTGAAAAAACGCAATAAACGTGTGAAGGATATATGAGACCCCAAGTTGTAATGCAATAATTGAGATGACTATGTATGAAAGCGTAGTGTAATGTTCGTAGAGTAGACAGATGGAAGTATTGTCGAGCTTTTAAGAGCACCCAGATGCCATAAGCAGTTTTTCATTTTTTTGAAGAAGAGCCACATGAAGGTGAAAGTTTAGAGAGACAAGTTGGTATCCCCAAAAATGAACATTCGGCAGGAAGAATAGGATGGGAATCAATGAAGATAATAGGAGCATTACAGGCATAAGCAGAGGAGAGCGAACAAAAAACCATGAATTGTGTTTACTCGTCATTGAGATTAGATATAACAGTATCAAGGCAAGAATTACTGCTTAGTATAGTCATATCATCAGCATATAAGAAACATTCAAAAGATGCAAGGCAGTGTGGTAAGTCATTAATATAAATTATGAATAGCAGGTGCCCTAAAATAGAGCCTTCAGGCACCCCTGTGTTTATTATTTTAGTATTTCATAAAATTCCTGATATGCCAACAGCTATTTCACGATTGCATAAATAACTGCAGAGGAATTCTAGTGCGGGGTCATTAATACCAAATGCTGAAATTTTTAGGAGGTGGATATTTACTTAATTTTTGTAAATTGGCTTATACGAAAGCAAAGGCACAGTATCTGTCATGGCTCTCAATGGACACCTGTACTGCGCTCTAAGGAAAGGGGTTTAAGGCCAAAGGTCAAGGTCATTGCAACAAAAAAAAGGCGATGTCTGAAGTTTGCACCCTGATTTCGGCCCATGTGCTGTACAATGTTAGCACAACATTACAGAAATTCAAGCGGAAAAAGTTACCTGAAGCTCTTCACTACTGTATCATAGCCTACACGCTACTTTGGGGCATTAAACCTCACATACACAATATCAGTTTCATCGAAGCAATGAGCAAGATATTTTGAGGCCAAAGAATGAAGGTAAATAGACATCCAGCAGTGAAATCGCTACGTGGGAGAATTGCCAGAAACAGTGATAGAATCCACATTTTTTTAGTGACAACAGCGATGCAAGCCTACTCCACGTTTCACAATGTATGTGTGGAAGATATTTGTGAAAACTATGCACACAATATCAAAAATGCACCACACACACTTGCTTTCATATTACGTACACGACTAAATGTTTTGCTGCTCAGTAATTCAAAAAGCTTCTTTTCATAGCAACAGCAAAGTATTTGCTTGGCTTGCATGTGCACCCCTTAAGGAGTTCAATGTTTCCTGTCAACAGCTGAATTCTTTCGATTCTAATTCTTGGCTTGCTGCAGGTCACATTTAGCCCTCTCATACTCCTGTACTGCGTCGGTACAAGGCTTTGATATTGTTAGGATCGATTTCCGGAGCCTATATACAGTTTTCAACAGCATAATCATAGAAATAGTTTGCAGCTGGCATGCTGCAAGGTTCAGGAGGCATTTCAGTTTCAAATCTTGGATGTTAACTTAGTTCCAGCTTTGAGGCTACATCTTCAGGCACCTCGTCATGCTCTAAATGAAACATATATGTATGACCAGAACAAGCGGTTACCTTCATCCTTTTTTTTGCACGTGTACCGCCACTTGTCTGCAAGGGTCATATCGCAAATGTTTGCAAACCTTATCAAACGATTGATTGCAACTGAATTTTAATTTTGCAAGACTGAGGGCTCACATCATATTCACGGGTGGTGCTCCACAGTCAAATGAAACATCACCGGCTTCCTTGTTGCCATCTTTAGACAGGCAGCTGTTGGATGTTGAGTTCTGATCCTGATTGATGTCCGTCATAAAGATAAAAAGATTTCAATATGTATGGCACAGTGACAGTCCGTGGAAGTGTGAAATAAACGTCGCAAAACCTCTTGTGTTCATCATCATCACACATATTTAAAGGATCATTTCGACTTTGCCTGAAACATCTCTTATGACTAATGTTTTGACTGGGGTACCACCTCCGAGATCAAAACTTGCGGCTATCACAATGATTCATTAAAATGCATTTACCCAATACAGCCAGCATTTACAATATATTGTAAATTTTGCCAAAATACTTGTTGTGGGCCTCATTCTTGAAAGGAGAGCTTCCTTCAGCCATTGCGCTGCATTAAGTTTGTCACTTTAGTGAGAATCCTAGTAAAGTCATGAGAACAATTTGACAACATATTTTAAACGATTTCCGAACCGCTTCAAGCCACGCAGCGGCAAACTGCGGAGCTGCATGGTTACGAGGGACAACGGCGACGCCGACGTGAAACACAGGGACGGGCGCCAATGAGCTGCGCTCTAAAAGTTAGTTAATACTCCAGGCGGGAGCTGCAGCTCGTAGCAGCGGCACATCACAAGGAGATGTTGTTGCGTCTGGACAAAAGTTTAGCGCCACTTTTAATTCCACATAGAAGTATGGCGCAAACTAGTTCTATCTGGGCAGGACTGTGGTGACCATGGAGGAAGGAAACAACTTCCTTCCTCTATGGTGACAGATACAATTCTGTATAGATAGATTACACTTCGAGACGTGGACGCATGTAGACGAATAGGCAGCAATGTGTCCTGTCCATCTAATTACGTCCTCATCTAGAAGTTCAAGCACGTTCAAGCTGGCGCACACAAAAGGAATCGTAACAACTATGTAATCTAGACGGAACTCTAGTGACAATTACAGTTCCTTTTGGACGGAACTTGAGCACTTTAGGCTTTAGGCACAGCTGAAGAAAAAAGCTAGAGGAGGAAGCGTGGCGCCCATGAACGGCGGCGCGCGGGCAACATCTAGGCACCCTAAAGAAAAACATTCCTCCCTGTAGCTATACTGTAGCATTGGTAGCAGACTGCAGTAAAGAATAAGGTAGATTCCGTGAAGAAGACCAAGTCATAATGGTTACAGTGTTCTAGAATATAACGGGAACATCACCGAAAATATAACCAAATTGTTCTCTAGTTGGATTGATGCATGCCCAGCTCGGCTTATGAAGCGCCTCGTAAAGCGGGGAAACCACGGGACCGAACCTAAAGAAGTCATATGACGTCTAAGATTAGCCAAATGCCAATTAAAAAAAAAAAAAAGTTTTTTCTGCGTTCACAGTTGTCTTAGCAGTGCAAAGTTATGTGTGTAGTTATCCCGTGTGCCCAACACCAGCTCTATCTGTTCTCTGCTCTACGCGAATTAGTGGTATTAGTTAGACTAGCCAACGTTGGCCTAGTAGCCAGTGTTGCCAATTTAGCTACTTTGTAGCTAGATTTAGCCACTTTTGGACTCAACTAGCTACCAAGAAAGTTAGTTTAGCTACGAGTAGCTGTTTTAGCTCCTTTCTTCAAAATCTAGCTACAAATCTAGCTATTTTGGTGAAATCTAGCTTAAATCTGGCTACATTTCGGAAAATTACTATTCTGGCGTGAAAAATCTTTCCACAGACGCTACACATGATGAAACTGACGTCAGGCACATAGCGCCATCTGGTAGTTTTTAAACAAGACGCAAACCAGACAAACTTGAAAAAGAGGCGCCGAACCATGATCAGCTGCCCCAACTGCCCTGCTGACTCCGTTGACCTGCAGCACTTGGTCTGGACCTGTCCTGGCACGGCTGGCCTCCGCGCACACTACACATCTGCTCACCACATTCAGAGTTACGAAGACTGGACAGCCCCCAATACCAACGCCAAGCGCAAGCTTAGTGCCCTGCTAGACTTCATGTCGGAGTCTGGCGCCCTCAACCTCACCTAACCCACCCCCTTCCCCTCTAGGCCTCAGGTCATCCTCATGAATAAAGGTTTATGAATGAATGAATGAATGAATGAATGAATGAATGAATGAATGAATGAATGAATGAATGAATGAATGAATGAATGAAAGAATGAAAAAGAGGAGGATGCTTGGATGCAATACAAGCGCCACTTAGGGGGTTTTGGCATGGAGGAATGCCTCGCGCGCCTCTGCTATACATCAGCTTCCATGGAGCTTCCTCCATGTCTGCCTCAGCGGGAAAAAGAAAAAATAGCTCACAAAGTAAAGAGAGGCGAGGCAATGCGGCTGATGGAGTGGCGCAGCATATCTGACAGGTCGATGAGCATCAAAGTCGTGCTCGCGGTACAATATTGTGCATGTGTGTACGCGTTCCTATTACTTAAACTCTTAACGTTCCCTGCGCGGCAACCATACGGCGCCTGGAATCGACTGTCTGATTCGACTCATGGATCATGCGCGGTCAGCGCCGAGTGGATGAAAGAGGACAAGAGGCCCACCGGTCCGAGTTACGCCGAGTCACGGACTGAAGATATCGCCTGGACAGTCATTAACTCTCAGTTCATAGGCCTCCGTGTACGCGCAAAAAGTAGATAAAATTCAATTCTTTACATGTTTACAGAGCAGGATGCATCCGCAGGTCGTCTTTTCTTAGCGCGCAAGCCTTAACGCTTTGCGAAAACTAGGTCTGCCTGAATTATCGGAATCGAAACCCGAGCACATTTACCGATTTACCATTCGTAATTCGTTAGTTAGCACTTGTAATGCGTAGGAAACCATGTCTTGATAGCTGTGTTTAATGTTTACATTAATAGAGCTGCCAATAAATGAGTTATACATCTAAAATATGAAATAAAAATTCTTGGGAAAAATCTAGCTACTTTTAGCTCCTTGCTAAATTTTTTAGCAACTTTTAGCTACTTTCACGCTGCTATCTAGCTACTTTTTCTCAGCGACATTTGGCAACACTGCTACTGTCGCGAGACTGTCTGCAGGGGTTGACATCGGCAACCAGCAAGCAGCAAACTCTGTGGCCTTCGTTATTTATTGTCAGCTGTCAATTCTGGTTTGTGATTGAACCTGTTATTGCCGTTGTTATAAAGCAACTCATTGGAAGGGCTTGTAGGATCGACCAAGATCCTATTATCAGGCCACTGTGCACGGTTCAGCTGCTGTTTACGAATGTTCTGAAGCAACTGAGCGATGGACTTTAGCGTGAAATCTTTCAAAGGTCTTGCGGCAGAGGCTGCTACCGTGTTCACAAGAGCCGTTCAGGTATTGCTGCTAACTTTGTGCGTTGTTTTAGCATGCCTTATCAGTTGCTACAGTGCTCATCGCTGTTCGACCTCGCGAAGCACTTTCGAACAGGGGTCCTGCCGCATCACATCGACCGCCACTAATGTGGCATTAATTCGGGGGTCTGGCGAGGGAATTTTTGAAAATATTTTGCAGTAACGTTTATGGCGTTTTCAAACTCATTTCTGCAAAACTTTGTTCCTACTTGCTGTGAACCGAGTAGCGATGGCCGCTGTGCAACCGCCTACTTTACCTACTTTATCTTTGCAAGTCCACTCAGTTAGCGATTCCTCTTTTTCTTGTTTGTTTCCTGTATTGCTTTGTATGCTGGTTCTGATATTAGGAAGAGAAGCTTTAGTGCTCTTTTATGCAATAGCAACTTTTCTATGCACAAAACAAAAAAGCTGAGCCAGATCGTCCTCTTGTGTAGCGGAGCGAAAAGCGCGTTAGGACAGCCAAAGGTTTTAAACATTCGTCGAACTAGCACAGCAGCAAGTGTCACTATTTTCTGTTACTTTCTTTTGGCGACATTATTGCTATCAAGAACAATGAGCGGTTTTAAATTTTACTTGTAAACTTTAGTTTATAACGTAGAGAGTTGTGTTCAATATTAACCTTCTGCGTGTGCAAATATATGTACTTACGTTCGTTGTCTCAGCTAAAAAGATTGTACCTGAAGGGCCCGCAAAAATGTGTAAGCGACAAGAAACGAATCTAATTTCTTCCTCTTAAGAGCCTGAACATTGATTGTTGCAGGGGGGCTTGTAACATTGTTTTCTCTAACAGTACACTGAAGAACGGCTGGGAACTTCAGACAAAACTGAACTTGATGCACACTTTGAGACTTTAGCACAACGTTCCGATAGGACTAAGTATTGGACTGAAAGGCTGGTTGGTAAAACAGAAGCAGTCCTTCAACCCAATCCAAGTAAGTAAAAGGTTTATCATGGAGGTCTTCTACGTGTCTGCAGTCATTTGACGATTCTTTCAAAGATTGACCATAGTTTATCTACTGAAACTGGACAATCTGTGGAGAACGTGCATATGTAGATAATCAAGAACACTAGCATTGTTGGCATTTTCCCAGTAGAAACTTTGTGTGCTCTGTGTTTCGGAAGGCAGGGCAGCGCCCAACAGCAAGGAACATTTATTCGGTCCGTGGTTCGATATGCCATAGACAACTTTCCATAAAATGTAGCCCTTTGTTATATTATCACTAACAAAGGTCAGGTAGAGTACATTCCTGGTTTTTTGCATTAACATTTGTTGGTTCCTGAATGAATCGTCTAAGGCTGAAATTAAAACGCATCTACAAGAGTTATTTGAGCATTTTTATTATCAAGAGAGTCCCACACTATGCTAGCGAGGTTGAAAGCTCCTAAGGATTGTTTTTAGTATGGGTGATGTGACTTTCATATAAATTGCTGGTACATGTAAAATATCTAGGAAAGAATGGGGGTGCTGATACGTGGTGCTTAAATATAAGGCCATGCTGGTCATGGTTCTGTACACAGTAATTCAGCATCAGCAGTTTCTGGCGTAGGTGTGACGTAACTGCTGCAAAGGCTTAATTTTTGCAAGCATAAAATTTTTATGGATGGCATATCTATGAAAAATTGTGCCTGATGGAAGTCCTTGCTTTTCTTTCTTTGTTTTTTCTAACTGTGAACCTTTTGAGACTCGCAGGTTTCCTCGCCATAAAAAAAAAAGTTCCCCATTAATACATAACAATAGCTACAGGTAAAATTGAAGTTTATCAGAAGTACAGCCTTGACACATTCACATAGTGCTTAGTGGAGCAACAAGGCATATCTGTGCAAACATCTAGATAAAGTGTGCTCACAAATATTCCTGAAATTTCTTCAAAGATGGAAACAGGAAAAAAAAGGGGCGCCTAATGGTGGTACTATGCGCCAACTACTTCTGCTTTAAAAGCAATAAACTATTTAAGATGTAATTGTGCAAAGCACCTTTTTTTTTTTTTTTTTAAACTGTAATATCATTAGGGCTCTCAGTCCTGACATTATTTGTGCATTTGTCTGAAGCCTCTAGGCTCATGCATAAGCAACACCCGTATCTTTGTGAGTGGTTTGTGAGATGTCATGAGACCGCTTGTAATGGCCGCATTGGCAGGAGCTGCCAATTTGGACAGCACTTTTGAGATTGGAATCCAACCTACCAGGAGCCTTGTAAGTGCAAATGGGCCTGTGCAGGTACATTTGTACAGCTTGGCTGAAGCGGGGCTCTCTATGTCGCTCCTGCTAACTTGGACTACATACATCATATAATATGTCAACTGAGGTAAACTAGTTAAAATCAAGCCAAACCGTGGAAAGTCGAGATGAACTGCGTAAGACCAGGGCTAGCCATGTTATCACAGGATAGGTCATGATTAGTCCAGTTATTGTTGTTCGCTCAAAATGTCTGCTTTAATGCAAGCTATAGGAATCACATTATTGAATGTGAATATTGACTTCATTGTGTAGCATTTTTGTACATAGACATGACCAGCAAGTATTTGTGTGGTGTCTGGATATGTGGAACTCGTAAATATCTTGTCGTGGTGTATTGGGGGGCCTTTTGCTTTTGTTTCAGATGTGCGGGTGGAAGATTACCTTTTTGAAAAACTTGACAAAAAACGTGACAGGTTAAATAATACAGAACTACTAGGTCAAGACATGATAGATGCTGGAACTGACTTTGGTCCTGGCACCTCCTATGGTATGTACTCCTCTCATGATTACTGGTCCTTATGCTGCCGTACAGCATCCCTGAAACGATTTTGATGGCCATAGTTTTATAATTAGTGATGGGGCTGTTTGGATTTTTTTTTTTTTAATTTGACACATTTTTCTTTTGATTTTAAAATGTATTCTTTTTTTTTTCTTTTTTCTGATAAAATCACTTATAATGAAATATATATTTTCTTTTTTGAAATGAGCAGCTAATTTACGGTTGTGCCCAGTATGAGGTGCAGTGCACAAACTTGATGCAGTGCAAGCTCAGCAGTGCTAGAAATTCATGCATCTAGCCTTTAATGCACAAGACACTGAATGCCTGTGGAAGTGGCACTTTGTGTGAAGACGGGATGTGCGAATATGGAAGAAAAGATGCCTTCGAAAGTCGAATGAAATTTCGAATATATATTCAGTAAAAAAGAAATTAAAATTTAAAAAAATAGCAAACATTGTTTATCTTGTTTATTTCTGAATTCACATGGTAATTGGAACTAGAATTTCACAATAGTATATACCTTACTAAAAATCCAGCATACATTTTCATGCTGCAGATTCTTGCTATGGACTGAGTGAGGATGCGTACAGCTTTAAGAGTATGGAAATGTAGAACGCAAATTGTTAACCAGTGGCAAACGTGTGTTAATTAAAATAAAGCAAGGTTCATGTACATAAGTTGAAAAAGAAGCCCTTCCCGTTTAACTGTGCTGATAACAATAACTTTCTTCTGAAGTACATACCCTACAAATGCTCTGACAAATGCTCTGCTTAGACAAAACGCATTAATAACATTGCAGCTAATGCCCTATGCAAACTATTTTTCCTTCTATGAGCTTTCCCCCGTGTACATTTCCTCTGGTATAACCCCATTATCAGTCCCATGTTAGAATATGCAGTCATAATCTGGGATACTTTCAGTAGAAATAGCACTAACGATTAGAGTTCGAAAGAAAGTTGTACAGTTTATAACTCGTATGATTGTACATTTATCACTCTTCACTTATTTTCTAAAAGGGACAGAACACCGCGCCTGTCCTGTCTCTCTATCTGCTTGTTGTCAGTTTTGGTGCTACATCTTTTCAAGGGAGCATGCACCAACTAGCCCCCCAGCAGGTATTATTAAGCTACCTTTGTTGTGCTCTGGGCCGTTTTCAATGTGTTCCTTCAATGCGCCTGTCTGGGTGGGTCGGTGGGTGGAGTCCTTTCGATCGATCAATCTTCTTGTGTCTTCTTCGATCATTGAAAGAAGACACAGGACACGCAGCGAGTGTCCTGTCTTCTTTTTCTTTGTGCCTAAGTCAGTTTGCGCCCACGTATGTACATTATGTTCGGCCTGGTAGCCCGTTCGTGTTTTTCCATGCATACCTGTTCTTCATGAGGTATTTATATTCTGCCGGTCTTGATATCTCACTCCCTTGTATTGTAAGCTTTTTATCACTGAAATCGTTGAAAATTATCAGACCAGACTTAATTGCGCTAAAGGTAAGGCCGACTGCGTCTCCCTCATATTCACATATGCATATTAACCAGTGCTTGTAAATCTTCCTGGCTATTGGCTTATAGAACAGTGTCGTCCTCATGCACTAATCCTGAAAGCGTTTGTTCGACATCTGTTCCACCTAGCTTATACAAGCGATTAAAACCATGGTTGCTTTCTTGCAGACTCTTTTTCATATTCTTCATGTAGATCATGAACAACAGTGGTGATAGCGGACATCATGGGCATAGTCCTTTGCATACCTCAACATTAGACATACTTCTTAGCCCCTCCCATGTTCAAGACACAGTACTTCTTAACTCCTTCATGATGATGATGATGATGATGTGACTTTCCCCTTTGCATCGGGTGGGCGCAAAAATGCACCCTAGCCGTTGTTTTGAAGAGAGAGGAGGGGAAAAGGAGGAAACGAGAGAGATAGATTGGTTAGACTGGTGGCACAAGTCACAGTGCGCTCTGCGGGACAGCCTCGCTGCGGTCCACACTGTCAACCTGAGCATTTCTTGGGCTGGATTGTACAGTCATCCACCACCACTGACGCAGATGCTCTTTGGATGCCGTCACTGTCCTAGCCGGCGCGGCGCTGTCTTCAGTGGCGAACTCCAAGGTCTGTGGGAGGGTAGTGCCCTCTGGGTGCATTGGTGACAATCTAACACACCCTACAACAATGTGCGCCATGCTCTCCTGTGACTCTCCGTAAGCTCGGCAGATGGCTTTCTGCACAGCCGGGGATGAGTCGAAGCGTTGGCGATACCGAAGGGTTCGGAGCGCCCCTGCGCGTGCCTCAAAAAGGAGAGCACTGCCCGTGTTGTTGTCATAGTAGCCCCCGGGAGCCGGGGTGGACTTGTGCGAGTGGTACAGTTCCAGCGTCAATTTGCCGAGCATGGCAGAGCTCCACTGGTTGGTTTCCACCTTGCGCACTCGCAGCCCCGCCACTTGGCTCAATCTCTGGGCGCCTGTTACCTGGTGTGGCTGGGCCGTGAAGCCGAACATGCAGCTGAGCGTGCATACTCGGGAGGTCCACATGGTCTGGGCACCCTTGAAACCCATGTATCGGAAAATCCGGCGCACCCACCTCTGGTCGTCCATCCGGCGCAGCCGGCCCTAGAAGGCTAGCTTGCTGCTCTCCTCGCGTGCCTCAAACGATGACCACCCACGTCGCCCTGGATGGCCTCAACCGCCACGCGTCCATGGCATCCCAGTGCCACGTGTCCCACCTTGCGTTGCCCTCACTCCAGCCATGCTCGGGTATCGGCCGACACACAGACAACATCGTTGGCAAAAATCAGTCGTGCACAGCCTGCCATTGCTCGCACACAAGCAGGTACCTGTTACACCCCAACATTGAACACGGGCGCAGCACGGCACCAGCTCTCCGGCAGGCTTGTCGTCCTCGTATGTCCCCAGGAGATCTGGCGCCGTTAAAAGGATGACACCGAGGTACCGGTATTGGGCAACCAGTGGGATAGCCTCATTTCCTGGCAAGAACACTGAGTCCATCTCCGATTTGCCAGAAAACTGCAAGACTGCGGGCTTTTTGGGGTTGAATTTCAGTCCAAGATGTGAAAGTGGGTGGCATTCAGGGTGACGAGCTGTTGGAGGTCGCTGGCCTTTTCCGCCAGGAGCACTAGGTCGTCGGCAAAGACCAGTCCAGGCAGCACCCAGGAGTAGGGAAGGCCCTCTATGAGGAACCTAAATGGGAAGTTCAGCCCTGAGTCGATGAGGCTTTGCTCCAGCCCTGACATGATGTTCAAGACATGATAGGGCCATCTAGTGACAGACTCTAAAAGCATGTCATGGGCAGTGTGAAAAGAGCATTGGGAGTGCAAAATATAACGAAACATGACTAGCACTCCTGAAAGAAAAAAAATCACTGTCCACTTTTAAAAAAAAATCAGTGATATCTTTTTGAGATGTGGTCATGTTTGAGGCAAGTTATTATTTCCACCACAATATTATGACATTGATCAAAGGTGAATACAGTTTTGACGCATCGAACATTGACATTGTCCTCTGGATTTAACACGAGACATGATTTTAAAGTGACATCATAAAATGCACAATTTACACTTATTATATTTTTCTGTGTATAGGACACGGTTTATTTACAGGTACAACGATGCATTTTGTACGCATATTTTTTTTGCTCAACGTTTGCAGATTAAACGACATAGGCGTGGCACGAACAGTTTTAGAGCTCTTTGAATCTCCTTAAAACAGCTGTTGGGCAGTGCAACAGCCTCTAAATATGAAGGGGGCATCTTATACGGGAGTGTGTCTTATACTTCATACAGTAATATATTCCATTTTCCAAAGAATTGTTACAGGCTGGAATAAGTTAACACAGACTTCATTAGGGATGTTTGGAAACCAGCTTTAAAATCTTGTCATTGTATTATATCCGTGCTCCATTTCTGTTTTTGCAATTGCTGTTCTTTCGTTTTTAATACCTTGCAATTTAGTTTTTTTCTAGCATTTCTATTATTTTATATTGTGTGCCTGCCTTGCTAAGGCAAAAGAATCACAGTATCAATGAATTTCAAAATTAATAACATGCGAGCCGCCTCAGGACGCTGGTCAGCATTTGCATCTCATTGAGTGCGCTGCTCGAGACGGAAGTCACCACTTATATGAAGTTGTGCTAAGCAGTAATAGAGTTGCATTAGGAAATACTCATGTGGACTTTGTGTCAAGCACACTATAGTAGTCCGCCATACATGGATGCGCTGTGGGTTGCCCGTGCAAGTTAAATTTTGACAGAATCTTCAGTTTATGTTTATTTTATTTATATTTTATTTATTCATAGTACCCTTAAAGGACCTCACAGGGAGAGTCACATAGGGGATAGGGTACATCTCGAGTGAGAAGCAGTCATTGATTTCCTTGTCTGGCAGATTACAAATTTTCTTGTTAAATTCAAAAGCTGTTTTAGAAGAATTTTACAGTGGTAGCTTTATGAGGGGTTCGCACTGTTGCTGCGTAACACAAGCAGCCATTGTGCTTCTGGAAAAAAAACTCCATCCGAGAATAGAAGTCTGGAATGCTGGGTTAGGATCTGGACGTGCATTTTTTATTACAACACATGGGGACATTTTCAGGCGCATGCACGTTAAGTGAATGTTACAAAGTCCGCTGCTCAGGTGTGAATAACTGCCATATTATTGTCAGCAAAATCGACCAAAGAAACTGATTGTTTGCACAGTGTCTTTGCATTATGTGGTCTCAGATTTCGTTAAATGAGCTGTATGGTAGTGGTTCAGTGAAGTTATGTCAGCGAATTTGCCAAATCTGTAAGGAACATGAGGTTACCTCGGCCATGCCATGAGTTATTTATGGTCTGAGGAATTCCAAGCTTTTTGGACTTCAGGTGGAAAAGCAGTAGTTGAGTAGCAGCCTGGGCGGGTTGGTGAAGCATATATAAAAGTGCATAGCATGAGAGAAATGGCGAACATTATCTTTCTCATCAGTTGTTGTTATTTTTTTTCGAGCTGTGCATGCCCAAGCGGCATTTTTTCAGGAAGCATTAGTTCACTGGCACTTGTGACTGTTCATTGAAACTTTCTTGGCAAATTGGAGGTATGCTAGCTTTCTTGGTAGCTTCCAAAAACTTAACACCTAAACTTGGGGACAACCTTGAACTTGGGGGGCAGGCTAGTTACTGCATTCTAACATGTTTACAGGTTATGTCAAAAAGGGGCAAAACTTTTCCAAAAACAGTACAAGGAAAAAAGTTCTTTTTCTTTCTTTTCTTTTTTTTTGCACTTTGTGCTACAACTCTTGGGCTGCTTGTTATTCTTTATCTGTAATATGTACTCATGATTTACTTTCTTCTTTGATTCAGAACATTCATGCAGATCTTTGTGTGCGTGCGTGCGTGTGTGCGTGCGTGTGCACGCATGTGCGTGCGTGTATGCGCATGCGCTTCAATGGCCTTAGTGGTTGTGTTATTGCTGTTTTTGTGTGTGTTGCTTGGCTGCTGTGTCATGGCTTTTCTGACTTGTGTCCAGGAAGCGCCCTAATCAAGGTTGGGCAGGCTCAGCAGAAGTTGGGTCAAGCAGAGCGCGAGTTTGGTCGTTTGGTGCACACCAACTTTGTCCAGCCACTCAGGAGGTTTCTGGATGGAGACATGAAGACAATCTTGGCAAGTGCATAAAAATGCTCATCTTTATTGTTTTTGGATAAGACCTACACTAGCATGCAAGCATGCTTGACAACAAAGCTCAATGAAAACACTTTTTCCTTCATGGCAAACTGGTAAGATAGCAGGACAGAGTTGACCTAAAGTAATTATGCTGCACAGTCAAATCTCAATCTAACGAATGGCGGGGGACTGCCTGAAATTTTTTGTTATATTAAAATATTGTTATAGTGAAAAACTGTAAGTTTTTCACTAGAACTTGCAGCCAGAGGTCACACCCTAACATACACCCTGCCAATTCTGCCTAACAGTACCGCGCAAGTGTCGACTGCCTGGTGCAGCGGTGCTGAGCAGAAGAAAAGTGGAAATCGGGAGATGGAACGAGCAGGGGTTGTAATCATGCTGCTTTAGCGAGTGTCATTTGCCTGGCTGTTCTGCTCTGTTGGAAGCAACCCCTTGAATCAAGTTTCATGTCCAAGTTCCAAAAGCGCTTGTTCTACCTTCTGTGTGCTTGTGGCTTCGATTGGTGCAAACTTGTAATGTTTCAGATATTACACTTGTACCCGGTTCCATTCGCGGATACTGTCTAGAGGAGGTGTGTGTGTGTGTGTGTGCTTTTTTTTTTTTTTTTTAAGTAATGACTGTGCCGATATTTAATGTTCTCGACAATAATTTTTTCAAAAGTAACGATGTCAGAGCTATTGGGCATGCTAGATTTTTTATTGCAAATGCGTGTGCATTGAAGATATTGGCCGCACTATATGCTGATATTGCGCATAAAAGCAAGCAGTGACAGCTTCTTTGGGCACTGATATGCCTACCAGTCGATTGTGGCAGGGGTTGCTTCATAGTAATCAAAACAGTTTAACAGACGAGGCTCGCTGCAGCAGCAGGAACTGTGGGCATGCCCTCGCCCTCACTTGCTTTGTCATCTCCTGCACCTTCCGGCGCGTGCAGCGCCGGGCAGTTGACGCTCGCGCAGTACTGTTAGAATTGGCCATGTGTACCTTGCCAGTAGACACGTGTACAGGCAAGCAAAATCTCAAATTAAAATATTGCACTAAACATAAAGGAAAGGTTAATAGCGCAAGAAGACACTTTCCTTTATGTGACTATGCACCAACTAGCCCAGCAATCAGTTTTAATATTGCACTAACTTCAAAGCTACTTTATTTGAAGAAACCATTTTTTTCCTGCCGCATGCAGCACACTCGACTCGTCAAAAATTCTCTACTCCTTCCACCTCAAGCAACATCTCATCATTTACGTCACTGCACCGAGCAATGACAATGCGGACTTTGTTCATGCGCAATAAAACAGTTCATTACGGCCTCATCTTCAGTGTTCAGTGAAGTTTAACAATCTTGTTTCAGGCTTTCAAAGTTATCACGACGATCGATGGGGCAATGCGGAGCTGTCTGCAGTGGCATATTTGTTTTTTCCCTGCATTGATTTCTTGCAATATGGCTACGCTTTCCTACAGTGAAAACTGCTTCAGCTTCTTTTTGGCGTCATCGCTGGCTGCATTAATCATCGAATCTCACGCAAACTTTGCTATAAGATCACCTGCAACAAAAGTTCCTCTATATTGCATGCACGAACTGATCGGCACGAACAACCGATCAGTGAACGGCACACAACACAGAGGGAAAGAGAAAAGGCAGGTAGCTAGGCCTGCTGGCTACTGCTGATTAACTCTTTCTCTACCGCGCCCATTGAGCATCATTAGCCTACTAACGATGACTTGCGCTCCAATTTTGAACCCTTCCGCGTCACTCACGGACACGCTATACCATCTAGTGTTTAGTTTGATAACTGAAGTTTCGATTTTGATGTTGTGTACATTTTCCCGTGAAACAGCTATTTTTGAGCGCACTCCAAACACGCGGCAGCGTCCGAGTCTCATGCAAGAATGGCGGCATCCGCTTTGACGATGCACACTTCGAAACGTCGCAAATATGACAACTATGCACTATCTACGATCGATTTTATCGATGACCTAAGCAGAAGCGACTCTGAAGATGCTGCCAATTATCATCAGAATTCAGTTCCAACCCCTGTGACTGAAACCAGTCCGAAACACTAGCGGCCGCACTCCGGCCTGCTAACGATGACTTCACATGCAAATTTCGAACATTTTCGCGTTGCTCACGGACACGCTATGCCATCTTGCGTGTAGTCGGGCAACTGAAGCTTCAATTTTATTGCTGTTCACATTTTTTTCCACAAAATGGCTATTTTTGAACGTGCTCCAAGAATGCAGCAGTGTCGGAGTCACATGCGAGAATGGCGGCATCTGCATCGACGACGCGCGCTTCGAAACGTTGCAAATCTGATGATTCCACACTGTCTACGACCGATTTTATCGATGACTCAAGCAGCAAGTGACTCTTAACACTGTCCACCTTCTGGTCGAAAATATTTTCTTCCCCGGTGACTGTGAGACTTCACCTCTAGAACGCAAGGCCGCAAAATGTTTTTGAAAAGAGTAACTAATAACGCAGTTACAGCCACCGCAATCACCCGATTCTGTCATGCTTCTCTCCTTCCGTTCCCTCGCAAAGGTTTTTCACTCTCCTGCCCGAGGTCGTCTAGCCTCCGCAAGACAAATTCCCCTTCCTCCTCCGCGTTTACGGGAGGTGGGGCGTGGCACTCCGCGAGCGCGAAAAAAAAAAGAAACGGCCGAGGGAGCGCGCGCCGCTGGATTCAGTCTGGCCGTGGCGAGGGAAAAGCGCGCAGCGAGCGGTAGACACCCATCTTTCTCCCGTCAGTCAGCGAGACGGACCAGTGGATGTCGTTCGCAGTACGTACGTCATTACTGTGGCCCGTCGAGCCAGCGCAGGAAACGGTGAAGCTGGCTTCCAAAAAGAGAGCATGAGAGAGCTTTGAATTGTATTTTCGATGCTTTGCGGCGCGCGTGTCACTGTAGCGTTTTGCACAGATTATCTCCAATACCTGATCAAAACACTGGGCTCCTTTGCTTAAAATGGCCTTCCCTGGACAGTGGCCCTTTAAGGTGCTGCCTTATCGTCAGAATTCAGTTCCGAGCCCGATGACAATGGAAACCAGCCCGGAACATCGGCGGCCACACTTTGTTGGCCTGTTTTGCATCCATGTAGGACCGCTCCGGATGTTTTGTTTGTGTTGTTGGCGTCATTTTCTCGTTCCCAGGGTGTCAACATCATCTGGGCACGATATCTTGCCTCCCGCAAAACAGACAGTGGCGTTCTGCCCAGGAAGGGAACCGGGCATCATATTCGACATGGCGCTCTGCAGCGACCCTCGTTGATTTCTCATTATGCATCAAGAACGCTATTAAATACTGAACTTTTATTTTTTCACAGGGAGTGACCAATGTAATGCTCTGCATTTTGTATATCTCGAAAAAGTTTTAAATTTCGGTGTTTCATTTACAAGTGCATTTCGTCAAGTTTTCAATTTTTTCTAAAATTTGGTTTTTGGGAAATTATATTGTGTGTTACAACCCACAACTTCGTATTCAAAGTTGTATGCATAAAAAGCAAGTCTATTTAGCTTTCTTTTTGTGTATTGCATAAAATTTTAGACATGATAGTTTTTACAGAAAAAAAAAATTACTGAAACCTACAGAGAATGGCCATTTTGCCCATGGCAGGGAAAGAGTTAAAACAGAGCTTTGTGGTGACACTAGGTGTTGGCACTGGATATGGTGATGATGATAGCTATAGCCCACGGCACACACACAAATGGCGGCTGTGCTGTTAATTTTAACTATAGTGAACTAGAATACTTTCTAGTGGCGCGAACGACGACGCTCGGGCACGCCGATTTTCATTGACGCCGCCAGACGGCGCCACTGCAACATCTACTAGTCCACTTTTCAATGCTTTCTTGCAATAGTGCGACATAGTACCGATGCTTTTGTGCACCTATTCAGTAAAAGTGGTGATTTTTTTCCTATGACGACGTATATGGACCTCCACACATGATAGAAGGAGTGTCATTCGACATTATTCGGGTTTTCGCCGTTGCACTAGGGTGAAAGCGCTCTTATTTCGCTGGCGTCTGCTACAGCTCATGCTGGACGAGTTATCGCGCACTGTAAATCGTTACGGCACATTCATTTGTATGGGACGGGTATTTTTCTGAGCCCTGCAGAGCCTGCTTTATTACAGAGCTAACTCAACTGTCAGCAGCAGACTGGTAGCAGAGTGGTCCGGCATCGTGCGCAGGCACGGGTTCTCGCATATCTCTCCAACCACGCCACAGTAACTTTTCTTTAGCCAATAGTGATGATTATATTACACTGCGCTATTCGGTATCCACTGGTAACCAGGAATGCTCATTTTAGCTGGATATCTGCTTAGCGTTAGGAAATTTGCCAACTGGTAAAGTGAGGAGCAGCTTCAGGCTGTTATATATATATATATATATATATATATATATATATATATATATATATATATATATATATATATATATATATATTTTGACAAAGATACCATGAAAAAAAAACAAATCCTACGCTTTGAAACAAATTATTCAGCGATATTCTGTGGCGTCCACCATTATTCTCTGTTCACAGTAACAATATCTGTTATAAATCATCGCTGTAAGCCAGGTGCTAAAATCTTTTCATCATCTCATATGCATAACATATATGCCAAAAATACATACATAAGGAGGGCAGAGCAGTTTTGTTTAGGTACTTCACGAGGCTATTTTATTTTATTTGAGTGCATGGGACAAAAGCCATCAACAATGAGTTGTTTTGTGAAATTATTGACTACACAAACAGTCCTAAGAGCATCCATCTGCTCATCTTCAGGTGCCTTGAATCTTGACATTGCGCTGGTTAATGCATTTTGTGAAAAAGTGCAAGCGGGTAGTTAAGCAGTGATTTCGGCTGCACCAATTTGACAGTGGTCAGAGCACCCAGGTTAGCAGGTTTGCTTGGCCTTGGCCAGTAGCATGTACTGAGTACAAGCTGTCTGCTTGAATTTAGACTGAAGCAGGTTGTAAACACATTCTCAAGGTCAGCCACAAACTGGTATCACTTGAAGGGTACAAAAGGCCTCTGTTGTCCTTAAAATTAGTAAAATTAGCCAAGTTTAATACATGTGACTTATCTTTTTCTTTTAAAAAAGCTTTTATCATAGTTAGTTTGAGGTGAATTTGAGGTAGGATAGAGAGACCACAATTGTATACAGCTGCCAGCCAACTGGCTCACCCCAGGCAATTTTTAATTTTGAGGTGAAGTAATTAGTAATTATTTTTTCTAATTGACCAACTATCGCCTTTAGACAATAACTGGGTTTGCAGAATTTGAGAGCGCCTATTTCCGATAAAGAAAGCCTCATCGTTTTTCCAAGCTCTAAAGAAAGCCCGTGGAATACAAAAATTATCAGCCTGTATAGCCAGTATAGCACTGAGACTGGGCTGTTGAGTCACGGCCGCAGCTAATTTCTGTCACTCAAACCATGCACTGTTGGGAGCACCACAATATCGTAGCGCATGAATGCGTCAGTCACGTGATTTTTTTTTTTATTTCGCGGGCTTTCTATAGGTGGGAAAAACTATGCACGTGAGGTTTTCTTTATCGGGAATAAATGAAATGGGGGTTTAAGAAGGTCCTCCCCAACTTTGCAAATCACATTTATTTGAAAGCAATACTTAGTAAATTAGAATTGCAAAATGAAAAATTGCCTGCACCGTTTTTTTTATCGATATTTATTGTCTTGGGACTAGGGTATGATATGAAGAATGAATAAATGATTAAATAAATGTGCCTGCTAGAGATCCAAGGACATACCATGACTACGCGGAATTGAATTTAATTTAATCTCAGCTGTCTGCTTTATTGAGCCAGTGGTAGTATTCGAGATCACGCCAACAGTCGAAGCTTTCTTCCCCGAAGTCTTCCTTTTGTTCAGACCTGGCGCGCCAGGTGGCTGTCAGCAAGTGGTTTCTCTGGCCTATCTCAAATGGTTTATTTTTAACACTTGGCTGAAGTTAGCTTGGACACGCGATACAAAATATGTCGGCTATCGTTTGGTGCCACAGGCTTAATAGCAAGAATCTGCACTAAGCACAACTCTCTGCAACATCAATATTGCCCACATCCAGCCTTGGCTACGCGGGTTTGACGGTAATATACGCCGGATAACCCGTCAAGAGTGTATAGGCACCCCATCAGGTGCCAGTGATGAATTTCACGCGGTATATCCTCACTTCTGCCATTGATCATATATGTGCGTAGTCACGCAGCAGGATGAGATGTGGCTTGAAATGATGCTCACTCACTGCAAATGTTTCTGTGAGAGGCTTTTCCTGCCTTCACAAGCTTCGTTTCCACTTTGTGCGATGTTTGTTGTCCCTCGGAGCAGCAAACAAAGGTGACGAGCACCCGGATAGCCGCGCTTCGGCATCTCGGAGCAAAACAGTGCGAGTTGGTCTTTTTCCTGGCCATTTCGAACTGCGCATGGTGCTTTTGAAGAGCTGAGATGTCTTAGTTGCTGTGATGGAAGGCAGAACTGAAATTTCGAGGGAAAAATCGCAAGAATGTGCAGACTGCACGGCGCCCCAAGCCTTGACTTCCCTTTGCGGAGGGGCACGCGGTCCTAGTAAACGTAACTGCAGCGCCACCAGCGGCGGTCAGTGGCGTCCGGCGTGCAAGAGGTGCCCATTTTCCTTCCGTTCGCGTCACTAGAAAGTATTCTAGTTCACTATAATTTTAACCTAATCGTAATTATTGATGTTCCTTGATAATAGGAGAATAAATTACGTTCGTTATTCTGAAGTATGTGCTATATTGAAATTCCTAGTTCTTAAATATTTTTACATTGAAAACATTGAAAGTCAGTTGGGGATTTTCAAAAAGTTTGTTCGTTTGAAAAATTTGTTAATGTGGTGTTTATAGTAACAAGATTTGATTGTGTCTAAAACAGGACTATTGGAACAGTTGTCAGTTCTTAAGCGAAAAAAGCTTTCTCTTTAATGCTAAAATTTTGTTTCCTTTCAAAGCTTGTAAATTATACCTTACATGCACTTGGACATATACAGGCCAGTACCTGCTTATTGAAGTCTTACAATGCTCTTCGGATTTTTACATGCGAGTTTTATAACGCTGCTCTTTTGGTAGGCATATATTTCCATATTCCATCATAATGCATTTTAAAGTAGTTTAACAAAAGAGACTAAACCAGAATTTAATTTCCTTTTATCCTGTTTCGGATGCTGTCTGTATGGTTGCTAGTTGCAAATTAATACTTCATTGTGTAGTAACCAATGCATTGGATTTCCTTATAAGTGCTTGCCTCTTAATTCGTTTGGGACATCGAAAAAAAAAAAAAAAAGCCCCACCGTGGTGGTGCAGCTGTTAGGGCTCGACTGCTCTGCCCAAGGATGCAGGATTTAATTTTGGTCTTGGCAGCCGCTTTTCGATGGAGGTAGAAAGCAATGCACCCGCATGCTGTGCAATGTTAATGGACGTTCGAGAACCGTAGGTGGTTGAAATTTCCGGAGCCCTCCACTGCAGCGTCTCATAGCCTGAGTTGCTGTGGGACACCTAAACCCTTTAAAAGAAAAGCTAAAACCTAAACTGGGAAAAAAGCAAATGAGACTACACTGCAGAGTTTTGGGAAAATACTTCTTTCATATATGCAAACTTTAACTAACCCTGGCATAACATGTATCAAAATAATTTAAATGGTCTTTTATGCACATACATAATATTTACTGAAGCCTTATACATAACATGGAAAAGAATATCTTAGTTTTATATTTGAGGAAAAATAGTTATGAAGTGTTTTTAACCTTTTTAATTATTTTTCCTCAAATACAAACTTAGGAAACAGTGATTAAAAAATTATCAAAATGTACAAAAGGTAGCATAATGCCTCTTTTCTTTTGAAAATATGGGTTACATATGTGTAATTTTCCTTTATGGTAAGTTTTTCAAGATCATGGGATAAACAAGAGACTGAAAAATCTTTGAGGCGATATGTTATTAAATGAAATAGTTGCACGATCCTGCTGTAAAATATACCGAAATGTAGTTATTTAGATGGCCTTTCAAATACTTTGAAATAATGTTAAAAAAATTTCTGCACTGGAGAAATGCGAAAGCCTGAGCATTGCTACTGCACATGTTACATGGTGCCACCTTGTATAGATTTTCCTAGCAAAGCCAGGGCTCGTACCGCACACCAGAAGGTTCCTTTTCTTAAGACACATTCGTTGCAATGCTCCTGCAAGTGTGGGATTGGATGGTACACAGTCTCTCCTGTCATAAGGGAGTAATTACTCATTGACATCCACTCAAGCGTAGCCATGCGGCTACAAAAGAAAGCTGTGCAGCTTCCTTAGAAACTTTGTAGTTAAAGAAAAATTCGTCCTGGTCCAGGGATCAGCTGGAGATCGAACATCACCTTTTGATCCCCGGACCAGGACGAATTTTTCTTTAACTACGAAGTTCTTGAGGAAGCTGTATAGCTTTCCTTTGTAGCCGCATGGCTGCACTTGGGTGGATGTCAATGAGTAATTCCTTATTAAAAATCTACTCCACCTTGGGGGATTCCCCTAAAATATTCGATCAGTCCCTCCTATTGCGTGGCGCTCTTTTGTGCACGTTCATTGCAGTGCTCCTGCAAGTGTGGGATGGCGGTACGGCGTCACTCACCGTTGCGCCCCCCTACTTCGTCGTGGAGATGGCAGGAACGCTAGACAAGGAGAATGCATCTCTCTGAAAGATCTCGCGAACAGATCTCGCGCACGCAAGATTTTCACTATGAGCCAAAAAAAGGCTTTCACCTTAACGCCACAATAGAAATATTTCAGGATATAGAAAAAATGCTACAATGTCTCATTTTGTTAGTTGTAAAAATTTGGCATGCCTGTCTCCAGGGATCAGCTGGAGATCGAACATCACCTTTTGATCCCCGGACCAGGACGAATTTTTCTTTAACTACGAAGTTCTTGAGGAAGCTGTATAGCTTTCCTTTGTAGCCGCATGGCTGCACTTGGGTGGATGTCAATGAGTAATTCCTTATTAAAAATCTACTCCACCTTGGGGGATTCCCCTAAAATATTCGATCAGTCCCTCCTATTGCGTGGCGCTCTTTTGTGCACGTTCATTGCAGTGCTCCTGCAAGTGTGGGATGGCGGTACGGCGTCACTCACCGTTGCGCCCCCCTACTTCGTCGTGGAGATGGCAGGAACGCTAGACAAGGAGAATGCATCTCTCTGAAAGATCTCGCGAACAGATCTCGCGCACGCAAGATTTTCACTATGAGCCAAAAAAAGGCTTTCACCTTAACGCCACAATAGAAATATTTCAGGATATAGAAAAAATGCTACAATGTCTCATTTTGTTAGTTGTAAAAATTTGGCATGCCTGTCTGAAAAATTTTTTTAGTGCCATTTAGAAGCAACCATCACCATTCATCTGCTGATATGGACATTGATAATCTCACATATTCATTCTCTCAGCTGCACTAGCAAGATGCAGTGAAGCAGAATTACCAAGGAATAAATATGTTGTGGTGAATTTCATTTTGAAGGTATGCCATTCTTATAACAGCATTGCGAAATAGATAACATTTGTTTTCATCTCATCTGCTGCGTCATAGCACAGCTTCAAGTTTTTGGGCTTTCTAAATATTTTTGGTTTATGGCTACCATGTTTTGTGACATGTTTTATAAATGGTGGCAGAATGCAAACTAGTCTGCCATCAAATTTGAAAATCTGCTCTAGGAGCTGTTCTTCGAGAGCTAGGTGCTCAACACCCACTTCATGATGCTGAAATATCTTCTCACTCGTTGAAGTTCTGGAGGAGCCACCTCACATACCTTAACTTTCCTTGTTGCTGAAACTAGCATAGCTTGCTTGACACCATAGCGAATAGAAATAAAGAAGTGGGCATGCAGTGCGAGGGTGCACAGCTGCTCGCAAACAAGCTAAAGCTGAAAGTAGTTTTCATTAAGCCCCCATTTAAAGTTCCCAGCTGATATTTGCCTGATTTATCATCCTAGCTGAAGTCTGAGTTTACAAAGTCGTCTTCGGACTCTTTGCTACTGCTGTCATAAAAAAAAATCTGGTAGAAGCAACAGGATCACATGAAAGGTGCTGAATTTGTGGTTGTCTCGGCGTGGGCTCGATGCCGTTTTTGTTGATATTTGACACCACTCTGCTGCGAATAATCATTTCTTTTAAGTTGCTGCCTGCAGAAAAGAAAGAGAGAAAATGCAGAAACAAAAATACAGCTGTCATATCTGCCTAAATGCAGCTACATATTTCATCACATGAAAATTTGCGTTTGTCAACGCATCGGAAACAGTTGTTCATATATGACAAGCTTCGTATGAGGCCATCCCAAGAGTTAATGTGCGCTAGTAAGAGTTGTCTCCATACATAATGAATAGGCAAGTAATATTAAGATGTATCAGTTTAAAGGACTGCCTCCATGAAGGAAAGATCAAAAGGCTCACATTTTCATCAGCATTTACTGGTGGAGAGGGCCAACACGACAGCAATTACCAGCGGACTACCGGACTAGGCAACCCACCCACATGATGTCGCAAGACTCCGTGAATAAAGATATTTTCAGAATCAGTCCAAGTACTATGTCCTTTCTGTGCCATTTAGCATACTTTCTGCTTTTATTTCATCCTGCTATATATCTGCCCATGTTTGTGTGTGTGCTAGTTCAAAGAATATACAGTGTCTGAAAACAAGACTTGACAGCAGTGTTATTTTTATTGCAGAAAGAGCGACGTCTCCTTGAAAACAAAAGGTTGGATCTAGACGCTGCCAAGAACAGGCTACGAAAGGCAAAAGCTAGTGACCCAGCAGTGAGTTGTTGTACCCCCCATTTTTTTTTTTTTTTTTCAATACATTGATTATTATTTCAGAACATACAGGGAGAAAATAGTCAGCTGGTCAAAATTGTTATTTATATTTAATGGATGTCATGGGGTGTGTGGACAAATGTCATTTAAGTTGTTTCAAAAACTGGCGTGAGTGCCGCCTGTGTGAAAACAGTTTTTACAGTCTACGACCAATTTTTCGTACTCTCAATGTACCGCGAAAATGTCCGAAAAAGTGGGCAGTCCGAAAAAACAATTGTGCACCAAAGAAAGCTCAATTTATTGCTATTATTGACTTTGAGGCCCGGAAATGTCATGAATGCTTTTCTGCACCACGCTCCGCTTCCGTGCCAACAGGTCCGCCTGAATTTCGGCGAGAGTCATAGAGCCGACGAAAAAGGGTTGCGACCGCTTGCATCAGCTCAGTTTGCGTCAGCTGCGCTGCTGCAGGTGAGTCGTTGTCGTCGCTCTCAGACTCCGCAAGCACTTGGGAAATCATTTCTGCATCTGTGAGCCTAGCGCACAGTTCCCAACACATGGTCCAGGTCCATGAACTCTGAAAACGAGATGGTCGTCAATGAGCTGCTCACTGCCTGACAGGTGCTCGACAGCGCTCTCTTCATCCAAGGCAGCCGACTCGTCATTCAGCACAAATCTCATGTGGTGGAAGCTGTTGCGCAGCGTTGTGGGTGCCACCGCCTTCCATGCATCGGCGAGCATACTGTGTGCTCCAAGCAAATTGACAGAGTAGGTTTTCCCACTGTCGAGGCACACCACCACCACCAACCACTGGATCACAACAACGGCTTAGTTGAGTGCCTTCTCGCTGCCGCGTTTCACGCAGAAACAAAAAGCTCCTTATCAAATCCGGAAACAGCTTCTTGAAGAACTGAAGCTGATTCAATTAAATGCGAGCCACAGTAGCAACAGAACGTAGGTCTCTCATTAGCACAACCACGGCTAGGCCTACTCGCTATGCTCGGCAAAGCACGTGAAATGCATGACAAACTCACAAAGGAATAGGCTGTCGAAGCGATCAAGCTAAAAAAAAGCACTCCGGCAGCGAGCAGCGACGTTGTTCAGGAAGCGTAAGCTGCTAGGAAAATAATACAGCCTCGATCCAGCGTCAGTTTAGCTGAGGAGCGGCACGCAAGACCGGCACTGGTTTCGAGGATATCGAAAGAAAAAGTAAACAAACAAGTTGGCGGCGACACCGCTCAAAATGTGTGGCAGTTGGCCCAGCTGACACTGGAATGTCCGAAAAATCTAATAGCCCTCCCTAGAGTGTCCGAAATTTTGAGCCGCATAATACATTGACTTCATAAGGTATGTCCTGAGGCCGGGAAAAAGTCTGAATAATCAAGCATGTCCGAAAAATTGGGTGTCTGAAAAATCAGTTGTCGACTATCCTTGATTGTAACGCGAGGGGCCACTTTGCATATTGCCCAATGGGAAAAATAAAACCGCAAATGTAACACGAGATAGGCGCTTGAAAAAGTACTTTTAATAGACATTGTGGCCCTTGAAGTCTTATCAAAAACGCTCTTTAGTCATCATCATCGGAGGCAGAGTTCTCAGAAACTGAGTCTTCGTTTTCACCCTAGTCCTCTCAGACGATGCCGTCCTCGGGAAGCCTTTGCAGTCAGGCTCACATTTAAAAATCGCCTCCCGATGCATCCGCCACCCCCATATGGTATAGATTATACTCCGTTTCATACATCAAGTGCAACACTACCAAAGCTACAGCTCTTGTTCGCGCTCTCCGCATCCGCGATAAAAAATAGTGCCTGCTCTTGACGAGAGAAAATAATAGTTGCTTTGTCTGCAACCTTAATACATTTTACATTTGCCATCAACTTCATAAAAAGCACCTTTTTTAGGGAGAAAAGGTCGGATTCGGCTAATTTGTATGTTTTTTTATGTCGTTTTTGTTCGTGCCGCGTTTTGCCGCCCCGCAACCTTGCCAGCTATGCCACCAGATGGCGCTGGTTGTGTCCTCCGCGCTGCGCATCTCTTTTTGAGAAAATGGTTCTTTGGTGCGCATTTTTTTCTATAAGATCCGCTCTGTGAAGATGTCTAAGCATGCGAAGCATGTTATTGCAAACGTGTATGCTCGGAATAGAGCCCGTTTCGGCAGAAACCACTCGCCTACAGAACGAGCGCGTAGTGGTACACGCCTCCTGATTTTTTTCTTGCGGACTACTTGCGTAGCTTTCGCTGCGTTGCACCTGATGTATGAAACGGAGTATAGTAAACGTCTAGCCGTCGAGTTGCCTTAGAATTTCCAATTTCTTCTGCTATCAGAATAGATTTTTTTTTCAAGCAAGCATCATACTGTGCATGGCGCGTGGCCATCGTGCGAAATGTGATAACGGAAGTAACCACACTAATTCACTGCGAAATATGCAAAAAGCACGGGATAAAGGTGACAATGTGATCCTGAGCCTACGAGCAAAAATTGAAACGCTTTTTACTTTGGATAGATTGGGATTTGTTTGATATGGCTTCCCTGGTTGCCAACATAACATACCGCGTAAAACCGCGGAAACGAAGTGGTGATGAATTCAATATGACTGCACCCCGGCACTGCTTTAGGCCAACCGAATTGCAGTATTCGATTATAACGCAAGAATAGACTTTGAGAGCCACAAATTTGGAAAAAGCTGTCGTTATATTAGAGTAAATGTGGTAATATTAGAGGGCACAATTGCTGTCGTTGCAGTAAATAAGAGCACTGCTACACAGTGTAAAAAAAACAAAACAAAAAGACCTAATGCTTATATTTTAGACAATATATTCTGAGAGCAGTCTCTTCTATGCTTGGTCAAATTTGGTCTTTACTTCAGGTATCTGCTTTGCATGGTTGAAAAGAAGGAGGGAAAGCCTCTATGCAATGGCTTGATACTAAGGGGGGTAGATCACAAACTGTCAAAACTCGTGTAGCCGACCAATTTTTCGGACTCTAATGATTTGGACTTTATTCAAGAACCGTCATGCAGCCCATAGGAACGTGTACATTTTCACGACCAATATTTATGGTCTCCACAAATTCAATTTTTTGGACCAAATTTGGCGCGAGCTATATTGTGGAGATCCTTTTTTGGCCGAAGGCTCATTTTATCGGCATCACTTAGACGCAAGCGGGTGTCATTTTTGTAAACAACCGGTTTTGCGTGGCCGTGAAAGCTAGACGAAGCAGTCATTTGGATGGACTAGATTGGTTTTTTGTTCGTCACCATTTGAGGCAGTAGCAATAAGCGAATGCTTGTCTTTTTTATCGTGGCAGCCTACAAGAGGGTACAATCGGAGGGGTTCAGTGCATTCGTGATTCAGGGGTTCCGCCTGCTTTTTTCCCGCGAGTTCCATGTCGCGGTCTTGACTGTCGTCGTTAACCATGGAAACTGAACATTATTGCTTCGCTCGGCATGTGCATGTGTTTGCAGCACGATCGACTGCATTACAGTACGTCGTGAAGTGGTATGACTGGCCAAGATATTTTAATTGGAGGGTTATAGTGGTTACTGCTTAGCATGATTCACTTCTGGGGGAACCACTGCGCACGCGGTGACCGCCTTGAGCGAGTTGCATGCTTTTCAGCGGCGCGCACAACTGCCACGTCTGCACCAGCCAGTACGAGTGCTGCAATCGCCATGAGCGCACTGGCGGCCGCACCCTCCATATCGAATCACGCGAGTACAGTAGCTAGAATACTGAAGTGCAATTACCGCCAAGCGGCGCCTATGGGGAGCGTTGATGCCGTCTGGTGATGCCTCCGCTAGAGAGAGAGAGAGAGAGAGAGAGAGATAAAACTTTATTTCAAAAAGAAAAAAAAAGAAAAAGGGGGAGGGGGGGGGGCAGTGAGTAGAGTCTTCATTTCAAGACCCCAGTGGCCTGGGCTGCTGCTCTTGCCTGAGTTACCAGCCTACGCTGGGTCTCTAGATCTGAGCATAGCAGAGGCCTGTGCACTCCCATGTGACGTGGCAGACTGTGGGCTGGTCGTTGCACCAAGGGCATATGTCTGTGTAGTGTTCTGGGAACATTATGTTGTATTGATGTAGGTTGGGGTAAGTATTGGTTTGGAGCTGTCTCCATTCCCACATTTCCTGTGCATTTAGTCCCTTGTGTGGAGAGGAATAAATCCTACGTTGGTCTCGTAGGTACATAAGTTGCGTGCCATAAGCCGCGGGGACAGGAATGCTAGTTGTGAGATTGGGATTTGTGGCCGCTCGGTTTGTGTGACCTTGAGGTAGCCTATCCGCGACCTCATTACCTTCCAATCCGGAGTGCCCGAGAACCCAAGTGATCTGATGTTTGAGCAGTGAATTTGTAGCCAATGGGTTAGTTGTGAAGCGAGCTCATTTTGTAGGTATTCTGCCTGCAAGAAGGAGCCGACACTCCGCTTGTGAGTCGGTGATTACGTGAAGCTTTCGATTGGTCGCGTCTCCGTAGGTAATGGCCAGCACGATCGCCGCCACTTCTGCTTCTGTGATAGTACAGTGCGAGATGTCCATCCCGCACTGTACATAGATGGCGCACCCTCCCGCTTAGCTGTCAGGTCGGTGCATGAAATGTGTGCTTGAACCCTGGACTGCACGCGTGATGTGGGCGCCTTGTGTTGTTTTTTGGTGCAAATTCTGCCTGACGGTGTATGATGAGCCGGCGACAAAGCCATTGTTTTGTACTTCATTACAAAAGCAGGTACAGATCGTACTAGGAAGGGTTGTTCTGCGTGCCGAAATTATTGAAAGCTGCAGCGCTGCCATTTGCGAGCTGCCAGCTTAGCACGTGAAAACAACTGGGTATCGAAATTGCGCAGTGGTCTAGCGCTGTGGCCCGCAAAGCTAACCTTTCTCCCTCGGCCCGTGTCCGCAACTTACTGGCAGCAAGTTTTTCTTGGAGTGATGGCTCAAAGTGGGATGCAAAGCTACCCCGACAAAATCCCTGCGGGTTGTAATTCTTCCACTTAAAAAAGACCATTGTACAGACATAAATTTACATCGGCATGACTTAGATATAGTTAAACCTCTATGCAACGAACCTCCATGTAGCGAATTCCTTGATATTACGAAGTTTTTCAATTCCTCAACACCGCCCTCATTGAAGTACATGTACTTGAAAACTCCATGTAAAGAACGCAGTGGTTGACCTTGATAACGAACTCGCGATGCCGACTGTCTCCTAGCTAGTGCCGAGTGGATGGAAATTTGGCACAGCTCTGCAAGTTTCAGGACAATAAAACACGAACTGAAGTGAGAGGAACGCCTACTATAGCAATGAGCGATCGCAGTTGATACAGCGCCGACGCCGCATCTCCTTGGCAGACGCAGCAGTCTCCGCTGCTTTTGCTTCCTGAACATGACACTACAATAATTCATGGTTAAAAGCGGTCAAAAATAACAGAAAAAAGATGTGGGCCGAGCAGCGCGCGCCGATTGCCACCACGCGGTTGCTCGTTGGCCCGAGCGCAGCGCGTCTGTTGCGGGGACAGCGGAGCCCGCCGGCGACTCGCGGCAGAGTCAGTTTTCTGGGGCAAGGGAAGTGGGCGAGCGTGGCGGCGGCGCCAACGCACATACTCTCCCTCAGATTGATTCCTCTTCCACCTCATTTCCCGCTCCCTCGTGGACGCGTCGTGCGAGCCGCAGAGGAGGTGGAGGCTGCCACCGCAGTCGCACCGTGCTATCAGCGCGATCTCGAAACATTTCACCGCTTCTATGACTTTGAATAATTCTGATTTATTGTAAACACTTTCAAGGTTAGGTTGTTTCCCTTACATGAATTCTTAATCTGGCTTTCGTTCTACATTGTCCTTTTGGGTCTTCACGCGAAAACTGCATGTAACGAAAACCTGGATGTAACGTAAAATTGCGGACATTTTACAATTTTGTTATAACCAGGTTTAACAGTAGTTGGCAAATAAATAAAAATGCATTGTAAAAGTGGAAGTCACAGTAAGAGCAGAAAGTATTCATCGAATCTTCAAGGAATATCTCAAACGCGGCCGATAAACTGCACGGTGAGAAGGTGACACACAGTGAGCCGATGTGTAAGTGGGCGTCAGCGCCCCCTGGATCTTCCCTTCTGGAGCATCGCAGAAGGGCTTCAGAGTCGGCAGCGTAGTCCGCACACTTCCCTTATTCTAGCCACTGTAACGTGAGCATGTGAGCATGGCGGCGTGCGGAAGCCAAGGTAGCAGATCGCGCTATGCTATAACTCCCTGTTATCGGCGTATAAACAAAACATGGAGAGCAGCGAAGTTCGTGATTTTTAAATCTGAGTTTTCACAGAAAAGTGGCTTTTATTTATGTTGACGGATTTTTCGGACTGTTCGATTATTCGGACCATTTTCCGAAAAAACGGTCGGCGACTGTATCTCTGACAATGGTTTCAGTGATTCTGAAGCAACAGCAACAGGGGTGACAGAGACTGTGCATATGGTTGATAATGATGATAGTAGTGATGATGATGATTGTAACGAGGAACTTAACCATGCCGAACGAAGCTTTCGCTTCCTTTGGGTTTAGCAGGATTAAACCGCAGCAATTTATTTTTGTCAGTGTTATGAAACAGTAACCCTGGAGATTTAACAATGCAAACAGAAAGGTCACGGCTGTGATATCTTGACGAGTATAATGTGTTAAGCCAGAACCTTGCATCTAAAACGACTAGACCATGCATGTTACAAAATCGTTAGTTTCAATATGGGGTACCAAAAGTTGTGCTGTCACACTGCAACACCCCATGCACACAATCCACCTCTTACAGGGATGGCTTTATATGAAATCTGAATATTGCCTCAAGCAACTTATTCCTGTTTCTTGCTTTTGATAAAGCTGCAGTCGGAATAAGATTTTACAATGGTGATGAGCTGAATGCAACAATTGGGCATTACCTGGTCTGAAGACCTGTTGTTCTGGAGTTAGTGAGCAGTTTACAAAGAGTTTACTATCGAGGATAAAAGTCACTGGACCATCCCCCGCGCTTGCCGGAGCAGTCCAGAGCGTATCACCGCGCGCTCTCACAGTGATGCACCTGGTGTAGAGACTGGCTGCGCTCGTCTTTGCCACTTTCGAGTGTAGTGCTTGAGAACCCCGTCTTCAAAAAAATAAAGGAACAATTACAATGCCGTTAAAACCAGCTGTCCAGAGGGCCTATCTGGCGCTGCGGTCTCTTTGCATTTCAACGGTTGGACAAGACGCTTATAACGTGATTGTGCAAGGAGAAGTATAAACCAGTTTAATTCAGTGGGACGAAGAAAAATATAGAGAACAAGCTGTGCAGGCTTAAATTATATCTGCGCGGGCTGTGAAACGGTATTTCTCATAATGTTAGTGCAAACATATGATATCGCATTGGCAAGGTGCTGTGCTTTTAGGGATTAGCAGGTTGGCAATATTCTTTGGTCAGATAACATATATAATATAGCTCGCTGGAAAAATGGTATTGAAAAACACTGTTGCAAATTTTTTGTTCGTGGTGCCGAGGTAGTACAGCAGGGCAATTTTGTGACATTTTTCATGCAGCGAAGGACAGACACGGACGAAGAAGACCCAGCGTCCATGTATAGGGTCGTCCACTTCTAGCTATAACACGGCCACTGCTTTCGAAGCAACATTGCGCCCGACGCAGGCACATATCGATACAAAGCGATGCAAGCACAGAAGGACCCGGGCCTGTTGCTTCACATGGCTTGCCACTAAGCTCTATTGCGTGGCTGGGTCGGACGCAATGACGCTTTGAAAGCAGTGACCGTGTTATAGCTAGAAGTGGACGAGGCTGCACTTTTTTTTTTTTCGTTTATCCGTGTTCTGTTAAAACACTGTGTAAAGAAAGAAATTAGCGAGTAGCATTATTCAGTAATTGCCCGGAGAGCATTTGTATTGCTCCGCACCAGTTTTACTTTGTATCGTTAGGATGCGGAATCTTAGCATCTCAAAGCAACCACAAGCTTTTAAAGCAATTACGCGCTAATACTTGTGCATATCACTTCACTATCTTTAAGCAAGGAATGCATATAGTATACTATATGCATTCCTTGCTTAAATATAGTGAAGTGATGTGCACTATGGCATTCCTTGCTTAAAGATAGTGAAGTGATATGCACAAGTATTAGCGCGTAATTGCTTTAAAAGCTTGTGGTTGCTTTGAGATGCTAAGATTCTGCATCCTAACGACACAAAGTAAAACTGGTGCGGAGCAATACAAATGCACTCCGGCGCTGCTTGAGTAGCTACATTGAGAAAAGAACTGGATTGCTCTAGACTCCGATTGCAAAAGCTGTTTTTTGGAACCAATTTAAAGGTTTTTCTGATACATTTGAAGCTGTGCAGATTTATAAATCGCAATAAGCCTAACATGATTATAATGGGATACGTAGAAAACAAATACGCCTCTCAAATAAATATGAGGGACAACCCGATGTTATTATACATCTCTTCCACAGTTCAATGCCATGGCGGATAGCATAAGTAATTGCTCTCCATGGAAAACTTATAATTCACTAGTTTTTGTTTGTGCCTTGCATACATTTTTTAATGTGTGAACAAAATGTTTCTAATCGAATTTATTTCGGATTCTTTTAAATTACTTGCATGTAGCAATTGCAGTCCAACTACATTATTTTATTGTTAATAAAATACTGCACTTGCCATCAGGATGGCCACTAAATGTACAACACCTCAGAAAATTAGGCTCCACGGGTTTACTGTAGTGATGTGCCAAACTCGAAATGACTGTTTCATAGCACACACACACACGTGATAATTAATGCCCACGTAGCTGGTTGCCTATATCTCACGATAGGTAAGCAGCTCGTTCTGCTGAAAACTCTTGTGTCGTCTGTCGTCGAGGTTCAGTAAGGAAAAATAGCAGAAATTTCAAACGAAGCTGAGACAAATTTTTTTTCCATTGATGACCGACCCCACTCCACTGCATGCCAGGCAGGCACACAGCGCATAGGTGTAGAAAGGCCTTTTGTTGAAAAGTGTTACAGGGACACCTAGTAAATGCTCTACCATGTTAATGGCTTCGTAACATGTGTTGTTGATGTGTACTAAAGTTATACCAGTTGATAATTGAAAATAAAGATGTGTGAAAAGAAAAGGCGGTGTACAAAAAAATAATTGCGTAGATGTGGGTGATTATGTACTGGCATAGTATGTCAGAATATGAAGACTAAATAGTGATTGGTAATTGGTGTATTTAATAGAAGTGGTAAAGAAAACAAAAGTAGAGAAAAAGGAAGACACGACGCTATTCGTTAGTGTAATTATAAATTTTCCCCACTCCACATCATTGCGTGGTTTTATTCTCCGTCCTATATATAGGCGCTTTTTAATGCTGTCAAGTTTAAAACATCCTATCTGACCGCTAAAATGCAGAAAAGCACCAGGGCTCGTCTGGCACTCTCGAAATATGCTATCACAACGGGTTTGTGATCGGTCATTTCTTGCTTTATTATGGCTGGAAAAGTGTCGAAGACAAGCGACGACCGTTAATGCAGTTATGTGGAACTGCGTGGACAAACGAGAGACACGCGCCTGTCAGCGTCGATGAGTCAGCAGCGGGCCCTCATAGCAACGGCATCCGGCGGCGCACCCCCCAACCGACTAGTAGCAGTATAGTAGCGGCTAAGAGTGAGGAAATGAGCATGCTCGAACGTAAGAATGGTTGCGCATGCTCGCAGTGCGGGTCTCGTCACCAGGCATGTCACCATGGGAGCGCACGGTGATGCGGTCTCAGCTGCTCTGGCCAGCATGCGGAATGATCAAGTGAATTTTGTCTCCGATAGTACATTAATGTTCATGGGATTATACTGAATAATGAAACCATGTTCTTGATTGACCTTTGTTAGTGTTTTGCATCAGTTAAGGTTTATGGAGCGCTATTCACATGCAAACTCAGTTTTCTTTGTATGCATTTTTTGTTCCTTTTTTCCATGAAAGAAAACTCTTAGTTAGGCTTTCGAAGTAAGCAAATAGTTTTTTTTTTTTCTTTGCCTTACATTTTAGTATCAAGTGTCTTTGTTCATATAGTCTCTCATTTTAAATCTCAGTGTGTTACTTTCTCTGCCAACCTAGGCAAATGTCTTCTCTTTATATTGTGATGTGTTGCATCTTTTTCCTGCTGCTTACTGGCCTCCAAAGTCAATCCTGAAGTTCTTGAGAAAGAAATTCAACAGGTAAAGCTGCTCACTGTCAGCAGTAGAATATTGTTTTGAGTTCGAAATTAGCAATTGCAGATTGTTTCCTTATGCATGCCACAATTTGCTCCTGCTTGTGAGCCTTTAGGGGCCTTATGTGCACCGCCTGCCGCATAAATCTGAAATTGAGCACTGTGTGGTTCTGAACAATGCTTATGCTCTCTTTCTGCTTACCTCAGCTTTTGACAACATTATTTTGAAGAAATTGTTTTGAGCTGCCCAAACAATCTATTATGTCAACACTACGCATTTGTCATTTCAGTCACCTCACTGCGGTGGCTCTGTGGTTAGTTTGCTCAACTGCTTATTTCAAGTGCGCGTGTTCGGTCCCGGCCACAGTGGGCACTTTTCAATGGAGGCGAAAAGCAAGGTGCTTGTGTACTGTGTGATGTCATTGCACAATCCCCAGGTCAAAATTTTGGTCAAAATTTGTGGACACCTCCACTATGGCATCCCTCATAGCCGTAATCACTTTGGCATGTTAAAGCCCTATAAACTTATAAAGCCTGCCATTTCGAAATGCACTGTTCGAGGGGTATGATGAACTGCTGTGAAGAAGGCTGGGATCTGGAAGTTCATTTTTTCACATACATATATTGTGTGTACTTTTATGTCATCATTCATTCTTCTGCTTGGCACGTGGCTGTATCGGAATCTGTTGTGAAGCACTCCTAAAGTCACGGCCAGTTTAATTAGGAGCATTCTTCAGTGTTTTGTTCTTCTGTACAACATAGAGGAGGTAGGAAAGGGGTTCTTCGATTTATGCATAAGCATTTACAAGCATATGTATAAATAGCCTCCAAGCTACTTTTAGGTACGGTGTGTTTGACTGATCAAGCATGTTCAGTATTATTATTATGACGGCAACTTTAGGTATATTAGCATATGGGGAGCTGTTCATAATAAATGGATTTTTTTTTACATTCATTTTATAGAGAACACAGAATGTTAGCATATTGTTCCTCATATTTTGCTTAATCATGTTTGTCTTACATGGAGTCTGCTGTATCAGTGAGCCAGTTCTTTAATGTGCTTTACCATCATCGCCAGCATATATGACAAACTGACCGTAATTTACAGCTAATATCTAGTCATTGATAATTAACATTTTCTTCTGGAATTTGAGGTGCATCTTTTTGACAGGTTATAATGCAGAATGCTGTAGTTGTATCGGTTACCTTACGTGCTTTCAGTACATTTATGAAGGCTGCTGTGTTGCAGAAATCCACAAGCATTCAAAAGCTGCCTAACACTCCTTAGCTCCGGATGAAATTTTATCTGAAATGAAGTGTGTAATATGCTGTGCCTAATCAACAGCGGGCTGCAGCAGATCCACACCCAGCACCTCACCTGGGATGCTCATAGCCTACAAGACTGGATCACACCCTGGCGCTTAGCTCATGCGAAGACACGCTCTCGTCCTTTTGGGCTTTGCACAACCACCTGCCCACTTTTTTACCCACTTCTCCCTCCCCCCTTCCTGTAACTAGGCTACAGAGTCATGCTAGTTGAAGTAAAGGGATTCAATGAGTCATCAGTGAACAGGAGCTGGATGTATTAGACAGGTTTTGTATTTTTTAGTGTGCAGGTATAAATAGGCCCTTTTGTAGAGCCAATACCACCTGGGGTTAAATGTTCAGGTTCAGAGCTGTTCGTTCATTGATCCTCCTCCTGAGTTCAGTTCAGGCGTTCAGTCGTGTCCGACTCTTCGTGACCCTATGGACCATGTCACGCCACGCTTTCCGGTCTCTCACTATCTTCTTAACATCACATAGCTTCATCTGCAATGCCTCGAGAATGCCATCTAACCATCGCGTTCGCTGCCTACCCCTTCTCCGGCGACCCTCAACCTTTCCCAACATCAAATCTTTCTCCAGCGACTCCTCTCTTCTCATCAGATGACCAAAGTAGCTGAGCTTTAACTTTAGAATTTGACCCTCCAATGAGCAGTCAGGGTTTATGGTCGACAATATCGACTGATTTGATCTTCTGGCAGTCCAAGGAACTCTCAAGAGTCTTCGCCAGCACCACAATTCAAACGCGTCAATTCTTCGGCGGTCAGCCTTTTTCACAGTCCAACTCTCGCATCCATACATCACAACTGGAAAGACCATAGCACGGGTTATACAGATCTTGGTCGGTAGACTAATGTCTCTGCTCTTTACTAGGCGGTCAAGGCTAACCATTGCTCTCTTTCCCAGAAGCAGGCGTCTCCTAATTTCATGGCTGCAGTCTCCTTCCGAGGTAATCTTGGCGCCCAAGAACAGAAAATCTGTCACAGCTTCCACTTCTTGTCCATTGATGCTCCAGGACTTGATAGGGCAAGACGCCATGATCTTCGTCTTTTTAATGTTCAGTTTAAGCCCAAACTTCTCACTCTCTTCTTGTACGTGCATCAGAAGTCTCTTGAGTTCCACTTCACTTTCTGCCATTAAAGTGGTATCATCCGCATATCTAAAGTTGTTGATACGTTTTCCAGCAATCTTCACTCCAGCTGAAGACTCGTCCAGACCGGCCTTCCTCATGATGCACTCTGCATATAGGTTAAATAGGCAGGGCGACAGTATGCAGCCTTGCCTCACCCCTTTCTCAATCGGAAACCAATCAGTAAGACCATGCCCAGTTCTGACTGTGGCCTCTTGCCCTTCATAAAGGTTCCTGAGGAGACAGATGAGGTGAATTGGAACTCCCATCTCTTGGAGAGCTTGCCACAATCTGCTGTGATCTACGCAGTCAAACGCTTTCGCATAATCAATAAAGCAGAAGTAAATGGGTTTCTGGAACTCTCTTGCTTTTTCCATGATCCAGCGAAGGTTGGCAATTTGGTCTCTAGTTCCTCTGCCCTTGCGAAACCCAGCTTGCACGTCCGGAAGCTCCCGATCCACATACTGCTGCAGCCTACCTTGCAGGATTTTTAACATCACCTTGCTAGCATGCGAAATAAGCGCGATCGTGCGGTAGTTGGAACAGTGTGCCCCTAGTAATGAAAAAAGCATGCCAGAACACTCTGAACTAACAATTTTTTTGCAAAGTTTCTCAGTGCTCTTATTGTATAGAGATGTAATTTGCATGTTAGAATGTACCTGCGGCAATAGCATGTATCCGTGTGCATACCTGCTTGCAGGGTGCCTTAGCACCTGTGTATAGAAGCAAGCTAATAATTGTTCTGAAGATAAAAACTATAACCCCTTCAGGCGCTGCGTCCACATATGTGACACATATGTGTGACACATATGTGGACGCGACCCAAATTGCACTGTATCTTTGTAGGAATGCGAATTTCTGCATTTGAATTTGGCACCAGTACTATTTGGACCCGCCCTGTCAAGTATGTGGCGCCATCGTTTTTTGCTACAGCAAAATGTTTTTATAAACAGCAAGTAAAGATGGACATCGCAGCATTTTATGGCTGGACGAATAAGCAGATCTTATTTCTGCATTCCTCTTTCTAAACCGATGCCTAATAATACCGTTTCTTGTAATGAATGTGTCAATAAGGGAATGTAGATGTTGCATGCCAGATTTCATTATCTTAGACATATAAAAAGTACTTTAGTGGACTTTCAGAGTTTCGCATCCACAAATGTGGACACAGTGTCTTAATGCTGAATTTGTTAGTGTTTGCGGCGCTTCGTTATTTCGTGTAGAGCAGTATATAATATGCAGATTTGTGTGCAGGTGTTAGTCTTGAAGGCGCAAGATATTCTCAGAGGAAAACATTTATTCATGCTTAATAATCAGTTAGAAAATGCAGAAAATGTTGTAATGTTTTCATTCATGTAGCAGCTTTGATGGTTTGGTTTGGTTTGTGGGGTTCAACGTCCCAAAGCGACTTAGGCTATGAGAGACGCCGTAGTGGAGGACTCCGGAAATAGCAGCTTTGAGTTGCTATGTCCACATATGTGGACGCAAACAAAATATTAATATTTTTGCATGATATTTTATATTTGAACTCTGCCTGGGGGCCTACTGATTATGCATGTTGGAAAAAAAATTTTTCCTTTAAGAAAATTTTATTGGAACCTGAAGGGGATAAATAAACGTTGTTGGCTGTCGGCATGCTTTAAAAGTGACCTCTAGTGTTTCGCTGTGTATGTAAGTAGCTGTTATATCTTATTAAGCCGGCTATGATACTTGGAAACTGTTTGATATTCACGAAAGAAGCATAGGCTCATAGGCTATATTCACAGCCACATTCGTTTGGAAACTGTTTGATATTCACGAAAGAAGCATAGGCTCATAGGCTATATTCACAGCCACATTCGTTAGTTTGTGCGCCTTACTTACCCCTGAATGCAGAAACCTGACTTGAAACCTAGCTTGGACTTGAATTGGAGAAGTAGACTTGAAGCAAAAGCTGACTTTAAAATGCCCAAGTCAGCCATCGTGTTTCGTGGATGCTGTGGCCTCCTATTCAACCAAGCGTACAGTTTAACTTTGCTCTCGTGAACTTGTGGAAAACTGCTCTTATGCCCTGCAACATTGCACATTATAGTGTTACGCTTTGGTGAAACGTAGTTTGCTCGAGTTATTTCTATAAGTGCTAGAATTATTGAAAATATAATTCTAGCATGATTGGATGTACTTCAGTGGACTTTCAGAGTTTCACGTCCACAAATGTGGACACTGCATCTTAATGCTGAAATTGTTAAAGTGTCCAAGGTGCTTCATTATTTCATACTTCATTTCATACTTAGTGCACTGTGCTGACAAATATAGTATTCCTATTCATGCTGGCTACATACACCACCAAAACGTAGGCCACTGTCGGTGCAAATAAGAGAGCTTAAAAATTTCTTGAATAAGAGTAGACAAAAACGGAACTTTTGACTACCCTGACCTACCAAAAATGTCTTGTTATGGTAGTGACAGTTGTGGCCCATGTGCACCTTCGTGACACTAAACACAACATACCGTACCATACAGTCTTAATTTGTCATTTTACACCTGACCATGTGTTTTTGTCCTACCTCTCAGCAAGATTTTGGGAAGTAGGAGGGGCAAACAGTTGAGTAATATACTTTTGCATGTGCAACATTTAGACAACTTTTGATGTAGTGCATGCCAAGACTGAACAGAGCATAAATGTGGCCTAAATGTTTTTATTCCAGTTAAAATACCTGCCATTCAGAGCCGACTTTACCATAAGTAGCTGTGATGAGCTTATTTTTAAGTTCAGGTACAAAGTATTGGAGCATCATACTTTTTTTATGGATGGGAAACAGTATAACGTCTCATGGCCTAAGAGAGCAGTGGGGAGAATAGAAGCAGACAAAACAAAGCACTGACTTAGCATTCCCCTCCCCTATCATATGTAAATTTTTTGTTTGTTTCCTATCATATGTTATAAAACATCAAACTTTATTACTTTTTCTGGCTCAGGGATGTTAGCAGCTCGAAATCACTGCACATTTTTGCAGTGTGTTTTTAATATCTGAGCTGCTGATTGAATATTTTTTTTCTAAGCAGAGTAAGTGAGCAATGCTCGATTCTGCGCACTCAGTTACAATTACGATTTTCTCAAAGGACTTTTAGAAATGGCCTGTGTTTGGCACTAAGGCTTTCTTGGAGTGCAGATGCGTGTAACTGTTGAGGTTTAACTTTTCTGTGACATCCTGACATCCTCAACTCTAGTTCAGTTCTCTTTCATCCTGTGTATCCATCTTCTCTCTCTCATTATACCCTGAATGCTGAAGTGTAGTGTTTTCAGTCAGTTATAATAATTTTTTTTCTTTAATTCCTCATATTTGTCAACAGGCAGAAAAGGATGTGCGTTCCTGCCAGGCTGACTTTGATCGTCAAGCTGAAATCACTCGACTGCTTCTTGAAGGAATCTCAAGCACTCACGTATGTTTCAGTGCTTACTTGCTGTGTTTTGAGCAGTACCTGCAACCATAGCCTAGGGGACTTTGTGCAGTGTGGTTTGTAGGAAGTATTTAGAATAGTATTACATTTGTTGCCTCTAGTGTTGGCAGGAGTTTAACATGCATTTGTAGACATTCATGATCACATTTAGTTTCTGTGCTATTATTTTTATGGTGATTTCTTTTACATGAGCTACACTTTCTTGCAGTTAACACAAGGCTTATTGTAGTGTTCAATTTTAATCCTGTATATGCCTTTTGTACTCCGTAACCTGAGGTATTAAACTGTAGGAAGTTAACTTATGAGAATGCCTTTTATATCTGAGTATTGCTTACTATTGTTATGCAAAATCAAGACGCTTTCAAGTCTTGAGCGGGATTAATGAGAGGGCACAGCTCGGTGACGGCTGGTCTAGGACAGTGCTGCGTCCTTTCTTAAAGGCGCGCATGTTGCGGTGATCGCTGTCGCGCCAGCACGTAGTGTTTGCAAGCCATGTGCGTGAAGGTCGTTGTTGCGACTGTAGGAAGAAGGAAAAGAAAATGCACGGGCCTGCTATTGGCTCTGTAGCTGAGCCACCTCCGCTGCCTCATGTGGATAGAAGAGAAAATAGAGAACAAGAAAAAGAAGAGGAGGAGAAAGACGCGCGTCGCAACAGCCGTCATCCACCACCGAAGCGGTGGCGGGTGTGATGACGGCCTACAACAGATAAAAATTCAGTGGCAGGCTAGCCCCCACCGCAAGCGGCGTTGACCTACTAGTCCCAGCCCCGTAGGGCCAGGAACAGCCACCCTTCACCACCTCACCCGTGCATGAAGGAACGAGAGCGAATCAGTGCAGCTGTCGTGTTTGGGAGAGGGGGAGAACGCGATAAAGCGAAGTGCAAGGGTGTGCCCACACTTCTGCCCAGCTTTATCTCTCCCCTTCCTCTGTTTCCGGTCTTCGTTGGCAGCAGCACGCACTACGCATGCGCGGACAAGCCAGCGCGGCTCGTGGTAGACACTTTCTCCAGTGTGTATTGTGAACGCTCTGCGCGTGATGGCTGATGTGCGATGCGCGTTACGTGTCGTCATGCTGAACGTGCGTAAGCTACGGCGGCTACTGGCGCAGCTTCACTTTTTTTTTTTTTTTTTGCAGAAGGCGTTTATTCTTGCCGTTGTGCTGAACACGCGGCGTGGCGTATGCTATGGTGGCTGCGAACATTATGAAGCAGCATTTTTTTTTTTTTTTTTTTTTTTTTTTTTTTGAGAGTTGTTCTTACTTGTGCTGAACATGCGGCGCAGCGTAAGCTATGGCGACTGCAGATATTAGGAAGAGGCAGGTTTTTTTTTTTTTTGAGAGTCATCCATTCTTACATCTATAAATTAACGAAAGCACACGGTCAGCTGGGATCATGACACCAACTTTTAGCATTGTTCGCGTCAAATGGCATTTTGCAGCTACAGTAAAACCTCGTTACAAGAGACACTCAAGGGACCCGAAAAAGATGTCTCTTGTAAGCAAGGTCTCTTGCAACCAAAAATTCTAAAATCACTGTTGATCAGTTCACTGCACATCAGTATATAAATGCATTCACATGCATTAACAGGAAATTGTTCAGGAAAGCTTAAAGAAGCTATTCATACTAGTATGCATTTTTGTGAGTGCAGAATGTATTCCTTCCCAAATTCTGGAGGTAAAGCATTTCACTTTGCAAGCCTTCCTCTTGCTCTAATACCTTTGAGGCATTCTTACATGCTCGTCAACCTCAGATGCTTACAGGCTCATCACCCTCAGTTGATTCACAAAGAGAAAGACATCAGGATTCTAAGCTTTCACCTTGTGATCAAATTCTAACACTGAGGAATTAAAAAATGCTGGATGTCATTCATGCATTTTGATTTGCTTCTTAGGTAACAGTAATGTGATGCCGTTTTGACTTTCCAATCATGGGGAAGCACTCCTCAGTTCCTGACATACAATACAAAAAGGACACTGATATGGAACAGAATTTAGCTAAGGGAATCTGAAGTGCATCATGTACGAGTTGGTACGCTTCAGCTGCATTGCATGAGCACACCTGGGTTGTCTCTCTCCTCTAAATAGTGAAGAATTTACTCCACGGACCTGAAAAAGTTGTCCTTAGTAACCGAGTGTCTCTTGTAACCATGTCTCTTGTATGCAATGTTGTTGACATGGCAGACATAGGAAAACCAACCAAATCATTTTCAAATGTCTCTTATAACCGAGTGTCTCTTATAACAGTGTCTCTTGTAATGAGATTTAACTGTATTGCGCTTTTTAATAATTTTTTTTTTCAAATCTTCAGGAGCAAAAGTGGGGAGTGGGTTCATTATGCGAGTGGGTTGATTACGCGACAAATACGTTATCATTTTTCACGATCGCAAGTAGCGTCTCAAGCTGATCTCTGTATATCGAATTATCGATATATCAAACTATTTCACGATCACCTTCGAGTTCGATATATCCGAGTTTGATTGTAATTATATCAATTATACTTACAACCTGCACTATCCTGTAGTTTGACAGTGTACACTGCTCACCATCTTTAAAAATATGCAATACTGTGTTTGCACTCTTAAAGGAGCAGACATGACAATTTTTTTTAGTATTTTTTGTTTGGAATAGTGTGGAAGACAATAGTGTGCATGAACCATTGTGCGGAATTCACTTTCACTGGCTAAATAATTACAATTAAATTTATTTTCCTGTGCAGTTTGAGTTTCAGCTGCCGAGTGACGGTTCTGATGTCATAGAAGCACTTTGGTCACGTGAGTGATGAAGAAATCTGAGATATAATTATCCATACTAAAGCAGCGTGAAAAGCAGGACAAAACAGGAGACTAGAGTCTGACCCATTCTTAATGAAGAACTGCAGTGATGTCAGTTATTTTGTCTGAAGTGGAGAAAAAGAGGCACTTTGTTTCTAGCATGGATGAGGAGGATCTATTTTGCTGTGTAACCTCATGCTTGACTATTGAAAAATGTCAAGGACGGCATCACCAGGGACAATGATGAAGGTGTTTTTATTGCTGATTGTGGTATTTCTGTGGAGAGTTTCGTGGAACTCCTGCCTTTTTACTGGTATTCGACCTTCATTGGAATGGGCGAGAAAGTTTGCATCCCACATCAGGCATCTGTATTGGCTCTTCTCAGTCTGGTTTTGAGTGACATTTTCCTCAGCAGAATGGATGCAAGGTTGGAAAAGGATCTTGTGGATTCGGCTGTAAGGGTGGTTAGCTATATCAGTATTCTTTTTTTTCTTTTGAGTCATGTCTCTGCAGGATTGTTACGGATGTCATTAATCGTAGTTTCACCTTTGAGCTGCCAGAGTCAGTTTCTGTCCAGTTCCTGGATTTGAAGGTTGTTTGCCATGAGCACAGAGTATGCTAGGAATATCTCCAAAGGACGGCTAAACCACTTCTCAGTTAAAATTCAGGACATTCAATGTTGGTTAAGGCAGGCATAGCGGCCTCTTGCTTCAAAGCATTCTTGTTGAAATCTTGCTCCCACATAGCTAGCCCAGCTTCTTTGGGCAATTACAGAGGCTAACGGATGCTGGCTTTGTGGATGAGGCTCCTGTTCATATATCTGAAAGGATCCCGGCAGGAGTGGGAAGATGCACAATCCCCGAGAAGGAAAAGGCTGCACATGCAAAAGAATTGTGGGGATTCTGTCCGTACATGGCATTTCACGCCGGCTGAAGAAGGTTGGGGTAAGGTATGGGGTGAATGTCGTTTTACTGCAAAAAGCAAGCTAGGCAACAGTGTGTGGTTCTGTGCATAAAAATTAATTCCTCTCTCATAATCGAAGGTAGGCATACACATGAAATGGTTACGAGCTGTAGATGTCACTAGCCACAATATTGAAATGGGTCTAGTGCACAGCATACCACACCACGGCTTTTTTTTTTCCAATAGGTCAGCATGCTAAATGTTTCTCGCGGGTTTTTCTTGCCGTGCCAAAGCGATCGCCTGCAATTATGTGGCCTTGGGTCGACAGTTGTGGTTAATGGCGGCCTTCTTCATGAGTGGCCACATAATCATGGCATTGTTGGAAGACGCAAGCACTCTTCGGCTGTGGCATATTACTCACGAAGCGATCACTTTCTACATGCCACTTCCTGTCTCTCCTTTCATCAGGCTCTGTTGCTTGGCTTAAGCAACTCTGATGGGGCGTGGCATTGAAATACAGAATGATGCAGATGCATATATAACTGCGAAGACACGCTGGTGTGAAAAACGTAGGAAAAGCAGCATGTTTGAGTGTTCCCCGAGCATGCATACAGCCATCTGCTAAAGAGAGAAACTCCATGAGCTGACGACTCAATGCAGCTGACACTCAATTCCAAATGCCCGAACTCAGTCAAGCTGCTACCACTTCGTTAGGCGGCGTTCTACTCACGAGCATGTGGCACCATCCTTAGGGAGGGCGCAAAAACGTGACAGAGCAAAACTCGTCTCATCAAGTCACATTCGGCACCCGAATGTTCATGTTTTGGTGCCCAGTTCAAGGGAAATCATTGCCCGGATGTTGGCTGTTGGTTTTGTTTCGACGTCTTCTCAAGGTAGGTCGCCGACAACAGGAGCTATAAAAAGCATTTCATATTTAAAAGCTCGAATGTACAGTAGAACCTCATTGATGCTTTCCCGGTTCATATGATTTTCCAATTCATCCGCTCAAAATTGCTGGCAATAAAACATCTCCCATAAAGTTACACTATTTTTCTCCTGGTTAATACATTCCTGAATACAGTCGAACCTCTATATAACGAACCTCAATGTAACGTAATTCGTGAATAAACGCATTTTTTCAAAGTTCCCACTCTCTGCTCTATTGAAAACCATGTATTTTTTTTGTGATTTAACAAAGTAATTTTATGCCACACGAAGTCCTGGCGCATCGCATGCGTGTATCAGCAGCCGCCCTGACAATCAGCAGCCGCCCTGACGCATTTGCCCGACATAGATGCCATTTTGGGGGGAGGGTTCAATACACTGGGAAAAGTAGACTTCTTATTTATTTTTGTTTTACGACAGTCATCGGTACTTCCCCCCATCAGTCGTCAAAGAAAGCATATGGTCAGCCTCAATCATGATGTGTGCTTTTAGCATCGTTTGCTTCAAAAGGCATTTGGTGCTACACACGTTTTGTTGTTTTGTTGATTTTGTGGCAGCGGAGGGGGTGGGCAAGCGGGCAAGCTACCGCCAACAGTCCTGTCGAAGAAGCCGCTGGCACTCTGCCAAGTTTGTCTTCTCCCCCCTTCATCCCACAGTGGGGCTAACGCACACCTAGAGAAGTTGAGAAAAGTTCTCGCTGCACAGAATCTTGGCGCTCTGCCAAGAAATACACTTGACTGTGAGACGCGCTACAGAGGGAAGTGATAACAGCTAGTCTTTTTTTTTTTTTTTTTTTTTTTTGTCGGTGGCAAAAGTGGGAGGTAAGTTCATCATGCGTGTAAATACAGTACGCGTACTATGTGAGGACTGCAAAGGTAGCCGCGCCAGTGCCGGTGTGGGCAATGCACTCTCTCTTTGCTCACATGAAGAAACATTATGTGTTCGTGTCCGTTTGCTATCACCCGTTATCCTACTGAGATAAAAAACATCCGGTACCCTTGTTATTGCTGTTATTGCTAGAATTACTTGCTTATTTCCTGAATTTGTAATTTACAAGTTACCATCTACTAGCAGTGTTCCGTCAACTACTTACTTTATTTGGACAGTTCGAACATCGGGACCTCTACGTAACGAAATTCGCGATTTAGCTAATTTTTTGGCTGCAAGTAGGGCTTCGTTATATTGGGTTCAACTGTAATACGATTTTCTGGTTACTACGTTCGAAATTTCGACAAATTGTTGTATAATACGTTTTGCGATGAACTGAACATGTTCTAGCGAGTGTTCGCGATATGCAGAACTGACCAACGGCGCTCATCCACCACAGTTGTTTTCCTCCAGTGCCTACGTGGAAAGGGGTGAAGCATCAAAGAAAGCCAACATAGGTGCCGTTCCTGCGGAAATATGACTTCATGGGGAGAAACGTGATGGCTTCTTTGTGGTGTCTTATGGACATAGGTGTGAACCATTTGACAGCTGCAACTATTCTCTTGCATATGAGGGGGCCAGGTCTGGGGGACGCAGCATGAGCAAAAACGCGGCGACTTTTAAGTTCTCGCGATGGCTTCTCCACATGTCACTGGTATAAGGCTAAGCATCCAGGACCAACCAATGGTGAATTCCAATCACAGAGCTGGAGCACTTCATTTTCTGCTCTTTTTAGGGCAGCTGTATTCCAAACACAGATGTGGAACACAGATCGCGTTTTCTGGACAAAGATGGGGTGAAGTCAATGAGTTGAGGTCGCTCCGTGGAGCAGTCAAGATGGCTCCGCCGAAATTGGCAGAGCCAACCGGAAGTTTGCGTGATGTATTCATTCAGCGGCTCTTTCAACTTTCGCTAGCTTGTCATCACTGCGCTGGCTCCACCCTCTGCGCATTGTAGCCGACGATCAGTACTTACCGCCACTAATAATAATAATTGGTTCACAGGAAGGGAAAGGCGCAGTATCTGTCACACTTATTTCTGTGGACACCTGAACCGTGCTTTAAGGGAAAGGAGGAAGCTGGGAGAGAAAGTGGAAAGAGAGAGAGGAGCCCTAGTGGAGGGCTACGGAGTAATTTCGACCACCTGGGGATCATTAATGTGCGCTGACATTGCATTATGCACGGACACCTCCATCGGAACGCTGCCGTTGTGGTCGGGATCGAAACCAGGTACTCCAGCAGCCAGTCAGGCGTCTTACCACTGCACCACCACGGCGGGGCTTGCCGCTGCTATGGATGCAAATTCACATCGCGTATTGGCGCTCGTGGGGACAGCGAGTCTAAGAGCAGTCTCAGATCAGAGACCTACTGTAAAACTATGCACAAAAACTTGGTGCACTTGTATTTTGTTAACTTGAGGTCGTTCAGTTACTGCTCTGCTTTGCCCTACTGTGTACCATGACATTGTTTTATCCGAAAAAGGGCCAAACACTTAACGTATGTGCCCACATTCAGCTGTGTGAGCATGAACGAAATAAGTGTGATAGACTGGTGATGTCAGCATTTCAAGAAGCAGTGGGAGCAATGATGATCTGTTACAGGTTTAAAAACAGACGACACGCTTACATGAAGCGCAGCTAGGCAAGCGCAAAAGATGTCTGGTTTTTCTTCTGCCAGTTTGCGAGCACCACCTACTTGCTCTGCCCGGAGCACGAGTGTTCGAAATGCAGAATTAGAATGCACGCTCTCCGCCGTATTCAAGCGCTCTGCTCTGTTGCAGAGCGTGCACACCACTCTGGTTCTGCGATTGGAATTCACCACAAGAAAGCGATCCCGGTTCATCATTGCCTCGTACAAACCGGATTTGTTACTAAATCTCTTTCGCGCTTAGGATAATGCAAATACAAATTGAATTTTGCACAAGCTTAAAAAGGTGCTGTGCATACTGGATGTCTATAAATGCTGATCTACATTTTTATGCAGTGAAAGTTTCATTTCTAAATTCCCTTGTATTTCATTCAGCAGTTAAATTTTCAAAATCGGGCAGTTCCTATCATATGTTTTCCTGGATGGTACATTTTATTGAGAAAGCAATACTATGCTAGGTCTAACCGCTCTTCACTGTGTGCTGTGTCCGTGGTCCCCTAGCCGGTGCTGCGCCTAACAGAAGAACAACGCTCGGTCACCCGCAGCTAATGTTTTCGCTCCATATTCCATTCAGCAGCGTTGAACCCTTCTATTTTTTTTTTCTTCCCCATTTAAAAAAAAAATCTTGTCAACGAGGTTTTACTGTAGTGATGACTATGCCAAGAGCAGGTGCACAATAGCCTATAAAAATCGCTCTTTACTCTTTAACTGTGACATAGGTGTCGTCTAGTTGCTTTCGTGCAGCAAGAAGTACATCGGCCAGACAGGTCATTGTAGTTATGAGCAGCAGTTTGAACATCACAAGTGTGTAAAAGGCGCTGTGTCTGATGTAGCTTTGCATTGCAGACAATGCAAAGACTGCTTCCATCACTTGGATAAGACAAGTGTCTTATTTAATCACCCCGATCTGATCTGCAGGGAGATGGCGAGGGGATATTTGATCAGACTGAAGGCAGATGTGTGTCACATCCCTCTCTATCAATTTGGTAGATGCAGAAGATAGTAGGGGGTTGTCAGCTATGAAGGGTGTTGTTCTAAAGCTTTGAAAAATATGAGACTCTGTACACAAGTGAAAGGTGAAAGCCTTTAATGGCTCATACTGTCGGTGTTCATTCATCCATCACAGACACCATAGCTGTCAGTCAAATGATGTCATCACCCAAAATGGAAACTAACGTCATCAGGAAAAAAATCTGGTCTCCACCAGGAATGGAACCCCCATCCCTTAAATCTCGAGCTGAGCGCTTTAACCAACTGCGCCACGCTCAGGATCGTGAAACGCACATCATAATTCTCCTTGTCGACCATGAGGATGATAGTAGAGAAGAAAATCACGCTGCATTTAGTGATAATGACAATGATGACATTAGCAATGATAATGGCGGTGCATTTAGTTGATACTGATAATGAGATACTGCACTGTGTGCACCAGCAAACCTTAGGCTTTTGCATTTCTGCGGTGTAGATACCACAGTGCTCTTGGAATTTTTTGTGGCTTTTGTCATTTTTTTGTGTGTGTCTGGTACCTGTATAGCTACTATTCCAAAAATAAATCAGATGGTAGTCTGGGCTTGTGTTGTCTCCCACTTTGTCATGTTTTTTTATGCTGTTGAAGTATGAATCCACATCAACACGCCCAGTTTTCGGTTCCCATAGCCCCGCTGGGGTGGCGCAGTGGTTACGTCGCTTGACTACTGTTCCCAAAGATGTGGGATCGAATCCCGGCCTCGGCGGCCGCTTTTCGATGGAGGCGAAAAGCATGGCGCCCGTGTGCTGTGCGATGTCAGCGCATGCTAAAGAACCCCAGGTGGTTGAAATTTTCGGAGTCCTCCACTACGGAGTCCCTCATAGCCTGAGGCGCTTTGGGACGTTAAACCCCACAAACCAAACCAAACAAACCATCCTTACCCATATATTCATTGCCTATTCATTTTTTTCGCATGTCATTTCGCTTGCATAACAATGTGTGCAAATTGAAATAAACAAAGTGGCGGCCATACTGCAGATATTTTGCACCTCACATGGCCTAAATGCTGCTATGATGTCACTGCCATCTTTCAGTGGTTGCAACCAAGACCAAAACTGTATGGTGGAAAAACTTTAAATGATAAAATATTTACCGCTGTTTCGAGCAATCACCGTGACTGTTCAGTAATGTGCTTCACATCATTCCACAGACACAATGTGCGATGAAAATTTTGTGTTTGTACTCTTTTAAGCCTATTAAAAGACACACAAGTGCCACTTTATTATGAATGATTCTTGCGCACCATAACCGAATGGAATAAGCTACTGTTATTATCACTTCTTGACAATAATACCTTAGAAAAGGCCATTCATTGACTCACTGTTTTTCTGCTCCTTGCTTTGAACTTGCCTAATTTTATGTTCATGTTTTTGTACTTTATGTTTTGCCCTTTGTTTTGCAATTGTTGCCTCTCCTGCCAGTGCCCTTCACTGGGCCTGCGGTATGCTCAAATAAATAAGTAAATGATTGAGCAGATGCAATGGATGAGTCGCCAGTATATCAGTCTATATTGTTATTTAATTTCACCAGAGCTGTCTAGTCCAGTTGCTTTGCCAACTATGAGGATCCTGACTGCCCCTATGGGTTTTTCTCTTTTCTATTTCTATGTCCGGTAAAGTTCCAGTGCCGTCGGAAAGATATGAGTGTACTTGCATAGCCAAAGAAATATGTCAACTGATTCGGACAAAAGAGCCAGATTTTAAAGGAGGTTAATTATCATATTTACTCAAACGTAAAGAGCGTTTTCTTTTACCTTAAGTAGATACCTAAAGTCACCCCTCATGTTATAATTGCATCCTTGAATATTGGTTGATGTATCGTTTAGGTCAGCCCCCAAATTCAGTAAATTAAAGAGAAGCAAGAATACAAAGTTGTAATGTTTCACGGGTATCAGAGAATCCCTTAGTCCGCAAACATTTGACAGGGGACCGGCGGGGTGCATCACATCTCCAAGGATTGGCGGTGTAGCAGGAAACTTGTCACCAAAGTATGTGCACTTACACATAAAGCACGAATTTGCGCTTCGTTGTGAGGAAAGCATACTAGAACACATCTGATACACAATATACATAAGCCTTCATTTGGTTCTATTGTCATGCATCCTAACTGTCCATATTGCCACCTATTTCACCTATCTGCTTCAGTGGCATGGAAAGCTTGCCATTGGGGGTATCTGGCTCACTTTTCAGCAACATCAAACTCTTGCATCATTTTCAGTGGACTCCATGTTAAGATAACAGTTTTTTTTAGATGTTTGTGAGAATGGTCACTGACATTTTCATGGCTTGATTTGCTGTGCAATTGACTAAGTTTTGTTTTCACAATGGTTTGGTTTGGTTTATGGGGTTAACGTCCCAAAGCAACTCTGGCTATAAGAGACGCTGTAGTGATAGGCTCTGGAGATTTCGACCACCTGGGGTTCTTCTACGTGCACTGGCTTCTTACAGCACACGGGTGCCAGCTTTTCGCCTTCATTGAAAAGCAGCTGCCGAGGCCGGGATTTGATCCTGCATCCTTGGGCACAGTAGTCGAGCGTCCTACTCACTACGCCATCCCAGTGGGGTGTTTTCACAATGAGGCCTCTGAAGCAGATAGTTGTCATTGTGACCACGCAGTAGAACTATTGTGTTTAGCCCATGACCGGTGGTTTAGCCATTAGCAGGTGAGCAAGGGAAACGTTTAGTTTTTGCATACTATATTAGTGTGATTACCTCTCTATTCATTATCACTCCCCTCTGTACTTCGCCCTGCCATCCTCTCCCTCCTTTTATTTCTGCTGGCCGCAGCTTGTGTGATTAAGATATTTGATAGCAACTGCCACAGCCTCTTTTTCTTCCATTCTTTTAAAATTGTTATTTGTTGTCACCACCACCATGTTTGTGTTGGCTTCATCTAAATATCTTTTATGCAGCTTACTTGAAAAAGAAACGGTGCACAATACATTTGCGCAGTTATGTTGGTAGAAATTGCCATATTTAGTTAAGGCTTGAAGAAGAGTCACAGAAAAACTATTTTTTCTCATTTCTTTTCTCCCCTGTTTTGCGATCACAGAAGTGACGTTGGTGTAACATTCATGTGCATATCTTCCTGGTGCTTCGCACCTGCAAAGCCTGGCCTTCCGTTTCAATCGTGGTGAAGTTAAATTTGGGTAAATATGGTAAATACAGAACATTATCAGTCCTTTCCAAAGTTTTCTGTGTTCTTCTTGGCCTGACATACAAGTGAAAATTGTAACCTCATAAGTACTAATTGGTTCGTGTGCCACTTAACTCTTACCTTACTCTCAGAAATAATAGCATTTTTTTAGGTTTTGAAATGTGGCAGATCAAAATGAAGGTAAATGAATATATTACTGTAATCTGCATCACAGATTTTGGCAGTGATGCGAAATATTATATACAAACTTTGATAGCAGTTATGGCAAGTACTTAAGTGTTAAAAAAGGTTAAAAAAATGTTTTTGTTTCATCGCCTAATGTCCCCAAAAATTTCAGGGCTGTGGTTTATGAATACTTTGAATTGCAGAAAAAAAAATCATTATGAAAACTTCCTGTTTCGTGGAGGTATTACTGAAGCATTTTTTTTGTCTGAATATCTTCATTGGTAAATACTTCCCTAGAAGTTATGGTGACACCAACAGGTGTGCTTCTGAGTGATTGGCATTAAAGAAGAAAAGAAAAAAAGAGTGACTGCATTATGATGCAGACACAGAGAAGACAAAGCCAGCACCCCTTTACATCTTAATTTGCTCAAGTCCTGAAGCTGTCTGCTGCTTCTAGCTAAAAAAATTACGGCACTGAGGTTGTATTGAAGAGATTGGCTTTCTGGGCCATGCTATTTAAGCTATCAGGGTTATGCTCACTAAGAATTGCACTGCTCGCATCAGAGTTCACTGCTTCATGTTAATTACTTAAACAGTGAAAATGAAATAACTATTGGCATAACAGGTCTTAGTACATTGGTAGCTCCAAAACGGTGTTATATCTGTGGGTCATGGGTAACCTATGCTCAGTGAGCACTATTGAGTTTGACTCTGTTTGAATAGTTTTCATTTCTGGTACTCTCCTTTATTGTATTTTGTATACACTAAATTTTTTTTTACTCATTCTAGGACACATTGACCGGCTGTACTCTTAGTTTTCTATGCATTATTACATGAGAGCGTATACAGCTTGTTTGGTTGGAAAGCCATGTGCATTGATGCAGGAGTGCTACAATTTTTATCACTTTGATACGTCTAGCAGTTCTGTCACTTCGAGTTACAGGCCCTCCCTTTCTTGAGTAATACAGATTGCTAAACATTTGTTTTTCTCTTTCCTACTGTTTAATTCAGTGTGTTGATGATTTTTTTCCTTAATGAAAAGCAATCAAAAGAAGTGCAAGAAACTCGATTTATTCCAATGTGATAAAACATCCACACATATATAATTCATTAACCTAATTAACCTATATATTAGCTCAGAGTATATTCATCACACTAAACAGGACTATGGAAGACAAGGATGGCCACAATTTGTAGTGCACAAAATATGATGGTTTAATTTACTGCAGTGACTAAGCTTTAGGAACTTAAAACACTGCCTCTGCACCCTTATGGTCTTAAGTAGGGCACTTAGTAAGAAATTTTAACTTTAACCAGGACACGAAACTTTTGATATTTTTCTTAGTTTCTCCTTCCTTGTTCACAGCACCCATTTGGCTCCAGCATCAGCTAACTTGGGCGAGCTTTCTTATTGCATCCAGTTCTTGCTTCATGCTTCAGAACATAATAAAATCCTCCTTAACGATTCTTCACTATACTTATGCGAAAAATACCTAGTCTACAATTGCTTGAAACTGACTTCATGCCTATACCACTGTGAAGAGCTATCTATTGAGTTTTCAGCAGCGAACAACCCTGCCTGATTACAGGTTTTCAGTATTTGTTTGAACCTTACTCTGTGCATACGTGATAGCTATAATGAACCCCACTCTAAGACTTCCCAAACCTCATCATTTTTTCAGTAGAACAAGGTCAGTTTCTCCCACTTCTTAACAGGCGAAGTTCAAAGTTTCAGCTCACAAAGTGGGCACTTCCACCTACCTCACGAAAATGGAAATCTCGTCGAATGAGCGCAATGTTTGAAACAAAGCAGCAGCTGTAGCATTCTTGACACTTGGAGGCTGTAAAACTGGCAGTGTTTTCCTTGAGCTGCTGGTCAGAAGGCTGCAGGATATCACTGGATTTTGTTATATTCGCCAGGCTTTCATACATGCCATTGTCGACCATGTTTGACTGAATCATGAGGTTCTCCCTCAGCATGCTTATGTCCTTTCACATGCATCTCTTGCTCGCATAAGTTCTTAGTCTTCGTTTTCATTAATATTGGAGATACAGCATGCTTTGGGCAGGCATCAGGTATTGTTGGCACTGCACAGAGTTTCAGGCAAAGTTTATTGGAGGTTATCCTATTCGCAGTGGTATTTTGAGCGATTTTGAATTTGAAGTGTTTTTCACGAATGAAAAACACTTCAAATTCAAAATCACTTTTGATGGTGGCCTTGACGTCTTAACACCAGCCGGCTTGATGTCTTTTCCCAGGCGCCATAAAAGACGTTTTTACTGCTTGAGCAATATCTTCTTCAGCACATTGATACAAAGCATCTCCATTCTTTACAAGGTTGCCTTACCTTGGACAAACTTACTAGGCACAATTTTTATGAACATACACTGTCGCAATACGCATGCACCAAACTAATGGTATGTGCACCTGAGAAATGGCACACATCAAAGAAATGCCTCTTCTTGGCTTTTAAACATTTTCAGCCATGCTAGATGTGGTATTGGCACCAACTGTGTATGCTTTGTGGAAGGCATATGTAAGTGCAGTATGAATGCTTATTAGGCATGCATATAAAAGGCTTGAATTTTTCGAAGATAGGCTGAGAAAACTATTTTGCTAGCTTTATTCCATTTTATTAGTTGTGTACTTCATAAGTAATAGCTTGAGTACCAAGCATCTCTTCTAGAGGTGGTATGAACCAAATGATAAATGCTTGCACATGAATTGTGCATGTGTCTCTCTTAAGGTCAATTGTTGCTAGGAGCTGGCTTTGCTTTTCTTCAATGACACTTCAACCTTTGCTGGGGCGAAAAGCAAGACGCCCATGTGTCGTGCGATTTCAGTGCACGTTAAAGAGCCCCAGGTGGTCGAAATTTCCGGAGCCCTCCACCTACGGCGTCTCTCATAGCCTAAGTCATAGGATGTTAAACCAAACCAAACCTTTGCTGAGGAATCAAAATACATTGAGGGTTGCAGCATCCATAAGGGTCTCAAAAACTACATTTTGCACGGGGTTGTAAACAGGTCTGCATTTTCACATCTTAGCTCTGATAATATGCCAAGTCTGCCAAAGCTTACATGCTGAGAGGAATAAAATATATGGTAGTATATTAACTTAAACTATGTAGCTGTGGGAAAGCATGTGTTCAGCCTTGTCAACTTATGGTTGTGGTTTGTGTTTAGAAGTTAATGCTGGCGATGTTCAGTGCACAGTATTACTGAGTGGCAGTTAAACATGCAGGGGGCTCGGCTGCGGCGATAACTAGGAGGTTTCGTACTTGCACCCCATAAGAAATTTTAAAATTTGAATCCACTCCACTATGACAGCCTTTTCTTCCTATTCTATTTGTCTTGCTATTGCCATTCTGTGCCTCTCGAACATACAAGTGTTAGAATAATATTGTAGGCTCTCAACCTCCGTATAAATGCTTCTGCACTAAAAGCTTGACGAATGTGTTGCAGCAAACAGTTTTCTTAAGCTGCGATTGCATTGTGCTTCTTTAGTGCTGATGGGATCCTTGATTGCTATTTGTATAGAAGGTTTGCTTGTTCACACACTTTTGTGCCAAAAACATTGGTGTCCATGCTTTGCTGCAGTGTTTGCAAATGTGTATCTGATGTACCTGAAACATGTGTTACTATCAGAAACAGTTTACGAAAACAAAACATGAGCTGAATGCAGAATTATTCAACTTGTGTACAGTGTTTTGAATAGTGATGTCATACCCAGTAATTTTACTTTCAGGTTAACCATTTGCGCTGCCTTAGTGACTTTGTAGAAGCCCAAATGTCATATTATGCTCAGTGCCAGCAATATATGGCAGATTTACAGAAAGAACTGGCCAAGTAAGTCATTCCTCTTTGTATGGCTATATCCTTCGTGTTTCAGAGTGTCACCTGTTGAAATGTCAGCAAAAGATATGAGTAAAAAGTTAGTAATGGACAAATCTTATGGTTTGCAGGTCAAGAATAATGCATGTATTGAAAAGGCCATGTACAAAATTTAAAGCCAGTTAATTACATAAACTGTTGAGAGTGCAGTTTTAAAGCCTGAAGCCTGCTCCTCTTCCTCTGTCATTGCTGCAAGCACTGCATGTGTTGAGCCTATGCAACCCGCCAATACTCCATCCATCTTCAGTGACATGCTTCTGTAGTTGCTTATTCTACTTGTGAGGATTTTCCACTGTAGCCAGATGGCAGACACACACACAGCATTGATTTCGGCTTCATTTCAACCTAATACGTGCTGTCAAGATAGGTCTACACACGACCAAGTGCAGCTGCCAACAGCTGCCAAGCTTACCACAGCGCTCGGCCAAATCATGTGGCCAGCACCTCCGCCAAATTCGGCTTGTCATGTGGTCGCATTACATCACACACTCAGTCAACCAATCAGCTCTCGGCCGTGTCACATGACCCTGAGACAGTCTTGACCGATTGGCATATTTTATTACCTACTACATCTTTGTGTGACTAACCGTGCCGAGTTTTTCCACTATGATGCTTTCTCATTTCACAGTGTGCCTGTGATGTCACTCGGTGCAGAGTAACCATGAATATTATAGAACAGATAGTGATATAAAATCCCATTACAGAGGCGGAGTATATTTAAAACACCGGGGAATGTCTAGAGGTACTAGTGGGGAGTGCGATCCATGAAAACATATGTTATGAAAACATACCAAAATAATTTTCTGGTTTTGGAGGGCACTAATAAATGCGACTGATGGTTAAAAGTTAGCGATTGTTTTGAAGAAAAGGTATGAAAAGATATGCCAAGTCATTTTGAAGTCAATCTGTTTTTAAATGTACTCCTATAAATGTGTATTGTAAAGGCCGACATACTCATGATGAGCTCATTATTCGTTGGGTCCTTCTCGCAATTGCAACTGCTTCTTGTGTTGTCTGACATGCTGCCAAGCAAGCTACATCTCCTCTTGAATACTGCTGCTGAAATATACATGCTTTTAAGCTGAAGGCAGTTTTCACTCAGCATGATAAAGGAACCACACACAGCAGTAGATGACCAAATCTCCAGTCTGCTCACACAAGTCACGTTCGCAGATGCCAGCATCGTCTGTGCTCAAATCAAGCTTTGTTTGTACCGTCACTTTCTACAGTGGACCATTCTCTTTCATTTCTTTGTCATGATATTTGAGAACAGCTTTTTGAATGTAGTTTTATCTAAGCAGAAGGCCTTGATCGACTGGCATTAAGAAGCAAGTTTAGTACATGCAGCAGCATATCGGGCTACACGAGAAGCTTGCACAAGTCAGAGAAACACTCAGCGGATAACGAGCCTGTCGGGAGTATGTATAGCTTCACTTAAGTGTTTTAAATATAGATTGCTTCTGGAATGACGTAGCATACTTTGTCACACATTGTTTTCAAAGCACTCACCAACTTCTAACCGGCAGCCTCCTTTAGTACTTGCAAAACAAGAAAAATATTGCGGTAAATTTTGCTTACATGTATTTTTATGAGTATTGCCCTCGACTCGTACTCTGATATGTGTTGTAGTGTTTTAAAAGTACTCTGGCTTTGAAATGACGTTTCATACTTTGTCCATCTGTTTATGATGTTTATGGTTGCTCTGCATCAAAGGACAGCACCATAGGTGCTCTGTGAAGTCATAAAACTGCTTTGAAAACATTCGCTTTCATGTAGTCCTATGGGAAGTAAGCCTACTTTTCACCCCCAGTATGCTGTGGCGTCTGTGAGTGCCCCCTTTGTTTGTAAGCACAGTGTTGACCCATACATTAAAAAAAGACTTGGGTTTCCCAGACTTGCTAAATGCAGCCTAGAACTCAGCTGCTATCTTAGGAAACTTCCAGTCCTGGGTCAACTGTATCGGCGAGCCGCTTATTCAGGTATGCCTACAAGACTGGTAGTAGTAGGCTACAGTAGACTCAGCTTGTGCGGAAGGGACCTGAACCAGGTTCTCAAATTGCTGCCTTGAAGTGTCAGTAGAGTGCATGCTCGGAATGGACTGTTCTTATCGTGCTATTCTTGAAAAGCAATGAGTTTATTGTGTGCGAGTTATTGTGTATATTTATATCGAGAACTTGGAGGCAAATGCTTTTTAGGGCTATTCCATTTTGTAGAATTTTAGTAACGCGGCTGTGTCCTGAGATGTGCACGTATAAAATTTTGTCCCAGTTCGTCTAATTATGCATTCAAGACGGTGGCTCTTGGCCTGAAGCACCTCCCACGTGTGATGCAGCTGTTGCGTATGGCACTGCCTTGCAAGAGTGTGTAGCGTTCTCGGCCAGCGTTTCTTTCATGATGCGCGAAAGCGATGAATCACTGTACTAGCGGACTGGAGCGAGCGATAACTTTCAACTAGGCTTGGTGCCGCCCTATAAACATCGATGAGATAAAATGGGCCATGATAAGCTGTTTTTATTCCCGATAGCAGCGCTAGTGCAAGCCACATGGACAGGCAGATAAGCAAGGCTGAGTGCCGTACGCAACAGCTGCTTCACATGTGGGAGATGCTTCACGCTGAGAGCCGCTGTCTCGCATGCATAATTAGACGAACTGGGACGAAATTTTAGACGTGTGCATCTGAGGACACAGGCGCGTTACTAAAATGCTACAAAATGGAATAGCCCTAAAAAACATTTGCTTCCAAGTTTTAAATATAAATATATACGCTAACTTCAGCCAATAAAAAGTTAATTATTGAATTTTAGTTAATAACCGAGTTTACGGGGACAATTAATACCCTAATTTGTGTCCGCCTGGCCGCATTACCAATGTACAAAAACGACTTTAGTGTACGGCACTTTGCTTTTTGTTTAAAAACCAGTAAAGTCTAATTTTGAACACCCTGTATTTGTTCGGCAGTGTCGAATGGCTTGAATGTTTTCCCACCTCTTGATCTAGACCAAAAGAAAACTTTATAATCACTACAGTCGAGCTTGGATATATTTAATTATTGCTTATATCAAACTCTCAGAACATCCCCCTGAAAATCCCATGCAAACGTATAGCAGTGTTCGTGTGTATCGAACTCCCATTCAGTGAAATATTCAGTATATCAGAACTGGGCACTGTTCCCCTGCAAGGGATGCTTCTCCTAATGGCACTGCTATCAATTTTCGAGCACAGAGCTGGGTCGGCTGAATGGCATTGGGCTAATACTGGCAGCCCTATACTCTTAGACAGCTTTCTGTGGACCTACAGCAAAGGCTTTGCAAGAAAGGGAGGGAGATGGGGCTTAATCTTCGTCTTGTGCGCTGTCTCTCCTGTCGCCACGAACAACGAATACCACTACCTGAGGCATGGGTACAAAAGCTTGTCGCTTTGCCTTTATGGCGGTGCCTTCACTGCAAAATCAGAGGAATTTGACTGGCAGTATAATCTTGTAAAACCGCGTTATAAGATGAACGTTGAGCCTACTTGATGGCCTTCAGTCTGACATGCTTGTTTTTGACGCGATACCGCAGTCATGCGGGGAAGCTAGCATTCGGTGCACGGCTATTATGCAATGAAGCCAGCCTGGTTGAACAAAAGCTTGTGGCGGCTCTCGCATGGTCTCTTTTTTATTAAGGTATTATTGCATTTTTAGTTTTAGTGTGCCAATGAAATAATCAGACCTCTTGTAATTGGTGGTGGCTTTTTCCAAAGCACAATCTATTTTAACTTTGATGTGAGCCCTAACTGCAGTGGCACTTGTGCCATGTGCTGGGGTGTATGTGTTATACCATAGCCACTTTTCGCACGTGTGCACCAATCTGTCCCTGCCAGATATTTGGAAAGCACGCTCGCGCACCCTTGCAGCAACATGCAAAGGCTGCAAAGGTTTGCCCAGTGCACCTTTCTTCTCGATATCTGGCGCGATTTGGTGTTCAGCATAGCTTCGCGAGTCTTCGTGGAGTCGCCAGGGGTCGCCGCACTCGCGGCAAGCGGTGTGCTATCTGTATGCCAGCGGGCAGTACATCGCTGCAGGAAGCAGACCACTAGCATGAATGCACTGTATTCATGCTTCTGGGTTACACAGAAGCATCTGTTGGCATGTTCTGTATATCAAATTATCGTGTTATCAAATTATTTTATGATCCCTTTTGAGTTTATTATATATTTGGGAGTGCTGGTGTAGCCTAGCTTGAGGGATCTCAATGCAGAAAACTGCCTTGATGCACCACAGTTTACTTGCAAAATACAGTGCATGGTGGCGATGGCCGTATTCAACTTTTTTTTACATTTTCAAGCTTATAGAAGGTCCATTTTCGGAAGCATCTTATTCATTAGAACTTGGTAATCTGTCAGTATAGGCCAAATTCAGTTGGTCTTCCTTTTAAATAGTTATTAAAAAAAGACAATGTCCACTTGAGACACCTAGTTTACACTGAACGTCATGTTCATTGCCAAACACCCAGTATGAGTCTCAAAACCAGATTTTGCTTTTAAGCTTGAAAGTTTTCTTGGATGACTTGGCAATTTTTTTTTTTTTTTTTTTTTTCACAGCATGTCGATAGCTGTTGGAGCAGGCAACTGTGGTGATGGCAGTCGCAGTGGCTTCCAGGGTGTTTTCTCATCACCTACAACAAGTGCAGGTAGCCCATCCAATGATGTCAGCACGTTTATCAACAGCAACCAGAAGCGGGCCCGTGTTCTATATGACTATGATGCCCATGACAACTCAGAGCTTTCTCTGATGGCCGACGAAGTGAGTTTCTGAGGGTTCAAGTTTGTGATGAGAATTGCCTTTCTTTTTCTGTGCATACATTATATGACAATGCATGATGTGATGCCTACCATTTAGCTCACGCATCTTTAGTTTCTACTACATAGTAAAAACATATAGGAGGAGGAGAAACTAACTGGTGCAAATGCACAGAGTTTATCAGGTTAAATTAAAACGAAAAGTAGACATTTCTGCAAGTGCCTGCATTTGGGGTATGTACTACAACCTGTATAAACTAGCAGAAAATAATTTAAAGAAAGATGATGAAAAAGAAAAAAAGATGGGTTGGTTTTTTAATGCCATTATTTGGGTCATACCTTTAGTCACTTTTCCAACTTATTCTGATGGGCAAACCCTAAAAAAAAAAAAAAGAATTCAAGAAATAAAGGACATACAACTGGACGCTCACTTTGTCAGTGATCTACTTCAGTGACCTATGTTAAAACGACGGACACAAAACACGAGGACACGGAGAAGAACAACGTGGACAGGAGCGCACTAACAACTGGTGCGTGGTCAAAGAAACACCTCTGACTCGGTGAGCATGTGCCAGGAAATTCAGCAGTGTCCGTTAACATAAAAACCAAATCAAACCATGGCGTAGCTGTACTATAAATGTGCAGAAGCAACCAAGACAAAAACTAAAACTGCTCTGTACACACGAAAACTGTATGAAAGCACTGGAAAATTGCCTATCAGATACCGAGAAACCTGCATTCTTTTTTGAGCAAGAAAACTGATGAAGAACTGACACACAAGTCATTACCTGCGGCGATTATGTTTGAGGCCTCTAATATCTATCTACTCTTTGTCATCTATGCCTGATAGTACTTGTCGCATCCTTGCATTTTTTGTAGTGCTTGCATTCTGGTCTTTGAAGAAACTTTCGTTCAAGACCAGAGTCCCTGGTCTTGAAGGAACCATGTCAAAGGCGAAATTATGTTAATGAACTTCAGATGAAATGCTGAAATTAAGGTCATGAACCAGTGAAACTTGCAAGCTCTTCGATTGGAGTTGGCTTAAGAAATTTGACAACAGCATGGAGTTTTGCTGGATCCTATAGTATACGGTCTTTGGACATGACATGGCTGAGCATGTCCACTTGATGGGCTACCAAAGGCTATTTCTTTAAATTTAATTGCAATGCTGTGGTGAGGCAAACAGGTGCACTTGGTGCAGGCAAGTCAGAGGCGTCGTGAAGTCCTCAGAGCTTTATGTGGTCAAGAAAATTTTGGACTGAACTGATTGTATGATGCTTTTATGGTTTGAAAAAAGCTCGTGCATATGGGAGTAGCAGTGGATTGCAACCATGTCGCTTGGTTTGTATATGCCTTAAGCTACCTCATGTGGCAGTCTGCACATGGAGACATTAAATAACCCCAGAACTTGAGAACCTACATACCAGAATGTACAAATGATTTAATACAGGCAATGTCAGTTGCAGAACAAGTTTGAGCTGAGAGAAATAGTATGGGCTGGAGGCAACAGGCAATAGCATGTACCTCTGCAGTTGCAAACCACACGAGTTTTCATGCTTGAAGCATGACAAGCCACGGGGATTGTTTATTTTTTTTCGGCTACTTATTCTCAGTGAAATAACTACACAGGCATCTTTTATTTTCTCGGTATCAGCAAGGCAGAATTCAGAATAATATTGCAGCTAAGATTCCACCAGTTACAGTGTAAAATATTTCTGTTTGCTTCAATGTGAGAAATGGTTTGCTATCTTGCAGCGAGGTACACAATGCTACTGTTAAAGAGCAAGAGGGAGAAATGTGCTATAAGGAGGAGAAGGTGTTGCTTTTAGTCATTTGGGGGATTAGTAGAGCTTTGGCATTCCTATCACACTATGCATCTGCAGCGCGCAACTTAATGTTTGGTGGGTAGCTCTGGTAAGGTCTCTCTGTCTCTTGAAGGAATGGAGCTGATCGAAAGGCAAACTACGATCCTCATGACTTTATTGTTGATAGGACTCCTGATTTTTTCCACTCACTCTATTGTCATTTGTCCTTTCAGTCCTGTGTAGCCACTAGCAGAGCTGTCCTGATTGCATTTTGTTTGGGAATGTTGTAGTTGTAATGTATGGGGCTGGCATCCAAAGTTGACAAGATCTTTGACAGATCAGCATGATTCTTATTGCAGGGTAATGCAAATGGGTTTTAACCACTTTATGAATGTCTCCTATTGTGTTATTGTAGCTGCAGGCAGGAGCAGGTCAATTGAATGTTTCCTTTCAAGTGTTTTCATCCTCCGTAAGTGTTGAGCCTTGACCCATGCGCTGCTTCCATCACGCCATTGCCGGATCTAGCCGATTAAGGAGCATTTACTGAATTGTACCTTTCTAAATTTTAGCCCTCAGATCAGGAGGAACTCTTTTCATTACCAGCATGCTCAATTTTGTTTGAACCACACCTGGCTTAGCATCATCTCATGCGCTGTATGAGGAGTGGCTTGATAATAAGTTCATGAGCACTGGAGGGGAAAGACCAACTTTTTTCAGCTCGCACATCATGGTGTGTCTGCTGGGGCATGCTGTGGGTGTGGAGTGATAAAAATGACTTCAGGGCCATGTCCTAGTCGGTAATAACTGAATTTTATTGTTTGGCTGGGGTATTCGCTCATCTAAAGACTGTCAGCAGGGTGCAAAATCATTGAACAAGTCAGGCTTGTCGTACTGTACTTGACTATATAAAAAATGTATTAACTTTTGGAGCACCATGGCCTTGAGTTGTTTTCTGACAAAGTTGCTTTGTTTGTGGTGCATTACAGGTGATCATCATTTCTCAAACTGACAACTTGGACCCTGACTGGATGATCGGGGAGCGAGGCTTACAGAAAGGAAAGGTCCCAATCGCATACCTGGAAATTCTCAACTGATTAGATAAACATTTTTCTTCTGTAATAAAAATTTTACAGTGCGTGCTTAGTTAGTGCAGTTGTAGTAGCTCGGCGGCTCTGCTTATTTGCTGTGTGCTTTCCCTGTGCTTCTATGCAAGATCCTCCTTTTCAATGAAACTTATGCATGACAATGAAGAGATTAATGCCTTCAGAAAATGTGGTAGTTTTAATTCTGACATAGGTCTTTCCAAGTCCTGTTGATGCCATTTCTGCAGTGTTATCTGAAATCATCGCATTTCATGCTATTTCTCTATTTCGCATGTTTAAATGTAGCTTCTAATGCTCACTGTTAAACTTTCAAATGTGACGATGCATAGTGGCACTGCAGAGCTTTGGAAACCTCTCTTATCAAGAGTCAGTGATGTGTACATTCCACCTGTAGGGGCGCCATATGAATGTAATAATGCATGCTGTCCTGCTGGAGTTGGTCGTGTGATGTGTATTGAAAATAACAGCTTGAGGGGCGAGTTGGTGCTGCATAGTACCCAGAAATGTGGTGCAACAAACACAATCTCATGAGAAGAAACACAACACAGGCGCACACTACCAACTATAATATGGATCTGAACACACTTCCTCTTCACCACTCATCCTCTTTTACACCCAAGCACATCTTCATACACCTCTTCTTTGCCAAGGAGATAGTAGCACTTTCTTCTCTCCCCGCAGAACTCAAACATCGTCTAAGCTTCACAGTCACAAATTCTACATTCAAGTGCATCTCCACACACCTCTTCTTTGCCAAGTAGTTAGTAGCACATATGTTCCAATACAACACAACTATCGTCCAAGCATGACAGTTACAAAGTCCACCACATAGACACACACTAGCAAAAAATCCACCACACGTGTGCAGTAAGACAGGTCCATCCAAAGCACTTCTAATTAACCCTTACATAGCCACAATAACTCTATTGTCTGGCCACTATATGCCACATCTCCTTTACCTTTTTTTCATCAACCCACACAGGGTGCAATGCATAACATATAGCACAAAACCGTTAAGACTTATAAACCGGACTCTCCTTTTAGATGTATTGTCAGTGAACGTGATGCGTGGCAACAGCAGATCAGCTTGTATCTTCTTAAACATTTGAAAGGTTTGGAGTTTGATGATCCCTTTGCTACCAAGAATTTCTTTGAAGTGATCCATTTTTTTAGAAGATCAAACTAATCTTGGGTACTTTTTTTCTATTGACGTAGAGGATTTGTTCTATTCGGCGCAGCATTTAGAATTGTTTGAATCAATGCGGGAATGTATTGAACGTAATGGCACCGCTTTTTCATAACTTTGCTGGTGTTAATGTTGACAATTTTCTTTTCCTACTTGAGTTTTACCTTAAGTCTACTGTTGTGTCGTTTGGGACAGATATGTATGTGCAGAGAAGGGGCATTTTTATTGGGTCATGCGTTGCTCCAGTCCTATGTAACATCTTTTTATGTTCGGTTGACAGAGCAATTTATGCATCCCTTAATGGTTCAGGCGTTAAAATTTTTATGTATATTGATGATTGCTTAGTGATTTTGGATAAGGGCTCTACATTGATTCAAAGTGTGGAAAGCAAGGGAAAGGACTTAATTTTACTCATGAGCTACCTGTGGATAACAAGTTGCAGTTTCTATATTCAGATATAAAAATTTGTGATGGGGAGGCGTGTTGGAAGTATTTTCCCAGGGCTAAAAAGAGCTACTTCTATATGGGTCAGCCCATTCAAAAGAGCGATAGAGTGTCTTTGTTTGGAGTTAGCCCTGTTAGTCATGTGAGCATATGGCTGAGGATAGCTTCAATAACCAAACGCAAAAACTTCAGGTGGGCCAGTTTCCCGGTTACAGTTATTTGTGGGGTGGCAGAAACTCTGCTTCAGAAAATGAAAGCCAAAAGAAGGATTGCAGCTAAGTTGAGAAATAAATGCGCACAAGTAATACCTTATATCTATAGAGAGTTGCACTGCCTGAAAAAGGTGGCAGGCAAGTATGAGGTGCCGGTTGTGTTTTCTGGGCCAAAAAAAAGCTGGGTGGTTTGTGTGCAATAATAGGGAGGAGAAAGAAAGCGCAATGCGATAAAAAGCATGTAAAGAGTTTTATTGGCTGTGTGGTGGGAGTGATTTATGAGATTCCATTGACCTGTTAAAAAGTATATATAGGCCAGACTGGAAGATGTATTAATGATAGAATAAGGGAATATGAGAAGTCCATAGAAAATGGGAAGGGGTCAAATTTACCCCTGCACTATCAGAAGTGCGTGTGTGAGCCATTGTTTAGTAGGCTTAATATTTTAGAGAATAGTCGGGACAAGATTGCCCACGAAGGCTTTTTTGATTCAGAAGAGAGAAGACATATGTGTTAGTGAAGCCTCGCTGTGTTTACGCAGGAAAGATTGAAGTTTATTTTCACCCCTAAAGTTGGTATTCTAAGATACCTTTCTTGTATTGTGGCCATGTTTTGTATTTTGATCCTACTTACCCTCAAGTATATGTGCTCATTGCTCGCATCGCTTCTTATACATGCTGGGCAAGATGCAGTTCTTTTTGTTTACGTAGGGACTGGCTCCTGCAGAAGTGAGTGGTTTGGTGTCATCAAGGGGTCTGTTGGTCGTGTTAATGTCTGTGCTGAATTTTCAAATCACAGTTTTAGAGGCAAATTCGCATCATTAAGGACCGGTTTTGTGCTATATGTTATGCATTACACCCTGCTTGGGTTGATGGAAAAAAAAGGTAAAGGAGATGTGGCGTATAGTGGCCAGACAACAGATTTTTTGTGGCTATGTAAGGGTTAATTAGAAGTGCTTTGGATGGACCTGTTTTACTGCACATGTGTGGTGGTTTTTTTGCTAATGTATGTCTATGTGGTGGACTTTGTGACTGTCATGCTTGGACGATGTTTATCTCTACTTGGATGAATGTGCTAATATCTGCTTGGCAAAGAAGAGGTATGTGAAGATGTTCTTGGGTGTAGAAGAGGATGTTGCAGCTGAGTGGTGAAGAGGAAGTGAGTTCAGTTTCATATTACAAATTGGTAGTATGCGCCTGTGTTGTGTTTTTTTCTCATGTGATCGTCTTTGTTGTGCCACATTTCTGGGTATGATGTGTATTGAAATGAATGCAGTGTGCATCCTCCAACTGAACCTGGTGCTTCTTTTGTCTGTCGATGCTGTATGCTGGGAACAGAAACTTGCTGCACAGGTGGTCATTAGTATGTGGCATTTGTTCAGCTGCATGCTCTGCAGATTACTGAAAGTCTGTCCTGAAGTAGCCATGCACACTTAGTGCTTGGAAATGTGCTGCACTGATAAAAAGTAGGATTTCAGTGCTTGTATATAGTCTTTTTTTATTAGTATACTTTATATGTAAATTTACATTTTTGAGTCTGTAGGAAACCCATTGTGTCATCGATTTCAACTAAAAGCAATGATGCTGAATTTAGGTGCTTAAAACAGTCAACCTCTGCTTAGCCATGTGAAGTGCTACTACTTTCATTAATAAACTTGTGATTATTGTGCATAAAGTTTTTTTTTTTTTTTTTTTTTTTTTTTTTGTGGATGTGAATGACTAAGTAAATTAAGAATTACCACACTGCACATTGCAGTGAACATCAAAAGGGAAATGACACTAACAGTAAGTGGGAGTTGTCACTTCTATGTGCGGCAGTGAATTCAATATTTTACATACAGCTACCGACAAACTTAATCCAAGCATGCAGTACATCCAGCAGCATTGTGCAACATCAGGTGACTGTAGAGATACTTTAGATAGCAAATGTTGGCAGTTTCAAGACAAGAACAAACTGTTCTAGTGCATGTACTACACGTCCGTTAAAAAATGAGCAACATTTAAATAAAAAGGTGCTAAGGACTGTGCAGTTTTCAGCAAAATGTTTTTTGTTGGTTACTTGCTGTAATTATATGAACATTTTTTAAAAGCATATTAGAAATAAATTATGACTACTCACAAAATCTTTGTTTATCCCAAGAACGCCCTGCCACAGTGGCTCAGCGGTTAGGGCATTTCACTGCTGATACCAAGGATGCAGGTTTGATGCTGGCCGCTTTCAATGGAGGTGAAAAGCATGTGCTGTGCGATGTCTGTGCTTATTAAAGAACCCGAGGTGGTCGGAATTTTCGAAGACCTCCACCACAACATTCCTCGTAGCCCGAGTCACATAGATATGTTGAACCCTATAAACCAAACCTTATCTGAAGAACGTCTTTTTCTTCTGTTTATTTCTCCACCTGAACCTGAACAATTAAATTGTGGCACAAGGCTGGTTTAATATTCGTTGAGCACCCCTGAATTCTGCGAAAATTCGCACATCTAAGCATGTTTCGCGAAATTGTTTTTTTGCCACATGCATTCCCTTTTTTATGCTATTTTTGTTGTGGACATCAGTAAGAACAACAGTAGTCATAAAAATGGCTATATTACCTTATTTGCATGAATACAACTGGAAGGGGGAGCTTGAGAGATTTAAATGTAACTATGATGCAAAACTGTTTGGGCCTACCATAACTATGATGCAAAACTGTTCGGGCCTACCACAGCAGAGGGCCCATCATGAAATGCAAACAGTGCACTGAAATATGGGAGGAACAGATAGCTCGATGTTATTTAAGGCGACACTCGAGATGCATGCACCACAAGTGAGCAGCCACCGTTACTGCCATGCCACCAATACTGTATTTACAGTGACTCAGTTCGCATGCATTTGCTGTTCTTTGAATTCATTTCTCCACTCAATTCTCTACTTGTGTTTTCTTTCTCAAAAGTCCGACACCATAGTGTAGGGCTCCAGGCATTTTGACCACCTGGTGCACGTTGATGAGCACGAAATGGTCGAAATTTTCAGAGCCCTCCACTACACCGTCTCATAACCTGTGTCGCTTTCGGACGTTGAACCCTGCAAAGCAAAGAAAACCAAGCACCTTCTTTCTGTATCCATAGCGACCTTCTTTGCACATGCATGCCGCACCATTTGCGCCAAATTCACTGAGCAGTTGTCTTCTCCAAGACGTTTCCGAGCCTGGAAGCAATGGTCACTTTACTATCCTAAAGGGCTTGGGAGAAAAAAAACGTAGACTAATAGTTGTGACCAAAATGTGAGGTGCATTTAAGAGCATAATTTGATGTCTCTCCCAGTGTTTTTTGTATTTTTTGTTCTCAGTTCATGGAATTTAAGATTTTCCGCTGCCAAAAGAGGCCTTAGCCATATTGCACGTCAAGAAATGCTTGGAATTAATTTTTAGATAGGCAAAATGCAAATTATCAACTTTGTCCCGCCGTGGTGGCTCAATGGTTATGACACTCGACTGCTGAACTTGTGGACGTGGGATGGAATCCTGGCCGCAGCAGTGATTTTTTTTATGGTGGTGAAAAGCGAGCATCCATGTACTGTGTGGTATCGGTGCACATTAAGAAGCCCAGGTGATCGAAATTTCCAGTCTTACACTATGAAGTCCCCCATAGCCCAGGTTGCTTTGGGATGTTAAACCAATAAACCAAACCACATTTTGAATTTTTGTAGTGTAGTTTCTACTGCCAGGGCTAGACTGAGAAGGATGTTTCATGCAAGAAATTAAAAATAAACAAATTTGAAGGAAAAAAAAATGCTGACCTGCTGTATGGTCTTGGGAGTGTAAGAAAACAAATGGGGTCAAAATACTAGACAGAACTATAAAACTGTTGTGAAAAAATATCCATAAGGTGAGGATCTAGTCAGAAAACAGAAATGGAGAAAAACTCTCAAATGTTCAAGCATTTCTCTCACGTGCAGAGACCACAGTTCACGAAAAAATTTAAATTTCAGCATACTTCGCGATAAATTTTACTAATGAAACTTTGGAACATGTACAAAATGGGGCGTACCAGTGGATACAATAATTCTGAAAAAAAAAAAAACTTTTTTTTTGCAAGGAGCAGTACTCCATGTACTGAAAAGGTCATGCGCCGTTTTCCACAGTGACAGCTTAGCTGTGTTCTGATTCGATCCAACACACGGTGAAAACATATTCTAGTGTGGTACCAAACAACTGTAATTTAATAGCTGTACTATGTGCAGAAGAAAAGAATGTTAATAAAATCTTGGCCACTTACATTGTAGATAATGCTAAGTAAAACAAAAATTTGAATCATGGAGTTTAATATAAGGGGAGCATTTTTAACACACAGTGTTGACGGGAATAAGCCATCAGTTTAAGTAACACGAAGTTCATATGAATGAGATTCCACTGTAGCAAGCAATGCAAGGAGGGGAGGGTGGCATTTATTTTGTGGTGAGGGGCAGTAAACCAATCCAACGTAGGCAGGTAGGTTGTGGAAGTTAAAGGCACAACATAATGCTCCTAAGCATCCAGAAAATGCGAAAAAAAAATTATGGGCAGATAAAACATTTGAAGGGTATATGAAGAAATGTTCAGATATAAGCAGTTTGTGACTGGCAGATTATTGTGCTATGATAAGCAGGTACCTGTAATAGGAACATTTGGTCTATGACAGTGAAGAAGTCTAATGCAGATGTAACAGTGAACAATTGCAGATGCACTGTGGCTATCACGCTATGTCATGAGCAAAATGAGAATGGGACAGAAGCAAAATTGCTGGGCTAACCTTTCAAAAAGCCAAGTCAGTGATGCTATTTGTAAGTTAACAAGTGTACTGTGTGATGTGGGTGCACATTAAATGAGTAGAAACACCAAATTTTCGTTGTGTATTATGTCTGTGGAGTGATGCGTATCACATTACTGAACATTATTAGAATAGACACTTGGATTATTGGATTATGGGAAAAAGTGGTAAATAATTTTTAATTTAAATTTTTTACCCCGGTGCGATTTAGGTGAGGCCATGTGAGGTGTGCAGAAAAAAACTTCAGAATGGTCACTGCTTCTTTCTTATGCAAGCCTGCCCTAAGGTTTGAATCACAGAAAGGAACAAATAAGCAGCATTTATATCGCAGTTCTTTCATGTGTCACTTGACCAGAACTTGTCTGTGACATCGTAGCTCTTCAGAAACAAACTATCTGGGAAATATTTTTACTATACATTATTAATTGCTGTGAGCTAATTCTGTATCATGATTCGTGTAAAGGTACACAATTGTCTTTAGCACTGTTCAAAGTAAAAAAAAATGTACAACTAATATTTTGGTCAATTAAAACTGATTGCTGGGCTAGTTGGTGCATGGTCACATAAAGGAAAGGTTAATAGTGCAACAAAAAGACACTCACAAATAGGCACAAATAGACACACAGGACAGCAGCGCCTGTCGTGTGTGTCTATTTGTGCCTATTTGTGAGTGTCTTTTTGTTGCGCTATTAACCTTTCCTTTAGTGAAATATTTTGGAGTCACTACTCTTTTAATAAACTGCTTATGGTCAAAACTTCTGGAGTCCTCTACTCTGGCATCCTCCCTCATAGCTTCATTACTTTGGGACATTAAACCCCATGAACCAAATCAAAGCTTAGACACAGAGGACAATGCTAGTCGCAAATATTTCTTCTTAGACAAAAGGTGGCATTGTGCTGTGTGATGTCAGCATACATTAAAGAAACCCAGGTGGTCTAAATTAGTAGCGAGGCCTCCACTACAGCATCCCTCGTAACTCATGTGTTGCTTTGAGATGTTAAACTGAATAATTTATAACTTTATTTAAAAATGAATCTGTGGCTGTTTATGTTGATGCTTGTCAGCCAGTAAAAAAAAAAAAAAAAAAAAAAAAAAAAAAAAAAAAAAAAAAAAAAAAATTTGCTAATAAGAAAACTGCAAATAAAAATTTCCTTGCCACTCGATTCAAACTCACGATGTCTGTATCGAAAAGGGCTCGGCACCGTTTTAAAGTGAATGTCAGTGCAGCCTAGGTTTAAGGATGCACTCCCTAGGAACTTTGTTGGTGCACTGTGCTCCATACTTTCCAACTCGGCTAGCCATTGTGATATTTCATTTTTGGCCCTGTCTTTATAACCCATCGCAATGGCTCAGTGGTCGAGGTGCTGAGCTACTCAACCAGACTTCCTGGATTCGAACCTGACTGCGGCGGCCACATTTTGAAGGAAGCAAAACGAATGCGTTCATGTGCTGTGTGATGCGAGTGCATGATAACGATCGCCAGGTGGTAGAAAATACTCCGCAGCCCTCCACTAAGGCACCTCTGTCTTTTCCTCATTCCACACCCATGCGGTTCAGGTGTCCACGGAGAAGTGTGACAGTTACTGCGCCTTTCCAACCAATTATCTTTTTTTTTTTTTACTTTCTAGATTATAAAAGCTCCATAGATTATAAAAGCTCCATAAAAGCTCCAGTAAAAATACAGTAGATTATTGATATAGGTCAGCTTAAAATTGTCCCGCGTCTCCCTTTACTAGTGAGCAGTGCAAACAAGATGCTTTAAATTAGTCTCTCAGCATGGGAAGTATGACACAGGCATAGAGAAAATTTGAAGAAAGGTAGGAAGAATAATGTCCTTGTGGGCGACATGTTCGGAAAAAAATAGTAGGGACGCTGTTGGCCATCTAGGACAAGGGAAGCTGTCTGCTGTTTAACCCTTAAGCGCCCACAGGGAATATATTTCCTACTTCATTCACACGCTTCCTATTGCTGAAGCAATCATCTTTTCCTTACAATACTGTGGCGCCATCTAGTGTAACACCATAGGAACATAACAAAAAAAAAAATCGTTTTCTCTGCAACCCGCTAGGTGCCACTGCAGGTTTTTCGCAACTTCGCGCCTTTTTTTCTTATTCCGAGTGCTCTTACGCGTGTGGATCGCCACAGGGAAAACAAGTCACGGATGCTGGGTTTCTTGCGTCACTAAAGTAAGTAAATTATATGCAATCGATAGGTTGAAGTCTCCTCGAATGTATGATAGTGTTTTAAAGCGTTGTCCTAGCTGTCATGTGAAAAAAATAGGGTGTCCCTCAGACCTGTCATATGGGAACATATTTCCCTACGGGCTTTTCGCGGAATTTCAAGCGTGTTTGCCCATCTTTTTTTCTGCCTCCAGATGGCCGGACGTCTGACTGCTGAAGAGGCTTTAGATCTGTTTTTTTTTCACTTCCTGATGACGTCGATCGCTCAACGGATAGTGAAGAAGATGATGATGTTGATGAGCCAGCAGCAGTTGTTACCCGCTCGAAAGATGAAGAGGACAGCTTGGCGCCTTGCATAAACTCATCAGATGTCCACTCCAGCAGCGACAGTGTTGCAGAACAGGAGAGTGATGACGAAGACTGGGGAATAAGCTCTCTTCCGCAAGAAAAAAGCATTCCAAAGTTTTCTTCCCTACCACCAGCTTCAAAGCTCCCTGAGAACTTAAATAAATTAAATTGGTTCACAGGAAGGGAAAGGCGCAGTAACTGTCACACTTGCTCTGTGGACACCCGAACCGCGCCTTAAGGGAAGGGAGGAGGGTGGGAATGAAAGTGGAAAGAGAGAAAGAGGAGCCGTAGTGGAGGGCTACGGAGTAATTTCGACCACCTGGGGATCTTTAACGTGCGCTGACATCGCACAGCACACGACGCCTCTTCGTTTCGCCTCCATCGAAACGCAGCCGCCGCGGTCGGGTTCGAACCCGGGAACTCCGGCACAGTAGTCGGGCGTCTTACCACTGCACCACCCCGGCGGGGCCTGAGAACTTCACACCTTTGCAGATTTTTGATGCACTGTTCGGTGAAGCTGTGGAAATACTCGTGCGTGAAACTAACTTGTTTGCAAAATAAGCGAAGTTGAAAGGGTGGCAAGACACTACAAACGAAGAGATGCGTGCGCTCCTAGGTGTGATTATAAAGATGGGCTTCCACAAGCTCGAGAACAGAAGAGATTATTGGTGCACCGACAGCGACCTGACCGTACCTTCTATAAATTACATCATGCCAAGATCCCGGCTTTTTATGCTTTTGCGGGCTCTTCATGCCAATGACAACACAACTTCAGTGCCAAAAGGTGAGCCAGGGCATGACCCATTGCACAAGATCCGGCTACTTATGACCTCAGTAATGAGGAAATTTGACGACTGCTACGAACCATCTGCCTGCTACTCAATCGACGAGAGCATGGTTCGTTTCAAGGGAAGGAAGTCCTTCAAGCAGAATATGCCTCTGAAACCGATCAAGCGCGGCTTCAAAGTCTGGGTGCGCGCAGATGCCACTACTGGTTTTGTGATCCAGTTGTTTACACTGGAAAAGAGAGCGATGGCAGCGGGTTAGGCACTCGTGTGGTGAAGAAGTTCACTGAGGGACTTGAACAAACCGAGTGCCTAGTGGTGTTCGACAACTTCTTTTCTTCACCAGAACTGCTGCAAAACCTGTTTGAAGAAGGCATATATTCAGTTGCCACTGGGCGACAGCAAAGGAAAGGGCTTCCCGACTCCCTCAAGAACAAAAAGAAGATGAAAGAAGAGGACCATACCTACCGTGTAAAGGGGAATGTCGCAGCTCTGCAGTGGCAGGACAAGAGGCTTGTGAATGTACTCACGACTGCCCACAATCCCTCGCACACAGTCACAGTTTCCAAGAAAGCGAAGGACGGCTCTAAAATTGACATCCAATGTCCTCTGGCTGTTATCGAGTACACAAAGTACATGCGCGGAGTAGACTGCTTTGACCAGCTTAGGGAGTATTACACTGTTAGCAGAAAGTCTCGAAAGTGGTGGATGTGCCTGTTTTATTTCATTTTGGACTGCGCTCTTGTAAACAGCTATGTGCTGTACCGACTTCCAAACGTTGGCTGCGATGACCACTTACGCTTCCTGATAAGGCTGTCAAGGCAGCTTGTGAATGGTTACAGTAGCAGGAAAAGATCACGACGACCTTCTATCAAGAAGACAGAAAAAAATCTTGGCTTGCCAGATGAAACTCGCTTTGCAGCCACACCCCACTTCCCGGAAGCGGCAACTTCATACAAGCGCTGCAGATACTGTTCAACTGCCAAGAATGATAAGAGGTCAAGGATCATCTGTTCAGTATGCAAGGTTCACCTCTGCATTGTTCCCTGCTTCATGAAGTTTCACCAGAAGTAGGTCAGCGCTCAAAGCCCATTGGGAAGAATATTCCCACACCTGTGTTTCCGCCGCTTATAAGCTGATGCTTTTTGTTGAAAATGTGTTCATAGATTAATAAAGAGCGTTTTTGAAACAATTCACCGATTTTTTTATAGTAGAAGCACTATGGGCTTTTAAGGGTTAAATGAGTGGCTTAAAATTTTGATCCTCTGTAACCTAATGGGTTTAAAGTGCTTGAGCAAAGAAGTTGTAGTGGGTAGCATGTCTGAACATTAAAGAGGCATAAAACTCACAACAGTAAGCTTAAAATTCAAACGTTTATTGATGCACGCTTGCATACAGAACAGTACAGATGCGACTTGTGAAGGAGCAAAATGGCAATAAATGTTCTAACAAGAGCAGAACTTCGATAGGAATGTCACCAGTATGGGTAGCTCCAGCTGAGCTGCAGCTACTGCTCACAGTGTTGATTTTCTATGAGATCTTTTTCCACGTATATTTAGTTTGGCTGCAAATGGGAGAATGACTGGTTTTTGGCACGCAGCAGACATTAGTTAGGTGTCCCACCTTTCCATGAGGATGTCGGGCAAAAGCAGTCTATTGCATGTTTACTTCATGTTCCAACAGAACTAGATTATGTGTTCAGGAGTTGATCTGGAAAGCTGTCCAGAGTTGACTTATTTAAAATATAAAAACAGTCGTCAGTATATGAAGTACATATTTTGGTATTTACTTACTATAGTGGTTTAGAGACAGTGACATCCAGCTGCTGAGTCTAAGGTCATAGTATGAAATCCCAGTGATGACAGATAGACTGCTGTGGACATGAAATATAAACACTCATTCTATATGTCGATTCAGGTTTAAGAATTCCAGATGGCCAAAATTAATTTGGAGCTCTCCACTAGATTGCCTCACAGCCCATGCACAGCTTTGGCATGTTAAACCCCACATACCATGCCATACTTTACAGTACCCTACTTTTGGTGTCTCATTAGAGGTCTGACATTATTGAGGCCACGAAGTTCATGCCATTTGTTAAATTGATTCTTACCATAAATGGTCTATTCGGGATTAAATCCTCTAGTCAACAAATTTTCGCACAGATACATTAGCTAATGGAACATCACATGAGCAGGTGTGAGTAAAGATGAGCACATTACTAATGAGCAGGATGGAAAAACCGCGCTAGGCCAGCAGTTTGGTTCATGAACCCAACGGCTGTGCCATTGCCATGTTTCCAGACTGACGGAAGACCGACAGAGAGCTGTGTGTGGAGACGGCATAGTGCAGGGCTCCAAATTAATTAGGGCCACCTGGGATTCTGCAGTCTGCGTTGAAGTCGTGCAGCACCTAAGTGACTTTCTACCCTTGTATTTCACATCTATCAAACGCACTGCTGCTTACCCAGTGCCCGAGTACAGGCCGTACGTTACTGTGCACCTGGCCTTTCCTTTTTATCAATCCCGAATAGAACAAGAAAGAAACAAACTTGGTCCAGGTGTTAAGTCAGCTGACCATCGCTCGTACTGAAAAATGGGGACAGCCTGCCACTATGTCTACAGCAGCACCACAATTTGTCATACCGTTGCTATGGTTGCTTACCCATAACCTGTGCTAATCTTTTAAGAAGAAAGCCTTACTGACCCCATTACACAAAAAAAACTGCCTGGTGTTGCAGTTGTCAACATTCGATGGCACCCATAAATGTGGCGTTGCCACAGCCCTTGTTTAGCCACCAAATCGGTGACATGCACAATGGCATTGCACAACAGATGCCACTGTGGCATCTAACATTGCCATTATTAACATCACCATGGCTCCCATCACCACGTGGCTTGTAGGGCTGCAGAGAAGCCAGAACACCATTGCTGTTTTAATTGGCAACTCCATCACCAATCCAAATACTACCACAAAATAGACTTCAATTGCTTTATCTGCAAGTTGCACAATTTCAACCCCTTAGAGATTGTCAAGATTGTCAAATTCTTAAATCTCTTTGGTTTGTGGGCTTTAACATCCCAAAGCAACTTGGGCTATTAGAAATGCCAATGTGGAGGGCTCCAAAATTTCGACCACCTGTGGTTCTTTAACATGCGCTGACATCACACAGCACATGGGCGCCTTGCTTTTGCCTCCATTGCGTACCCTTGGTTCAGCAGTTAATAAACCTCTTCAGTAGCCCTTTAAGTCCCAGACAACACACATACATCCCAGGGATTCCGATTATGGGAGTTTCGGATGTCCTAGGGAAGTCTGGAAAAGTCCCACAAAAATCCCCAAAACATCCCAAATGAAACAAGTGATTTCCTCAGGACATCCCAAACAATACCAAGGTGGGACATGTTTTGGGCATTTTAGGAGCTTATTGGGGAAATTGTTTAGAAGATTTTCCTCTGGTTGTTATTCTAGGCCCTGTCTTGCCGAGGCCACGTAAGAAGCATGCAATTATATGAATCTGAGCTCGCGTTGGTGTTATAAGCATACTGAAGTCCCCATCTTTAATTTGTATTGGTGCAATTAGGGCAGGGATGATTTGGGAAGAATTGGAGGCAGAGTTGAATTTCAACAGGAAACCCACTATGCTGGAGGTGACCATTCTCAAAATTTCTAGTTATAATTATTTTGTGTTGAACTAGCAATTCAAAACATAATATTTGCCTAAAAAACATTTTACTTACTCGATAAACACCCATGTGCAAAAGCAACATTCAGGGCCATTAAACACTGCATGCTGCAACCTGTACATACACGTTTTCTGCATGTGCCTATATACTATGCATAATAACCACACAGCAAAAACATTGTGGCTCTTGAGAAATTACACACATATTCACACTTTGCAAAGAACAGAGGAGTCACAATTTTGAGATCACCACACTTCTCAAGCACTTCAATATATACTCCACAAGGGTGTCCTGATATGTGCAAGCTATGCACTGCATATGTGTAAAGCTATATAAAATTATCTCTTGGATAGTTATATATTTTGTTAACAGTACAGTTAACCAAGATCACATGTCACATCCTGTTAACTGAGCCTCTTCATTGCTTTGTCGAGAATAAAAATAAACCCATTAGTTAGAGCTCATTTGTGTTCTTCGGAGAAGTTGGGTGCCACATGCTAGTTGGGCGCCATGAAGTTGTACCCAGTGATAGTTGGGCGCCACATTTAACTGTTGCATTTGGCCGATGCTCTTTTTGCAAACGAGATTCCCATTGAACCTTACCTCTCATATCATGTAATGCAGCATATTTCATGACTGCTTTTTATATATTTTCCAAAGGAACCAATTCCTATGCATCAGCTAATGCAGTTATGAGCTTCCATTTGCTGTTCATATTGTTACGGGGAAGATATTAACATTATGCTCGGAAAAACCATGATGAACAATCTGTTGCAACTCCCCAACATAGCCTCTTGGAAAAGCGCAACTGAAATTTAGTTAGCAACTGTTGAGTGTCGTAGCAGGGACGGCGCCAATTTCGAGTTATATTGATGCCTTTTGTTTTTGACATTTCAAGCAAATTGTGTGGTTCTTGTTCACTAGCTTTCGTGCAACAGGGTGCATGATCCCTTACAACTGCCCTGGAATGTATTTAGCATGATCTTATAAAAGGACAAGTAAATGGGACATCCCACGGCGATCCTTCTTTGGAGGTTCGAACATAGCCCAGAAGGGAGCTCACAGGGACGTCCTGCGGATTACCGTGTTAGGATGTGGGAGGTAGGGATTTAAACGGGACGTCCCTGGGAGTTGGTGTGTTGTCTGGGAGTAGAACAGATTGTGGCGCTGTTCTAGATGTTGGGTTGTTTCCTTTTGAATGTGTGCAACTATTTACAAACACAAGCTTGAGATAATGCAGCCAAATAATTTATTACATAGTTTTGAGAACTGCCATTCACACAAATTTCAACAAGCAACAATACTGCACACAAATGACAGTAAAAAATGTCACCTTTCTAAATAAATTTTGTCTTCAGAAATGCACAACTTGTTAATTTCTACAGTAGCTACAGCAACTACTAGCTTACAAGAGTACAGAACAGGAAGACATGACACAACATAAAAAAATAAGTTTTCATGCATGCATTTGTCTGCTTTAAGCAAAGGCACATGGAAAGTTTGAACCAAACACTTGTCTTCATAACAAAGTAAGTAAATAAATGGTAAGAGTGGATGAAAATTATCCAAGAATGCTATTTCATAATAGTGAATAGCTACAAAATCATACATACTTTTATATACATGGTGAGCACAGTCAAAAGTTGGTGCCAGGGTGCATGCACTTGCGTTACATGCTTGCAGCAAAAACAGCTTTGTGATAGTGTGAGACATAAAGCCTTACACATGATGTTCTTAACCTGAAATTTACTGTGAGTAGGAAATATATATAAGATGTGAAAATGCCAAAACCTCATCACTGTGTCACTTAGTAGCTTGGCCACCTGCTGCTTACGTCACGCCTTGCACATCCATTTCTGCTCATGGGAGTGTTGATACGAGAGCATCTATGCATCATAGTTTTTTTTTCTCTGCATTAGCATAACTGACACTTCCACATTGTGCCACTGGCACATACCAATGTGATAATGTGATAAGTTGCAAGTTTTTCTGATAAGGTCCTGTGCTAACTGTTACACTGACATCTTTCTGTTCTTATCACTAAAGATTGAGTTCTGGATAACAGATCACTGAAAAAAGCCAATTGTAAAGCACTGAGTGCAAAAGACAATACAGCTGCACAAACGTGTCAACTCCTAGCTAAATTTTTATTCGAAATGCAGTCACTTTTAAGGCTGGCCCCCGCTTCCCGCAATGAAAGTAAAGGGCTGCAGTCTTTGCAATTACTGAATGTGCGTAAAAGTTATGCAAGAGTGATATCATTCTGTTCAAGCAGCACAAAATGTACCAGCTTCACAGCTCATCGAAGATGTATGTAATGCCATGACCATGAAAAGTGTCGGGGAACTAAAGTGGCAAAGCCTGTCATGCAAGCACTCCTGTGAGGGAGAATGGATGGCTTACTAAGATACTTTGTTGGGCGAGTTGGTAAACATCCATTTTTAGTTTAAACAGCGCAAACAGGAAAACACAGGACAAGATACAAGGAAGCCACAGTACAAGTGCTGACTCACAACTCTCTCTGTTTTGGGACAATAACTGTGACAGCAAGACTTCTTTTGCTCTTTCAAGCAAAGAAATTTCTTTTTTGAATGACTTTTTGTGTAGCAGGTGAAACCAGGGGTTGTTTCACGTGATTGCTTCGTTTTCTTCATGTGTGTTTTTATCTGGGCCTTGGAGTAAAGGCTTAGGCTGAGTTGTGAGTCAGCGCTTGTACTGTGGCTTCTTTGTATCTTGTCCTGTGCTTTCCTGTTTGCGCTGTTTAAATTAAGAATGGATAGCCCAGGTACCATCTCAAAAGCATGTTGCTGTGCCACTAGGAAAGGTAGTGATGCAGTTTAGCCAATGATTCTATATATTCTTATATGGCTGATAGTATGCTTCTATTCTGTTTGCCGTGTACATACAACAATGGGCAGCAAGTTCTCATGCATGCAAGCTTTGCAATGGGTAATGGTCCTTCTAGCAACAAGTGACAACCTTGACTGTAATACCCATGCCATGCAAGAAAGGTTAGTGGTAAAATGTGTCCAAACCTCAATTCTCTAAATACGATTATGGTTTGGACTGACGTCACAGAACCAAATTTAAGTGTTAGACACTATAACATGAGATGCTTATTAGCAGTTCATAAATTTTTTGAGAGTACATTTAAAATGAAAATTCTATACAAGTATAACTGAATAATGCAAAACACACAAAATATAATGGAAATCAATATTTTGGTTAAATAAAGTACATAACCAGCACCAAATTTCAAAGTGAAGTACAAAGGCATCACTTCAATGTCGTTGCAATGTTGTTAGGGCCCTCAGATTGTAATCAACAAGCTGCTGCACTTGCAAATGTTACAAGTATGCATAGAACTGATTCTTATAACTGAAATGCACCATGCCTTGTAGCATTACATTTGTGTGTGGCTGTTATCAAGTGTTTTGAATTTTAATCTATGCATTTGACAATATACCACCAGTACATCAGTTTAACAAAAATGATTTGCGAAGAACTTGTCATGACACCACCACCGTTAAGGTTAACAACACTGAACCTATCTACATGGCACCATGCAAATAGTGTTGCAATGTTGGACCTAGTACACTTTCTGAACCCAACAAGATAACTCAACCAGCAAGTAAAACTGTGGCTAAATTATATTAGTGACCTAACGGGATAAAATTCATAAATATTAAAAGAAAAATTGTGATGTTAAGTACACATTAATTGTTAACTATATTAACCACTGCGATATGCATCCTTGTTACTCATGCAATAGAACTTTAAAAAATTTACATTCACACAACAGAGCACAATGTTAACATGATAGAACAAGCGCTGCAAAATTTTTACTTTAGCATGCTGCACTGATACAAGTGCTTAAAAAAAGTCAAACAATAGCCATTTAAAGTGAGTGTTAAGAAATTGCTGTAAATATACTCAGTGACCTCTTCTCTAATATTCAAGAATTTCAGGCAGCCCACCGCACACAGTAAAGGTGCTGCTCTTTCTCTTCACTGACAAATACAGCAACAGCAACAACAGGGCTATATACAGGGTAGTAAGCCGATGGCAATGCAGAGCTGGTAAATATTTAGGCTGTGCACACTGCTCCAAGGGAGCACTTCCTCCACTAGAGTTGACAAGCTACCTCTTAGAAATGAATACTGAAATAACACAATCTAGGTCTGTTAAAACATCAACACCACTGGCAGAGCAAAATTGGCTATGTCGTAACTTTTGACAAGGATTAGCTGCATTTAATGAATATAATTTAATCAATAACGCATGAAAGCTTTTTTTTAGTACGTTAATCAAGGTTCAAAAATACCATGTGCAAAAAAAATATGTCCTTCTTTTTTGTTGATAAATTACTTGACCAAGTAGTTTACTACTTTTAAGAATAAAAACTGTGCGTTATAATGTCAGAAGCATGTGCATTTTGACCAGATTTTGTTGTAACTTCAACATGCATCAAGCTTCTTACATACCAAACAGATGTGAATCTAAGTGTAATGTAGTACAGATTAAAAATATTCCATAAACATGCATAAATAGCATTCCTTAACAAACAAACAAACAAAAAAAAAACCGAGATCACTGGTTAGTCGCTACATGACGATAGGCACACCTACATTGCCTAAAAGTTTGCTTCTTCAACATAGTTGAAATTCATAAACAGCTGTAATGGGAATTCCATCATTACTATATGCAACACACCCGTGCTTCACACAGCAAACTATGCTGTTTGGTACAAAGCCCACACATAGCAATGCACAGCATAATGGAGACATAAATGGAGTTTGTTTCACACTTCGTGAAGAGCTGAAGCATGCAGACTGAGTGATGATTATACCAGATGACGACGTGAGTGAGCAGAAATAAGGAAGGACTCTTGGCAATAGTCCTGAGGCACTGATAATGGCAAGCTTGCACTCATCACAAAACACTACTGTATATGTCTTGTGCTGGCCAGGATGCCAAGCACGGGTAAAATCAATGACTAGAATATGCAATTTGCAGACCTGTAGAGAGAATATGTTATGCTAGCTACAGGTGTAATGTAAGCGAGATAAAAACAATCACAATGGCAGCAGAATAGCAGCCTTAAAATGTTAGGCGCACCCAGTGTACAACTAAAAATATTCACACAGTGGTTATAGAAAGTAGTGATCGCTGCTCTTCGTCACACTTAGCTCTGAGTTGCACATGCTTTTCAGCAGTCCACATCCATATTGAGGAACGCCAAGTGACTCTGCAACAGAAGAACACAAACTAGTAAGGTGACTCGTCTCTTCTGGCCCATCTGTCTTTGTGCATGTCGATCGATCGATCGATCGATCGATTAATCAATTAATCAATAAATAAATCAATCAATCAATCATTTATTTGCATCAATCAGGGTGATGCTGGGAGGGCAATCAAAAAGCTGAGAATGTTGTTGGCTTGACAGGGACCGCGCTCCCTCCGTATTACATTTTTGTCAGCAGCAGCAGAAGCCATTTCCTCCACAAGTCTTGTGTGCAGCTTTCTTAAATGAGGAGTAATATGAGAGTATACATGTACAGGTGGTGGACTGTGGTGATGCTAAGTAGTTCGAATAAATTTGCTGTGGGTGAGTCATAGGGGCTGTTGGTTATATTGCGCATTGTCTTTTTCTTTTTTTCAGGATACTGCTTTGCTCATAATACGATGCATATGTAATGCAACACCGCCAAGTTAATGCAGTTTAGCATAATGCAAGAGTAAATGCTTATTTATAGGTAGTGGTTGGACTTCTTGGCTTATACACAAAAAGAGTGATAAAAGTATGCTGAATTCACCTTTTCAAATTTGGGTTTAACTGAAAAAAGTCACTAACCTTGGCATGCAAGACAGTTAGCTGTCTGTTGAATATGAGTTATAGTCAGCCAAAGTTGAAAATAAAGTAAGTATGGGAGCCAGGGCCATGATGCACTGGTGCTATTGCTAGATAAACAGCACAGCTGTGCTGTTTAAGATACTGCTCCGCTAGTTTAAAAGCATCAGTAGACTAGGAAACACAACCTTCTAGCCACCCCAATAGCTAATGTTTGTGATAGTGCCTGCTTGAGGCATTTAAATGGTTAAGTAGCTTTATCAACAGAGTGTAGGAAATTGATAACCTTGAAAGGACATCATGAAAAATATTATGCTCTGGCTGCCATTATGGTTGAGTGACAGTTCCATTGTTTTATCAACACGCAGGCCATGTGGTGCCTTGCTCTCTTACTCAGCACAGAGCAGCTCAACAATATGTCAACCTAGCTCTTAGAAGTGAAGTTCCAGTTATATAGCACTTTTACCTGCCTGCTGTCTTGTATAACTTGTGTTGATTTTTTAAACCAACAAACTTCTGCAAGAACAGCTCCAAATGCCACCATGCACGTGTTAATAACTAGTATATAAACTGCTCATGCTCACAAAAACAATTTGCTGATAATTACAATAACTGGTAATGTGAAGTTGAACAGCTGCTGAAGTATCTGAACCGAAGCTGTTTGCAGAGAAAATTTTTAGGACACAGCACGTTTCGCCACCGCTTGCAAGTTGCCAAGAAATGGAATCGAGCTAAATGCGACATCGGGAAAAATCAAAGTTTTCATTGGCATTAGGATACGCATGGCAGTCTTGAAATTTCCAAGGATCTGCATGTATTGGCATGACACAAGAATACCGTGTATTGCTGACGGAGTGATATTCAAAATATTTTTCAAGCTTCAAGCAGCACTACCTGCCACTGATGTCGATGCTCCGCAGAATTCACTCAAGAACAAGTTTTGGAAAGTGGCACCAGTAATTGATGCTGCGAGCAGTACTATATGTCTTGAATTGAAACCCTTTGCAGAAAGCAGTATTGACAAACAGATGCTGCCCTTTACAGGAATCGGCCCTTCTAAGCAATTTTTAAAAAATAAGCAAAACCCAGAAGGAAATAAATATTTGTCGGCTGCACTGTGTTCGACGGCAACAACCACTGGCCCCTTCACTTGTACACCAAGTTTTCACAAAGGTGTTGAAACACTGATTGCATTTCGAAGTCCCGAGTTTGCTGTTGCAAATGTGGCGTTTTCCTCTGCTCAAGTGCCACAAAGGCCAGCTACTAAGAATTTCACACCAAAAATTAGCAGCCAATGAGGCAGACAAGTTGAAAGGCAGTGCAAACGCATAGGTAAATATTTCTGTAATGTTACAACTGACGGAAACTAGTCATTCCTTGTGTAATCGATCATCAACAGCCTTTGCGGCCTTGAGGCACCATGTCTACAATTGCACACATAAGAGAAATTTTTTGTTGGTTTAGTAAAGATGTTCTTATTGATGTCATTCTGTATTTCAGTATTAATGTCATTCACTATTTAGAGTATGCGCTCGCATCTACGGAGCAGCACGTCGAGGTGTGCTCCTCTTTTTGGTACCTGGTGCGAGGTGACGCACTTGGGTTGCCACGCTTGAGGCGAGCGGTGGGCTGTCAGTACACCGGCGTGCAGCCCATAGCAACAGGAAGAGTGTCCCCAGTGTACATACATCATATTCAAACTTCTGGTTGTACAGGAGCTCATCTCTTGGCATGTTTTATACGTAAAATTATTGATATATCAAACTATATACAATTCCCTTCAAGTTCGATATACATGTATCTGGGATCGACTTGGCACCTTGGCATATTGAGTCGGACAGCCACTGCTAAGTACATGCGATTAAATCTGAGAGATACAAGAACCTCATCAAAAATAGTCTAATACAATATCATAAAATGACATAAAGATGCGCTACTGGACAGTGGCAGAGAACAATGGAGTGAATTTACATGTTTGGCTGCACAAATTGGCGGCCACCATACTGGAAAGGGATAGCATGTGATGGAGCCAATTAAAGGCCAGTTACATCATTTTTAGGGAAAAAGAATGCCTGCGAGGTAGCAAAGACTTTTAAAACTCTTATAGGCTTATCGCTGCCTTACCAGTGGAAACTCAGTTTCTTAGACTGGTAGTGAAGCAAGTCTGCTAGCCGATATGTTCAGCTACCACTCGATCTACAAGCCAGGTACCAAATACCTTTAGTGAACGTAAGATGCTGTGAAATTTTGCAAGCTGTGGAGCTACATAATTAGCGTCTGCAGTTTCACGAATAAAAAATTCTGAGCTGGAATGATGTGTTCTAACCCAGAAGCAGTACACTATTGCTTCTTAAAATGTGTAACTGAACTGAAAGCTGCAGTGAGCTGAAATTCATTCACTTGAAAGATATTTGCATAGGTTTTGAAGGGAAATTTTGCAAAGCTTCATTTAATTAAGAAGAGTTAGTGATGTTCATTCAAGTGGTATTTCACTGTATGATGTTTACGTGTGATAAAAGATACAAAAGAACTCCCTAATCATAAAATTTAATTCTGAGCTATGACACTACATGCTATCCAGGTAGCCTGAGAAATGGTCATCCATTTGACTACTGTGCACTTTAGGAAGGAGTGCGTCTGCACAAGCACAATATTGCTGCACATGAATGAATGCCCCTCAGAGTCCACATATGCCTCTGAATTTAATTTAAAATATATTGGTGCCAAAAGTATCCTCAACTAACAAAATTTCCAAGACAACTCACATCCTTTGCAAAAGATAAAGTACACCTGTTCTATTTGTAGCACCCAATGTGAAATGGGTGAGGAAGCCCACCTGAGATCTTTGAAGGCGTTCTCCAATGTCTTCATCATCACTGTCCCCAATTGTGTCATCTAGAGGCAGCTCTAGCTGACCCTTCTTGGTTGGAGAAGATGCTGCCCGCTTGCCTGCTGATGACCAAAACTTTGGTTCACGTCCTCTTTCCGACTGCTGCTTCACAAAGTTTATAAATACCTAAAAAGAAAAAAAAAAGCAAGGTGCAACATACTTATGAGCGCATTAAAATGCCAAGTGCAACTTTCTTCAGCCTTTTTATACTTGCGCATATTGGCAGCTTACTCACTGTCAAATGATACCCCAAGGCTGCTCCACCACAAGGACATTTTTTCAGGATAGTTGGTGCTCACTGAATTTGGCATTTAGTAATACTCCACTACAACTGCTGTGCTGGGGGTAGAGGCAAGTCTTGCCTTGCTTAGAATTTGCAGCTAGATGCATTTGAACATGGTCTGCCATGGCCCTGTTTATCAGGTTAGTATGGAAACTAACCTGTGGCTGTTTGGATTATCTGACGAAGAGTATTGTGTGCAATGATACGAACAACAATGGGCAAGGCCATAATTTATTTTTTTATTTTTCTCTAATCAGCATGTGAGAGTGGGTAAGTGTCAGCACAAATCACAACCCCAGTTTTAATCTGTCTCCTATCCCTTTCATGCCACCTTGCCTATTCTACGGCTATTGACCCAGTGACCACCTCCTGATTCAACATGTGAAGCATCTTCGAAAAATTCCTAGTAAGGATAAGGTCAAACAGCCAGGCAAACAATGTTGTGAGAAGAACAACAAAGAAGTCAGTCTTGAATAGTTATAGCACTTGGAAAACAATATGCGAAGTTAATTAATATTATAGGGAGGGGGAGTTGAGTTGAAAGCCAAGTATGTTTATGGTCCTATAAAGTTCTTGCTTCTACATATGCAGTAAAATTAGGTATCAGGTTCACTTTCAAGCTAATGAAAATTTTGGGAAACAGTATTTTTCCTGCTCTATATTTATTTAGTTATATATTTAGAGATACTGCAATCCCACATTTCTGGATTTTATCACGGTGGAAAAAAAAAGAAAAACAATACACCAGACCATGCAATGGCAAAAAAGAAGTAAACAGTGGCAAGTAGAAGCATAAAATGAAAAACATAACATTACTGAAGGATGGAAGCAAATGATGTCAATGGTGATTGCAAAACTTCAAGGTCACTCGGGTTATTCCAGTCAGTGCAATTCTATTAATTTGCTTAGAATTGTGTTTTTTTTTTTTTTTTTTTTTTTTTTTAGGAAGTAGGTGACACAAGCATCTGGGCCCTTAACAAGCTGCTAGTCTAGGCCCATGCAATAAATGCAGAAAATAATACACCCAGGTGTCAGTAACAAAAAAAAAACGCCTGTACACCTTTACACTCATAAAGATTTGTACCATAAACCATATGTGAACAATCAAAGAAACAAAAAATAAAAATTGGGCAATTTATACACAGGTTAAAATATTATGCAAGCACTATGTCAACAGGAACCGAGGTTTTAAAAAGGTGCTAGTACAACAACTACAAGAAAAAAACATACTACTACAACAGTTGCCTTTACTGAAAAAAAATATATATACTTATAACAATTATTATATTATAACAATTATTACAGGGCTCTGGTTCTTATTTTGGACTCCCCAAACAGAGGCTCGCACTCGAAGTCACAGTCTATTTATTAAATAGAGATAACCTGCTTCCAGTAAGTCAAAGAAATCATCTCAGCAGACTAAAGTTCTTATTTCGGTTCATTAAAGGACACTATAAAACCGACCTCTCTGAAACTGGTTATGCTACTTGATAAAGGCGTGCTTTAAGGGGGTGGAGGGTCTTGAAAACGGTTCATTTTTCAACCAGAAAGACCTGCAGATCAGATGGCAGAGCAAAATCATATTGAACGTCAACTAGAAATGAGGACCATGTTGATCCAATGTTTAGGGGAATTCCCCAAGGTGGAGTAGATTTGTAATAAAGAAGCGATTACTTGTAAGCATCCACCTAAGTGCAGACCTATGGGTACAAATCACTAGAATCTGTAAGCCAGCCGTTTTTAGGAGCTCTCGTGCACACAAAACGCAAATAAATATTTTTACAAAGACCGAAAGAAAAATTGATTTTTACAAGATTAGGGCATGTAAAAGCACTACTCACATTGTCTAAGGTGTTTTGGCACACTGAGTACTCCTCTATGGGGAGTTCTATGAGGGCTTGTTCCATCTGGCAGAATACATAAGCCAGGGATATGTTCTCTGACTTCAACTCATATTGAAGCATATTGAAATGCTGCTCCTGCAATCAAAACAAATATACTGAGTGACTACCACAGTAAAAGGTGCATTTAGAACACTAGACTGATTGTAATAAACAATTTCAATTTCTGAATGCACGAACTATACAGCAAATTATTATATCTAGGCCTGAAACAAAACAAGCAACCCATTTTCAAAAACCTGCAATTCAAAGTAATTTCCCTGAATTATGTAAGTTCCCTGGAATTCTGAACTATTTCATAGACTAAAATTATGATTTAACATGAGGAACTAAAACACTAGGTTATGAAGATGACATAGATAATTCTGAAGAATAAAGGTAACTGAAACCAAATTGAGAAAAAGCACAAATATCTTGGAAGAGGTTACACGCACTCTTTTTCACATATTGTGTGTAAACTTTGCAGAGGAATAAGTGGAAGCGTTATTATTTCGCTATACACAAGTGTAGAAGAATCTAATAATTGGAATATGCTCCATTAGAACTTCCAATTTATTCAAACTGATGCCTCAGCCCCATCAAAATCACATGTATTTAATTGAAAAGAAAGTATTGATAATATGAACACAGAAGTACATGCAGCAGCTAATTTGAACGAACTGCACAGCTGATGTGGCCTGAAGGTGAGCTACTGTACTGTAGCGCAATGCACAACAGTGCTGTGCCTCATCCCTAGCCCAGACGCTAGCAGTACACCAGTAAACATGATAACTGGTCACTTGAAAGCCTTTATATCACTTAAGCTATCCTGAAGGAAAGAAGCCAACAGTCGGCGAGGCCAAGGAAAGCATTGGGAATTGTACTTTGTCTTTCTTTTTTTTTAATTTTTACTTCGGTAATTACATAAATTAGTAATGTAATCTGTTTAGGAGAAAGATAATTAAACTCAAAGTAGAAGGAAAAACAACGTGCCGATGGTGGGAACCGAACCCACGACAGCACAGTCGGAGGTCGTGGGTTCGGTTCCCACCATCAGCACGTTGTTTTTCCTTCTACTTTGTGTTTATTTATCTTTCCCCTAAACAGATTACATTACTAATTTATGTAATTACCGAAGTAAAAATTAAAAAAAAAAAAGAAAGACAAAGTAGAATTCCCAATGCTTTCCTTGGCCTCGCCGACTGTTGGCTTCTTTCCTTAATATATTATAACGAGCACCCTCATTTCCCCTTCATTTATCTGCTTAAGCTATCCTGGTTCCGCTTAAGGTAAGATGAACATGTCACTTGCTTTATTGCCTGCGACACCTGCCACAAATACATGCCACTTATTGCCAAATGTGTTGATGCGCTAAGCTTGTAACCCCCTTACCATCATGTCAAATGGGGAACTGGCTTACTTTGGTGGCCACGAGGAATGGTAACCACAAAATATGTGATGCTGGTGCACATTTGAGGCTACAGTTAGCACAGACTTGCCTGCAGTGGTTCAGCAACCACACACACACATACACGAAAGGACCCACTGCACATTAAAGCACCTTGAGTGAGATTCAAATTACTGATCTTTAATCTAAAAAGCATTTTACATCCAAGCATTGGCATGTGTGTGTGCACCAAATGCATGCATATGCACATGTGTCAAGAATGCACACAAGGTACAGCGAATGTAATTTTAATAAATATTATTTTATAATAATTTCAAAAAACCTATTTGACTTGTTGAGAGTTACGTCAGTGTTGCACAAGTAAAAGCATTTTTTTTCAGGCCACTTTCATTATGTACTGTACTAACATTGAATGGGAAGGGGAGATCAGCATAAGAATTTAGTGCTGCGAAGAATGAAGCATATTCATTCCAAAAACTGTTCTGTTATCTCTTGGATGATATTAAAAAAAAAAAACCTCCATGCCAAAACTGCACTGATCGCATCAATATTCTTGGGGGGAAAAAAAAAAAGAAAGAAAAAGTGTTCGTAATGAACATCTGTGGCTGCACTAAGTGAGTTATTAACTTTTATATAGGCCCGTATGATGCATCATGATATATGTTCGAAAAATAACTAGAGCACAATTAGACTAAGCATGCTGTGCAGTTACCAGCAGTATACTTACCTTTAGTGCGGCATTATGGAAGACTCTGTGAAACCATGCAGCAATGGCGTCGTGAGATGTTCCTCTGGTTCTGACAGTAATACAGTAACCCTCGCCAAAACGGTTTTTCAAGTGCTGAATGCTGCCCAAACATTTGAAGTGGCCATTGACCATGATTGCCAGCCTCGTGCAAAGGGCTTCACATTCTTCCATACTGTATGAAAACAGCTACTGTCAAAATCCTAGCTCTGTCACACTGCAAAGCACTTAGCCCTCTAGTGCCCTGGCAATGCAAAAGCAACATAAATGTTTCAATGTTTCAAAATTTCAATGCCCCTAGCCTACACTGTAGAAACATTAAAACCATTACATTATTTCTTTAGAAAAACAGTTTACTATACAACTAAAAAGAAGCAGGATAGTCCAATTTACAAACATTTAAAAATGATAAGTGCTCACACATGCTCAGGTGCACACATAAATTACCAAATTGCAAAATTCAAATTCCTTTCATCAGTAAATGATAAAAATAAAGTTTATGCTTTCCATCAAAAATTTACTAAGAATACAGGGAGGATTTATTACAAGTGCCAGACTTTGTACAGAAATAACAATATTTTTGCCACTAAATAACACAAAATCTTTCAGTGCACATCAAGACAAAACACACCGGCAGATTTACTGCCACATTACAGTTATCCAGGAACAATACTATAACCTGTCATTTTCACCTGTGAGAAGTGAGGATGACGGATCTGCCTCCTTGCACCAGGTCCTGAATTAGGTCCCACAAGAATCTGCGGGTGTATGGGTCCATACCTGTGGTAGGCTCATCCTGCAAGAGAAGTACTGGTACACAAAAGCCCAAAACTGCATTCTTGGTCAAAAATAAAAAAGAAAAGCAATAGCAATGATCTGAACTGGAAGTTAAATAAATTGTAAAATGTAGGTTTAACATCCTGAAATGACATATGAAGGTTTAAACCTGCAATCTTGGGCTCAGCAGCTGAACACCAAAGCCCTAGAGCCACTGCAGTGGGTGTACCATGAAGCAGTAGGCGCTATCGCCACTGTGCCAGTACTAGTCGGTGTTTCCAGCTACCCAGGCCCGTGTCTGTTTGCCCTTCTTTGTCTTTACTTTCCCTACTTCATTAAACACTTTTCAGTGCCTTCTCTTTCTCAACAACTCAGAATGCCTTTTTTCTTTCTATATATATATGTTACAGCCACCTTCTAATTTTCACTTGCATGCTATGTGCTCCCTTCTCCTAACAGCTCTTCCACTTACTACTTATTGAGCAGGACACCAGGAGGGCAACAGAGAGAAAGACATGAACAAGCGCTCATCTGTCTGTTGTCCTTCTGGTGAGCTGCTTGATAATTAAAGGAAACCCAACTAGCTCAGTCTTCCCCATTCTTGAGCCTAGTGGTGAAGGTTCCTTCACCTGCCTAGGAAAGACAAAAAGAAAACAAAGAATTCATGCTGTTAGTTCTCAATATAACACGAGGTGCATTCTGAAGCACTATATTATGTCTCCCTTGTCATTACACAGATTCTTTGCCCTCAATCGGCGAAATTTAATATTTTCCACCACTGAAAGTTAGAGGTTTTAAGTATAATGTTTGGGTGTGGCACTTGTGCGATTCATTACGAATGAATCGAAAGTCTGCAACATCTGTGGCGATGCTTGACCGAAAGAACAAGCCTTTGCAGAAGCTGAAGCAGTAGCACCAGTTCTCACCCAGAAAGGGAAGGAGCACTATTTGTGAAGGCAAAAAAAAAAAAAAGAGAGAGAGAGAGAAGGGTGGACGAGGCAAGGATGCCAATGCATGTACATCTTAAAGGCTATTTTCTTATTTACTCTTATCAACCCCGGTCAAGGATAACACTGCAAATTTACCCCAAAGTTCAAAGAGGGTGGTTTCTATCAGCAGCAAATAAGGCATTTTAGACTGCCTGCATCCATCCATTTGCTTCATAGCCCACCTTGGTGAGAGACAACACTGCTGGTGCAGCCTCTGCAAAAGCTTTCTTATTTTATTTTTTTCATTATCACCAAATGTGATGGCCTTATAAACCTTATGCGAAGTTGCTGCCATCTATTGTACCTTCAGCAAAATATGCCACACGATGTCACGGCTGAAGGGTTGAGCGAGTCGCTCACGCTGCTGCAGCTGCTACCGTCGCACTAGCTGCATTTGTCTAGTGCTGTGGTTTTCGTGCTATTTGCTCTCATTCAGTCATTCAGGGCAAAAAATTAGAAGGGTTCAACGCTGCTGAACCAAATACGAAACGAAAGCACTAACTGTGGGTAACCAAGCGTTCTTCCTCTTCTTCTTTTTCTTCTCCTTCCCCAGCCCACATATAAAGCCCTGCTTTAACCAAGTCGTATGAATGTGCCTTAGTGGCCTGCCGTATGAACGTGCCTTAGTGGTCTATAGGGGTAACGTAAATGCCAGGGTCCTGGCAGGCTGATCCTGACATAACCGTCCCATGTGAAACGAGAGACCCAAGTTGGCAGTTCCTGCCAGGGGACCACGGACACGGCATACAGCGACGAGCGGTTAGACCTGGTGTAGTATTGCTTTCACAATAAAAAGAAATAGCGGAAGAATAGGCGATGGGCTTGTCTACGCTGCCTACATACCCATTTTATTTCGTGAAGCGGTACTGCACTAGCAAAACTTCTTGCGAATGGCAATATCAGCATAGCCACAGAGGACAAAGCCCGCGTTGCCACTTCTAATTTCCCTCTCTGCTCCAACGGATTCCTTAATACACTGCTCATGTGCGCATCCATGAATGAGATTGATATTTCTTCCGGGTGCAAAACACGTCTGCGATATGATTACACTGTGTCGGCCACCGCAGGATGCTTTCGAGTCCAGCACGGGCCAGGTTCAACATGTTACTACACCCCCCGGCGCTCAGCCTCGATCGTTGGTGTTCCATAGTATGTTGTGGGAATACGCATACACAAAGGAGGTTGATAGTGTTCTTTTTTTAATATAGGAATGATGCCTAATAAGCACTGCACTGCGCTGTACCTGAAAGCATTCACAATACACTGCGTGTACAAGCTGTTCCCATGCTTTCCCTGGACCTTCAGCAGCAGATGTATCTTGTTAGCATGTAGACAGCTAAACAATGACTCCCAACAATGTGAATGTGCCGGCAAAATGCAAGGTTAACGACATGATTCTACACTCTCTGTTCCTCCCCAGGTAGCTCCTGTCTGCGTCATAGCATGGTTAAATTTTGTGAAAATCGACACATTAGCAGATACATTATTGATACAAAATCGATACCATAGCCTGCATAGTCACATCACAGAGGTCTGCCTTATACCCAGAAGCATGTCAAGTGTGGGCATGTATTTGAGCAATATATTGTGAAATTAAAATTTTGCATTCGACTTAAGAGAACAGTCTGGCACCTTGAAAGTGCAACATTTTCTACTGAATACCTGGGCGTATACATTGCATAAAAAATCTCTGGACAGCTTGTAAGCATGAGGCAGTAAACTCTGCGATGCGTTTACGCAATAAAGAAATCAAGAGCAACATTCCTGCAGATATTTTACGTGAAAAGGCTATGCGAAAATCTTGTACAGAAAAATGTAACACATTGTGGGCGATACATTTCGTCTGCCTTGGCACCAAGTACGAATTTGAAATCTTTCAAAGCAGGCTAAATAAGATACCATTTTACGATTAAGATGCGCGCTGAACGACAGTGCACCTATATCGCGAGAACCATATAGGACAGCAGATTAACACAAGGACACAAGAAAAAAAAATCTCAATGGTATAACTTGCTGCTTCTTTTCCTCGGCATTCTTTTTTTAGTTTTGCGTACAGCAAGGGCCACAACAGTATGTCGGCATTATCGGCAACAATGAGCATTAATCCTGCGGCCATGGAACCCCCAATACTATTCCGCTTGCCGCTCTTCGATTCAACTTCCCTTAAACATGGCAAAAAGGCGTGTGCTGGTCGCTAGATGGCAGCACTTTTGCATAAGGTCTATAAGGCAGGCAGTTCAATTCAACATAGCATTATAAAAAAAAGGTAACTGTCAAATGTCACCTCTGTGCAAAGTCTAAGACTGAACAAGTCAGTAATTTAGCCAAGAGAAATGTCCTAGTCATTGCTCTGAACAGCACAACAGTCTGAACAAAGCCTTGAATATTAACACCCAACAGGCAAAGAATATGGGCGTTTTATAACGCATTTTTATTCCTTTTTTGAACCCTTCTTACCACACCGAAATATAGTTTGTCAGATCATGGTAAAAGAAGTACTTTGATGCAAAATTAGATAAACAAGCACTTTCCACCTTTCATCTACACAAAATTTGGTGAACTGCATTACTTGGAAACATTCCCAGCTTTCCTGGTAAAGCAACGAGTGCCTTCTGCCGGCCACTAGTAGTGAACACTGTGTCCAAACCGATGTACAATCGCCATTGCATTAACTGCTAAAGGTTTCCAGTCTACATAAAAACGGGTGCATGCAGTAATAAAAAAATTCTCGGTAAAATTTTTCTGCGGCATTCCTAACAAATTTTATCAGGATGTCTAGCAAACCACTGTTTTCAAAATCCCTCACTTTTCTAGGTTTTCTCTGATTATTTCAGGTCAAATGCCCTGACGAGTGAAGAGGCTCAAAATGTAGCTGCTTAAGCTACTTATTAATCTCATTCTGCAATTCACAATAGTGAAAAGGCTGTCATTAGTGTTAACTGCCGTTAAGAATGTCAGAAGTTTACTGAAAAAGCCGTGCAGTGACACCAGCATCACAGCATGTGAACCTCCCACCCCGCAAATAGCCGAACCAATCCAATCCAATATGGCTGCAATGATGATGATGATGATGATGAAAACATTTATTTATTTTTTTTCTACAGGGAGGGGTACAGCAGTGGTTCTTAAGGGGCCGCCTCTTACAATTACTAGGTGAGCTCCCTCTTACGGGAGTCCATTGACGTCAGCCATGGCCCGGGCCCGCTCGACCAAGGCTCGTTACGCCGTCAGGTCAGAGCAGCCGAGCAGGGCCGCCTCCCAGTCCTCCCGGGAAGGGTCGGGTAGGGGGATAGATAAGGAGTTTTTTGACATGCCCACATTATGTAAAAATGTCTGAGGACTTTTCCTTCCAGTGTGGGCATTTCCCCGTGCAAGCGAAGTCAAAACATTTTAACACTACCGGGCACAGTAAAGTTTTGGTATAAAGGCGAAGGAGAATGTGCTCCTCTGCCTTTGTGAGGCCCTTGCAGGGCTTAGGATAGATTGGTTTGGTTTTGTTTGTAAGGTTTAATGTCCCAAAGCAACTCAGGCTATGAGAGACGCCGTAGTAGAGGACTCTAGAAATTTCAACCACCTGGGGTTCTTTAACATGCACTGACATCACACAGCACACGGGCGCCTTGCTTTTCGCCTCCAATGAAAAGCGGCCACCGAGGCCGGGATTCGATCCCGCATCCTTGGGAACAGTAGTTGAGTGCCTGCCATAACCACTGCGCCACCCCGGCGGGGTAACTTAGGATAGATTGAATGGCTGGATTGACAGAAATGAATTATTTCTTTGAACGTGTAGGAGAGATTGGGTTCGGAGTCCGGATCGGTGGAAGATGAGGTTGGTGCCTGGGAAGTCAGCGCATAGGCGGCGGCATTGGCTGTTTCGTTTCCCTCGAGGTCAGTGTGAGCCGGAGTCCAGAGAATCATTCGATGTGCGAGGGCACCGAGATAGTCATTGTTTTGTAAAATTTTGCTGGTGAAGTACGATATGTACCCCTCCTCGATATTGCGACAGGCACCCCTCGGTCGGTCATGATGACCCGCGAGTCCTGATCTGCGGCGTCTAGCGCAATGTCAACCTCTTCCGTGTGTGTTATGCTGCGTGTATGGAAAGTGAGTCCGTTTATTACAGTGTTTTGGTAGACGAATTCGGCTGTGTACCAACTCTCATGGCGCAGGCCGCAGGCATCCACGTAGAAGACTTCATGTTTGTGCCCGTAGTGACGAGCCAAGGTATCCACCCGCGCGAAACGTCTGCCACTATGGTCCTCTTGTGTCATGTTAGCCAGAAGACGGCATACGTGCAAAGGCATATCTTCACTCTGTTAGGATATGTGCGTTCTTCCAAATGTATTGAGTGGTGGATGTGTAGTCGGGCAAAGAGGCAGCAACCCGACAGTGTTTTAGACAGTCTTGTGTATTGATTCAAGTGTGGCTCTTGCAGTTCATTAAAGGTGTTTACCATCCCCAAGCCAAGTAGGCGCTGGCTGGGGGTGTTCACCGGGAGGTCGAGGGCACGCTTGTATATTTTACGGAGAATGACTTCTTGTCAAATTTGCACAGGTAGAGGTATGGAGCCGAGTATAGGACTCGACTGGTTACAAATGCATGCGCCAGCCGCAAGGCATTTTGCATCGTAACCCTCTGCGCTTGTTCGAAACCCAGCAGACCATATGTGGGCCATCTGGTGCTCCACCTTACGCGATTTGGCCAGTATTGTGTATATGGCTGTGTGCACGCTTGGCAGCACAGCTCGCCTATAGTGCCTAGAATAGCTCGCTGATCGCTTTCTCGCTGGCCGCTGCCGTTGCAGTTATTCCTGTTTTTTGTCACATAACTCTCTCACGCAGGGCTTCCACACATTTTGTTGAATACCCACCTCATGTGTGTATTGGCTCTTCTATTGTGGCACCTCAGCCATGTGCTGGCGTCAAAGTAATATATCGCGCCTCGCCCCCACGGCGGCCGCGCTCTGACAGCACACAAAAAAAATCTGCATTAATAACATACTTGCTGTGAGCCAACTTAAAATAGAAATGCACAGTAGAATATATCGAGCCATTTTCCCCGACTTTCCCGGTTGCTAGACACCCTGTTTATGGAATCAATCACTTTAGAAAGCAAGTTTTCTGCTCCACCAAAAAATTTGAATGCTCAACATCCAGTGTTCGAACCCTTTAATAGAAATCATCATACAACTTCAGCCGCTTTCACATGGGCTGAAAGTACACACGGTTACCAAAGTTACTGAAATTTTTTAAAGTTAGCTGAAAGTATGATATCAAGGTTTGAATTGCCATGAGTCTGCGGTATGTCGTATAATATTACCTTGAAGAGACCATAGTTTGCATATACACACAAGCATGGTAGCACAAATGCACTGATGCGTGGCTCTTCACTTTCATTTGAAGATCTTACGCATTGTTTAAATCTCCTCCACGTTAAGACGTTTCCAATTTTTCATTTGTCAGCCAGTTCTTTTACAGTCTATGTACACTTGTGCCATCGTAACGCAGATGCAAATTAATCGGTGTCAATCGCCTCTGTATTCTTGTGAACTGACTGAGTTTTTCACAAACGGACATTACAGGAGTGTCTGCTACTTATTTGGACCAAACATTTCACTGCTGCACCCACATATGCAGCATCGGCACGGGCTTTCCATAAAAGCTGTTGCTCATCAATGCTCGACAAAAACTGCAATCTGGCTCAGTGTGCAGTGTACATTAAAATCCCCATATTTGCACATGTGAGCATCACAAATTACCGTTGCATCAGCTAAATGCAACCTTTGACTGATTGACTAACACTAGGCCTAACCAGCCGGATGGTTCGAATCATGCCGACAAAAGTTGGATCCAAAGGCACGCAAGCCTACTAGCGTCAAGTGCCTTTCATCTCAATGCGTGCACTGCTTGTGCCTTTCAAGTGAGGGAGAGAAATGAGCATCAGCTCAAAACATTGACCAAAACTTCACCAGAGCAATGGAGTCTTGCGTATTGGCATAAAAGCTCCATGCAAGTCCGTATTGCCATGAGACCATCATGTTGTTATACGTGAGCTTCAACAGACACTTACACATTGGAAGAGCGCTGACAACCGAGGCTACACCTGCATGAGTTGTCAGTGCCCAGCACCACCCAATTCAAGAGCAGTACTTTGGCACAATTTTTCCAAATGTTTATCAGAATGACGCAGCTTTTTTGGTTTAGCACAATTTGGCACATTTGGCACAAGGGTGGTATCACTGCAATCACTTCCAAAAAATAATAATTGCAATTTTTTTTCCAAGTATAGCACACCTAAAAAGGTGTGCGGACTTCCTTTGATGCAAATATGACAATACTCTTAAAACCTGCTGACCTTGACATAAGTGCTCAAAACATATGAATGCATACAAGCATATAGGCACAATTCATAACTAAAGATGGGGACAAATGGAAGTTCTTGGTAAAAGTATGCAAAGGACAAGGGAAAAAAAAAATGTCTTCCCAAATCTCACACAGCCTAAAGATGGGGACAAATGGAAGTTCTTGGTAAAAGTATGCAAAGACAAGGGAAAAAAAAATGTCTTCCCAAATCTCACACAGCCTGCAGCCATTATATTGCTACAGGTCTTAGCTTTTCGGCAACAGACAATGCTTAGTCTTAAGGAGGCAGGTAACCAATGGTTTCTAAACATACCTTGAAATCCTTTTATCCCTGAAGAACAAAATGCTATACTGTGCTTAGCAGAATGTGTTTCATTCTATGTCACATTTACCTCACATTTACTACTGCTCTTGCCAAGCTGTAAAAATGCCTGCATATGCAAAGGCATCCATTAATACCCTCTTCGCTTCTTAAATGTTGGTGTATTATACAACTTGTATGCTTAAAATAACTTATTTTTTTCTTTATTGCGTCTGTAAGTAAATACAGATAAATCTGCTTATAACGAAATTTGAAGACTTCAGTTTTTCAATGCAAATTTTTGTAAAGGTGCAAACATAAAAAAGTTGGAAATCCTTAACTCTGGTAATCATAAGCCATAATAAAAACATTCCAGAATGCACATTGCCTCTTTTCTAACTTCGGGGCAAAAAGAATTGTCAGTGTTATCTAAAACTTTTTTTTTATTTTTTCTTGCACAAGTGTTCCCTATTGAGTTTTTAACAGCTCTTGGAAGCATTACAAAACAAATCAGTACTTAGCATTCACTGCAAAAAACAGTAGCTTAAACCTGGATTTTTTTCTGTTTGTAGTATAGCTTGCAGTGCTTTCGCTTGTGAATCTATTGTGGCTCGTGGAGCGGGTATTGTGCAGAAGTCAGTTCAGGAGTGTGAGCTTGCTTGGAGTCATCAAGACTGAGAAGCCAGACTCTTCCTTTGGACCCAATTACTTTTTCTTTCAGAAGTATCTTGTATTACTTTGCCACAAGAAAAACCCCAGGTCAGTGAGAGCCAGTGAGAACACTTTCTGATTGACTTCTGAGAGCTGCACATGCACCTTCACTCAGGTTCCTGTCTTGGCGAAAACTCGACAAGTGTCTGCACTGGAAGCACAAGATTTCTGCCACAGTTTGCAGAATCCCTACCAAATAGAGATAAAATAGTGTGAACATTTAGTGATCATGCGCCCCTCCTACAGAACTAGCGGAAAATGAAAATTTTCTCATATTTGGCCGGTCGTTAATGGTCCACGGCATTGTGCACCTGTTTCACATTCCAAGCTGAAGTCTGAGCTTTCAAAGCCACCTCCTGACTGTTCGCTACTAGTATCATAAAAGAAAATCCAGAGCTGAAGCAGCTAAATGTGTGATTGATGCCGGTTTCTCTGCGCGACCTAATGCGATTTCACGCTGTTTCGCTAGCTCAACCTCGTCACCGCCTGCTAAGAAAAGAGCAAACTAGGCCGAAACCGAAAATTAAGTTGTCAAACTACACTTCTAGATGGTGATACCTGCTCAAGCGAGTAGAAATCTGAGCTTGGCATGGCATGAATAATCGTAATGCATTTTTGCACTATGGCCTATAAGGCAGTTTCAAAAGTGTTAAACAACATTTCTTGAATTGCTCTGCTCATCTGAGAATCAGATTAGCAGAGTTTGTCTTAAAGACGTACTCATTAATGAACTGCAACTAAATTATCTGAAAGAGTAGCAGCAGAGTAACGCACAACATGGGCCATTGACTGAAAATTTGTGCAGCATTGTTTGCAAACACTGACCAGATAGATAACTGGTGGCCCCCCAAGCAGTGCAATGGCTGTTGACAACTTTCGCTTGTTGCCACCACTATACGTTCCCACCACACGGTCCGCATATGGAGTCAGTCCAAGTTTCTGCAGGGTCCATTCAATAACCTGGATAATTAGGGGAACAAAAGAAAGTTATTTCACAATGCAAAACAAGATCATGTTTTCATTCGCAAAATGGCACAGGAATAGACGTAAAGGAGCACAGACAGCTAATTTTTAGTTCTATACGTTGCGTAAGACATTACTATTACATCTATCACAGCATGGTATTTGCCTAGCACCACCAAATAATTTATAATAAGATTTGTTTTGGTTTCAGCTGCAACATGTCTGCTCATATGCAACATGGTTTCCTTGCTACATGTCTGCTCGGATCGATCACCGTCATAAGGTTGGTATTCCTTCGTGCCAAACAAATCACTTCTACAACTCATTCATCCCCAGCACATCGGCACAATGGAATCGCCTTCCCCCATCGGTTGTTGAAGTGAGTGACCATTCTGCGTTTAAATCTGCTTTAGCTAATCTGATGTTAACATAGAACATTGAATTCTCCCACACTGCCATTTTCTTATTGTTTTTAGTTCATCTGCTGTTTTTATAAACTTTTTTTCTCTTTTTCCCCCCGAATTGTGCTGCTGATTACGTGTATGATGGTATATTTCAGCAACTTTGTTTCTGCCTGCTAGTAAAATTGTTTGTTTTGCTCACGTGGTATATTTTGTGTGCTTATACAATTCGCTCATATGTCTATGTCAATAGCTAATAATTTGTATTCTTATTTTGCTGTAACTTGCTTAAGTGTTTCAACCATACTACTGTTCAAATTTGTTTTAATACTGATTGCTGTTCTTTTCCTTTTTTTTTTCTTTTATTGTACCCCACTCCCCTCTGTAATGCCCTCGGGCCCTGAGGGTACTGAAATAAATAAATAAATAAATAAAACAGCCGAGCAACAGCTATGATATTAAAGTTCCACATAGATGATGTGAAGGATGAAAAAAAAAATCTGCAATATAATGGCTGCTTTGTTATGATGCACTACAATTATAAGCACTACAATACTAAAACCAGCCTGCCTCCAGAGCCAGAATCACAAGTGAAGAAGCAGTGATTCTACTGGAGCTTTCCAAATGCCTCCTGTGACCTATACAGAACTCTGACATCATAGGTACAACTTAGGTGAAATAGAGAAAAGAATATTCAAATGTAAATTATTTCGCAGCCATAGACAAATACTACATGCTGATCCGTATAGAGCAATAACTTACTCATCATTAACAAGCAGAAGATATGCAACCAAACTTGGTATCGATACTCCTTTAAAAATCTTGTTTAACCTGAATGAAACAAACATAAACAAAACAAAACAAAAAAAAAATTACAAGGGTTCAAAGCTGCTGAACCGAATCTGGAACGAAAACATTAGCTGCGAGTGACTGAGCACTCTTCTTCTTCTTTTTATTCCTCCTCCTCTTCTTCTTTGCGGCTGTTCAAGGTCATTTGTGACTACCGCCACGGACTACGCGACGGGCTGAAACATGGTGTAAGTATTGCTTTCGCAATAAAATATTGCATAGTTACCGACAGGATAGTACGTCCTTTTTACAGCAAAAGCTGTTATAGAATTATTTAGACATACAGCCCTGCATTCTACTGTGGATGGTGGCTGGATGTAAAAACTTTATTTCGTCAAAAGTGCGTTCAGGTGGTTCCATGCTAGATGGCCACAGTCCTCGACTAATGGTGACCTCAGATGCCCACTCCACAGCCCAGACCTGGATGGCTAGGTCTAAGCTGACCAACATGGCCTCCCACTGCTTAGGAGAATGATATTGCAGCAAGACTGCCAGGAACAGCTCTTCCTTCCTAATGATAATGATCATATGTCACCAGCTCCCTACATCACCTACACTCTGGCTTCACCTCTTGTGCACTTATTTTGCTTAATACATAAAAGCTAAAAAAGGATCCCTTCTGGAGTTTTCTCAAAGCATACTTCTGTACCTTAAACAACAGCGGGAAAACCCTTTGGTTCAAATTCTTGATTTGTAATGTCATGGAAGGACACCAGCCCATCTCTTACAATGCCTAGTGCTTGGTCAGTAGCCTGCAAGTGTTCAAAAATCCTTCCTAAGCACTCAAAGTTGTTCTATAATGCAAACAACAAAATTCTATACTATACTATACAGTCGAACCTGGATATATCGAACTCGAAGGGGATCGCGAAATACGTTCGATATATCGATAATTCGATTTACAGAAATTGGCTTGGGATGGCACTTACGATGCGAAAAAAACCATACCGTATTTGTCGCGTAATCAACTCACTTGCATAATGAACCCACCCTCCACTTTTGCACTTGAGAATTTGGAAAAAGAAAAAAAAAAAGCAATAAGGCCAGCTCGCTCCAGCGACAGAGCAAAAAATTTCCAACTTGTTGGAACAGCGTCCCTCTGCCATTCGAGCCACCGCGGCAGCTCAAAACAAGGTTTCTGTGTCACCGCGGCAGAAATCGCCAACGTTTTCGCTTGCATGTAGCACTCCGTTTCGGTCATCTCATCCACAGCTCATTTCTTGGCAACGTGCCAAGATGCTGCGCAGTAATAGGATAACGTCCCGGCGTGTTTATCTTTTTATAGCGCCTGCGGCGGCGGGGAGCGAACTTGGCAGACTGCCCGTGATGACTTGATTGCACAAGCCTGGTTCGATTTATCAAGCCGCGCTTGGGGCGGGCGTAGTCCACTGCCACAAAATCATTGGAAAGCGTGATACAGTAGCTGCAAATGCTGTTTGAAGCGAAAAATGCTAAAAGCCAATGTCATGATCACAGCTGACTGCGTGCTTTCGTTGATTCATACATGCAAGAATAAACGACTCCCGCAAAAAAAAAAAAAAAAAAAAAATTGCCGCTTTGTAACGCCATGTCTTACACTACGGCGCACGTATAGCACAACGATAAAAATAGACAAATCTCGCAAAAAAAAAAACATAGATCTGCCGCTTCTTAACTTCCGCAGGTGCCATAGCCACGTCAGCCGCCGCGCGCAGAGGGTTCGCCACACATGCTGGAGAAAGCGTCGGACGTTCTGTCTGAAAACGGGCTGAGCTGGCTTGGCGCTTCGTAGCGCGTGCTACTGCGAACGAAAGATGGGAAAGTGGAAGGGGAGATAGCTCGCCAAGAATGGGCACATCCTTGCGCTTCGCTCTGTCGCGTCTTTCCCCTCTCGTTCCCACCGGTTCTCTCTGGTTCATTCACGCACATGGCTTGCAAACGTCACGTGCTGGCGCGCGGGAAACGATAACCGCAGATGCGCGCGCCTTTAGGGAATGGGCGCGGCGCTGCCCTAGCGGAACTGTCCCCTCTCATTACTTCCGCGCATGGCTTGAAAACGTCATGCGGCAAACGGCCGAGGGTGATGCGATCGTCTTTGGGAAAGGCACACTTTCCAGTGCGTGGTGCAGAGTTCGATATATCGAACGACCGGCGAAATTGAGTTCGATATATCACGCGGCTTTCCTATACTTTTACATGGGATTTTTAAGGGGATATTCCGCGAGTTCGATATAACCAAAATTCCATATATACGGGTTCGATATATCCGGGTTCGACTGTACTCTATACTTCATGCCTTCACTCAGTGAAAAGTTTTTGTGTCTGAAAAGATTACCTATATAAACTTCTCCCATGCACTCTTGTCTTCTAAGCAACTAAAACTTTGTTGCTAATACCAATTTAATTTGACTTTCTTAGTATTCACACTAAAGATGGCAAAAATTTGGTTTCATGTTACGTATTTTTAACCCTTTCGCTGTCACAAACATACCGGTACGTTTTTGTGCTTCCTACCCCCACAGTACCACCGACGTACTGGTACTTTCTCTATCGTGGGTTCAAAATTTCGTGCCTGAACCTGAAGCTGGTGCGCTTGGACTGGCTGCGCCATTTGTAAAATCTTTCTACAAGTTCATATTTTCGCCCCGCACTGTGTTGGTACGTATATATTGAACCTGCCACCTTCTTTGCTAGGGGCTGCAGTGCCTCCATGCGCGCTACTCTCTTGCGTTAAGCGATCATGCGGGGTGTGCGTGCGGTTATGGGGTCAAGGGTTATTTTGCCATCTGCCGCAGGATTGTAGATTTTTATCTTAATTCTGTTGACGTGTCTGCTACGACACCTCAAGTTCAGGGTCACGCGGCGTTGCCTCTCCAATAGGTCGACACATCACTTTATCATTGCTTTCGCTCTCTCTACAAGGCTTGAAAACAAGGATTGTAGCTTGGCAGGTCTAGTTTAGTAGCTTATTTTTAATCTGTGCAGCTTTAACAGACAATACAAAACCTCAAGAGGATTTTGTGCAGTGCGTATCCACATCTCTATCCCAGAATGTGCTAAAAAAAAGTAAAAAGTAAGAACATTCACACTTTCAGCCTACAAGAATAGCTCCAATTTTTAAGGACTTTTCCATTTCCAAATATAATGAGTGCCACCTTGTTCTCTTCCTTCACTGGAATGCCACGAAACCTTGAGTACAGCCTTAGATGCTCCTTTGCTGTGAGTTCGTCGTAAAGAGCATCAAATTGGGGACAATACCCAATGTACTGTTGTGCCTTGTTCAGCTCACGTGAGACACTGTAAGTAATGTAGAGCACCAATGTAATAATTAGCAATAGCAATATAACAAGAACAAGAGAAATAAATAATGAGGTCAAAACAAAAATCATCTGCAGAAAAAACAGCATTAACATGCAGGTAATGAATCACCCTTCATGCCATGCTATCAAAAAAATATATATACAGATATACAACTGTCCACTGCAGTGCTTAAGCTCTTCTCTGACCAGAGGGGAAAAAAATTCTTCTAGGTGGCCAAAGCCTTCATTAACCAATAAAATCACAACATATATATTTTTATATGAACTGCAGCTGATCAAAATGCAGCAAAACGAATTATGTCTACAGATATGTAAGTTTTATATAATATTATTTGGTAATACAAAAGCTGAGCACTACAGAATCACCTGCTCATTTTAAATACTTCATACCTTCCAAATACAAGGTTTCATTAAGAGACACACTTTTTGGGTTTTTCTGAATGTCGAAGTGTTTTAGATAAACAGTAAAAATCTTCAGCCTTGTGTAATGGGCGCTGTTGTAGTTCCTTTTAACAGCTGGTTCTACTTTCAAGAGGCATACAGATCTTCTACTGAAAACTCAGATTCTGCCCCACTTCTGTAAAAAATTAGCTAAGGTTCAATCCTACTAAACCTAGTTAGGCAAAGTGAAAGCATTGTTTGCTTGGTTTTGCTTTGATTTGGCTTAGGTTTAGACATGGGCTGAAACGGTTTTGCAGATTAAATTGGCAAGACTATAGAGTCAAAGACGCCGTCAACTACAAGAGGGAACACATGACGCTGTCAAAGGTCAAGTGGTGGTACACTGTAGGTGGTACCATAGTTATACATATAGCCATACTATGACCTCTAGCTTATTGAAGGTCGAGCTGATGCCCAGGTAGACCTTGGCTGATACATGGCATAGTGAAGCTTTTGCTTCCAAAGGTTTCTTGTATAATAACAAAGATTTCGGAGCAAAAGCTAAGCTATTTACCTGTATCCATTTAGAAAGGCATCTCCTGATGTTATCTCTGTGTCACCTGTTAGCATTTTAAATGTTGAAGATTTTCCAGCACCATTAACACCAAGGAGACCAAAGCACTGAAATGGGAAAAAAAGAAAGAAATCAATACCTCTTCCTCATCACTGAAGTTCTGAGTGAAATCTCTGAATTCATGGTCGAATGATCCCAAAAGTTGGTAGTCTATCTTGCCGCTGAGAATAGACATACAAATAATGAGTAGCAGGAAAGGTATAGTAAAGGCTTTTAGCGCTTTTGATAGGTGATGGTGTCCACATCTACTAGGTATTGGACAGGCCTTTTGGCTGCTGAACGTGCCCCTACTTTTGCTTAATATGCTCCACCATACACACCCAACACATTTTTATAAATGACAAGCATATTTCCATGCTGCATTTTCAGAGCATAATACAATGTGTTTTTTGTTGTTGTTTTTTTACATTATAGTCACCAAAACATTATTTGCTGGATGCTAATGTATTAATGCCAAATTTGGCTACCTAGTAATTTGAGTCATCAATATATAGTTAATTGGCTTTTCAGAATGTTTGAAATGTCAAGTAGAAGAAGTTCTGGAATTTCCATTGAAGTATCTTAGCTGAACAGTATGGTCATCAAGCTGAAAGTGTGCTTGGCCACCCTGGCTGCTTTCATGGCTTGCGCCTATGCCATCAGTTGCTATTTTTAAACCTGACAGCACACTTGGCTTCTTCCACTGCTTTTGGCACTTCATGCACCACCCTATTGAGCAACTTCTATATCTAGATGAGTAGTTGCACTCAGCATACCTTGTCGTTGCCAATTTGTGACTGCCTGCTCTTCAGCCGCCTTTAGAAAATATTCAGTTAGTGGTTTAGAACTTGAAATTGGTCCAGTCTCCAAGCCAGCTGGTTGCTCATTTCACTTTTCATCATAAAAGCTGCATTTCATAATGGCACCTATTTTGCTCATATCTTTGAGCAGAATGCTACCATGAAGGCCTTGACTGACGTCACAGCACTCTTCATTGGCAGTGATAGAAAAGCCTTTGCTTGCTCGCCTGTTCTCGCAGGAAGCTAGCTATATGGTTTGCCGAGTGCAACACTGACAAAGTATGTATTCAATATGTTACAGCTGAGGTCTACCATTCTCAAGTACAGCCTGCACTCCTAAGGGCAGCTGAAGCGCATCCTTCAAGGTTGCCCTGAAAAAAAAAAAAAGCTCTTTTGACAAAAAGTATGTTAACAACTGCCACTTTACTACTGTTGTCAGTGCTTTCAGCAATCTATGTAGGCTCCACATTTGTGCAGTTATAGCCAGTCTTCAGTAGAAGCTCCACCACCTGCTTGCAATGACAGAAGGTGGCTTCTTTGTACCAGGCTCAAAAAAGAACAAAAAGCACGAAGTTTGACTTGCTTTTTATGTAGCTTACTTAATTGCGTAAGTAATGCCCCATACTCAGTCATCAGTGATTGAATGTCAGAGACATGAAGTGAAGAAATGGTGTGCTCAATACTTAGTCTTTCATCACAAATTTTGTGACAAAGATGCTATTATTTAGAAAAAAAAAATGTCTGTTATATTTGGAGTACACTTCATGCAAAACAGGAAAGGAAGCACAAAACTAAAGGATCCTTTTGCAACACAACTTATTTGATACTTTGAAAAGAATTTGAGTAATGAAGGACTATCATAATCACTGAAATGAACTTGCGGTAACTTTTCACTACGTTTCGAGTATGAAGGAGCAGAACCGCATCAGTGCAGTTGTTGTGCTACTCTAGAAATCCCTCGATTATCTTGACGTGCTGATGCTGTATGAACTTCCTTTCAGAAAAATTAGTCTTCTGCAATGCAACTTCATGAAGCTGTGGTTCCTAATTTGAAGAAAAAAAGTTAGAGGGTCTCTCAGAAGTCCTCCTGTCACGTGGCGTTCCTTGGTGTGCATTCAAGTGTGGCACTGTAGATGGCAGGAACACTAGATAAGAACACATCTCGCGGAATATGACTGATCTCGCGCACACATCTCGCGCACAGGGTATCGTTCCATCAGCAGAGAAAGGCTTTCGCCTAAAAAAACAAAAACAAACAAACAAACAAACAAACAATTGTAGTGATGAAGGAAGGAAGCCTGGGAATGCTCTTTCCCCTCATATAGAGGATAGCGGCCACCTCTGAGGCTGGAGTCCTGGCACGCTTCAATGATTCTTAGCTAGCTGCCAGCAGCAGTGCAGAGGAGAGGAGACGGCCTCACACATCTTGATAACAGATTTCACACTTTAAGAGGGACTCCATACACGACAGGGAAGTGGGCTCCACTGTGGAGGCTTGCTTGGCAGAGAGTTGTAACACGCCACAAAGCCCACTGTAAAAATTGCTCTGGACCAAACTCTACATAAAACTGAATCTGCTGCAGCCAACAGCCTGTTATAACGTGGTTTTTTAAGGCCTAAACAAGTTGGGTTTAAAACGTATATGAGCCAAGCAAAATTAGTGGTACTATCCACTACGTACAAATGGATACTGTAACTAAACCCATTGCAATGAGCATTCATTGCATCAATGGTCCTCAAATCAGTCTAGTAAATCATCACCAGTGGAACACTGACTTATATATAGGTTCAGTACAAAGCGGCTTATGATTCTGTGATTTTAATATTAAGTCATGAACCTACCTCCCCCTTTGGAATCCTCAGACACAGTCGGTCGACTGCTAGGTGCTTGCCTAGTTTTCTTGTCTGGTATATCTACATACACAAATGAAAAAAAGCATGACATTTATGTGCTGCATGTACCAAAAACAGGAAGAAAAAAGAAATCATCTCTGCGAAATGTCGCAAAAAGTTACCTTTGTCAGGTTTACAAGGCATAGTGCTGCAGAGTCTGTTTGGCCACTAAGAACTCGCCTTCTTTCATTCTGAACATCCTCATCTTCCAAAACATTAAGAGTCTCGGGGACAGTTACTTTTCTGCAACAGATACACAAAATGAACATTCTGCTAAAGTCTCCAAGATAAAATTGACACTTTGTAGCAAATATCTCAGTACTGCTGATGTGATAATAAACGCCTTTAATTATCATGAACAAAATTTTGCATTTGTATTGTGGAGACTTTCAAAAATTTTCCCACTTCAACTGATGACTGATTTGCGGTGAAACTATGGACCGAGCTTGCATATTGCAGTAACTTTTGTATTATGGCAAGTTTTACAACAATACTTACTTGGCTGAGCCATGCATGATGTAAAAGTGTAATTAATCATCTATGCCAAGATCGACGATCACAAACGGCGTTTGTAGTGGCACCCTCTCTTTTCTGCAGTGGATGCCGCCACAGGGCACCAAGGGGAGCATTGCAAAGTGCACAGGCCCTTTAAATACACCGTTTCAATCATTCCGTCTGCTTCAGCTGAAGTGCTTCGAACATTTGCGTTCAACTTAGGGGAAAGATTTCGGATCCAACTGATTAACGAGGCTTTACCAATAAAAAGGTATTGTTTGATTTCTTTTCTTATTGGGTGACTTTACCCAATTCAGCTGATATCGTCTGCTCTCATGGTTCTCCTTAAAGCATTGAAGGATGACATCACAAAGTGCTGAACAGTTTTTTCTCATTTATTTCATTGTATGGTGCGGAGTTTTTATTCTTTTATGATGTTCTGACATCTCTGCCTCCCTATGGTGTGGTAGATGGAGCTGCGGTATGCTGCCTTACAATGCGAAAAAAGAGCGGCGATAGTGTTGTGGCTGGATGAGAGATGGCACCCCTAATGCTCATCTGTATGACGGATTTGCGTTTGCAGGTTTCTGTTGTACTATATCCTTTGTACTATACGCTTCTGCATCATGCACAACTCAGCCAATTTAGTACTGTAGTAAAACTTGCCACAATACAAAAGTTACTGCTACATGCAAGCTTTGTGCGCAGTTTCACCGCAAACGAACCATCGGTTGAAGCGAAAAATATTTTGGAAGCCTTCACAATAAAAACACAAAATACTGCACACTGCAATAATTTCCACTCAGCTACATTCACCTGTTTTGTGTGACTCAACAAAAACAGGCTGCTTTTCTCTGTGTCTGTGCTCTGTTGCCTACCATACACATGGTCAATTTCAGAGGCTTTTGATGGATATTCAAGTGTGCTTGCAGTGCCATTTGAACATCACGGACAAACCGACAACACCTCACTGATCAAATATCTGATATTAAAGCAAGAACTTATTATCGTCTCGCTTTCCTCCTCCTAAGGTAAGCTTAATTTCCTTAGGCATTTAGTTACAGTTTTTTACAACTACACTGCAAAATGATGAAATGTGCTTTTAATTAAATAATAAGAAATCACACTATACTATACAGCTTTACAATGGATTTATTTGGAAGAGAATCCTAAGAAGTCACAGCACATTTCTCTCCAAGCCACCCTCAAGCCAACCTTCCGTACATTTGGTGAGTTTTAGGCAGTTCTTAATGAAATGAAATGCATGGGAAGCTGTACATTCATAATTCAAGCAATGCTTTCCATCACCCCATTCATATATTTTTTTTTGTCATGAGTGCCAGCTTTGTTTATTTTTCTGATAATGTTTTATGGAACCCTGATTCATTCAACTTTCCGCTCAGTCTTACTTCCATCACAGCAACTACACTAAAAAAATTTTGAGTGCAAACTGAAAACGTCGCATGTGGTGAAATTTAAATTACTGATAACAAGAGGTTCTTCAGGCACCTTGCAACTTCCAGAACTAGGCCATAAAAACAGAAACAAGAAAGATCTTCATATCAGTAGTTGTTGCATTGTCAACATATACTGTCAACATATACTCACTTTGGCTTCAAGAAAAAGTTGAACTCCAAGAGTAGAGTGAGCACCAAGAACAGCATTCCTGACAGTGCCATTGCAAAAAGATTTCTAGTCACCAAGTCCCATGCAAATGGTGACCTCATCCGGTCATAACGGCCTGAAAAACCATAATTTTAGTCAACCACAATCCAGCTTACTACCACATTACATCGTGTTTTGGTGCAGAAATGACAACACGTTTAAAACAGCAAGCAATTCTAAAAGTAAGTTACCTGTCTTAAACAAGAAGAAATTCTGGTATTCATTAAAAGCGATGTCCATAAGTCCTCGTCCAAGGCAGTAATTAGGAAACATAAGAAATATAGCCTTGAGTAAGTGATGAACTTCCCCAAGATACTGAAAAAAAAAAAAGGGAATGTAGAAAGGTTGTATCACTACCATGTAAGTAATATCAGCAGTTGTTATTACCAGGCACAAGCTAAAGGCTGACAAACTATATCTTCAAAAGGATCAAGTGTTCTAGTGCTGGCAAACTTAGTGCACAAAGAAAGCACACAAATATGTAGCAATAACTTAGATGTGAAAATCTAGAATGTTCTTCCCTATGCCTAATCCTGTAACTTGAAAGGGTATCCTTAAACATCCCTATTAGGCCAAGAAAATGTGAGAAACAGCAATTTCCCTAAAGCTTTTTAACAAGAATGAAGCAAGCCATACAGCATCATAGGAGAAGACTTCAAGCAAGAAGCTGGTCACAATACAAGTGATTCCAACAAAGAGGTTGATCACAATAAGAAAAATATAGGCCGTGCTTGGCTCCTTGAAGACAAATGAGACAGGATACATGACTGGTGTGATTGACCACCTGAAGAAAACATAAAAACAACGCAATAAAGTACAATGCAACAGTCATTAGAGCACTATATCAGTCATGTAAACATCTGCGTGGCTTACCCATACAGAAGAAATAGGGACAGCACGGCTGGAAAATTCTTTGCTGATGTGTACGCTGGTATGTCAAAAATAAGAAGAATGAGAACGCAGCATGTTGCAGGAACAACGTAGCTGCACTGTAACAGACAAATGAAAAAAATCTTATTATGCACAAAAACTAATTGAGATATCTCCATACATGCATTAATGACATATTAAGAAGATGAAAAAATTTAATTAAATAACACTGGAAAAAACAAATAAATATCTACAGAGCTTCTCCACTGCACCCACAAATTATACTAGCCTAGCAAAAAAAGACCAGCAAAACCAACTGAAGCAAAGAACTATTTCAGGGACCTATTTAGATGCAAACCTTATGTTAAAATATGGCAAGATATAATCAATTAATATGGTAGTTAATGTGAGATATAATAAGTTAATATGATAGTAAGTACATGAATACCGACTTTGATGGGCCCAGGTGACTCATGGACCCAAATGACTCCAAGCCCACATAGAATAGTTAACTAAGAACTTTTATTTGCATGAGGCAAGATGAAAAGTGAAAGGCATAAAAGCATAATCATAAATTTTTTGACTAAGGCATGTCTAGTCGTATCTCTGTCAAGTTTGTGGCTGCTACGCTTATCATTCTGCAAAGCACAGACATAACCTGAGGATTTTATGTCAGCATTGTTTTGACCTCTCAAGAAGCTTTAATGCAAAATTAAGTTGTATCTGACTATAAGAAATTTCAGCTGAACGATTTACTCACAATATCCCAGAAGTAGTTTGCCAACCAGTACACCACAGGGTTGACACCACTGACAATCTGCAAGTGCTTTGCCTTGGTGTACCGTTCGTAGACGAGAAACAGCACAAAACTTGCTGGCACAAAGGACATTGCAACAATGATGAAAATTGCAATAAGTACATCTGTTCCTTGTAAACTGAAAAGAAAAGCAAAAATGCATGACAATCGGCAAATAAACATACCCACTGCAGCGAAAACCAAGGCTATTAATAGTCTCTTGTTTAGCTCTTATTTGTGGCAGCTCCATTCTTTAGCCCAATCTGACACAGAACTAAATGTACTGTGTAACTGTGCAACTTGTTCAGCACAAAATGTGCACACTCTTGATAAGGTAGTGCATTGCATTCCAAACCCTCTATCAAGAATTGACAAATATTTGATGAAATTATTGCAGCCAGTGCTTCTTTTCTTTTATATTTAAGCCTAGTATATATTATAAACCACATTTACATATATTGCAAGTGCAATGGCTGGATGTTATAGGTAAAGAAAAGTGCTCTTGAAATGCTTGAACATTATGGTCATGCAAGCCAGCCATTTCTAAAGACAGCAAACCATGCACTAAAAGATGAAGACAAAAAAAAAAAAAAAAAAAAAAAAAAGAAGTTTCAGAACTTTACCATGAAAACACTTGTAAAGTAAAAAATATACAGCCCAGACTACACCTGGCCTACTGAGTTTCCATCCATTATAATATACATCATTACTACTCTGAAACTGCAGAAAAAGAGACTGTTGTGATGGATTTTTGAAACAAAACCACGCGGATCTCAAAGCACATGCAAGACACCGTTTTGGCCAGCTCGAAAATAAGCTGCATATTTCTGAAATACTGCACCTCAAACTCATGAGATCTTGCTTCATCATTTCTGCACATTTACCAACCATTTTTCCACTTCCTACTGCATTCAGCAGTCTTTTCCTTCCAACTCATCAACAGTAAAAAAAATAAAATGATCATGCTCCCTGTAAACTCCTTAAACATAAACACAGAAATACACAGGATCTTTCCAGACCATACAGAGAAAAAATGTGGTCTTTAATTTTGGAAGGTTGAAGAAATAAAAGTAGTTTTCCTTTTTTTTCTTAGATACTAAGTTTCAAAATATGAGAAACTATGCAACCTGCATTCAGTAGAGTGATCTTTAGTTTACGATACACCTAGCAGTTAAATGAAAATGGGCACAAGAAATATGTTCCACCAGCTAAAAGAAGTTTCAGCCGTATTAGGCATTTTTTCTTTAATATGTGTCACACATGCATGTTATTGCTCTCTCTGTCTCTCTGTGTGTAGCTTGGTTTTCTGGGCTTTAAGCGATTCAGGCCTGAGCATCCATTGAAAAGCACTCCCTATATCTCTCTCTCTTTTTGTACGTGCACATATGTGTGCGTGGACGTACATGCGCCACAAAATTTTTAAGATTCTGGTGGGTATGTTTCACACATCCTACAAATGAGGTGGGCAATGACAGTTGGCAAGACCCAATTCTTAAGCATGAAGTTCCTTGACAGATGCTAAGGAAGGTAGTGTGCAGTGGCCTTCAGCTTGCCAAGTTGGCTTCACTGACTAGCCACATGCTTGGGTATAACATTCATCTGAACATAACCAAGCACATCAAGCATATGTCATAAATATGCGATAAATATGAACTGCATGACATTTCTATAAGATGAACAATACACCAAATAAACCCTAGCTTCTAGGTGAAATTGTTAAAGGTGGAGCACATGTTTTATCATCTGTTAACAGGTCTTTGCGCTACTTGGCAAACACAAATTTCTGAGCAACAAAATCAGCAGGGGATCAGCATGAAGAAATGGCATTTATTCAATTAAATGCAAATGGTTCATGTGCATGCATGTAGCACTTCTTTGTTTTTAGTTTATCATAAAGACTGAGAATATTTGTAGGTTGCAAGTTTGATTCCATAATCTAATAAAAATAGAACAAAAATTCCTAGAGGCAGTTACATTTGGTCCTTTGACAGCAGGAATGATGTGTCAGTCATGGGATGGTTCACCACTGTGATTCCTTCAAAATAAAGAAAAAGAACCAACATTAATCGCAAAGCTCTTTGTTCAATCATTCACAGCAGATGCTGTAAACAACAAGATCCACTAATTCATCCCGGGGCCTTTTCCAACACCTGCCAAACCCAGAACTGGCTCATTAATGTGTTCTTGCTGCAAATAAAAACTGACAGTTTTGATGTCCACCAGATTATGCTTCCACAATAATTGCAATTTTCCACTTTTATCATCACTCACAGTAGTCGCACGAGTGCACTAGGTGAACAAGCACTCAATGAGCTTCATTAAAAACAATTTGACCAGAGCTTAGTGAAGCAGCTTACCCTGAAAATGCTGAGCATATTTTGTACAGCAGGTTACTAGACAAGGACAGGTCACAGAGGTATGTGTTTGCTGATAAACTATATGGCATGCTCTCAACAGAGTTATACCAACAAGCCTACTTAGACTGCTTTGTTAACCTGAGTGCTTATGTTAGAACACCTGTGGTGAAACACCTTTGAGTTCTCTTTTACAAATCTCTTAGCAATACCCAAGTACTCACATATCCTTTGCCAGCAAATGGAAGTGGTTGTATTTATCATTGCTGTAGACACAAAGCTGATATGTTCCCTGCAAGGATTATATATAGGAATGCCTCGTAGATGAACATAAATGTGAACAACACGATGGTGCTCATTACACAGAACGAGGCCAACTAGCCTTCAAAAATTGATACCAGTTGTGTCAACAGTCAATAAAAATGCATTTCAAGATAAATTTATTTGTAACAACTGCCAGTATTCTTTAAATGCCATGTAACTTTACAAGCCTTGTACAGAGTCGATCACACTTGTCTTGAGTGTTCAAGTGGTGTGTTGCAGAGCAAATGAAGTACACCCTTATTAAGGATTCTTTATAATTGGCAAAGAAGCTTGTGCCCATGCTGTTCAAAAGTTTATTTGGCTGTGCTCAAGGGCAAGTATTAACTGTGGAAGCCACCAGGTGATTTATAATTGTACTTTTAGTTATTCCTCACAACACAGCACAAGTGCTCTAAACAAGTGTGATCAATGCTACACTACCTACTATAACGAACCAAAAGCATACCACTGTGCTTTTCAGGCACAGACACTGTTGGGATCATATGACGACTTGTGGACCCTCGTCGCTAAACATCTTATGAGGACAAAGTCTCCTTTTTGAAAGGAAATGTGGGTGGTACGCCTTTTATTCGCATACATCTTCACATCTTCTTTCCTAATCTTGTCTCTCTGTCAAGGATTTTGTTATTTTCTTCATGGGTGGCCTGGGGAAGCTTGGTCCTAATTTTATGTCCATATAGATGCTCTGCTAGGAAGAAACCCAGTTGTAGCCTGTGGTGTGGCTCTGTAATTCATAAACTACTCCTGTACCTTTGTTCCCCATCCTTTCCCTTTTACAGTGGCTGTCCCAACGTTTATAGATCCTTTTCAGTTCCGCATCTCCTCGGTGCGCCCGTAGGAAGCAGGTGGCCCGCTGCTGCTCCCGCCACCGCGGCGCTAGTGTCGACCTTTGCGCCAGGGAAGAGCGTCGTCTGCTACAGAAGCGCCGTGCTCCACTCTGCTTCCCGAACTGCTCTGAAGCGTTGCTCGCGCTCTGTGGCGTCATTATCTACACTTTATAGGTTTATGGACTTGAGTGCCGTGACAGTAAGGACGATTGCTTCTTAGAAAAAAACGGGTGTCTGCGATAATTATCGCTTTGGGCAGAACAGCCAACTTTTTTGCGTGTGCATTTCGCCATTTGGTTGTAATGCCTGTGTACATATACTACGTATACATGCAAACAATGACAGGTTCCACCGCCCAATGGTGTTTCAGTCTTGCCAGTCGCGTTAGGGGTTACGCGATAGGTTATGCAAGTACTCCGGTCGAAAATTCGTCGGCGTAGTAGTAGTTGTCCGCACCGCGCTTCAGAAATAATAGGGGGCCTGAGTAAAAGAAATAGTACCGTGGTAATCTTTAGCTTTAGTGATTGATGACCAATTGGTTTGTGGTAGACGATAGTGAGTTAACAAAATCACTGAAGCTAATTGAACGGGGAATTAAAGGAATTGAAAAAAAAGTATGAAAAAAGGGGGTTCAACGATGTCAGGATGCTCAAAATGGAAGCCAATGTTCTATGATACTAATTAAGTAAATTTCAGAGTGTGCAATTGATCAATTAAATAATTGAAATAGTTAAAAAATGAAACCTGCGTTAAGATGTGTACTGCACACAATGAAAAGACAATATCAGATGCTAAGTATCGATGAGTACAAATTGTAAAAATAAAAAAACAAAAACAAAAGTGACAAGCATTAATATTGTCTGTATGTGTGAAACGCTATAGCAACAGCGAAGCATCAGTGTCACCCTTACTTTTAGATTTTCCAACAAGATCTAGGTAGGTTGCCTTGGAAGCGAGTGCGTGCTCGCTATGCTCCCGCCTTTTTTAATCGTGTTCCGTACAAGTTAACGTTTTCATAATCATTATGGTTTTGATCAATAGCAGACACGCCACCCCAAAAAAATTTTGTGAGGTGTACGTGTGAAGCCTCTGACAGTTGATGCCATCTGAACCCGAGGCTTGAGGCGATTAAAGGACTGCCTTATAAAGGATCGACACACCTCCTGTTATTGGTATATATTCTAACCTGACAGGTCTTGTATACTTTCATAAGAGATTTTGGCGCTTTCTTCGCCCCTTTCCTGAGTTGGTTAACTTGTTTGTTTTTTCTGCTTGCTAAAACAGCACAAATCAGCCAGCCTCTTCAAATTACGGCTGTGAAGCGCACTTTTTTCATGCGTTAACGTAGTACACTTTATGTTTTCTGTACCTTCATCCTTTTCAAAAGCTTTAAACCCCTTTTATTGTTAAAAAGAAATTTGTCCTGTTTGTAGTAGACAGTCCCTCTGCTGTTAAAGGTCCAATGAGCCTTGCATAGTTTTCAAAACGTGAAAAATCGTCTCTACATCTCTAGCGAAGTGATTGTCAAATCTATATGGGCAATGAAGACACCAGTTGTCCGCGGCTAGATATTCCACAACTGACTTCGCGAACTGTGGCGCTAGCTCTTAGTCTTAGTAATATTCCTGCATGGAAAAAAAAAAACAGCCTATGATCAATGCACATTTTCATCCAGAGCTGCCGATCTCTATGTAACCATAAAACGCAAATTTTTTTCCCAGTCGATTAAATTTCCCTTGTCCGATTTAATCTTTCACACATCGCGTTGCGTTGTGTCACTGAGTGCAACTTTGGTGGTTCTTATGTTTAAATTTTTGCCGTTCCTGATGTAGACAGATGTATAATATAGATGATTAGGTCATATGCTAGGAATTGTATGACACCTGAGGGACCATGCCGGTCGCTAGATTTTGACCACTTCTTCGGTGAACGCATGTTTGCAGAATTTAGTAATATAACCTCTTCCCAGAAGTATGTGTTGCACACGCTTCATGTTGTTCGCAACAATTTGGCTCTCCGGGGTACCGTTGTCTCCAAGTTGCATGACACAAGGCCATTTGGCGGCGGAGAGAAGTGTCTCTTCTCCCAGTTACGGCGGTTCTGCTGCTCCAAAAGATGAGGACCGCTTAAAAACTTGACAGAACGTCATACCGCGCAAGGACTGCTTGCTGCAGCTGACTGCCTACGTCTGCAAGAAGCACTTTGATACAAGTTTTGTTACCAAAACATAGAAGGTTCATATTTTAAAAAATATTTTGTTAAAACTTTTATCACTAAAGCATGTCACTACAGTCTTTGTCACTTGTTAAGACGTGCTAACATTACTGACAACTGCTCTGCTTCACTGGCGTGTGTCAAAATAAATCATGCCCATGCCAGACTCTGCCACTTGCCTAATTTCCGCTGCACTACAGAATAGCATGTGCAGTTCACCTGCCTTCACACAAGTACCTGCTTGAAAAATTAAAAATATGGATACATATTATACATCTCACGAAATCGAGTGGGAGGCACTGAGCAGTGGAAAAATGAAAATATAATGGTGAAAACTGAATATATTAAAACATGATGCGCCGCCCTAACCGGACATGATCGTTGCAACCGTAGTTCGGCACATCATGATCAACTGCTATTTCGCGCTTAAAACCACTTATACCCTTTGGCATGCAAACTAAAGTGTCAGCTATGATAACAGTGTCATGTAACGGTATCTGCTTAACCCTTTGATGGTTTTTGCCATAAATATACGGAGGCAGTTTTCCATCCCACAATGCCTTTGCCATACAGGAACGGTTTCAATCCTATGTTTGAAATTTCGAGCCCTAATGACGATGCATGCTCACTGGGAGGTGCTGCCACCTCCTAGGACTTACAAAAAGCATTCAAAATTTATTGTGCTGCCTTCTTGTAAAGACAAACAGAAATTATTCCTAGCAGTGGAGGCACACGAAACTTGATTTCTATCTTTATGGGCGCTTTGGTGCAGGAGATAGACAACTGATTCTAGCAACTAAGAATCAGTTGTCAAGGCCCTAGTGCGGGTTCGGTGAAGCTTCATCACGTGTTCACCAGGGAGGCGGCAAAACTTTATTTTTATCTTCATGGTCACTCCTGTGCAAGGATGCTATTAGCTTGTTTATCATCGATGCTCACAACATATTCCCGCTCTCGTTGTTTACTAAGTTTCCTAAGGTTCCCGAGTTTGCAGTGTCAAGCGATGTTGACTTCAAAATATGGTTCCTAACATTTTGTTTACGTGTCGCCAACTTTACTCATTTTGTACTTTTAAAATCCGCAATACAGTAATTTGACCATCTGGGACAGTTCTTTAAAAAAATTCAATCCTCAAAGGGTTAAGGTAAGTAAATCAGACTAAATCAGCGCCTCAGCGTCAGAATTCACAGGATCAAGCATAGTATTGCGACATATTTCGTTAAAATGTAAAAAATGGGCTGAGTAAAGTGTTGAGCGCAGTCTTTATTAGGCGGCTTTACAGCAGACTGGCGAGCGAGCGAGAGTGACAGACATGCGAATACATACATGCTCAAAAGAGATATGCCACGATGTGCCGGCTTCCAGTCGGTACCACGACTGAAAGACACAGAACCGCAAAAAAGTAAGCGATAAATACTCCTAATGTATCACCTCACACGCTGCTAGCGTTCTCACATTGCGCACACACGTGCACACGTGCACACAGCCCATGAAGCATATAGGACGCAACGGAAAACAGACCCGGCGGCAGTGGGCACGGTCGACCCGACTCCTGCTGGCACCATCTCAAGGCGGACAAGGGAAGTAGGAATAAATGTGTCGCTCCTCCGGAGGCATCGTCATATCATTTAAACTACTTCTAACACCATGGCGCTTGTATATAGGAGTCAAAGCTGGACTATAGTAATACCAGGCTTTTCTCCTTCACTCTCTTGCATCAACATTGCACCTATTCCTTTTGGTCCAGCATCTGTGATGAGACAGGATCTTTTGTTGTCATTGTAATAGTCAAGTAAGTGGCTGGCAGCCACTTCTCTCTTGATGTTATCGAATACCTCTTGTGCTTTGCTGGCCCATTGAAATGTATTCTTTTCTCAAGTAAGTGCATGAAAACGTTTGATAATCTACGTGAAGTGTGGGATGAATTGGCCGCAGTAGTTCACAATCCCCAACAAGCTACAAACTTGTGAGGGATTCTTTGGTAGAGTTATATGTTTGACTGCTTCTGCCTTGTCCGGATCTACACTGATGCCTGACTTGGAGAACATGCGTCCGAAGAATTTTTGTCGCGCTCACACACTTCTTGAAGCTCAAGGTCAGGGCAGCTTCTTGCAATGCTTTTAGCACAAGGTGGAGCCAGTGATTGCGCCCTTCGAGAGAATGTCCAGAAAATTAAATGCTATCCTTTTATGTTTATGATTCTCCCTTTGTCAGGAAGAACCAGTTGGATGGCATCGAGGAAACTTCTGCTGCTGCATTTACTTCAAAGGGAAGTTTTTTGTATTTTCTCAGCCTGCAGCGTGTGGCAAATACGGTTATCTGTCATGCTGTCTCACCAAGCTCTAGCTGGTGTTAGCCCTCAATCAGGTCCAACTTTGAGAAATACTTGGTGCCATTTTGGATACGGATGACGTCTTTCACTGTCAGAATGATGAGTCTTTCTCATTTGATGGCAATGCTTAGCTCCTGCATGTCCATTTGCACTTGGGTACACTTTGTTTTGGGAGAACCACTATTGGAGAAACCCACAGGATATGGCCTGTTGCTAACTCAATCATGTCGAGTTCTTCTAGTCTTTGGAGATTTTCTCCAAATCCTTTCACAATTTAAAAAGGATCTTTCAGTGTAGGTGGGCTACTGGTTTTACGTCTTCCTTAATTTAGAGCTTGACTCTAGGAAGTAGTTTAGTTTTCCCAATCTCTTGAAGAGGCTTGCAAATTCTTTATCAGGGTCCACATAAGGGTTGTTAACAAATTCATTTAGAACTCGTGTAAGGCCTAGGTCACTCACAGTTTTGTAGATCTGTAGAAATGCGTGCTCCCGGGACTTTGATGCCATGCGTCTATCGATACCATCTTTTCTCTGGATTTCTTATCTTTGCTTTTAACACTCCTAACACTGGAAGGGCTGCACTCATATCACACAGCACCAGGTGCATGCTTGCTTCTTGTAGGGATGCTCTTAACAGGACCCTCCAAACCTTTCCTCCAATCACATTAACTCCGGCTCCCTGTTTTATGCAGAATTCCATCTTGGCTCTGTTGAGTTCCCCTACTGTAGTGGGAATCTTGAACTTCTTGCCCGTTAAGCAGTAGAGTTCTTCAGGAAGTCTGCCCTCACTACTCGGCTCCAGCTCTTGGACTGTTAGCACTCAAGTCTGTCTCTGCAACCTACACTGCCGAGCAAAGTGATGTTCCTGGCTGCAGTTGTGCCAGGTGGATTCCGATGCTGGACATTCCTCTTTTCCTCAACATGGGGCCACTGTCCTCCACAGCATGAGCATGCCTTGTTTGGTGCATTTTCTTTCTTATCTTGCTGGCTCTATTCTATTAAAATCTTGATCCAAACAATGCCTCCATGCTGCAAAGTAGTAAGCCCCAGGCTAATAATAATAGGTTTACTTTGGCTTTGTAGGGTTTAATGTCTCAAAGCGACTCAGGCTATGAGAGACTCCATAGTGGAAGGCTCTGGAAATTTCCACCACCTGGGGTTCTTTAATGTGCACTAACATCGCACAGTATATGAGCGCCTTGCTTTTCGCCTCTATCGAAAAGCAGCTGTCACAGTCTGAGATTTGGTCCTGTGTCCTTGTGTTCAGCACACAAGCTCACTAACTGCAGAGCCACTGCGGCGAAGTCCTAGGAATAGGAACTAAGCAAATGAGGGGCAATGAATTCGTCATGTTCAGCTGTGCCTGCGAATAGAGTTGTAGCAACATGCATGCCAGAGACATTATGTGTCGAAGGGGAGGCAGTGCCAACATGAGCGCTTCAGAAAGCTTGGGACTTTCATCTCAATCAAACGTTGCCGCCACTGCGCCTTCAGCTACTTGATAATAAACGTGGACACGGCCATGCCTTCGTGGCGACTCGGTGAGCCGCGCCTTGTACCCCAGCGCCGTCATAGGATGGCAGGTTGGCAGAACCCGGCTTTCGGCCCACCCCTTATGGTATTTCGGCCAGCAGGTATCAGAAGCTGGTTCGCCCAATTTTAGGCTGCGATATTTTCAACCGACATTACTATCCAGCCGTTCAAACACGCAGTCCTCAGTGATATTATCCCGCCTGACGTCCTCTGCTGACTGTCTTGCTCTGCGTCACATACGAAGACGTGCATGCTGCAGCCCTGGAGCATTTCGGAGAATCCTACTGCCTGCTGCCACTCTATGATGCAGCAGACCCGCTTTTGCCGCTGCCAGCACCTGTACCCGCGTCAGCATCGCACTCGCCTCCATCCTCGAAGCACAGCACGCCACAGCACTCCCCGGTCGGTTCCCTTACCTTGAGTCATTGGAAAATTAAGAGTACCATGTTCCTTTTCCATGCGCCGCCGGCTCGCCTACTGGCTGATGCGGGTCACACGACTTCGCATTGCCTTACCTCTTCTAAGCCTGCGCGCACAATACATGTTTTGTGTGAGCGTTCCTCTTTTTTCGATTGTTCATCAAAGCAGATGGAAATTTTCGCGCACACACAGACATATTCAGCATTCCTGGCTGCTGTGCCTTTGGGTGTGGCAGCAGGAATGAGTCAGGAAAGGCGTTTTTTTCTATTCTGGAAAGAAAAATTGATCTTTAATAGCGGTAAATGTGGGTTCACAGAATCGGCCTAGAAAAGTTCGTGCTATCAAAGAAAACCTTTTTGTGCAAGATTCGATGCTTCACTGGTTTCAAATTTAAAGGCGAAAGCCTTTCTAGGATCATAGAGTGAAAATCTATGCGCATGATATGTACGTCGCATCTGTGTGCTGATGTGTCACTCGCAATAGCAGACGTGTGAGGAGGGAGATAAAGAATGGAAATGACTGATAATGATAGGTAATGAATAAAAGTTATAAACAGGCATCGATAGAGTTAATGACTAATGCTAATTAATAATAATGAGGACTAATAATGACCTAAAATTACTTGTAATGACCAATATATCAAACTATGACTTGTAATGACCGCAACTGATTAGCAATGAGTAAAAATGCTTAGCAATGAGTGGTAGTGACTACTATGACTAGGCATAATTCATCATGACTGCTAGTGACTACAAAATGACCGATATGTGAAACGACGACTTGCAATGACCACAACCGATTCGAAATGAGTAAAATGCCTAGCCATGACTCACCATCACTGCTAATGACTATGAAACGACCAATATATTGTGAAAGAAGGCCAGGTCGAGACGCCAAAGTCATGACGGCAAGGCAAGGTACGTCGTGTCAGCGTTTTAATCTGATGGTGAACCCAGGCGCGCGGTGGAGCCGGCGCCGCGGGACGATGACGATGGTATGTACAAAAGAAAGAAGAAGATTATGGTATGTACAAATGAAAGAAGATCTGTGGAAGGCTCATACAATCTTCCCGGGGGGGTTGGAAGCGGCCAGCCTGGCCACTCCTAACCAACCGATGCACCGCGGCGCACAAACGGCTTCAAGCGTTGAAGCGAGAGACATGAACAATTTCAGTTACACGGTGGCGTCGATCGGCTGGGGGATCAACAGGTGTGACTTGGTAGTTCAAGGGGGAAGTTTGGTTGATGACCTTGTAGGGACCAAGATAGCGGCACTGAAATTTATTACTAAGGCCAGGGGCGCGCAGTGGTGTGTAAAGCAGGACTTCGTCACCGGGACGAAAAGAGACCGCACGATGCGTAGAATCGTAGCGACTCTTGCAGTCTTCCTGGCGCGCTTCTGTGTTGAGGCGGGCAAGATGACGGCATCTGGCCAAACGGGATAAGAACTGGGCTGGTACTGATGAGGAGTAGTCGGGCGTAGAGAAGAAGGAAGTGTCGAGCATTGTAGTGGGAGGACGGCCAAAAACGAGGAAAAATGGAGAGTAACCGGTAGTCCGCTGTACTGCTGTATTATAGGCGAATGTGACGAATGGTAGAATAGTGTCCCAATTGCGGTGATCCGGTGCGATGCACATGGATATCATATCGGATAGGGTGCGATGAAATCGCTCAGTCAGACCATTAGTCTGGGGATGGTAGTTTAAGGTTGTCTTATGGAGGGTGGATGACGCACGAATAACTTCGGATACGACTGTCGATAAGAAGGTCGTCCCGTGGTCACTTAGGAGCACCCGGGGAGCGCCATGACGCAATACAATTGATCGCAAAAAGAAATTAGCTACCTCTTCAGCGGAACCAGTCAGTACAGGGGCTGTCTCAGCGTAACGTGTAAGGTGGTCGACAGCTGTTATAATCCAATGGTTACCCCCATCAGAGAGAGGTAGGGGACCATATAAGTCAATGCCGACTACGTCGAATGGCGTGGCGGGACATGGAAGAGGCTGTAGGAGGCCAGCGGGCGAAGAAGTCGGCCGCTTGCGACGTTGGCACAGATGGCAGGAAGCGACGTATTTAGCTATGGTAGAAGATAGGCCAGGCCAAAAGAATTGTCTTTTCACGCGGTCATATGTTTTGTCAAAACCAAAGTGACCTGCAGTAGCGTCGTCGTGGAAAGCCGGCAGTATACGTGGGCGAAGCGCACGCGGCACGACTGGGAGCCAACGAGTTCCATCAGAGCAATACACGTAGCGGCGTAGCATGCCATCTTCGAGCTTGAAATTGCGAAGCTGTTGGCGAAGCCTAGCATTGGGCGGGTTCGAAGCGCCGATAAGGCGGTCGATGATGGGCCGGCAGTAGGCATCAGCTAATTGCTGCGAGTGGAGTGCGTGTTTCTGCTCAGAATCGTCAAAAGAAACTGTTGTGATATGCGTCGGGGGAAGAGATAGTCGGCTGTGGTCAGAGGTGGAAATGCGTTGCGAAGAAAAACAGCAGGCTGATTCCATAAGTGGGCAGCGAGAAAGAGCATCGCAGTCTTGGTGTTGGCGACCCGATTTATAAACGACGTCGAAATTGTATTCTTGCAGGCGTAGAATCCAGCGGCCAAATCAGCCTGTCAAATTTTTCAGTAAAGAGAACCAGCAAAGAGCATGGTGATCGGTCACAACTGTGAAGTGCCCACCATAGAGGTAGGGGCAAAACTTTTGAACAGCCCAGACGACGGCAAGGCATTCCTGCTCGGTAATGGTGTAGTTTTTCTCAGCTGGAGTCAAGGTCCGGCTGGCGAAGGCAATGACTTTCTCACGCGAAGTTGCATCGCGCTGCAGAAGGACAGCGCCAAGACTGTGACCACTGGCATCAGCGTGCAGGATGGTAAGAGCGCTGTCGCTGAAGTGGCCAAGAACGGGATCTGATGTGAGGGCGTGCTTTAGGTCGGTAAAAGCAGTGTTGCACTGTTCAGTCCACACGAAAGAGCTGCGCGCTTTAAGTAGTTCATAAAGTGGTGCAGCAATAGTTGCAGAATGCCTTATGAAACGCCAGAAATATGACGCCAGGCCGAGGAAACTGCGCAAATCTGCAGTCCGTTGCGGACGAGGAAAGTTCAAGACCGCGATAATTTTATCAGGGTCTGGACGAATGCCGTCATGGCTAACCAGATGTCCCAATATTTTAATTTCCTTCTGTGCAAAGTGGCACTTCTTGGTGTTGAGCTGAAGGCCCGCTGAAGAAAGACACGTCAGGACTTATTTAGGCGCGTGAGATGGTCGTTAAAAGTTGCCGAAAAGATAACAATGTTGTCCAAGTAACATAGACAGGTTCTCCATTTTAGGCCACGAAGTACCGTATCAATCATTCTTTCAAATGTTGCTCGTGCATTACACACGAAGGGCATAACATTAAACTCGTAAAGTCCATCGGGAGCTGCGAAAGCGGTTTTTTCTTTGTCGCCCTCATGCATTGGTATTTGCCAATAACCTGAGCGGAGATCCAAGGTCGAGAAATATTCGGCGTCTTGGAGAGAGTCAAGGGCGTCATCTATTCGCGGCATCGGGTAGACATCTTTATGAGTAATTTTGTTGAGTGCACGATAATCAACACAAAATCGTACCGATCCGTCCTTTTTTTTAACTAATACTACTAGGGAGGACCATGTGCTTGTTGATGGACGAATAATATCGCGACGGAGCATGTCATTCACATTTTCTTCTATTACTTTTCATTCCGAGAGAGAAACCCGATAAGGCCGTCGGCGTACGATCGAGTTACCTTCAGTAATGATGCGGTGGTGTGCAACACTAGTCCGTCACAGTGGTGGGGAAGTGGCATCAAAAATGGCTTGATGGGCTTGAAGCAATTCCAGCAATTCTTTGCGTTGGTGCGGCATGAGGTCCGGACTGATTGTCTTCGACAGCATGGGAAGAGAGACGTGCGATGAATCACGTTGCTGAGGTAGCAGGGCGGTGAGCACCATCATGGACATAGAGTGAGCATCCACTATGCATGGCAGGGAAGTTCCTTTAGTCAGCACGAGGGATTCACGGGATGTGTTCGTGGCAGCTACTATCGGTGAGCTGCTGTGGAATCGTACAAGACTTGATGGGAAGGCAATTCCACATACAAGATGACGATGAGATGGTGCGATGAGTACATCCCCGTCAGTGATGTGTTCCGAAGCAACGGTAACAAGTTTTTCGCACTGTGGAGGCAATACAGTATCAACTGCGGCAATGAAGGAATGATGTCCTTCAGAAATGTCAGATGAAAAATCACTGTCTGTCATATGAATGACACGATCGCCACAAGAAATTAGCGCACAAGCGGTCGACAAAAAATCCCATCCAAAAATCATCTGATGCGCACAAGGTAAAAGCACAGCAAACTGCACATGGTGGCGGACGCTGTCTATAACAATTCGAACTGTACACTTTGCTGAAGGATGTCGAGGGACGTCATTTGCTCAACGAAGTTCAGGACCATCATATGGTGTCGTTACTTTCCGCAAACGGTGGCACAAATCAGCGCGAATAACAAAAATTGCAACCCCTGTGTCAATCAAAGCTTCGACCGGTAATCCTTCAGCTAAAACGGCAATCATATTGTATGGGCGATGAGGAGGACTTTTGGTAAGTTCGCAGAGTGCAGTTTAACCTCCGGAAACTGCATCGCTTAGTTTTCCGAATGACGGACAGGAACAGTTGTCGCTGGTCGAAGTGGAGAAACAGAGCGGCGGTATGGGGAGAGGGACCGGCGTCGGGATACATGGGCGCCACTTGGTTCAGACGAGGATACCGGCGGTGGAGAGGATCGACGAGGTGGGCTGGGAATAGGTCGTCGCTGATAAGAGGGTACGTTACTTTCGAAGGCGTCGTAACCACGCCGCTCATTCTGAATGCGTCGACAACAGAAGTGGGATATATGTCCTCAGATTCCACAGTAGTAGCGCCAAGGTGCGTAATAGGGTGGCGTAGGCTGAGCCGTCGTCACGGCGTTGATGTGGTTATAGGGCGGTGCTTGTCGTGGGGGGGGGACAAAAGGAGGAGGGGATGCAGCAACGTGAGCATAAGTCGGCGCTGTGCGAGGTGCAGGAGGGTCAGGTGCGACAGGGTGGGTGATAGTTGCCAATTCTTCTTTAATGATGGTGCAGAGGCTGGCGTCATTAGAAGAAGAGTGACCACACCTGTGCCGGCAGAAAGGGCTGAAGGCTTGGAGCTCCTCGTGAATTATCGCTCAAATTAGGGCTCGTAGATCGAGGTCAGTAGAGGGCGGGCCAGTAGAGAAGCCGGGCTGCAATCGAGAGGACTGCAGCTGTTCGAGGCGTTGACAGGTCGTAATAATGGAATCAACACTTGATGGATTCTGGGCAAGTAGGGTGTTATAAGCCACAGAATTGATTCCTTTCATGACACGGTGCACGCGTTCAGGTTCAGGCATGGTGGGACTAATACGCCGGCAAAGTGCAAGTATGGCCTCTATGTAAGACGCATACGACTCATCGGGACCTTGAAGACGGGAAGCGAACTTGTTCCTCGCGATCTCAGTCCGAACTGCCGGGTCGGCGAAGTATTGGCGGAACTGCTGTTTGAAGGTGGGCCAGTTGGTGTGGGGCTCGCGGTTGATAAACCAATTCCTGGCGACCTCAATAAGGTAGAAGGAAACGTTGAGGAATTTTAAAGCATCATCCCACCGGTTGTAGGCACTGCAGCGTTCATAAGTGTCAAGCCAGTCATCCACGTCCTCGTCGCAACGACCGGCGAACAGCGGCGGGTCGCGTTGTCGTGTGGGCACAGTGGGCACAGTGGGAGGCGGCAATGTAGCCGAGGTAGAGGGTCCGGCCGGGTCGGGACTGCTCTCGGTTGACATAACGATGGTGATTGTTGCCAAACGGCGACCGGAACGTAGCTCCAGCGAGAGGCAGGGCACAAGGCAGCAAGGGGATCAAATTTCACCTCCACCACTTGTGAAAGAAGGCCAGGTCGAGACGCCAAAGTCGTGACAGAGCCGGCGCCGCGGGACAATGACAATGGTATGGACAAAAGAAAGAAGAAGATTATGGTATGTACACATGAAAGAAGATCCGTGGAAGGCTCACAATATGTCAAACGACCACTTGCAATGACCACAACTGATTGGAAATGAGTAAAAATGCGTAGCTACGAGTGGCAATGGCTACAATGGCTAGCCATGACTCATCATGACTACAAAATGACCAATATGTCAAACGACGACTTGAAATGACCGCAACTAATTGGAAATGAGTAAATTGACTAGGCATGACTCATCATCATTGCTAATGACTACAAAATGACCAATATGTCAAATGACGACTTGTAATGACCGCAACTGGTTGGCAATGAGTACAAATGCTCAGCTATGAGTGGTAATTAATATAATGACTAGCCATGACTCATGACTATGAAACGGCCAACATGTGAAACGACGACTTGAATGACCAAAACTGACAAGAAACAAGTAAAAATGCTTAGTAATAAGTGATAATGATTACATTGACTAGGCACGACACATCATGATTACGAAACGACCAATATATAAAAACAACGACTTGAATGACCGCAACTGACTGGAAACGAGTAAAATGCTTAGCAATGAGTGAAAATGATTATACTGAGTAGCCATTTATTGAAAGCAAATGATAGGAGAGGAAGAGTAGGCTTTCGCCATTCTCTTAAGAGACATTAAGAGACCTTGTTTGCTTAGCTGCAAAAGAAGCGCAGGATCACACTCACAGTGCACGTGATCGGAACATGTGTTCGCATTCCAAAACAGAGTACTGCATGCGCACAGGAATACGCCGCGTCCATTTCGATCATGAAATTTTGCAGAAGCTATCATCACCTTAATGAAATATCTAGCCAGCGGTAAATCTATATTCAATTGTGCATAAGTACTCAAACTCCGCTCTTGCATGTGTCCAGTCACATGCTTGTGTGCGAATCAATGTGCGCCTGCATCCTTCCTTTTTGGTTTTTATTCTTAATATGAATGCACCTGAAATTTGTCTGTGCATATTTATTACATATTTATTTCTAGTTAATTGCCTTTGCGGCTCCCAGTAGACTGGTACAGACTAGTATATAATCTTACATTGATTAGATTACCTGGCGTAATAGATTTTTTGTGCGTTATCCACTGGTAACCTTTGGCCAGTGTGTGTCAACCACATATGAAAGCAATGTACTATGTCGTACAGATTTCTGATGGCAGATAATCAGCGAGGTTCTAGAAAATGGGTGGCACAAGGGGGATGGCGATGGAACTATATCAGTGGTACAATCTACCAAGCGAAAAGTGCAGTATCTTCGAAACCGCGTGAAGAAAGATGGTATAGCAAACCTAATTTTTCTTACAATGAAAATGAGCCGGATCAACGCGTTACCATTACAGTTCTTTCACTTAATGACAGCACTGCAAAAGAAGACAAACAAATGCATTTCAACAAGGCAGGCCACATGGCTTTCTTGGCGCAGCGAAAGCAATGCAAATGATACCGATACGTTTAAAGACGTTACAATATGTATATGTTTGCTTACGCTGTCTCGGCGAACCTTCTGCTTCACTTTGTGTCGCTTATACAATGCGAGTCATTGTCTCAGAACGTAATCAAGTAATCAAATTCTGCATCTCATCCTTGGTGTCTGGGGCAGCGGCATCAATATGCAACATTCTCCATGACTTAACAATATACACATATCTCTGCGATCTTCACAGACATGGCCTTTCACACACAGTCACTTCAAAATCTTGCCACACCACTGCCCTGCGCATAGAACACGAGGTGATTCAGATGGCCGGGGATTTGCGAGTGCAGGCGACCTGCAGTTTTCGCCGATCTACCCACACACTTTTTTCCCATCGACTGCTGACTACAGTATCAAAGTTAGCGACCACATAATCACTGCTGGCACTGTTCTGAATAAACGTGCCAGAACCTTCCCGTTTTGCTCAGCTTAAAAACATGTTCCAAGCCTACGAATGCAGTCACCCGCCATTCAGGCAGTGGCCGGGCCCAGCGATCTGGAAGGAAAATGGCGCCAGCGGGCACCTTTGCGGAGCTCTGAAAATTTTCCAGTGACTCTACCCTTACCACCACGCCAACGCCACCTGTGACTACCTTTGCAAAGCCTGTCACAACGACCAACAGCTCCACTTTGGCAATTGCCGAGCCACCAATCATTGCCTCAACATCCACACTGCCCATTCCACTAACGCTGTTAGCACTGACCTGGGGAAGCCCTTAAGTGACGCGTGTGCCAGAACTGACCCAGTGCCGAAGAAGAGGAATCAGCGCCGGCACAAGCGCCCCAGAACGCTTGGGACTTTCGCCCCAGCCAGACAATGCTGTTGCTGCTCCTCTGGCTACTTGGTAATAAATATGGACATGGTCGCCCCTTCCTGGCGACTTCCACAGAGTCTTTTACGTGCACCATTGTCTTCATTGTTAACCTTGCTATATAGTACTCATGCATGAAACAGATGTAAAGGTCACTTTAGGTTTGAAATACTTTGGCAGCCTCAGACATCAAAACTATCAGAACTCTAAAAACAAACCTCAAATACAGGTCAGAATGTCATAGCCACAATTTTTGTAGCTGTCATCATTTTCAAATCACTATATTAAAACTGCTCTCCAATGCTGATATGGCCACCTTAAAATAGCTGACAAGAAGAAAGAAAAAATAATGGCCAAAATGTAGTTAGGTCAAATACTGTGCTCACCGGTTCTCACTCTGGTTTTAGTTTTGAGCTGGATATACTCAGTAGCACACAATTGTAATGCACCACATTACATGAAAGACCAACCAACACATATATAAAGCCTACATTTTACATTTAACTAAGCTGCACAAACATGCATGCCTGCATGGCTAAGAGGTAAAATGTCTGACTCAAGGTCCAATGGTCTCAGTTGGTTTTATTCCCCTCAAACAAATTCGGTCATGACATGTGGTCTCATGACATCACACAACCTGTCGCTCAATCGGTGCCCAGCCACGTCACCTACCAACCACTACCTGCCCTAGAGGCATGCTCATGAGAAGGATTGGGCAAACAAACATAGCTTAGATGTGGCAGTGCTAACACATTAACAGGAATTACTAGTATGTCAAAGCACTGAACCAAGTACAGTCTGGGCTGGAAAGCCTCTGATCTGTACTGTCAGTTTCACACTTCCACTACCAAGATTAACTCTCAACCATGCAGCTAAGTGCCATGATATGAGTCCACCTGCACACGATGTCAAAAACAAAAATTTTAAAAGTACTACAGACGATCAATGCTATTGATGTGGCAAAGTGTTCCCCCAAACACAGCGGACGTTTTTGCTGACAGGTTCGGACCAGGCAGGTGGACGGCATGATCCAGCCTGTCAATCGGCATGTGACACATATCACCCTGCACTCCACTACTATGACCAAATTCGGCAATAACAATTTGACACGCTGTACAACCTGTCTCCACCCACCCCCCTCTGCCACCCGTTTACCCCAAAAGCTCTCTTTGTCTACCCTCGGCTACTTTCCCTCTCATCTGATAATGGAGAGGAGGACCTCCCTCCCTTCACTTCACCACCTGCTAATGGAGGAATCTGACAGAAGAGATCAGAAGAGATTTTTCCCACATAATGGTCCTAATACTAATGCACTGAAAACAAAAGCAGGATCAAAAGCAATAAAAATAATTCAATTTCTTCAAAACTGCTTAAAAGCAGGAGCCTTAGCTTACCATAAGTGGAAGGGTGTCCTTTTTCAGAAGGAAGATTTGCCCTCAGAATTGCATTGTTGATGCTGTTGACATAAGTGGGCATTGCATGATAGCCTTTGTTGTTGTACCACACCTGGTGTGAAAGAATTAAATCCCAACCTGAACATTATTAAAGCCTTGTAGAATATTAAAATTTTCAAGACATTATTGCACTTCACTTACCACAGGCTTCAATGGAGAAAGAGTATACACAAAAAAGAAGATCCTTTACACTTTACAGGGTCACAAAGAGTTGCTGTTAAGTTTTCTACCTGCCTTCTAATACTCCTGTAGTCTCACTACTATCGAGCAAAAGTAGGGGCAGCTTCATGGAGGCTTTGTTTGCCTCATACGTGGCTGATATGTGAAAAGTGTTACACTAATTAAGTTAAAAAATTTCTAAGTGAAAACTCTTTTTACTACCACATAACTAGACTAACTGGTTACATTATGTCTTGAGTGGCAAGGGGAATCTTCCTGGGAGCTACAGTGGCAGGTACATACTGCATTGTCTTTGCGGGTGATGGTGACCACGCCTGACAGTTGCCCAGAGGATGAGTCTGAGATAGTTGAATGCTGGAAGGAAGCAAGTTTTCTAGATACAAACAGTGGGCTTGTTACTGCTTCAAAGTAGACCACTTCATAGCACACCACTAAGACAAGCGGTCAGCTCTGAGTCTTGGTATGAAGATGCTCCAAACACTGTAAGAACTTTTTTTGTTGGCGACATGACATGGTCACAGTGCGAACCTTGCTTTTTGTTAGAAATTTCATTTTGCACTCAATGAAAATTAGTAGTTCTGTGCCATCATAAGTTGAGACTTTCACACAGGAGGGGGCAAGTTTTGATTGCTGTTGGCATCCTGAGTGCATTCCAAGGAAAGGTGCTTGCATTAGCTCCTGTGTCCAACTTGAAACTGTCAGTCACCCCACTGATGTTGATGGTTTGGTGAAAAAACCTCAAGTGCTGACCAATCATTTAATAACAAAGACATTCCAGCCCCTCTATGGGGGCCTTGTACAACAATGTCCCGTAGCCGGACCAAAACATCTTTGTCATTAAATGAATGGTCTATGCTTGAAGCTTTTCTGACATGAATATACCTGACCAGATGAGTGTCCATGAAACCCTTAACTTTGTGTTGATGGTTTCTGCCCATTGTGCAGCTGCATTGAGTCTGTGCACCATCAATAAGCCAAGGCATACTAGATGTGTGACTGGGAGGACTCTGGTTGGATATCCAAATATGACACTGCATTTCTTAAATGTGCGCACATTTTCTGATGACACACAGAGGCAATATGACCAAGTTTGCCACAAGAATAACAGTGGCTGCCATATGCTAGGCAGTTCCATGGTGGATGACTGGTGCCACATCTTGCGCACGTGCGACGAGGCTGAACAGAGCTGTCAGTTTGTTGCCAAGAGCCGTGTGTGCTGGTGTGAGGTGGACGGGCTTGCCTCGTGTTACAAGCATAGCTGCGAGACAAGCAGACCACAACAGATACTCCCAGGTTCTCTTGAACATCCCAAACATGCTGCTTTGAGATTTTGGTAGCTTTTCAGGTTTGTTTGTTTTTTTTCCCCCTTTTTTTTTTGTCCAGCATCATTTCAAGCTCCCTGAAGAGCCGTTCCCACAAGGCATCATCCCTGATCTCTACAACAATACAGTTTGCGATCATGTGGATCTCTTGGTGGTCAAACATAAGAGGAGAGCCCAACAGCCACTAACACAAATGAAAACCTTATTTTCTCTTTATCTTTTATCGATGTGAAGAATTAATCAAACATGAAGATAATTGGCTAGAAGTAGGAAAAGAAACAAGCACATGCAGCTGATGAGATCCGAACCCACAATATTCAAATTTCGCGTCTCGCGCTCTACTGCTGGGCTGCAGCGTTGGATGTTTATTCTTCAACATTCTAGGATATATTTATGTTCCATGTAACCTACCATCGAATGTGTTCACCAGTGCAACCCTCCTCCACAGCAGCAGAAGTGGAACGTTCTGTGTTATCGTGAGTGTCACGTAAAACATGACTTAGCGGGACGGGCGGGCGCTGTTGTGTGATAGCCCTCTTGCCTTTTCTTTTGTGTCAGTGGTCAGTGGCTATAGGCTCCCTTCTTATTTGCCATAACTAAGCCCCTCATTTTTCCTCCTGCACCCATTTCTTGATGGACAAAGTAGCACGTGTGTGCCCACAGTTTCAATGCAGCAGTGGTTGCTGAACCGTTGTGTTAAATAGAGTTATTGCTTGAGTGATGTCCTCGTAAGGTGTGTACAAGACGTCAAACCATTTTATGATAGTCTTCACAGAGTCTCCTGCCTGGGCATCGAGAAGCATTTGCTGAATATGTTGCATTGATGGTCCCAAGATCTGGAGAAGTGCTTTTCTTGCATCATTGGCCTTTGCTGAATATTCGATGGCAGTTTTGCAGAACAACAAATCCAGGCTTTCTGCCCTTTATCCCATTCTGTTGTTGGGTTGCTGCCAGGCATGAATGGCAGTGGGGGTTGTAAAATCAGAGTTGCTACGGTATTGCGGGCACTGCGAAGCTGAGGGATGGTGATCTTGTTACTTCTTCACAATGCCGCAATGCCGCAGCAATGCATTCAGGAGAGGGTGACAACAGCACTACCATTTTGTTTGCTGCTGGAAAGGACAAGCACCCCATGAGAAGCCTCTTCCAGCTGCTGCACCATCTTTTTAGTACAGTGTGGCTGGATACTCTAGTACACACTGTTGTTGAGTTGCTACGTCTCAAAGCAAGCTTGCCGAGAGCATGAAGAATTAAGATATGTAGGTGGTGCTGGTGATAGGATGCCAATGTAACACCTTTATGTAAGGAGTGAACTAGACCACCTAGGTGGTTCAATCACGTGAAGAGTGGCATTAAAATTGGACATCATAAGCACCCTTTCAATGATTACAAAAGCTAAAGGTGCTGGCTAAAACCAAAAACAAGTAAGATGAAAGCCATGAAGGCTGTCACCTTCCTAACAACAGGCGCCATCAGCATTCGGTTCACTGCATTTATACCTGCCTCCCTAAGTAAGGCAATAACGCAATAAGTCATATTCATACAATAAGACATAAATTCATTAAAAACGTTCCATGAAATTTCAGAAAATTCAGTCCCTCATAATTAAACAATGCAGATCTAAACAGTATGAATAAGAACATGTCATCTGTACTTGATTCATACCAACAAAAACCACAACCTATAACCCCTTAATACAAACCATGGTGTTAAAATAGAGGAGGTGTGTGAACGAGTTGCTCCGCAGTGAAGAGCAAGCGGCGACTCCGATGCTCGGATTTCTGCAGGCTGCCGAGAAGTGACATTGACTGTTGGTGGCCAAGTGTCTGCTGGTTGCCGCAAGGAATGGCCGTCTAGACTTGTATCGCACGTACGTTTCGTTTTCGTCACACGTTTCGCGGCGCATTTCATTGACGCCCAAGCTCTATTACTTTCTTCAATCATGCTATATGCTGCGTTCATGTGATGGGGAAAAAATGCTTTGTTCCCCACTGCAATACGGGCTACGAATCCTGCAAAGAAAAATTTTCGCTTTTTTTCGGCGCCAGAAGACGATGAGCGGCTTGAGCTGTGGCAGCAGGCTATACCAAGATAGGACTGAGCTCTGCAATCAACAGACTATGTTTGTGAGAGGTATTTTGAGCACAGGTTTGTGTCCAAAAAAAACATGGCTGGCAGAGTACAGTGGTAGTGTGCTGAAAAGCATGCCATGTCTCGCGTTTCTGGCAAAGAAAGTTGTCCCCACAACATTCCCTGCCTGCCCTGCCTACCTTTCGAAGGCTTCGATAAATAGAAAGCGATCCGCTGAAAAGCAGCCCGAAGAAATGAAAAAAAAAAAAGAAAAAGAAAATGAAAATCGTTGAACCTTATTTTGAGGTGCCAGGTGAAGGTAGCACGTGCTTCTTGTCAACTACCTCTGAGGTGTGTAACGTCACAGTGGTTAATGAATCCAAATGCAGCTCACCAACAGCAGCCAGGTCCCGGCCGGGCTTAAAGTTGATGGCCCGGGTTGGATTCGGGTTTTGTACACAGAGGGCTGATGTCCGGTATTTATTTACATTTTACAGAGTTAAATACACATCTGCAGTGTTGCAGCAGCAAAACGAAAGTAGCCATGGTAGGCGCTAATAAAAAAGTTATAGGTCTTACTGACTTATTTATTCACTTATTACCGCGCCGCGGCGGATTAGCCAATAAAGCTCTCGAGTACTGAGCTGGGATACCCTAGTTTGATCTTAGCGGCGATGGCAACATTTCAGTCGAGGCGGAAAGCATGGCAGGCATGTACTTAGTGTCGCCAGTGCTTGGTGAAGAACCCCAGGTGGCCGAAATGATCCTGAGCTCTCTGCTACGACATCCTCACAGCCTCAGCAGTCTTGGGACTTTAAGCCCCAGGAACATAACCTTTATTTGTTTTCGGTGTCTAGTACAGCTGTATTTTTCTTACATGAGAAAATTTAAAAGCAAAAGTGTTTTTTTTTTTTTTTGTCTGCTAAATGGAACGTCGTGACTGATGTAGCCGCAAAAGCTCGGGAAAAAATGGTAGTTTAGAAATCTACGTGACGAGAAATCAGATAAATTTGAATGAGCTATTTTCAGATCGAGTCGATCAGCATAGTAAAGAATTAGACGCATGCTGGCCATGTTGAACGATTGAAATGAACATGTTAAACTACTACCCTTCAGAGCAGCAGTCAGACACTGCTCTCGCATGTTTTAAAGCGCAAAACCCTATGCGGGCTGTGCTAGTGTGGTGCTGCTTGGAGTAAAGCCCCACACACGGCCCATTTTCCACACATGCATTCGCCTGCTAAATTACAGAGTTTAGCGCTGGATGAAGGTGTTTCAGTTATCAGCGAGCACAGACCGTTTGCAGTGCCATAAGGTGCTTCCGCATATGATCAGTTTTGTATTACCGCTGCAGACTGGGAACTGAAAACCTCGAACAAACCACTAAGAAGGGGCAACGTCGGAGTGCTTGACGAGCCGCTGTCTTTTCCAAGATCGGTTTTCAACACTCTGACGCCTCAGCCACCATAACAGTGTATATGACTTGCGCGAGAAACATAATACATTGTGTTTTGTATTTTGCTTCTGCAGCGGCATTCAACTGTTCGTTAGAGAAGGGGGGGGGGGGGGGGGGTGACCTTCTACATGCAGCATCAGCACAGAGCATTGCGGCCAGAACACTTGCCGGCCCTGGCAGCAGTGCTCTTGTGAGTTGAGCTATGAAATAACAGCGCAGCTCATGAGCCACAGGGTGGGCACATCGTCTGAGCTTCTTGTATTAATTCTACTGCCCTCGCCTCCACTGCACAAAGACATTGATTTGAGAAGAATATTTTCTTCCTCTTTCATTGAAGGAAGTGCTACCTTAAATTTTTAATAAGTTATATTTTGCTGCCCGCGGTGTCTAAATATTACAACCTCCTCACAAGAAGTGGGATGGCATTTTTTTAAGTTAATGCGATTTCACGGATTGAAATCATGACCGAATTGGCCACCTTTCAGCAGAAGCAAAAAGCAATTAAGCTGGCGCATTTCGTGATGTGTTTGAAGACTGTAAGTGTCCTAAACTAATATGTTCTTTTTCAATGAATTTCTAACAATGCAGAATTATGATCAAAAGAGGAAAGATTTACACTGGCTGTACTCTGCCCGAACCTGCGTGAGTTTACCCGCATGTTTACGAGCGCTGCGCTTTGGCGTTGATGGCCCCAAACAGTCGTGCGACCTGTCGGAGGCCAGGCACACTACGAGCAGTGGCGCGCCGCGCCGGCGAGGCTCGTTCATACACCTAAATCTTCCAGCACCATGATACAAACCTACTCCATCCTGTGGAATTCCCTTATAAATTGTTGACCAATTCCCTCTCATCTTACCACATGCTAGCCATCCCGGTTAGCTCAATTTGTAAAATGACTGCCCCTTTGAGGTAGTAATTCTGGGTTTGAACCCTGGACCAAGACAAATTTTCTTCAACTGCGATGTTTCTGTGGAAGCTGTAAACCTTTCCTTTGTAGCCGTATAGCTGTGCTTGAGTGGATACTAATAAGCAACTAGTACTCCCTTATTACAACCCCTTAAATTTGTCAAGCAGTATATAATGAATTCAACATTTTCTAAAGTGCAAGAAAATTGTCAATTCTGATGGCATGTATAAAAAAAACCACGCGAGCATATAGTTGCACACTTGACGAAGTGAAATATCATGGAACATAAAGGAAGTACCTTGGCAACGTCGCGAACAGCAATTTTCCGAAAAAGTGCTGGTGCATCTTCTCCAAATGTTGAAGGCACATAATCTCTTGCTAGACCAAACGAAAATGCTCCATACCTGAAACAAAAAAACAAAGCATCTACTTTTGCATACCAACAAAATCACTGATATAACGGAGATATATAAACAATGCTAATATAAAATAATTATCAACTGCATCTGTTGAGTAGTCAGCCAGCTTTTCTACTTTAGAGTTCGCTCCATATAAACGCAACATTGGCATGAAAATATTCGAAATTTTAAATACAAATCAAATATGTTTGTTATTCAATTCACATTCAAAAAACTGGTGTTTGAAAAATCTGAAACATTAAAGAATTACCGAATACCTCGAAAACATTTTAATTTACTGCAGATCCCCAGCACTGCACTGCAATGCTTGAGTGAAGCATCCTCAAAACGTGACGGGGCCGTTTTGTGAAGAGGGAATTTCTTTTTAGTGACGAGGGAACTGCCCTTTTGTGAAGAGGGCCTTCTTGAAAGTGTAAGCAAAGCAAAGCACTGAACGAAACCGGAAAAAGAAGTTCTTACTTTTTACTCAAACACAGATCACTCATCAGGTAAAACTACTGTAATGCTAATGGTTGTTGGCAGTTTTTTTAGGCCCATTTGATAATCCGAGCTTTCAGTTAATTTTGAGATTTTTTTTCTAGTCCCTCGAAGACCAAATTAACAACAGTTTACTGTGTTCAGCAGAGCTATGACAGCTCCACCTGGTTTCATGCAGGTCCTCTCCGTACAAAAAAATGGGTATACAGAATCCTGTATAAAAGTTATACTAGATTTTTCAGTAGGGTATATACTTCTGTGCAATTCTAGTTTAATTTTGTCTGCAAATACCATGTGAATTCTGAAATAAACAAGACAAACAATGTTTGCTACTTTTTAATTTTTTCGCTGATCAGATATTCAATGTATGTATTCGATTCGTATTCAAAAACTTCAATATTCACATACCCCTACTAATTTTAGATCTGCCAATTTAACTCCATTCAAAGACTGGCACAACGTAAAGTTTCAGAAGTGGTTCTATAAAATGCAATACTATGTGATGCGAGAACAAGAGCTGTTGGTCATGTATTATCAGTCAACGCAAAAGACTTCAATTAAAAAATAGGTCTTGAATGATGGCTGCAAGGAACTGGAAAACTTAAGCTCCAAATGAAGCAATAGACAAGACAGCAGAGACCATATGTGCAACCTGCACTTCTCGGGCAAGTGGCCATAATCAAAGGAGCTGCTTGCTACAGCACTGAAACGACATTAGCAAATGCAAGCATAACACACCCGATTGTGGGTAAAAGGATGCTGCAAAGTGATAAAAAAAACAGCATACATTGCTCACAATGTTAGTATCATAAACCCGGATCCCATGTAGTAAGAAAGGATTGAGACAAGAAATGCACTGGCCTCTGTTTTCAACCCTACTTTCTCGCACAATGCTACATACCCTGCCGCTGATAATTTTCCTTTTATTTTTTTTTTTTCCAGTTTTATGCAACTTGCTAAATCCTATTTCAGCATTAACAACCAACTCACTTCTATTAAAGGAAATGACCTTGTTTATTTATTTAGGCATTGCAATACAAGAGTTGTAGGACAACTAAACTACAGATGTCTGCCCATGAATATCTATCAGACAATTGTTAACTAATGTTCTTACCACATACATAGAAATGCACAGCTTATACCAATCATGTAGCTATGGCCACTTATCCCACTACAGTTTCATCATAGCATCATTAGGAAAAGTAAGCTGACCACAGAAGCGAATTTAAAATTCTATTGCTTGAAACATGGCAAAGTAGGAACAGCTTAGTCCTGACTGCAGTGCTAGGCTGCAGTGCAACAGAACTATAAAGTGGTTATTAAGGTCCACATATTTTTCCTACCAGTAAAAAAGATGACAAATTATGCCATCTTGTCTATTATGTCACCATTTCTGACATCTCGACATTCTGTTGTGCTGTGCATGCCATGTGGGGCGAGCTGTAATCGTGCAGCAGCATATAAATCTCCTCAGCCATAACCGAATCTACAAGCCTTTCCCGTGCTTCTGCATACTCAGTTTTGTTCGTTTTAATGACCCAAATTTTCGAATAACAGAAGAAAAATTTGTCCTGCTCTGAGAGAGCTTCATAGCTTTCCTTTGTTCCCATATGGTTGAGCTTGATGGATGTCAATGAGTAATCACCCCTTATTAAAATCTACTCCACCTTGGACGATTCTCCTAAACATTTGACCAACACCGTTCCCGAGTTATAGATCAATTCGATCTCGCCCTACCATCTGATCTGCTGACTGTCTTGGTTGGCGCAGTTGGTAGGGTGACTGCCCTGGAAAGGCAGTGGTCCCGAGTTCGATCCCCGGACCATGACTTAACTACTAAGTTCCTGAGAAAGCTGCATATCTTTCCTTTGTAGCCATACGGCTGCACTTGGGCAGATGTCAATGAGTAATTACTTCCTTATTGCTTCTAGGTTACAAATTGACTTATTTACTGCCACTTTTTTACATTGAATGATAGACATAGCAACCTATTTTGCGATCCTCTTTGAGTTTGATATATCTGGGTTCGACAGTATTACAGCCTATTCAGAACTGTGCCATCCAATGATTCTAAAAGAAGTTAAAGTTACCTTATCAATAAACATTTTGATGCTTAATTTTTTTGTGGTAAACTCACGGGCCAACTATTAGCCCACAAGCAGAAACTGTTCTAAGGTATAGTCATTCCAGGATAAACAGTGCTAGCCCTGCTGGCAGCCTTAAACCGAAAACTCTCATCTCCACCTGGCACATATCAGCATTTTGATCTTTGTAAGAATTCATCCCTGGAAGTGCACAGCAATTCAGTGAAGAAAAGTAAGTTTGGCATTTAGTCGCGACAAAGGGTGTTGCTGAAACAGATTTCAATTAGGAATTTCTGCCCTGCTGTGGTGGCTCAGTGTTAACCCCTGAGGTTCAATCCCAGCTGTGTCGGCCACCTTTCAAAGGAGGTGAAGTGCAAGGCATCTATGTACACTATGATGTCAATGCCACCTTGGTACAGCTTGCAGGACCAATAAGCGATTTCTACAGAGACATGTTTGATTTGGTTACTTTATTTGTTGCTATATGGTTCTCAACACTGCAGGCAATGGTAGCGTAACTCAACATCTCAAAGGTTCACCCTTTTTGGAACAACTGCTTGCTTACTTGAAAGCATCAAACCAGCAGTAAAAGTAGTGTCGCTGTAGTTGTGCAAAAGATTAAAAAATAAAAGTGTATTTTTAAAAGCAGTCTACCAGAACATATTATTAATTTTTTTAGAATGTTATGTTATGTTCCTGGTACAAATAAGCAGCTTTTAATAAGTGCAGAGGCCTTTAGGCATTTTATAACAAGGGGAAATGAGAAGAGAGTGTAAGATCATTTTTCATATCTACTAAATGCTACAACACTTGAATGGCTACAACGGATCAGTGTGCACTTCAGTGGATTAGTCCCCCCAGGAATGGAAGTCAGAATATTATTGGCCCTGCTGGCGAAAGACAACCTCATCCAAACAAGCTGAATGGAAAACAATGACAAGAATGCACACTGTGCGGTCATATGATGCAGGTCGTTCTAAAAGACTGGGTGTTTGTGATAAATCATGCAGTTTCTGCTGATACTACCTTTACTGCACAACACAATTTTGGCAATAGCTTGTCTAACAAGATTCTAAAAAAAATTTAAAAACTTAACTTCAGCTTTTTGCATGCTGCAGAGTTAAGTCATATGTGTTTACCTGATAACGAAGATACACAACTCATAAAAATGACTCACAAATAACAAAAAAAAGAGAAACATTTTCCAGACAGAAACCAATTATTTACCTTCGAAGCCTGTACATGTCAGTTGTGTACAAATAGTACTCATGCTCATTCTGGCTGCTTATATCGAGGAGGATGTCACCAGTCAGAGCCTTGAACATAGGTGGATCTTGAAAACCGTATGGTTCACAGACATAGCCTGTTTTGTCTGCTGAACAGTGGCAGTAGGGGTAGAAACGTTCTTTTCCTTCTTTGACTGGTTTTGCTATAAAACAAAGAAAAATAGTATGCAATAAGCCCACCAACATACTGTGACTGCATAACATACACGCCACCACTGGGTTGCAGAATTCATTAGTCGGTAGCCAAAAGAAACAAAGCTAGAAAGCTTCACATTAACACTACTCTGTTTCAAGCTTAAATGAAGTTGCCTGCACTTATTTGCTTGGATGAAACTGGCAGTTGTCAAAAGCACATTCTGTAATCAGTCCCGTCCCTGCACTAACTATGGCCAACTTGTTTGAGGAAGGCATGGGGTTCAAGTTTCAGTGCGACTGGATGCCCACATGATTCCTAAGTGTTTTTCTCCCAGCATGGTGCTCAGATTTGCTAAGAGTTAAACGATCAGAAAAAAAAAAACTTCATGCAGAGAAACTTTTCCACTTATCTCACACTTGTCAGGTGTACTGAACCTATAGTACTGAACCTATGGTACTGAACCTATGGTACTGGACAAATGGTACTGAACCTATGACAGCAGTTCAGGCTATTATGTGAAACAAAGCAAGAGGTGCGCAGCACAGAAAGAACAGGCTGCAAGAGCTGGGACTTAGGACAAGCACTGCTTGATAACTGAATGTTCATTTTGCAAACAGCAAGACATGAAATAAGAGACAGGAAATGTGGGGCAAAAAAGAATAAAGTGCAAACTGCAAGAAGCAAAGCAAAACAACCAGAAGGGCAAGTAAAAAATCAAAGAGAGAGAACAAGAAATAGGCCTCACAAACACGCAGTGCACTCTCAAATGCTAGCTATGACATATCACCCATATGGGACACATACATAAACATCACAAGCCATAAGCAAAGTGATCAAAAATTCATATGAAACACAGGAAAAGCAGCATGCTTAAGCCCATTGCAGGGCAAAGGCCTCTTCTATATCTTTCCAATTAATCCGGTCTCATGCCAGCTGCAGCAGCCTTACCCCCACAAACTCCCTAATCTCATCTCCCCACCTGATTTCTGTCACCTTCTGCTATGCTTGCCTTCTTGGAATCTACATTGTCACCCTGTTACCCTTGGTGACCATCGGTTATCTTGCCTTCACATCACATACCCTGCTCATGCTGATTTCTTTACCTTGAATTTAACTATGATGTCATTAACTCGCTTTTGTTCCCTGCTACACTCTGCTCTCTTCCCACCTCTCAGCATTACATCTATAATTTTCCTTTCCATAGCTCGCTGGACTGACCCCAATTTAAGTTGAACCTGTCTTGTTAGCCTCCCAGTTTCTGCCCCATAGGTGTATACCAGTAAAATGCAGCTTTCATTTACTTTCCTCTTGAGAGGTGCAAGTAAACTGCCATTCATGGCCTAAGTGTACCTACCACACACACTCCCCCACATCCTTGTTCATCCAGTTATCTCACTCTCTTGATCCAGTGCCTCAATACCTTTGAAGAAACTGCAGTTCCTTACCAAGACTGTTGAGCGTCACTTTAGTTTTATGCACATTATTTTTAGACCCATCGTGCTGCTTTGCTTGCCTAGACAATTTGTCATGCTTTGCAATTCATCCCCTAGGTTACTTAGCTAGGCAATGTTATCAGCAAAAAGCAGATCACTAACATACTCATCTCTGAATATCTCTTGTAAACAAGCGAGGAATAGCACTGGAGATATTGTTTCTCTGCCTGACATCCTCCTTTACGTGATGTTATCACTGCCTCTGTGGAGAACAATGGTGACTATGCAGTAGCTATAGTAGTTTGCACTACTTTTTGCAACTACTTTCTTAATGTGTCTACTAAAAAAATTATAGGGGACACTTAAGCTCCGCCTTTAAGGGTACTATGACACGACAGTGTAAGCGACCATCACACATATAAAGCCCCGCTTTAACCAAGCCACATGAACATGCCTGTGTGGCCTAGTGGCCTATGGGTATGTGTGTGACTCAAAATGCAAGGGTTCTGGTAGGCAGGTTCTGATATCAACCTCCTATATGAAAGAAAAGATCCGAGTTGGCAGCTCTTGGCAAACGTAATGTCAGGCAACCTATGTCCAATGTGTGGCCATGTCAACTGCCAGCTAACTACCACCATGCTCGTAATTTTTTGCTCACAACGCTGACAACGCCAGCAACGCCAACATTGAATTTTCTGATGAACATAGCCTTTAACGATCGTGTTAAAAAATTCAGTAGATATTTTCTATGGTAATAAATTTGGGCCATCTGGTGTACTATGCCATGTCATGCAAGTTGCTTCACTATGCCATTCTCATAAATAATAGCCACACAGTTAATAGCAATGACTGTCTGTTTACATAAGCACATGCAGCTTGAATTTGGTGCCTCTCAGCATCACATCTATCATTTTCATTTCCATAGCTCACTGGACTGTCCCCAATTTAAGTTGAACCCGTCTTGTTAGCCTCCCAATTTCTGCCCCATAGGTGTATACCAGTAAAATGCAGCTTTCATTTACTTTCCTCTTGAGAGGTACAAGTAAACTGCCATTCATGGCCTAAGTGTACCTACCACACACACCACTGAAACCCATCATTGGTGAATGTCACATTTCTACCGAGCTTCCTGCATATCTAATGTGCTCTGTGGAAAAAAAGTGCCGGATTCCCTCAGTACAAAGCTTTAGACAATCAGTTTTTCTTCCTTCAAAAATTAGTATTGCAGCATCTTGTCCAGGGTGTCGAACTACCACTGGCACTAACAATGCAACTGCGTTAATTAAAAATTAGCCTTGTGACTAGAACAATTTTTACAATAAATTATGTCCGCTGCAGCCCATAGTTTGTTTCTGAAAATACATATTTTTGTTATTTTGAACTCCCTTTTAAGAAACTTTTGAAAGTGTTTGCTGAAACACTCATTATAAATTTTGCTATAAGCTATAAGCCTCTAACATGTCTACGTTTACCCTGCAGATTGAAGGTCGTTAAGTTAGCTGACAGAAAAATGATGTTTTTCTTTCCAGAAAATTCACGATGCATCTGGCACTTATACATGCTGAAATAAGCCTTCACAAAAAGAAAATAGGCATCTAACATAATAGAATAAAAAAGGTTGTGGAACACTCACAGATGTTAACAGTGTGAAAGACAGTTCGGGGTGAGCTGGTAACATCAACAGCCTCTCCAGTTGGGCTTTCCACCGTGGGCAGTGGTGGCACAAAGTTATCCAGGGGAAGCCCGGGCACAAATACACTGCGGCACTCGGGCTCAAAAGCATCTAACATATCCCAGTCAAGGGATCGCTCAGAGTAGTTGGCATTAGAAGAAGGCACCAGGATGCTGTTACTCCCATTGAGAGGCCACAGCAAGACACAGGTGGCACCTACGCCAGATGGGAGCCGAAGGGTAGTTGCCAAGTGCTGTGCATCAGCATCTAGGTTCCACCTGGGCAGGGAGGAGAAGGGCCCTACCCATTACTCCTGCGCTTAAGTGCAAGGCTGCTCTTCTAGGTAGTTCTTTCAAATGTAGAAGCATGCAAATATTCCTAATAACATGATTGAACCTCTACGGTTGAAAGGAAAGCATTCCTGTTGTGAATTTTTTGTACTGCCATCCATGTTTTCTTTTGTGCTATGTATGTTTAAAAACTTTAATCAGACTCAATCTCCGCACACGGATACTGTAGATCAATAGATTTGCAACAAACTTCAGAGAAAATACGTAAATAAATGTGAACAAGTATATCACAATAAATTTACTCTGTTTATAATTTTGGCCTAATAGTTCCTCCACAATTTATTTTCACTATGTATGCACACCACAGTGCCATGAGGTCACTCACTTGGGTCGGGGGGACTCATCCCGGAAGGCATAAGGGACAACATTGCCTCGAGGTTGTGTGTAGTTGTAATAGCGAGAGGGTGACAATGTCAAGGGAGGAGGGTCCTCAACATGGGGTGCTGTCAGAGCCACCGACATGGCAATGCTGACAAAGAAGGCCGGCAGTAGGATCTGCGAGAAGAGGCCTTTCCAGTTGCGTTGGGTGCAATAGTAACGCTTCAGCAAGATGGCACTCAGCTGCTGCAATAGCAGTAGCTTTCCTTCCACTCGGCGGCCGCTGCCCACCCAGCTGCCACCGTTTGCTGGCTCCTCCCCTGCAAACACCACAAATCAAGCAGTGGGTGCACAAATTAACAAGAGCTGCACTATGCTTTAGCTGTTTAGCCCAAAATACATGTTCCCAAAAGTCCAATACACAATTTTAAATATTCAATCATTACTCCGAACATCCTATCACAAGTAGAGAGGAGCGAATTATGACAAATGCATTCAGACAGAAAATGCTGAAGATATATTTATTTACCAGAGTACATTTCCTTGTCAGATCAAAGGGACATAATCTAACTAAAAGAGAAGCCAGATGCGAGTGACAGGCCCAGCACTGGCGCCATCTACTGCTTATGACAACCCTCCAAAAGCCCAGCGGCCAAGCCTAAAGTGTGTATGCAAGAGTAGTTTTGAGCCTCCTGCTTTGGCATGAAGACCTGTTGTCGTATAGTGAGGCGCCGTGCCTCAATAAAGTGTTTAATGTTTACAAGAGCCCTATTCAATGCTGGATGCCTCGCCAAACATCAATATCCAAGAAACAAGGATATATAATTCTAATTTGGCATTGAGAATTACATCAAACTAGCTGAAGTGACGTCTTCCAGCAAAATGCTGTTGTTACCAGTCTAGTACATTACATGACCACATCTCAGGAAAGCACCACTAATTTTCTTATTTGCAAAGTGTATTTTCTTTCAGGAATGCTCATCATGTTTCATTATTTTTCGTGCTCTCACCAGAGTGCCCTTTAATAAGAACCAATGCTCCTTTCGTCTAGCCTTTAGCCTTTTAGCATGTGCTTTTATCATTTGTCACCAGATAGCACCACAGTGTTTTGAATTTCTTGGATGAAGCTGTGATCAGGGCCCACTAGAACTTTCATTGACAAGGCGTACATTCCTGTGCCATAATCACTAAGTGTGGAAATCGAAATGGATACTACCTTACATTAAAAATGCCTAATTACTACCTTAATTGGTGAGTGAGATTTATATTAGTTTTTGGTACATCACTTCTGCTGATGCTCAATTGTCATCGTGGTCATTGCTCATGTTTTTAGCATTGACCTACATAAAAATGGGTGCATGCACTGATTGAAAAGTTCTCGGTAAAATTTTCTTCCAAGTGGAACGGGGAGGGGAGGGCGCGTCTCCACGAAAACGGCTCCATCAAAATGCAGCCACTGGTGGTTGGATTCGAACCCGGGTACTGTGGTACAGTAGTCGCGCATTGTAACCACTGCGCCACCGTGGGGGGCAATTTTGAAAGGAAATCAGAAAAGATACTTCATGGCAGACATAATGAAATGCCTAATTCTGCCATCAGCAAGAACATATGAAAACAAAAGATACTTCTCATAACATATATCTATCGTGGCACCAGCACATAGTTTAAAAGCACAGTTAAAAAGACACTTTAAGACCCTTAGCAGAGTGGGTGTAAGAGATAAGCCAAAACGTCTGCTTTTGTTTCAAATTCACACACTCTAGGAACCCTTGCCACACAAAGTCAGGGAGCACACCACCAATGTCATCTATAAGTATACTACATGCAGTGACTAATTATGACACCCCAGCCCATCCACAAACAAAGGTTGCATTTTTCAGGATCCTATAATGAATATCTGGTCATTTTACCTTTGACCTTCTCAATGGCAACAAGTGAAGATCAAGGATAGGGAGCAATGGAGCTGCTGGCATGTCTGATGCTACATTTTCACTCACTGCAGCTTCATCTTGATATCTGGCACCTTGGTGCAGCCAGAGCTTTTAGATCATACCAGTTAGAAAACTTTGCTCCAAAGAGTGACCGGTCATTGTGAGCATTTTTCGGGTGCTTATAAATTGTCGCGCCATCTGGAAATGGTTAATAGAAGCTTGCTAGTATTGCCATCATTGCCTTCTGAAAATCACCTCTTTTTTTTTTATCTTGATTACCTCTATGGATTTTATTTCTAAGAATTTTCACTCCTGCAACTTTTGAACATACTTTATTTCCATGGTAGTTGTGCATTTATGAAAAACCTGAAAGTTTGCAATTTTTATGCAGTTTCCATTAATGGCTGCGGGTGCCGCCACCATTCGTAAACACCAAAATTTTGACCAATCAAAACCGTTGTTTTTTGATACATGGGCCCTATGGGAAGTTTCACAACCAGTAATATTGATGAGCTCTGGGTGCAGCATCATGCCCTGCCTGGCCATGTGCCTGTCAGGTTGGCAGGTGGCCTGTACACCAGCTAGGGTGCTTCTGGGTCATACTGCATTTGGTAATATAATGATGTAGCTGCTCTTGATGCTGCCAGTATGGCTCTCAACATGACGTCAGTAAGGACCCTTTAGGAAGTTTTAGGCATAGATGGATCTCCAGGTTGTGCAAGTGGCACCAGTTGAGCAACCTTTTGTTTCAACATCCTCCTCAAAATAGCAGGTGTTATACTTAGCACAGAAAAGTCAAGGCCATTTACAGCTGGTGTTCCAAGATAACTTAGCAGAGGTGCAGCTAGTACTAGTCTCATGGTGTGTTGTCATGTAGTTCAAAAGGATGTGAGCCAGCTCACAACCAAAGCTCCCACCTGCTCCCTTCTTTAGTTTATATTTGAAAGTTTTCACTGCATACTCCGCAGCTCAATTTTATGTTTGGAAATACATCGGCATAACAATGCACTTTATGCTATTCTAAAGTAAGAATCCGTTGAAGCCAGTACCCACAAGCACTGCCTTAATGTCTGATGCAATCAACTCAAGAAACCCATTGCAGCAAATGTTGGTCCACAGGCCATGGTATCTTTTTATGGTGTAAGCAGAATAATGGAACACCACAACATGCAAAATGCTAGCACAAAGAGCTTCAGTTCATTATGTTGAATGCAAGCAGAAGGCTCTGTAAAAGTCTTTTCTGAAAAGGTGACAATGCTTGTGCCTCACATTACATAGTACTTTCAGGTCTAAGGGGCAGTGGCAACAACTTGATTGCATCAGTATCAGGAATGCTTTCCTTGCCACTTCAAATCCCTGAATCGACCTTTTTTGTTTCCCTCTGAAGTTGCTGTACAGAAACCATGAGAAGCAAAAATTGGCAATGAAAAATGCTACTGAAAGCAATGCTCCCACAAAGTAGGCCACCAGAGTGTGAGTAGAAAGAGAAACATAGCACAGACAACAGATGACAGACTATGCCACGAAAGCTGATGTACTGCTCATTTTATATGACCAAATGAGACAGAATAAACAGCCCTGTAGAAGTTTTATGGTACAGAACATGAGCACTCCTATATTTAACTAGCACATGATCAGGCTGCCATCGTGTGCCTCCCAAATACCTGTTTAGACAGCTGCTGGCAATGGTACACGATTGAAAATAGATATTATGTATGGCTTTTGCTCAGCATAACAAGCTTACAACAAAGGCGGCACAAAAGCAAGGGGACCGCTCATTCCTGAAGAGGGTTTTTCTTAACCATCTAGTTACACAACTTGTTTATGGGCGAGTTGGTTACATTCCATTCTTAGCATTTAAAGACACAAAAAACACGGGAAAAAACACAGTCCCATTGTCTTCATTGTGTTTGTCCCGTCTTTTTTGCACCTTTAAATACTAAGAATCTAGTTACACGTCAGGTTCCAACTGCTTGCATCAGCCAAAATGTACTCACAAACCATTCAGCTTGCTGAGATTTTTTTCTCTCTCTCAATCATTATCTAATTCTCACAGAAGACTGGAATTTGTTGCAGCAATATGCATTACTCATGGGAGAATTCAGTTCATTCCTGCAGCTACTGCCAGCTCTGGGTCACGTCAGTGCATCATATGTTGTTCCTGTCATTTCCATGGCTGCAGAAACTTGTAGACATCCTGTCCTCCCATAAATATGCCTTTTGAAAATGATAGCCCATGCCACAAGTTCCTCATATATAAGCATATTACCCGCTAACTATATTTATCCATTAACTGATCACAGGAGCATTTTTCTCTAGTTTGCAGCATACATTATTTAAAAAATGCATGACATACACACATAAGCACCACTAGATACATCTTGGTAGAAAACACTGCACGCAAACAGGTGAACCACAGGACAAGCTTTGATCTTGCAATTGCTCTGTTCCTGTAGCTCGTGCTTTTTTTTGCAATTTTTTTATTTTTTTGAGATGCACCCATACCAACAAACCTAACAAACAATGCTAAATACATGTTAGGCATGCATACACAAGCTTTGCAGCAACGAATTGATATGCAGACCTGCCAACCGCACAGTGCTCAATCTACTGTAGAGGATGCCAAAATATACTAAGATTCAGTGAAAAATACTAAAATCTTTTTATTACTCAAAGTCTCTTTTGAATGACAAAAAACAGAGCAGTCTAAACTTGAGTTCCGAAAAGTCACGTAAACAAAACTTCAGAAAGACGTATTTGAAGTGAAAGGCTCGGACAGTACTAAAAAGGTTACTGCTTTTGCCTTCCGCAGGAAGTCCTTATCGAACACCTGATTGTGACAAACTCCAGACTCCTTTTATTTGACAATTAACAGTTGTTCTAGGCCCTTTTTTGACATGAAGGAGCAAAACCTGGTGCACGTCTTCTTGACTTTGCTAAACACTCTTTCACACTCTGCATTACTGCGTGGGAGAGTGAGAATGCCTAACATAACTTATGAGAGCTTAACACACTTGAAAGCACGATCAATGTCCTGAAGACTGGCAACAGAGTGCCCTGCTCGCCTATGCACTCCTGAATGGTTACTTCTACTCGACCAGAAAAGCCGTGAGGAGACACTCGGCTTGAATAGTGGCCTGGTCCACTTCAGAATTAAAATACCCACTAATCCTCTTGTTCTTGTCAACAATACTTACTAAATCCTTATTCTTCTTTGTACTGAGATGGAGCAAATTTCTCGATTGACCGACATGTGCAATATTCACATCAAGCGGCAGTAGGTGCAGAAAGCGTATCTTTCACCTTTGCTACACTTTTTTATGCACAAAAAATCCGTTGAATATTTGGGCACGAACACTTGAAAGTACCTCTTGTAGACATCTCACCATCGCACCTGCAGCAACTATGCTGCCAACAGAGTAAGCCTAACTAACAGCTTGACAGCCTCGGCTAGCCGAAAAGTCGACTGCGATGACGATGTAGCCATACTTTATTGAATGGGCATGATCTGATTGGAGTAGAGGCGCAGACAAGGGATGTGGCAAACAAATAAGATGCGCCGCGGAGTACACAGCCCACCATGAGACAGCGTACGCAGCACAAAACCAGCTGGGTTCGCGTTTTCGCACGTCTACTCGGTCTAACCCTGCTACCTTTTTTTTAATCAACACACAAATCGAGAAAAATCGTAAAATGAGAGTGGGCACTACAATACTTGTAAGAAAGCACTTAAAATTGGGCACTTTACGATAAAATCGTAAAACTTGGCAGGTATGGATATGTGAACGACAGCTCAGAGATGGTAGCAGTGCTAGTGGCATCCCATGTTGGGCACAATGCAAAATGCTAAAGGGCCTATACGAGAAGAGATGGGCAAGAAAAGTGGAGTAACCAGCATAGTGAATCATCAGTGTGCACAAAGGTGTCTACTTAAGATGCTTGTTTAAGGCCCACACATTCTTAACGAAAAAAAGATAGAGGCTGTAAGAAGAGGCAATAAATTGCTGTTGCATGAAAAAACACACCATTTTTGAATGTCTACACATAAAAGCCTTGCATATTAGAGGGCCCCTTTTAACTATGCAGAAACTCCTGCCTCCAAAACTGCCACTTTTATGAATTCCCACATAAAATATGCTGTTTCCATTAGCTGCTTTCCATTAGGGCTTTGTGCATGCACTGATCAGAGACAAAAAAAAAGAAAGGCATATTCTAGTAAAACTTCAAGAAACCACTTAGCAGCAATTCAAAAAACACATGCGAAAATGCTCATACTGCAAAATTACAGGGCATCTATAAAGAAAACCTAAAGGATTCAACACTGATTGGGTGCCATCCATTATTGAATGCATGACAGCCCACATGTAGTTTTGACTTGCCTTCATCACTTTCTTTACTTTCCAGTGAAAGTATGCTTTCAAAGTTGACACTGTTACTTGTACCTTGCTGTGATTCAACTCACCTGTACTCGTAAATCCATTCCATGGGCTGGCCTCATCGGCATCACCACCGCTGGACCCTGACAATTCAGCCAGACTATACCCGAAATCTGTCAGTGGCTGTTTTTCCTCTGCACATGAATTGTTTTCATCATGCTTCGAAGAAGAAACAACCTTTGGCTTTATCGGGGACTCGTCAAAATCTGCATGAAAATAGCAGAACACAATAATGAGTGTTTTGCTCGAAGTGCAACATAGTTAAGGCAACATTAAGGCTACACTTAACTACCTCGCTCAAAATAAAATGTTATGCTTTGACCATGCACATAAGCAATTCTTATAAAGGAAATTGCAGCCACACATAGCGCAATACGATTCTCATGGAGTCAGACAAAATGGTTACAATGCGTGTGTTTGTATCATCCACAGTTATGCCAGAGAGTGTCCAGAACACCCAAAATTCTGAAAACTGTACACAATGCATCATGGCCAGGGAATTTTACAAATTCCTATCATTCTGAAATTTGTATAAGCCACGACTGTACCATAATGGTTCTACTGCAGTGTAATAAAAAGCATGGCATAACTTTGACCTACTAGGCCAAAAATGCAGAAAAGTGAGTTTTAAACAGAATACACATTGTGAGCCAGTGTGTTTTCCTAGAGACTCTAAATCTTGTAAGCCTCGAAGAACCGCAACAACTTTCAAAATGTGCTGAGGATCCTCACATGTCCTGGTTTTGGTCTCAATTCCTACCTAACATAGTGTTACCGGGAAACGCGGGACCAAAGTGATGTGCTGACAAAGACGACGACCGAGGAACACGGGCACAACAAAGCGTTGAGAAAGAGGACTACGCTGACAGAGTGGACACTGCATGGCTACTGAAGTCTTGGCATCGAGTTCAGCCCATCGCAGTGCTGTTAACATTAAGTACATCCTCGTAACATCTTGGTGGAGGTGCTGGGTACTCTCCATTCTATCTTCTCTTTGGAAGAGACCCCTTACTGCCCTTTGACACTTTGCTTCCCGCCGCTGGCCCCGTCACAACCTATGCCCGCGATACCATCGCCCGAGCCGACGCTGCTCGCCAGATTGCTCGTCACAATCTCACCATCTCTCAAGAAGCTCAAAAACGCCGCTACGACGCTCACCACCGCGATGTGCACTATCCTCCCGGATCTCTGGTGTTGCTTTGGCTTCCGTGCCGTCATGTGGGGTTGTGTCAAAAACTTCTGCCCCGCTACCACAGGTCCTTACCGTGTACTACGCCCAGTGACCGACGTGACCTATGAGATTGCACCGCTCCACCCAAAGTCACCGACTGCTACACCCACTTCCGAAATCGTACATGTCGCCCGCCTAAAGCCATATTACTCCCCCTCCACATCGCATGCCTAATACGCACCGGGACGTTGCCTTTTTTCGAGGGGGGTAGTGTTACCGGAAAACGCGGGACCAAAGTGATGTGCTGACAAAGACGACGACCGAGGAACACGGGCACGACAAAGCGTTGAGAAAGAGGATGACGCTGACAGAGTGGACACTGCACGGCTACTGAAGTCTTGGCGTCGAGTTCAGCCCATCACAGTGCTGTTACATTAAGTACATCCCCGTAACAATATAAATAAAAATACACACGGCCTCTAAAAAATGTTCAAACTAAAAAAAAAAAAATGACTGGCTTTACGGCAAAATAGGGTGCTAAGAGGAATTAGAGTACATTTAGTCCCAATAAAAAGAGAGCAAAAGGAAAGGCAAGGTTTAAGACGTGTATAAATTTAGGTGCTCCATGAAACCTTCCATGAAACCCTCCATGAAACCTAGACTGAGAACACGTGTCGGCCCTTTCTGTGCACACATTGACCCACGGCTCTCAAAGCAAAGTACCCATTTATGCTTGAGTAAACAACTGCCCAACAATTATTATAAATAAAATTATAATTAACTACAGCAAGGTAAGGAAGGAATCAGAGAACATAATAAAAGAAGATAAAATAATTGGCACGAGCTTGCCCCAGCAAACCAAGTTCAAAGGTATAAAGTGTCCTCACTTTCAGAGTCAGAGCGGCTAGCCTCCTCAGCCACTTTAAGGAAGACTTCTTCAAGAGTAGTGTTCTTGATGCCGTAACTTGAAACACCCAGGTCAGACAAGCTGGACTCTAGTGCAGAAAAGAGTTTCTCAAAGCTTCCTTTGCGCAGCTCAAACAGAGGTAAGATATAATGCAGCTCATGCTGTGTTTCAGACACGAGCACAGCTGTTTCTACATGTTGTCGGATGAACATTGTCACAGTCTTCTCACAGCATTCTGAAAATCAAATTTATATCACAGAGTTATGCTTATTACACAATCATGTATGCATGCACAGGCACAGAATACACAAACACATATAAAAAAACAAATCTTTAGTTGGCTCTGAGGAGCAGTACGCTGTGCAAAACCAAAAAGAAATTAGGGGGACACTTAACCTCACCCTTCAGGGTATGACGCGATAGCAGCCTGTGGTCTTCAAGGGTGGGCCCACACTGAGAATCGAATGAAGGCACAAAGTTTATACTTCGAAATCCACCTCCAAACAGAGAATGGTGAAGCCCCAAAAGAGCGTGCCACTGGGATGCGTTCTACAGAGTAACGTTTATTATGCTCGCATTCTATCTGCTGGGGCAGCAGCCTATATCAGACTGTGGGGTGTTTCAATGATCACTGTAAGCTGACAACACTGTACCATGTAAAGCAAAGAAAAGAGATGCCAACATGCAATTCACTACTTGCTTATTTGCAACTTCTATAATTAGAACTTCTCTAATTAGATGCATGCTCATTAGCATATACTCATAAACTACTTAATATTACACACCATGCGTATAAATTGTTGCTTGCACTGAAGGCATTCAAACATGCCATAATGATTTAGTCAGTGGTATGCCTGAATGGTGACCACAGGGTTGTCTGTTGCAATCCTTATGAAATATATGAAAATTTTCCTTTACAGAAAATCAAGTTATTTTATGAAGTTGTCTTCTGAGACGTGCACCAGCCTTTATTTCGCATTATATGTTTTATTTTCTATTATTTTCATTCCACACTTCCACACGATGTGGGCTTCTTAACATGTCGATGCCACTTCCGCTAAATGGGAGCCTTGAAGTGATAGCTTTAATCAATATGTTACACAAACGTTGAACATATCAACAAAGTAAGCATTTAAATTCAGAAGTCCTTCTCAGTAGTGTAGTATTATACACCTTATGGGCTAAAAGTGCGGCTCTGAAGCCACATATATTACTATAAATTTAAGAGTTTAGTTCATATAGCATCTATGGATTACGTAGGTGCTCCACTTGGTTATTTATGAGGATGAACCGAGTTTGCCAAACATAGCACACAGTCCTGAACAAAAGTGCAGATTAACCACCCAGAACACTTTTATTTTTCATCATCATCATCATCATCATCATCATCATCATCATCATCATCAGCCTGATTATACCCACTGCAGGGCGAAGGCCTCTCCCATATTTCTCCACTTAACCAATTTTAATTGTACCAAAATAGTCATTTTCAGTGCTCTAGCACTAAAACTCTCCAGTCTCAAATTTTGCTGCTGTTCATCTGTGCAAAGCCTTTGACCCTAGAATAAAATAAAATACTTCCTGACCACGACTGGGTTTCAATCCCACGGTGGCGTGAATAGAAAAACTTTGTTGGTCACTGCAGTAGACCGTTGCACCATCACCGTAACCTAACATCCAGCTTGTTCAACTGCAAACTTCTCATGCTGTGCTTTGCATGTCACCGCCTTCATCAACTTCTATTCATGCACAATGAATCCAGAGCATGCCGTTATAACACTGCCCTCTTAGGTGCGTTAAGCATGCCCCAAATACTATAGTGCACTACCACAAAGGTCCCTGATCACCAGCTTTGCCAATCATTGTCTGAAACTTGGCTGACCTTGAAAGCCGAGCCTTTAACTGAAACCAAAGTAAAACCTGACATGCTAGCGCACCTAATTCTCCTTAATCATGCTAAATTTTCCATACTTTTTCTTTACTTCAGGGAATGGTAATATGCTTAATTTACAGCACAAAAAACCTCATTAAAATGTAAAAAATCATAATAATTTTTTTACAATAAAACAATTTATATTTGTAACATTCCTGTTCTTTGAAAATGTGTGCATTGCAGCTAACAGCACAACAGACAGAAAGTGCTTTCTGCATGTACTGTGACAATGAATATTCGAATTCAGCTACTCAAGTCAGTCACAAGTGCACCACTGCTCAGAGCAGGAAACTGCACCCAGGGCTTTCTGACACCACATGTGACAGGTACGTGTTACCACCTAGAAATGCTTCCCATTGCCATCCCTCTTCAGGCAGTGTACCATGCAGTGCTGTGTCAGTTCTTCTTCCATAGGCAGAATGTATGATGGGAAGTGCTCCTCAACCAGCCTATTCATTACTGCTATCCCTGACATCTGTTGCTTCTCTGCATTCATATTCTGCGATGTTCATGTATGCAGTGCAAATTTCAAAGCTCAGGCAGCAGCCCACCGTGCCATTATCTGTCAGCAAAGCTAAAGACTGGTGCTGTACCAGGCCTACAAGTTTTGAAGCAGACCTGGACCGCCAAGAAAAAGATGATGAAATGGACCCATAATCATTAAGCCAAAAATGACTGCTGACTTGTGAACAGCATGGCATGTTCAAGTCCATTAGGGACTTAAAGCAAACACAATTAAACATTTAACGATACACGGCTGTAAATTGTTGGTATCGATCTGCAAAAACTTCATGTGGAACATGCTGCTCCCTTAGTGTTACTCTAATTCCGGAAATGTGAGGTGCGCATAAGATTGCCCAAGTGAACTTACCTGCTGTGGTATCGCCAGAGAGGTTGCGAGGAGGCTGCTTCACCAGAGTAAGGTGGTAACCCTTGCCAAGGTTATTCTTAAGGAACAAGGATGTGCCACAACATCGCAACTGCCCATGAGAGATGACAGCAATACGATCGCCTAAGACATCTGCCTCATCCATGTGGTGAGTGGAGAGCAAGATAGTGCGTTCTGCAATGGAAGGAACACAAAGGAAGGGTTTCACATGTCGCCCATGACCCCCACAGTCTACATCAAACCACTCTGAAAGCTGATGGTTACATTTGTTCAGCCTCTTGAGAATCTGAAAGATGCACCATAAGAATGTGCTATCCATCAACTAAAACCTACAAATAAAGTAATTCAAAAACATGTGTCACAAGGAAAAAGAGATAAAAAAAGGAATATTAATGCACAATCTGCAGCAAAGTGCTTGTGGAAAAAGTTAGCCATATTACCATGCAATCGAAGCCCTCCTCTCATTCCTCTTTTTCAACAGTTATACTCTTAAAAATCAAGCACTGGATAAAAATTACTGGTGTCCAAGCTAACTTTAGCCAAGGGTTAAAAACTGAAACATTTCAGGTGGGCCAGAGAAACCACTTGTATACAGCTGCCAGCCATTTGGCACGCCACAGGGAATTTTTTGTTTTGCAATTAACTAATTAGTAATTAAGATAATTTTCTAATTTACTCATTATTGCCTTTAGACAACAAATAGATTTGCAGAGTTTAGAGAGCACTTCCATTCCATTCCAGAGATAACTCCATTCCATTTATTTCCAATAAAGAAAGCCTTAGGTGTATCATTTTTCCAAGCTCTAAAGAAAGCCTGCAAAATACCAAAAATATCATGTTACTAGCGCATTCGTGAGCCACAATTGTGCTGCTCTCAACCTAGGTTTCAGTGAACGAAATCAGCTGCGGCCTTGGCTCCACGACCCTGTTGCAGTGGCAGGCCGATATGTCTGCGATGGTTTCTCCGTCCACTTCAGGCAGTCGGCGCACGTGATGGTGCAAGTCGCAGCGGGCTCACCACACTGGCTGCAACCATCGCCAACAGATTAGCCTACTACTGGGATTGGGCTGTCGAGTCACAGCCACAGCTAATTTCAGTCACTCAAACCTCGATTGAGAGCACCACAATTGTGGTGCACGAATGCATTAGTCACGTGATATTTTTTGTATTTTCCGGGCTTTCTTTACAGCTTGGAAAAATGATAACATGTGAGGCTTTCTTTATCGGAAATAAATGGAATGGTGGTTTCAGAAGGTGCTCTCCAACTTTGCAAATAACATGCATTGTCTAAAGGCAATACTTAGTGCATAAGAAAAATTATTTTAATTACTAATTAGTTAACTGCAAAATAAAAACTGCCTCTGGTGCACCAGATGGAGGGTAGCTGTACACAAGTGGTTTCTCTGGCCTACCTCGAATGTCTATTTTTTAACCCTTGGAAACCCGGTATATTTCAGTCCTGAGAGCCCTACGTTAATTTCAGGGTAGTACAGCACTTCAAAAATAAAGGATGGCACTCCATCTCACGTTACTACACTAGATATGCCTAAATAAGCTTTTTGCAAGAAAATAAAACGAGTGCAAATCAGAAATCTCACAACTGTTTGCATCCATAACATTTACAACCTATCTGAATTTCATGACCTTTGCTGCTGTTAACAATTGATTGCAACAGCAGTGCAGTTTGGCTAATCAAATAACCAGGCAAAAAATACAAATGAAGATCTCACAAAAATGCCAATGCCTTTTACTATGATATTGTAGCATCAGGACGTTAAAATTTTACATACCATAAAAGGACAAAACATTGACCAAAACCTGTCATGAGTTTATGAGTTTATGGTAGTAATGAAAAGGTTTTACCTCATAGTGTATAAACCCAGAACTCCAATGTCCAAGAAACGAGGATATACGATTTTAACTTAGAGCATAAAATTGCACAAAACAAACTGGAGTTACCTCTTGTGGCAAAACGCTGTTGCTGTCAGTGTGGTACACCAAGTGACCACATCTCGAGAAAATGCTTTATAATACTTTGTGTTCTCTCCAGTGTGCCCTTCAGTAAGAAGCAGCGCTCATTCTGCATGGAATATGATGTGCTTTTAGCATTTGTCACCAGATGGCACCACAGTGTTTTGAATTTCTTGAAGCAGTGATCACCATCCACTAAAACTTCATCAACGAGGCAGGCATTCTTGTGCCCTAACAGCCTTGAGTGTGGAAACTAAAATGGAGACTACTCTACACTCAAAATATTTAATTACTGTCTGGCAGGTGAGATTTATTAGTTTTCGGTACACCATTTTTGCTGACATCTAATTGTCATCGTGGTTATGGCTCATAGCATCGACCTGCAAAAAAACAGGTGAATGCACTGACAGAAAAATTCTTGGTAAAATATTTTTACAGCGTATCTAACAAATGCATTTAAAGGAACCCTAAAACAATATTTATGGTAATATTGAAATGCAGCAAATGCGTACAGGTGGTCTTTGTGACTATTTGAATCAAATTTGAAAGCTCGGTGTGGGCCCTATCATTTACAAATAATTCTTTCTTATTTTAAAAGATGCCCCTGGTGACCACTTGCAAACCGATTAGGGCGACACCTCATTGCATGTTTATAGCCACTCTCTTCCCACAGATGCCACTTGAGTGCACTCTCTCACTGAGCGCTCTAAAGTGCACGGTGGGATGGGGTGCAGTGGGGGTGTCGTTGCGACCTGTTTTCTTTATTTTTGTCTTGTGTGCTGGCGTGTGCTGAGTTGATGGGGAGAAGAAGAGTATCATTTTCAATCGGCGATATCAACAGCACTAATGAAGCTAGCTTAAAAATTTTAGCACTGCAGTCACAGAACTGAAGGAATACCATTTGTTCAGCTGCGTTTTCTGCTTATAGTGAATAGCGTTTCCCAGTCCCTTTAAGGAATTTATCACTCTAGACGGCAAGCTTTTCAATGTGCAAAAAAAATTGTCCACCCAAAATGCAATGTTCAGTTTCTTTTAGCATATAAGAAACAGCATCCTCAAATGTCATCATCACCTTGTTAAACTTCACTTTTTAAGCAAAAACACTACGAAAAAGTGAGCTAAAAATATGAAGCTTTTAACTTTAGGCTTGGCTTAGTAGATTATTTCAAACATTAAAAAGCACACCTCAGTTACAAGAACCCTTTCCTACCTTTCTTGTATTTGAGGATAAGGTCCCATATGGCACGCCGAGAGTAGGGGTCCACTCCTGCTGTTGGCTCATCCAGGATTACAACACGAGAGCCACCAACAAATGCTATAGCCACAGACAGCTTGCGCTTCATACCACCTGAGAGACAATCCACTTTGCTGAAGCGCTTCAGTGGTAAGCCCAGGTCTTGGATAATCCTGCACAGGTAGTGCTAACTGGCATCACATATTTAAAAGCAAAAAAAACTGCAACAAGCATGCATATCTTTAAAGGTCAACTCCGGTGGTTTTTCCATCATTTTGTGTTTTTGGTTGAATTACATTCCTCGGCACGTCCTGACTCCAACACAAAAAAATGTTTTTCGAAATTCCAATTAGAAGTATTTTTAAAAAGGAAAAACAGCAAATCGAAACTGAAACTGCTTTCACGGCCAGAAACGATGTCCCACTTGACGAAATGGTGACGTCACACTCAGTATTGGAAAAACGCTCGTATGTGCGTTAGATGGTGAAAATAACGTATGGAAATCATGAAGCATTGCATAAAATGTCTGAGGTAGTTCAATATAAGCCTCACAATTTCATAATCATGCGGGAAGTGGACAGTAACGCTGGTATACTGTTTGTGACGTCAGAAACTCAGTGTTGCCGGCAGAAATCATCTCAACTTAAGCCATGAAAACAGCATATTTTGAAGTCGTATTGCGCGCGAACGGATTATCGTACGGAACCCAAATTTTGTAGAATGCGTCAGGACGGAGTCTCCAGGAGAATCTACAGTAAAATTTTTATTAGAATATTCGAATGTCAGTAAACCTCCGGAGTTGCTAAGTAACAATATAAACATTGCAAAACCATACATTTGCATATTCATGCGGTTCTACTCCACATCATTTGTACCTTTATTCTTTGTATGGCAATGCAGATTAAAAGGCTATGAAGTTTTATGTTATGCCTCATTAGCCACAAAACAAATTACAAGAAAGGTCAGTATAAAGCAACAGTACTGGTTAGATGGACAGAGTAAGGGAAGTGATGAAGCCACGATCTAGTCCTTGATGGGTGAGCACTACTATCTCTTCCATCAACATTCTTTAAAAATTTAATAAACTGTCATGATTAGGATGCAGAGTGCTGCACTGCTAATGAAGACACATGTAAATTCCTTTATAGACACAGTGTACATAAAGTGCAGATGTGCTAGATATGTGCACAAAGATAACACCATTAAATTTGCTTTGAAAGGTCCTTACTGAACAGCATGTGCAACGATAGAGACCTGTAATCTATGTAATGCACATGCAATTTGTACGCAATGTTTCATGCAGAAACAACTGGAACAGAAACAAAAACACAACAGGTAATTTACACTGCAAATTCCAAAAAAGGGGGCATACAGTGTCTTTTAAAGAGCAAGAAGGCCTGGAGTGAGCAAGCAAAGGAGATCAACAAATACAAGTCACACCAGCCTTGCCAAGCAAGAGTACAGCCCGCAACTAGATGAATCACCTTCCGTGGTGAATTTTAGGTGCTTTCTGTCAAAATCTACAAGCCTTACAGCCAACCAGATTAGCCACAGGTACTTTCTTTACTAGTTCTGCATAAGAACAGCCAATTTAGCCTCGGTGATATTTTATTTTAGCAGGCCTTTAAGCTTACGAGCAACAACAGAATGTGGGTCAGACAGGTAAGCTATATAGGAATTTCTTGACGCTAGCACAATTTTATGTCAATGCTGAATGAGCTTTATCTATATGCACTACAAACTTTATAATACCTGCTAGACAGCATTGTAAAGGATTGATACAGCCCCTTGAGCTGAACAAGATATGAGCTGAGCAAAGCACACAACAAAGCACCTTGAGCTGAACAAAGCACACTAAAAACTAAAAGCACTTGCTTTTGCACATGTCGCTCTTCAAATTATGTTTACCTCATGAAAATATGCTAATAATAATATTGCAATGCAATCCCTTTGTTAACAAATTCGACAGCTTTGCTAACACTGTAAATGGTGACTAGTGAGCACTAACTTACGATGACAAATTTTTTTTCAGCATCTTCAGAATTATTCCGTACTTTAAACAAATGTTGTTTAAACAAAATACTCCAGTTTCATTCGCGGCACTCATAATATGAAGTATACAGAGCAAAAATTTTTAAGTCCATTATGCACATATATATATAATGAAAGCAATAAAAGCTCAAAGTAGATTAGTGCCACTTGCTTTTCTGTCTCATCCTTGATATTACTGTCGGGAGTGTGCTTCAGACGAGCATAAAACCACAAGTGCTCCTCTACAGTCAACCTGAAAAGAAATGACCAAAAAAATTACTGCAGAAATTATGTCATTTTATCACCTTTTCTCTTATCCTAGCAACATGATAACAATTAACAATTTTTAACATGCTTTAGGAGATGGTGCATTGGAGAGCTTAGTGCAATTACATGAGAATACATGTAAAGGAGCCTCTGTTAACCACTGAAAGATATTAACATAGCACTAGCACACTTCAAAAGACATAGCACTATCAACTTACTCATCAAACAGCACATTGTGTTGAGGACACATGCCCATGCTTTGACGAATAAGGTCCATTTCTGTGCGAATGTCATGTCCATAAATTGTTGCATAGCCAGATGTTGGTGGAAAAAGCCCTGTAAGGATTGACCTGAAAGAATGCAATACATTGAGACTTTTTAAACCCCCAAAAAAACACTAGCAGCAAAAGCTGAACTATGGAGAAGAAAAGTCAAAACCGCACACTTTTCCTTTGCATAGATAAAAAATGCGCACGATTAGAAATATTGATTGCGTTTCAGGCAGGTCCCAAAAATGGCAATACCACATTCAATACTACATACATATTGCTGTAGTTAACCTGTCCACAAAAATTTGGTTAATTTTATTAAATTAGTTTACTGATTTGCTTTTTCACTATTTAAAAAAAATGGCCAGGCCAATTTTTTATATTCCAAGCAGCTTTCAAATATACATCAACTCAAAGGTCGAAAAATAGAGTAACAATGTGAAGAGGCCAGTGCCATCTTTGAGAGAGCTACAAGAGAAGCGTACAAGGATGGAACGGCATAAAGGAAGGTTAGTGTCTTCAGCGATGAGAACTTTCACAAAGAAAATCGAAGGAGCAGCATCCAGCAAGGCATTAGCCAGAGCAGAGAACCGAACTGATTACCGTGGCATAACACGAGAGGAAATACCAACCTAAGATAATAGCATGTAAACAAGACAGCAGCAAGAGGAACTAAATTGTATACAGGAAGTCTTGTATTGCAACTCGAGTAGTACATGCTGCTAATGGCTTGATGTGCTCAGTACCGGTCATGCGCAGCAAGAGTCCAGCAATTGGCACCTTGACTTTCTTTAAAGAGCAACAATGTTTCCACCCATTACAAAGACCACAGCACCGGTGTTGACAAGCACCATAACAGAAATCCTTGACCAAAACTTGATCAAAATCAGCAGGGCCATAATTCAAGCCTTTGAAAGTTCAATGGGGGCGTAGTTCTTGCCTCAGGAACATTTACACCTAGCTTTCCTTTTGAGAAGCACTGCAGTGATGTCGCATAAGAGAGATGAAGCAGTGTTGCAGCGAAGGTGAATGGCAGTGGGGGATGGCTGAATGGTCTGAGGAGAAACTATGACTTGACAGTAGCTCAACAGGCACGGTGTATGGACTTACTGAAGGTCAGTACCCAGGAGCTTGGGCACATGGTTCTAAGACTTGGAGACAATGACGGCAATAGTGTGCCACATGACCACGAAATCCACAAGTGTAACAAATAGAGCGGCTACCAGTTGTGCACTAAAAACTGCTCGCTCTTGGAGCCGGTTGAAGGCAAGGCGCCAATGCTCAAACAGGCAGTGGAGGTGAAATGTAGGTAGGCGGCCAAGGTCTTCCAATTATGTTGATGTAAATCAGGGAAGCAGCAACAGGTGATGGCTGATGGATGGGTGGAAGAACCACAGCACCCTGCTCTTTATTTGCATGTCAAAGCGCCAGAGCCAAATGTAGTAATGGCTCTTGAGGGCTAGGTAGGCAAGAAGGGAAAGCTGATAAACCATTTCTTTGCAAAGAAGGTCTTTGATTTGCTGCAACAGAGAGCAGCGGTCAGCTGCAGGCATCACATTGGCAAGCGACTCAACCTGCATAGGTGCTGACAAGTCAGAAACCTCTGCTTGCACAGCTCCTTGAAGATCTGGCAGAGTGTAAAGACTTCAGCAACAGTGCACAAGTCACATGCTAACAGAATCTGAAAGGAGTCATTGTTGACAATCCTCATGATGCATTTGACTTAGCCACCTTCTGGCATGTGGAAGTTGACACATTTGCACAAGCTGACAATCCAGAAGTTGCACCAAGCTCAGATGTCTGTTTTGTGGTTCCAATATCACAGGTTAGTCACACTGCTGAGATAACAAATTACATTATTGAGTTTTGTCTTATCATCCCATTTGTTGTGGAGGCTCATCTGTTTGTAAGATGTGATCTAATCTTCCACATCATGCTCATCAGTCCTGCTGAAGATAGCCAGGTCCTGCTGGTGAAGGGAGCTGGCACACGACAGCCAGGCCTACTTTACAGCTTGATGGTGAATGTCCTCCGGAATCATAGGTATAGGGTTGGTGTGGCTACAGAGTTCTAGGACCCACATTGCACCTAGCACCTCCACCAAACGTAAGATGGGGGTTTACTGAAAAGAACTGAGACAACGAGAACAGCAGCAAAAACAGTCCAAGGTAGGGCAGGTTGAGTACAGACATGTCGCATACCAATGTCACTGAAAAGAATCTTAATCTTCTTTACAGAGTTGATAATTTCAAATGGGTTCAATGAAGCCTCCAGACATTTCAGCAATTATGCAATTCGTTCAACATAAGGTGACCCTGTTTGCATAAGACCTTTTCTTTTTTCATCACAAAAAAAAGAATTTAGGGATGATCAATTGGCTTGACGTGAAGAAAATCCGACAGCATTTTTCTTTGACTTACCAATCTGCTATTAATTCTGGTTCTATTTGAGCTCTAACTCTCTTCCAGTTCTGAATGCACATTTGTTATATTCCTATTACATTACATTCCTATCATTTAATTTTGATGAGTCATTCCTTGTCAATCCTCTCCCTCTTTTGGAGGGAGGAAAATCTCCCTAAACAGCACCTGCTACAGTTGACAAGTGGAGGCTTCACACAGATGTTGATGCCGGACAGTTTCGCTTTCATGGAATTCCCCCCTCAATGCTATGGCATTTAAAATCATTTCTGCCAACTGTACTCCTAATGAAGCAAATATAAAGGCACCCAGAAAAAAATTATAATTTTTGAAGACACAAGTCAAGACCTCCCCATCAGCTGTTGACACATTTAGCAAACCAGTGTGCACTGGCATTTTAAAACATAGCATACCTAAAAATAAACATTTCGGCCCCAGGAACTTCATTATTACAATATAACAAGTCATGGGTGCTGAGCTTTAAGTGAATTCTGACCACAAAGAATCTGCCACATTAAATCACAAAAAGAAATCTGCAGCTCACTTGTCAGCCACGAAAAAACAACTTGATTTTGCAAAAAAAAAAAAAAAAACAACATTAAAAAATGTCTGCCAAAAATTAAAAAAATATAAAGCCAAAAATCCAACTCCTATTTATAAATTATAAAAAAAGTCAGTACAGTTTTTTTTGGGGGGATGAGCACTTGTATTTTACGCTCAGATCTCAAGGCAGTAAAAATGTAGTAGCAGCACCAACTGTCTACTGTGGTCAGGGTGATAAGTGAAACCTGCTACTGCTAATGATAAAAACAATCTGTGATTTTTTTTTTTATAGAGAAAGTAAGATAAAAAATTTCTAAGCTCAACTAACTTTTTCCCTCTAATGAGTGATAGGGTGCTCATGTTCAATGACTCTTGCACCTTTGAGATACAAAATGCAGCTGTGTCACTTCTCCCATCAGGTTTCGTGACCTTGGTGAAACAAGACACTTTTGCTAGAAAGGCCTTCTAGGAACGCCATGAGATAGGGGTATATAAGATATGTGCATCAAGTGTACAAACAGAACAAAAGTACTTCAAGAAAGATGTTCTTGGTTTGGTTTGGTTCGTATGGCTTAAAAGTGACATCAAGTATGAGCAAGCACCCAGGGTCCTTTAATGTCCACTGACACTGCACAGTACATGAATACCCTGCGTTTCCCCTCCATCGAAACAACCACTACGGGCGGGATCAAACCTGCATCCTTGAGATCAGCAGCAGTCGAGCACCTTAACCACTGAATAGCCATGACAGGGTTGTTCTTAATGACTTCCACAAGAAATAATTTTTTGTTTACTTCTTCGGCTTGCCATTTACCCTTCAAACTGCCATGTACTAGCCAACACATTCTCTATGCACTATGTTTACTTTCTTAATTGTATCACTGTGAAAGTATCACTTTCAACAGCTCTCCCATAACTACTTATTTCTACCTGAATAGTGCAGTCCTCTGCAGAACGTTACCATTAGTCGTGTTGTAGTGACTGTTACTAGACAGAGTACAATGTCTACTACTAAGGGTTTGACTACATTTATGAGTGTACAGCCGTGAGTAAGCTCAGGGCATTGCTATAGACAATGCTGTTTTCAACCTAAAAAGCTAATTAACACAAAAATGTAGTTGCATATGGGCACATTATCTGCAGAACCCGATCAAACTCGCAATTGTCATCTTCCATTAATGCCAATAATCCCGCGTGCATAACAAAAATGCATTGCTACTCCAAACTGTTAAGCATGAAAACTAATCTATTTATCCTAACTACCAACACAACATCCTAACGTTAACTTAGCTGATAAAAAAAAAATGTTATACATGCAATAATGAAGCTGCTCAAGCACAGCCCGAAAAAACCAATACTATGTGCTACAAGCACAATGTCCAACTAGGCGCATTTCTCTGAAGGTTCAAAGTGGAAAAAAATACTGGAGCCACTCAGTTAGTGCTTTTCATTTGTAGTCAATGTGATTACTCCTATTTTTCTGACCATTCCTAATACTCAAATCACCATTACAGTGGCTTAATGCTGTCTGCTAAGGCACAAAGCTTTTACAAACTTTTGCTTTACTAATTATATGTTGTTTTTTTTTTGCCCTTCTACATCCCAGAAAATACTTGACAATCCTCCAACTGTCAAGTTCATATAAGCAAGTAATTTTACTGAAACATAATTTCACACAGAGCCAAATCTATCCTTTATTCCTCCACAAGTTTCAAACCAAAAGAAAGTAAGTACTACTGCTAGCTGCAGGCACACTGGAAGTGTAAGTCCTGAAAGAATTCTTATGTTTCAGATGTCATGGTAATCTTATCTTGAGACATTCATGAAAGGCAAGCTTTACTTCAGTGTAAAACAAGCTTATAACAATACAAATATATTGGTCGCTTGAATCACAATAAAAACTTTCAACCCGTTCAGGCCGCATGACTTTTTATAGAGCGCAGCTCTTCTGCGCCCGCTTAGTGTTTGAGCCGCGCTGCCGCTGAGGATTTAGGTGTTTCCACGTAAGATCGAACAAAACATGGTCAGTCAACCTTTTATATTTATTTTAAAATTTTAAATATTGTTGGCTGATGACTGGAACGAATACATCTGCAATTGGTTTTGCTGCCAAAAATTTTTACGAGGCACAAGGAATTAATAAGGTGGAGTGCCGCTCTTATATTCTTTGCTGTTTTGGCCAACTTTGGTTATGAATTACATAAAATACATTAATGTTACGCAGCTGAAAATTGTCTGACTAAATATATGCATGTTTTCATTTTTATTCAGTTAATTTTCGCTTTTCTGGGTAGTTTAGATACTTTTTTAAAATTTCCCAAAATCGTCCCAGGAAACGAAACTTTACCTAGTCTGCAGGCCTTTATCTCAAAAAAGGTTTATGGTAGAGCAGCAATAATGCCACGCTATGTTTTCAGCATACTTGAATGATTCAATACAGAGATAAGATCGTGTTAACTTCAAGAAAACGGCAAACAATGAAAATTTCTGAGGACAATAAGAAATAAAAACCATTTTTGATAGTCTTTAAACTTTGTCCACCTATTCTCCTCAACTTCAACTTTTGAAATCATTAAAAACATGTTACATATTTTGTTGCGGAAGTAATTACAGCCACCTCAATAGACCAGTTGCAAAACCTACTAGTCAGCTTCCCTGTGAGGAAGGAATTCATGCACAATGGAGGCAGAACCTGACTTAGGGATAATAGGTAGGTGCAGTGTATGCATCTATTACAGTCTACGCTGCTTCGGATGCAGTTCCCGTAGCACAGGGCATTGTGAGAGAACAGGTTCTCGGGCTTTCTTAACGCGGGAATAAAGGGGGGAGCACTGTCACTATCAGTTCAGTTCAGTTCAGGCGTTCAGTCGTGTCCGACTCTTCGTGACCCTATGGACCATGTCACGCCACGCTTTCCGGTCTCTCACTATCTTCTTAACATCACATAGCTTCATCTGCAATGCCTCGAGAATGCCATCTAACCATCGCGTTCGCTGCCTACCCCTTCTCCGGCGACCCTCAACCTTTCCCAACATCAAATCTTTCTCCAGCGACTCCTCTCTTCTCATCAGATGACCAAAGTAGCTGAGCTTTAACTTTAGAATTTGACCCTCCAATGAGCAGTCAGGGTTTATGGTCGACAATATCGACTGATTTGATCTTCTGGCAGTCCATGGAACTCTTAAGAGTCTTCGCCAGCACCACAATTCAAACGCGTCAATTCTTCGGCGGTCAGCCTTTTTCACAGTCCAACTCTCGCATCCATACATCACAACTGGAAAGACCATAGCACGGGTTATACGGATCTTGGTTGGTAGACTAATGTCTCTGCTCTTTACTAGGCGGTCAAGGCTAACCATTGCTCTCTTTCCCAGAAGCAGGCGTCTCCTAATTTCATGGCTGCAGTCTCCTTCCGAGGTAATCTTGGCGCCCAAGAACAGAAAATCTGTCACAGCTTCCACTTCTTGTCCATTGATGCTCCAGGGCTTGATAGGGCAAGACGCCATGATCTTCGTCTTTTGGGGGTGAGGAAAGAAGATTTAGTATAGGGGACCTTAACTGGATAGGGTAATAGAGGGGCGACAATGTGCCTGCACGGAATGCTGCGACGAATGGGCGAGGGGTATGGGAATTACTCTACCCGCCAGGCGATGTGTCAGCACTGTACCCAACTATTACCCCAAAGTAAGTCTATGCCGCCATTGTGCAGGAATTTCTGCCACACAGGAAAGCTGACTTGTAGGTTTTGCAACTGGTCTATAAGGCCCTTGCGCAAGGCACAGAGCACCACGCAGGCCCGCAGATTCTAAGATTTTTATGAATCGCCTACGAATTTTGCATTTTGCCATAATATTATAATGCGGAGAAAAATATTTACAAAAGAAGATGAAAGATATATACAATGAGAGACAGCCTAGATGCAGGAATTTAGAGTCCTGCGTTCGGACCTTCGAACGCCCACTTCACTCAAGCGGGCGACAGCCGCTGCTGCATGAGAAACTGCTGTGCCAGATGCGATCGGTGGAAAGCATGAGTGTGGCACTCCAGTGGCAAAGCAAGGTTTCAAATGCCAAAAAAAAAGTAAAACTATTGGTGACTGGATGCGTGTGCCTATCTCAAATGGTGGCAGCCAGATGTCCTGAACTGGGTCTTTTGTGGCGCGTTCGATCTGCTGCTCACAATTCATGCTGGCACGCATAGCCAGGACGGCATGGAAGAAACTGTGTGCACAGGAATGAAAGCAATGTGCTCTGTCGAATCCCTCAAATAAACCATTGTAGCCCACAAACACTGTCTGTTAATGAAGCAGTTCTCCATGTCCTTCCGAATTTTCCCATTTCACTAAAAATTAATTGAAATACTTTGCTTGCTCATTGAACTTTATCGTCTTTTTGTGTGATCCGCGTTATGGTGAAGGTGAATTGCGAAAAACGTCTGTGTGCTACCCCATGCCACAGCGCATCAGGAACTCCATGCATAGCAAACTGATTCTGAATCATTCATTGTGTGTCTCTTACAGCTAACTTGCAATGTCAAGACAAAAAATGACTAGATACAATATTGTTACAGGTGGAGAACGATGAAAAGAAGTGGCATGCTCATGCGTGGAAGGTGAAGAAAAAGAAGTGCATCGAACGCTGGGCCCTCATTGCTTGCTCTTTCGCTGCCTCTCACTGTGGATACCTTGTATCCTCTTGTGTAAATATATTTCTCCCCGTCGCAATATTATGCCAAAATTCAAAAATCACAGGCGATTCATAAATGCCGTAGAATCTTCAGACCTGCGTGGTGCTCTGTGCCTTGCGCAAGGATCCTTTTGAGGTGGGCGCAATTACAGTCGAACCCGGATATATCGAACTCGGAGGGGATTGCGAAATAGTTCGATATACAGTAAAAGCTCGTTAATTCGAACTTCACGGGACCGGGAAAAAAGTTCGAATTATCGAATGGCCTCGAAAAAACTGACCAAAACCGTTTGTACTACGGTAAATGTACCGTATTTAGTCTCGTAACAAACTCGCTCGCATAATGAACCCACCCAGCCCCGATTTGTGCCTACGAATCTGAAAAAGGAAAAATAATAGTAAAGGCATCAGTCGTTAGCGCGTCCCTCTGTTTCGCGCCTTCACGGTCCACAACACATTTCTTGGCAGTGCGCCAAGATGCTACGCGGCGATAACGGCGTGTTTATCTTTTGACTTTAGCTCCGGCAAGGGGGAGGAAAGCGAACTTGGCAAAGTGCCAGCGCTTATCCGGTTGTGCCAGCCTCCGTTCGCTTTATCATGCTATGAGCGACTTGGGCGGGCGGCGCCGTCTACTGCCACTCCAATCATCGGAGCGAACGGTGCTAAAAGCCGGCGTCATGAACGCGGCAGACTCGCGTGCTTCCGTTGACGGCTGATGGGTGGAAGGATGGATGGCTATCGCAAAAAAATTTAACCCATAGTGCCAGTCCGAAATCATAGCCTTTTATGGGCATTGGCTGGGACCGCGCCGACAGTACTTATCCCTATTTCCAAATTAACAGGGTTGGAATTAACGAGTATTTAGTTGCGAGCTACGGAGGTTGCGCAGAAGAGGGAGCAGGCAGCCGCCGCCGCGCGGCCATGCACTGACCCACGGCCGGTCTCGAGGGAGAGCGCGTTTCTCTCTTCTTACGGCCTCTCCAATGGGGTCTGTTTCCACCGCCCGCCGTGCCTCGGTGGGGTCGCCACCGCCCCACTGCTGCTCCTCCGCTACAGCCGTTCACGCGCAAGGGAAACGCGCGCTCGCTCTTCGCTCCGCCCGCATCGGTTGCAACCGGCAGGTCCTGATATTTCACCCCTTATGGCTTATAGGAGAAGCCGTAATCAGCGTCTGATTTATCGTGTATGAGCAATAAAATAGTCAATAATGCGCGCGCGCGAGAGCGCGCGCGCCTTCGTCAGTGCTGTCGCGCACGGTCGAATGAAGTTTCGGGTGCACTTACATCAACACTTTTTGGCCCTAAATTTTTCACAAAACTATATGTACCATTTTATGCAGTGTGCCTTTGAAAGCTGCAAGCAGGTGTAGTGCGACCTGACGCTATGCATGGCAAACTGTTCGGTGGATATTCCAAGTATTCTGTCAACCGCTGCCGTTTTCGTTTAGAGCAAAAGAGGCACTGACGAAAATTCATAGCACGTCTCAGATTCAGAGTAAGGAACAAAACTTTACGCATACAGTTAAAATTTCAGTTGTCTAGTGAAGTGGGCTGTTCTAGCTTCGTTTAAAACAAATCAGTAGGTTGAAAGACAGCAGATGTATACGTAGTCTCGCAACTGACGCACACGTAGACAGTCGTAGTCAGTTTAATACCAGTGATAAAAAAAAACATTTAATCAAGGAAATGGGCATAAACAGATATGCATAATTGAAAAGAGCAGCAAGCAATAAAAGAAATGTCCTTCAAAGTTAACACATTGCACTCATTCATCAAAACGGTACATGCGGCTAGAAAATTAAAGTCTCAAAATCTTTCTGGACGGTTTGTGCGCATAAGATCGATCTGGCCTTTCGTTCCTGTCTGTCACCTTCTTAGCATAATTGACAAGAAGGCGTCTGAGAAATTTCTCACATATTAAAGAAGCGGACCTTGGCTATTGTCAATGCCTTCCGGGCAACTCAGCAAAGGTGAGTTCTCAATTGTGCTGGCTGGATTAAGATTTGAAGGACTTCAAGGACATTTGTGTGTGGTAGGTGCACGACAGCTTTTTCAAAAAAAGACACAACCTTGTCCAAGAGAGCTACAAACTCCGGTTTTTGATAATGCAGTCCGCTAGAATCTTGTCCTCGCAGAATAGTGTACATGGGGCTGCTTCTTTCGCTGGTTTCAAGAAGGATAGCACAAGCGTCACACCCGAAGTCACTGATTAACTTCACAACGTACCCATGCATCGACGTGAGCTAAACCAGAATACGTGACAGTGGGTAATGGGATGACAGGAGATACCATCACAATTCTTTCAGTCCCTCGGTTACTGATTGCGGCAGAGCTGAAATGATTTCGTCCGTGTCGACACTAGGTGCCTGGGCGCGCAATACAGCGCGACATACAACTCCTATAGTCACCTCTGAATAAATAGCACAGAGAAAAACTTTTATATCCATTATTGAGGAGTGTCCCTTGAGTAACAGTGCCGAATGTGTAATAAGCAACGCATTCTACCAAAATAATGGGGCAGCGATTGCTCTCTAAGGCAGGCATTACTGCACAGATAGTTACAAGGAACTATTAGTTCAAAAACATACTAGAAAAAGAAAGAAAATATTGCTAGGAATTAGTGCTTGAAATAGATTTCCTGTTTTTTTTCGTGAAATAATCATGATATCATGTAAACATTTCATTAAACCAACGTTTATTTGCAAAATTAAAATAATGTTTATAATACAACATAAAACATTTGCTGGTCTATAAATTATGGAAAAATTGAAAACAAAACTTAAAATCGTTTACTCTGACGTTATACTACTAACACTTTATGCCATGTAAGCATTGTGCAACTTACATTACATTTTTATAAAATTATTTTCATCTTCGGTGTTACCTCGATGGTTTCTCATCTAGCTCTGAAAGACGGTTTTGCCATTGTTGCTGTTATGTTTGCCTTGAAGAAGCTTCGATGTGATCACTGCTCATTCACTTTTTTTATTCATCTTCTTGTACAGGCTTGGGCAAAAATTCAGATTAAAATGAACAAAAGTAGACACCATGCCGCATGTCATATGCTTGTCGAGCGTTTGCTGAGCGACAGTGTTTTTTAATATAAAGACTCCATTCACGTGTGTAGCACGCTGACAGGATGCCGCTGCAGCGTCTACCTTCTGTAATCTTTCATTTAGGGGCTGCTCTCACCACGAAACCAGCGGGCGACAGCGCGAAACCAGGCAATTGCCACCCGCCGCCACTGAAGCAGATGCGGAGCGAACAGTGAGCAGGTCGCGCCCCTTGCGGCGGCGGAGAGCGTGTCTCAAGGAGAAAAGTTCCCATTGTTCACGCGGCGATTGAGACGGCCGTAAGAAAGAGCGCGCGCTCTCTCCCTCGAGACCGGCCGTGACTGACCTTGCCGCGGCCGCGTCCCCTCCCTTCAACGCCACCGGCCGCCACGCCGGTCATGGCGCCATTTAAGTTTTACGCACTGTTCCATGGTTTTACCTGGTTCCTTATTCTGTCCCCGTTTTGGACGTGCGCAGCCTCTAATTATGCCTACCGATCGCGGAGGTGTTTCTTTACTTTTTTTTTTTCCGCATGATGTGCGCCAAGTCGCCCAGAAGCGGCGGCGCGTAGTTCGAATTATCCGTAGCGGAACCGACTCGCGTTCGAATTAACGGGATTTTTTATACACAGATCTCTATGGAGCTTGGCCGGACCAAATAGTGTAGTTCGAATTATCCGAAAATTCGAATTATCGAGGTTCGAATTAACGAGCTTTCACTGTATTGATAATTCGATATACAGAAATCGGCTTGTGACGGCACTTACGACGCGAAAAAACGATATCGTATTTGTCGCGTAATCAACCCACGCGCTAATATACCCACCCTCCACTTTTGTACCCGAGAATATGAAAAAAAAAAAAAGCGTTAAGGCCAGCTCGCTCACATGCAAGCGATTGAGCGATCTCAGCGACGATGCGGCAGCGACAGGGCGAAAATTTTCAAACTTGAAACTGCGTCCCTCTCGCCGCTCGAGCCACCGCGGCAGCTCAAAACAAGGTTTCTGTGTCGCCGCGGCAGAAATCAGAAATCGTGAGCGTTTTCGCTTGCATGTCGATGGCATGCGGCACTCCGTTTCGGTCCTCTCATCCACAGCTCATTTCTTGGCAGCATGCCAAGATGCTGCGCAGCGATAACGTCGCGGAGTGTTTATCTTTTGATAGCTCCTGCGGTGACGGGGAGCGAACTTGGCAGAGTGCCCGTGATGGCTTGATTGCACAAGCCTGGTTCGATTTATCACGCCGCGCTTGGAGCGGAAGCGGGCATCATGATCGCAGCAGCTCACCGTGTGGTTTCGTTGATTCATACATGCAAGAATAAATGACTCCCGCCAAAAAAAAAAAAGCACTGCCGCTTTTTAACGTCTGCAGCCGCCATGTCTTACGCTACGCCGCGCGTACAGCACACCGATAAAAATGAATGACTCTCGCAAAAAAAAAAAAAGAGAGAGAGAGAGAGAGCCACGTCAGCCGCCGCGCACAGAGGGTTCGCAACACACCCTAAAGCGTCCGACTTCTGTCTGAAAATGGTCTGAGCTGGCTTGGCGCATGCGTAGCGCGTGCTGAAGGAGAGAGATAGCTCGGCAAAAGAATGGGCACACCCACGCACATGGCTTGCAAACGTCATGTGCTGGCGCGCGGGAAACGATAACTGCAGATGCGCGCGCCTTTGGGGAATGGGCACGGCGCTGCCCAGAGCAGCCGTCGCCGAACTGTCCCCTAATTCCTTCCCTGCGTGACTTGAAAACGTCACGTGGTAAACGGCCAAGGGTGATGTGATCGTTTTTGGGGAAGGCCCACTTTCCAGTGCGTGGTGCGGAGTTCGATATATCGAACGACCGGTGAAATTGAGTTCGATATATGACACGGCTTTCCTATACTTTTACATAGAATTTTCATGGGGCTATTCCGCGAGTTCGATATAACCAAAATTCGATATATCCGGGTTCGATATAACTGGGTTCGACTGTACTTCTGTAACAAAATTATGCAACGTTTTTAATGCTTTTGAAAGCTAAAGTAGAGGAGAATAGGTGAGCAAAGTTTAAATAATATCAAAAATGTTTTTTTTTCTTTAATTTTTTTTCAAAGTTTCACTGTTCGCTGCTTGCTTGAAATTAGCGTGGCCTTGTCTCTGTATTGAAACGTTATATAAATATGAGATTTAGCAGTTTGATCGACAAGTATACTAAAAACATAGTGTGGAATTATTGTTGCTCTACCATAAACCTTTTTTGAGATAAAGGCCTGCAAACTATGTAAAGTTTCGTTTCCTGGGCCGAGTTTGAGAAATTTTATAAAAGCATCTAAACTACCCAAAAAAGCAAAAGTTAACTGAATAGAAATAAAACATGCGTATATTTAATCAGACATATTTAGCGACATAACATTCATGTATTTCATATAAAAGAGCACTTGTAAAAGAGCTGATGGCGATCGGGATTACTACACACTGAACAAGGGTAGAGGCGGGAAGCCTGAGTTTGCAGGTCAAGCCAACATTTCGACAATTCGTCAAGTCCACTTGTCAAAACGCTGGCTTGAACTGTTAACTGAGGCTTCGCCCCTCTACCCTTGTTTAGTGCTCTTTAATACCATGTTATCCATCTTCTTCCTCTCATTCTAATGTATTTTGTGTAATTCATAACCAAAGTTGGCCAAAACAGCAAATAAGATAAGCGTGGCACTCCACCTCTTCATCGTAATTCCCTGTGCCTCGAAAAAAATGTTTGGCAGCAAAACCAAATGCAGACCTCTTCTGTACAGTCATCAGGTAACAATATATGAAATTTTTAAATAAATATAGAAGGTCAACTGACGATGCTTTGTTTGATCTTAAGTGGAAACACACCATTGCCGATGTAACCAAGCAAAAGAGAGTCACGAGCCAAAGAGAATTCCTCAGAAGAAGAGAGAAAACAGCCATGAGTTTGCATCGCTCACTCGTAGCTATTCTTCCTCTTCTTTTGAGAAATTCTCTTTGGTTCATGAGAAAAAATAGAAAGAGTGCTTTGCAGCTTCACATGTATAGCATCTCTCTAATTCTTTGCCTTAGTTAAACCTCTACGTAACGAACCTCCATGTAGCGAATTCCTTGACATTACGAAGTTTTTCAATTCCCTAACCCTGTCCCCATTGAAGTTTATGCATTTAAAAACTCCATGTAACGAACATGTCACGGCGGTTGACCTGGATATAATAAACACAAGGCGCCAACTGTCTCTTAGCTAGTCCTGAATCACTGGAAATTTGGCAGGACCCCCGCAAGTTTCAGGACGATAAAACACGAACTGGAGTGAAAGGGAATGTCTACTATAGTAACGAGCAACTGCAGTTGATACAACGCGCCTGGTTTCAGTGCCGACGATGCATCTCAATGGCAGATTCCGTTGCTTTGGCTTTCAGATGTGGCGCTACAAAATTTCATGCTTAAAAGCAGCAAAAAATAAAAAAGCACACGGAGTGAGCAGTGTGAGTCCATCGCTGCCAAGCGGTTGCTCGCGGGATCCTGCGTGTTGGTAGCGGGAACAGCGGAGCGCGCCGGCAACGTGAGGCCGAGTCGGTTTCCAGGGGCAACGGTGCGAGCGCACGCACGGCGGCCGCAACGCCAACGCACGCGCTCTCCCTCAATCTGATTCCTCCTCCATCCCACTTCCCCCGGTCCCTCGTAGCGCGTCGTGCAAGCCGTGGCGGACATTTCACCACTTCTATATATTCGAATAATTCTGATTTACTGGTAATACTTTCAAAGTGGTTTCCCTTACAATCAATTCTTAACCGGATTTTCATTTTACATTGTCCTTTTGGATATCCACGCGAAAACTGCATATAACGAAAACCTTGATGTAACGAAAAATCACAGACATTTTACAGTTTCGTTATAACCAGGTTTAACTGTATTACAAAAAAGCTTAAATAGCTGCGCTCAAATTTCGCATTCAGGAGTACTGCAATTTTCCTTATAATTTTTTTTAGTCATGGTATAACTTTCAGAAAATATTGAAGAAAAAATATATTTTGTCACCCAGTGGCAACAATACATAATCATTGGAAATATTACAATCTATTTTTCGGGGACCTGCTGGTCTGATTGCCAAGAGTGATAATTAACAGATGATCCAAGAAGTAAGTGTTCAGTTTGCCAAAATACTGCAGCAGAACAAAACTTTTACATCACTTTTACAAACTAAAAAAATACAAGGAATTTAAAATCTTCCCAATCTGTTTTGAGCACACCATACAGAAGGGTAGTTACATTGTTGTTGTTTTTCCAGCACCATTGTGCCCCAGAAAGGAAGTTATTTGTCCCTCATACAAATTTAAGCTGAGCTTGTTCACAGCAAGTTTCTTGCCATCTTTGTAGATCTGGAAAAAGAAAAACAAAGAACAATGCTTGATGAAAGCTCATTTACCGCTAGCAAAATGTCTGTGTAACAGCAACTAGAAATATAAATAATTAACAGTATTTATATGCACTGAAGCATCACATAAATACTACTGAAATGTTACAAAGTTTACTTTACACAAAGGTGAATTCCCATTAAAGCTTTTCCCTTTTTCATAAAAAGAAATGAAAACCACTCACTTACAATACAAAAATGAATTAATTGATGAGGCCCAGCTTTGCATAAATTAAATCTGCACACCTTCAATATGAATAGTGGTCAATACAGCAAAGCTTTTTTAAATTGCTATACAATGGTTTGAAGAATACACAAAATGCTCAAAACTGCAGCCAAAAGTTTCAACCCTTTTAGTCAAAATTTCAACCTAACTGAACCAATGTTTACCTTCACAAGGTTGTCAATGCAGACACCAAGTGGTAGCTCAGATGGGTCTGGCTCAAAAAAGCCATTGTCAGCTGAAACCAAAAACATAATTCAGCATTTTGATCACATAAAAGACCATTACATAATCATACATTTGAATTTGCACCAATAAATGCTAGCCAGATCATCAGTCCTCGCAGCAAAGCAGTTATGCTAGACTTGAAGAGAGATTTCAACTTGCTCAAGACAGCTTTAATGTCAAATTTGTGGCTTAAAGGGACAGTCTACTGCCAGAGGCGAGTATAAAAATACTGGCATTTCTGCTAGTTTTCATCATTTGGCTGCAGTAACAAAGGCAGAGCTCCCGGTTTAGGCAGAAATTAATGTTTTAAATTGGTCAAGAAAGTCATGTCTGAGTGGATGGTAGCGCCATGCTGTATCCTCAAGTCGCGGCTAAGTGGTAGCCGCCTGGAGCATTTCAAGCGAATACTCCTTTCATGACTATGCCATAGTATCATAAAGACAATTATTTTTCAAACATCAACTTAAGACAGCCTACTCTACTTTCCTTGAATGCATTACAGTTATTTCTAAAGTTTAATATTGTTACTGATTCATTTCTAAAATGATTTTAAAGAAGAAATCACTAGGAGTGTGCAAATATTCGAAATTTTCATATTCACATCGGAAAAAAAAAAACGATATTCGAAACTTTTCAAGTATTAGAAAATTACCGAATAAGCTGAACATTTTCTAATTCACCGCATTTCACCACACTCGCAATTCACTGCAATGCCAGACCACGTGGACTATGCAGTGAAGCATCCTCAAAATGCACGAGGTTGTGCTGTGAAGAGGGCCTTCCTGACAGTGTGGGCAAAGCGAAGCAATTGACCAAACCAGAAAAAAAAGCAACGTCATTCTTACTTCAGTTTCATCTAAAATGCAGACACCCATCATATAGGTGTTCATCAGATAATATTACAAGGGCGCAAATGGTTTCTGGCAATTTTTAGGCCCATTCGATAATTCGAGCTTTCCGTATATTCAGAAATTTTTTCTGATCACTTCAAGGTCAAATTAATGAGCATTTACTGTATTCAGCAGTGATGTGACATTGTCACTCCAACCGGTTTCATGCAGGCCCTTCTTGCACAAAAAACCGCTATGCGAAATCCTGCATAAAATCTATACTGGATTCCAAAGCAGGGTATGTTTAAAATTAAATTATTGCACAATTAGAGTTTAATTTTATTTGCAAATATAACGTGAATTCTGAAATAAACGAGATGACAAAAAATGTTTGCTATTTTTTAATTTTCAGTCTCTTCTTTTCTTTTTTTTTTCTTTTTTACGGATCAGATATTCGATATTTGAAGGCATTTCTTTCCCATATTCACATTCAAAAATTCAATACACATTCGTACACTCCAATAAATCACACAACCAACGGCGCCACTGTGCTTGTAGCGGCATTGAAATCAACAACGTAGCTACAGGCAAAAATGGTTGTTGGCATGTGAGGTAGGTGTCACCTATTTTATTTATACCTTTTTAAAGCTATCTTAGCTTTGTCAATTAGTTTTAACAAAATCTGTACATCTTGATTAATGTCCAGCTCAATACAGCCACTGCACACCACCCAGATATATATATATATATAATAATAATAATATATATATATATATATATATATATATATATATATATATATATACACACACACACACATACCATGTCCCCAACATCAGGAATTGCTGATGCCATATACCATTCAAAAAACGATGCTACCATATGAAAAAACAAATTTTTGAATTGTACTGCTGAGTTTCTCAGCGTATGCACAGGATTAGGAGCTTTTGATTGATGCAAGAAAAATATTGTTAGAGAAGTCAGTAGACTGTCTCTTTAATAAGCCCTTTGTGTTCACTGTGCCTTGGAGACATATGGCTACTTACAGCCACGCTGCAAGCTGTCTTTGAGGCCTGATCAAAACAGTCTATTTCAGAACACTTAAAATGCCATAAAAACAGTACCTGCTCGACCTTCTATTGCGCAAGCTTGCTCTTCTTCAGTCGCAGACAAATGGGTCACATGTTTCCGAAGCAGCTTCTGCCAAAATGACCGCAAGGGCCCATACTCAAGGTCATGTCGACCCCCACCAAACCAGTAGCTGTGTGTTAATGGGAAATACCATGGCCTTGGAAGGCCATATGAGCCTACAGGAAAATGTGGAGCAGTAATCAGAATTTGCAATGAATTGAAATTTTAGACATGCTTAACTGAATTAGCACCCTTTCATGTTATGGAACTATATCAGTTAGGTGAGGTAAATGGGAGTATAGCAGAGAAGATAACAGAATTGCTACTAAGCTCTCTCCAAAATACTGAGCCTGCCTGCGAGAGCACAACAATACAAGCAGTGCATGGCTTATGTCAGTAAGCTAGAACAAGAATGTATTTGACAACAGAACCAGCATGCACCGGAATCATCCACTAGACCTCAAAGCAGCCTCAGGGCTACAGACAAGCTTTGCCTAACTTTCTTCACTTTTGCAGGTAACAAAGAGGAGCCTCTAACCTGGGTGCACGTTTTCAATGTACCAGACAAGCAGGGAATAGATGAAAGCATCAATCAGCATCATAAGAGCCACGTGAGCCAGGCTGAATGTATCATCTTCAAGCGGTGAAATGCCTATGTTAGCCCACTGCACTCCAACTCCAACTTCCTCATAGAAGGCAAAATATTTGGCACCCAAGCCAAAAGCAGTTGTGGAAAGTAGAGACTGCAAAGAATAAAAGTGAGCAACACCTTCGTCAAACAATAATAACTTCTCCAAGTGTTGACAAAAAAAAGCCCCCCCCCCCCCCCCCCCAATATGACTCCCTAAAAATGTTATATATTATAATAATATATATTACATTTTATATAATATTATATATTATATTTATTCAATTGTGAAAGGCAATATGTCGTTAATACATGCTTCATAAAAAGCCTCCCACTGGCTCAGATACTTGCACAACACTTTGTGCATTGCTTCACTAGATACCAAGTTGGTTAGATACAGAACCCTCCACCTCCCAATCCTAAGCTATGGCTACATTATTTGGAATCCCCATTAAATTATGGATGTTAAAAATGTTTTCACCAGTACTTCATCAATATGACTTTTCTCTTCCTTCTCAGCTGTCTGATCTGGGATTCATTTCAATTTCCTTGCATTGTCATACTGAAAATTTAAAGTTCCTTTACTCATTGAGCAACACTCTACAATTCAAGTCATTTAGCAACTACTTAAAATTATAATGCAGAAAGTTGGGCGAGTTGTTGTTCAGATTTAACAGGCATAGTTCTAGCGCTTTAGAAAGGGACGAATGGAGAACACAGACACCACAAATGCTAGACATCAACTGAGTTTATTGACAGTAATCACGAATTTATATAGGCAAACACACTCGTGCTTCATAAGTGTCAATGGCTAAACTGCATGTGCGACGGCACCCTCCTCTCCAAAAACTTCACTTCCTTTTTTGTCAAAACAGCGTTACGCTTGCGTATGCATGACTGCCTTTCCATGTGTATAAGGAAGACTTCAAGTATCTCGCGCTCTTTTTGATCCGCGTTTACAGATATGACACGCATCAGCTCATACATGAGGGAGCAATTGTTTTCGTCGTGTTTGCACCATTTGCAATGCGTAGCCAAGTGTCCCGATCCTGATACTGCGTCTACAAGACCCTTGTGCTCCATGAACCTGATGTTAATGCAGCGGCCAGTTTCCGATGTAAGATTTCCCGCATGATAATAGGATCCTGTATACAACGTTGGCCTTGCAGGCCATATACGGGTTTTTATGTTTACTGGGGCAGGGCACATTTTTATTGGTGGCATCATTCACAAACTTGCAGAGTTTGCCGAGCTTGTTCAATGCTGTAAGCGCGACTTTGACGTCGCATTTCCCTGCCACCTTTTTTTAGGCGGTGCGTGAGCTGGTGAACGTAGGGCAGTGCAACGCATCTAGCCCGTTTTCGCTCAACCGTCGCCTTCTTTTTTTCACCAGTTTTTATCCTTTTTATCAGGGTCTCAGCCACCGAAGCCACTAGTTTCATAGGAAAACCCGCCTTCGTCATGCGACTTGCCTCCATTTTTACACTTTCATGGACCTTCTTCATGCAAGGGATGCACTTTCGTGTATCCCTTCTTGTGCTTTGAGTCAAGTCTAAGTGTGCGCAGTTTCTGAACATGAATCTTCGTGAACTCACCCAAACATCTGATCTGCTGCTTTCATAGCATCTCCACTGTTGCTGATTGTTACTATATTCTCCTCTAACATAGCCTCAATTGAGGCCGCAGTATGTGAAAAAATTACATAAAATAAGTAAATTACAAAATTAAACTTTATTTATCAGTGGATGAAGTATGTTTGCACTGTTTCAGATAAATCTACCTTTTTCTGGTTGAATTGTAACTAGCAAGCACGCGTGCATGCACATGCATGCACACAGGCACACACACACATACAAAGAGCAAAGGTGAGTTCTGCGACTGCAAATAAATCTCAAGCATCACAGACTACTTCAAAATGTGTTACCGTATTCGCATGAACATAATGCGTACTTTTAATATTATAGCGCGAAATGCCCCTTTCTTCAGAAAATCTGGCACTGTCAGCATTGTGAGTGAAAAATCCCAGGCACGGTTCCAGAGGGGGTCATTTGGCAGAGGACATGAATAGGCACTGACTGGTCGGCAGATTGTCTGACGTCACAAGACTACATGATATGGCGAGCGGTGCCAACTCCTATTTTCCTTTGAAACCGGATGGTGAGATAAAAACAACCTTCTAAGACTCTTGGATGAGGAGTAAGAGATGCCATTCGAGGCCATGCAGCATGGCTTGTGCAAAGCGGGGCTTTATAGGTATCCATGTTGGGTGGTCTTTCACATAACTGGGTAGCTTACGACTACATGCTAATGAGTATGTGTGGAATACTAGAGGCACAAGTTAAGGTGTTTTTGATTAAAGCTAGTAGCAAAGGGCATGTACGTGAATAAGGACCCACAAAAGGACCTACAGACGGAAGCCATTACCTCAATTCAGTCATACCTTCAAAGGCAGAGTTTGGATGTCCTCACAGTCGTTTTTTTTTTTCTCAGTTCATCAGTTTCACAATGCATTTTGTGTTACATTCGGAACTAAGGTACGAATATAGTCCAAACTTTTTCCTCACTAGACCTCAAGACAGCTACAGTGGCCTTCACCATCAGGCTCGTGAACTGTCAGGAATATACCTCATGGCTGCGAGGTATGCACGGTTAAAGGGAAACCATGAAGCGGAAAGCCAGTGCATGCCATTGAGAAAGAGTGGGCACTGAAAAAGTTGAGTAGAGGAGGGAATGAAAAGAAAGGCGCACGATAAGAGGACCGGGTAGCATGAAACTCGTAGATGTAGCTGTGGTGGTGAAGCGATGACGATGGCTGCTACGGCGTGGAGGACTAGTATGTGCATTAGTGCATCGAAGGCTTTTCTGCGGTTGATGATGTCATGATGTCGCATGACTTTCTGAAGTATTGCCTCTCAAATAATACCGACGTTTCTGTTGCTCCGGTATTTCTGCAAACTGGCACTATTTTTTCCCAGGCCCTCGGTTCCTCGGCAGTGGTTAGCTTGAAATGAATAAGCTATGATCGCATTATAATCGTAATATCTTTTTTTCTTTTCCATGAGGTCTCAAACTCCCTTCTCTTGTTATATTTGTGGTCACGTTATGTACATGCAAATATGGTATTTTTTGCACAGCAAAAAGCTCAGTAGTATGCTGGTTGTATTCCACTGTTCCACTCTGAAACACAATCATCAAGCCAAAAGATAAGAAGCAAAGGCCATATTCTCTGCTTAATTGAAGCGAATATTCTAAATACATATTAATGTCACGACCTGTCAGTGCAAATTATTACAACAAAAAACATACCACGCCTAATTATTAAGCAAAGCAACCAAATAAGCTTTATCTGAAATTTCTGGCCACTATTCCAAATGATTCACACTGCTGCAATCATGTACTTATGAAGCACTTCTAGCAAGTTTTCAGTCATTTGAAAACATCCCACTTGAAATGTGCAACACATGCATAAACTACAAACATTTCATTTGACGCTTTTGCTCATTAAGCACCTATGCATGCCTTAAACTAATACTTTAAAATTGGCGCAGTAATGTAAATAAAAAAAACTGTCCGCCTTGCACGTTCCAACTGTATATAGGCCCCATCGTGGCTATCTGTGTACTTCGCCTAACAAGTGAACTTTTGTTAAATCCTGGTAAGGTTCTTTGTTTTTTTTTTAAACATCAATGTGCACAGGAACATTCATGCAATCAGTACTGAGAGCGCACCCGTAGAGTCAGGGCAACAGTACGATGGTCGAACTCACCGCAAGACTTTTCAACCAAGCAGGTATGTTGTTGTGGGCTGCTTCTTCCCTCACTGCTATGTACATGTAGGGCACATAGGTAAGAAAATAGATGATGCCTGCGCAGGCAGCTGCAAGCTTGGCCTTGGAGTACAAAACGCTCACCAAGAACCTGTAAATAAGCGCACATTAACTCCTAAACATTTTTAACACAAAGCACTTCAGATAACCAAAGTATTAATGTTTATTGAAAAGCACTTAGCTGTATAAAAATATGGTAGTAGTAATAAGGCTCAGACACATGAAAAGAAGACTTCAGGAGGTGTGCTGACTACTAACTGGAATAGCATTAATTCAAATTACAAAATCTGGCAGGAAGAAACAATGAATATCTCATGTAAAAAAAAAAAAAAAAAAAAAAAAAAAAAAAAAAAAAAAAAAAAAAAAAAAAAAAAAAACTTGGTAATGCCCCCATAATCAATCAAGTTACTAGACTTTGCCAGGTAGTAAAGCAACTGACAGATGGCAGATACAGTTTTCTTTTTTTGGATTGCTTGCTGAGCTTCAACATTTCATTTGTTGCCTGACCTTCATGCCCAGTCAAGGTGACGGTGTCCGAAAACATTTTACACCTGCATGTGTTGCAATGAGGGGACATGCAGGAAAAATTTCAAGCTAATTCAACTGACAAAGGTGACACTGGCCACATCGGGTGACACATACACAAGCACATGTGTGCATGCAGATTTTAGAGATACTGCATAATTGAGTGGCTCACAATGTAGGCAGCAGTTATCACATACAACAAATTCACACACCGAAGCACCAGGTGAGAGAATTAGGATGGTGTAAACGATGGGTGAATAGGGCAGCTGGACTCTATTCACTTTTGCTGAATTTTCTGGAAACCGATTTTACTATTCTCAGTGGCAAACAATACTACCTCAGGATGGTACAGCTGAAACAATGTTTACTCACTGGACAGGTTTAATAAATAAATATCACTTGCTTTTCTCACATATTGTACAGTAACTCACTGTAAATCGGTGTTTGTAAGCACTACTGATGACAAACAAGTGAACTGGAACATGAGAGGCAGAATGCAAGCAGGGATGACGGAGCAGAATCTCAATGGCACAGTCATGGCTAATAAGAACTTCAGAATGATACAAATTCATAAAATCGCCTGGCCAAATAGCAATAGACAAGAGCAAAGTTTTTGGCCATACCAAACATTCTCCCCATGCAAATATGGCTTACACAAATATGGGAGCCATGAATGCTGCCACGTTCACCCATGAACACATCAACTGGGCTTAGCAAGCTTGTTCACTCTGTGAACCAGCTGACCAGTTTGCCCAGTACTTTTGCGCATTGTTTACCCCCCTCCGCAATTTTCATGTCCTCACAGGGGACATCATGGTTGGTTTAGCAAGTTCATATTCCAAGCTGCCTTGGTTTACATACTGGTTCACATTGTTAAGGCCTTATCTAGAAGAAAGAAGAGGATGAACTGTGGTTCTGATATGTGGTCAGAGAGGATGATGAAGTGTGTTCAAATTCTGGGCCCTCAATGTTTGGCTCCTTAGCTGTCTCTCCCTATACATATTTTCAATTTCCTTTTCTAAATACAGGGACTTGAATATTTGAGGGCTGGGATTTAAAACACTCCTATGCAAAATCTACTACCCCCTTCGAGCTGAAAGAACGTTCACAAAGTAGCAAAATATAGTCTACGTTATCTGATAAGTCAGTCAACATCGGTACTTGCCTAGATTTTCCGAAATCGAGAAAAAACTGCTCTCGGTGGCGTGCACAATTTTCGCAGAAGAGTCGAAAAGCTATTTTGACATGGTGCGTCATCTGTCGGGCAGCGAGGCAAGTGCGCCAACGGCCGGGATGGAGCTTGCCTCACTGCTCGACAGATGACGCACCATGTCAAAGCAGCGTTTCGACTCTCTTCTGCAAAAATTGTGCACGCCACCGAGAGCAGTTTTTCCTCGATTTCGGAAAATCTAGGCAAGCAACGATGTTGAATCACTTATCAGATAACGTAGACGATATTTTGATGCTTTGCGAACGTTATTTCAGCTCGAATGGGGTAGTAGATTTTGCACAGGAATTTTTTAAATCCCAGCCCCCAAATATTCAAGACCCTGTATATTCCTTCCCATTACAATGCATACACGTGACTTTCATCGACATCATGATGTTCACCATTTTTGAGACCATAAGCCCAGAGAAAAATGCGTGCATTTTTGGAATCTATCCATTGCAACTTGCTCCTTCGAGGTCTATCATGGTGCCCGTGACATCATGTACAACCGACTCTATTATGGTGGGCAGCAGACAATATAATGTTTTTCTAGCCAGAACAGATTTACAAGGTCCTGTAACATTCCTCTCAAATAAAGCCTACTGGAATAGCAGTTTAAAAACTTTACAAGTATGCAGTACTGGCTACAGACACCTTCTAGATATTCACTTCTTTGTTGGTAAAACAATGACAAAATTCACCCTAAAAAGCAAGCGCTGCACTAGATGTATTATCCATAGAGACACTTCTTTCTTTTGTGCAAAATAATAAAATGGTGGAAAATTAATACAGCCACTGCTTAGAGCTTAAGACCTACCTTGTGCTTACGCCTTAATGATTGTGTCCTGCACAACTTTAAAGGCAGGTTACCGAATTCATCCATTATTATGTTTTCTCTGCTAGAAGCCATACATTGCCAGAGACAGCGGAACCTCATTGATATGTTCCTGTTCATATTCCCGCATACTATTCAAATCTGCATTCGTTACAGCCGCTGGGATGTGGCCTTACCAGTGTTATTGTAGCACACATATCAATTGTGTACTCTGTTCATGCTCGTTGCAACGAGACACATCCATATTATTTGCCATGCAAGATGTGCCGAGATGCCCCTCGAAGATTCCAGCCACTCACGTGCATTTCTACAATGTTCCCAGTTATGCTAGTCACAACTAGCGACTTTATCTAGATGTTTCCTGGTCGCCTTTAAATTGAGCGTGGACAGGTGTGACAGGTATTCTTTGTTCGACAACTGACGACCACATTTGCTGCTATCGCCACTGCCAAGTTGCTAAATTTTTTTGCGGGTGCAAGTCAGCCCAATTATGAGTTGATCTCAGTGCTATTACGCCTTGTCTTCTTTTTTTGCTTACGGCCTTGTCGCTATCACGTGACAATATGCTCAAAATCGCGGGAAATTAAAAATCATCCATACAGTTACACTTTTTTTCTCCCAGTTAATGCACTTAAAATTTCACATTAGTTTGGCATCAACCATACATGTGCTAACATATGAGCAAGCCAAACCTGGAGGCGGGCCACATGAAAATCTAAAAAGTAGCATTGTTCACCCCCCATGGCGGTTCTCTGCTGTGCCTAATTGCAAGGAGGCGGAGCATCAGGCAGCGAGCCTTTGTAGCAGAGGCTCGTTCCAGCGGAGACACAACTTGAAGAAGCAATAAGCAGCAGTTTCTCTGCAGTGCCTTATGGGCACAGGGGGAATTTGGGAATTAACTATGCACTCATGAATGAGGGGCCCGGATATGGGGAATGTAGCGTGAAGAGCAAGTATGTGGCGACAGTAGGCCCTCATGATAGCTTCTCCATAACGCATTAGTGCAAGGGGGCGAAACATCCAGAAAAAAATGAGTAAACTATTTCAATTCGGCACTGCTGTGAATGTATAAATTTTATTACTAAACCTCTTCACACTTAGAACAACTCACGTGCGGAGTGAATTATGTGAGCATTAAAGAAGAAGGTGCTCAACTTTATGTCAATAAATGTTAACCAAGGCTTTCATGCAGTGAAAGTGTTAATTATAGGTGCCATTGTACCCTATTCAACAGTTACATCTTTCAAAATCAGACAATTTGGTTTTTACGCCCTTTCAGATAGTACATTTTCTTTTCACCATCTTTTAAAAAGGTATCAATGAAGTTTTACTAAACAAAACAAAAGAGATGAAATTTTTTCGTGAGCCTGAACACCAAGACTTACAAAAACTGATATTATGACACACACACACACACAAAAGAAACAAACAGAAAAATTACCATGGTGCATCATATTGAAACAACCCATAATGCAAAGAGTTTGTCTGTATGCATAAATTTATGCATAAATAACCACAAAATAATCCCCTCTCCCTTTTCACATTACAAGTAAAATATAACTTACGAAAATGCAATGTTGGCAATCACAAATATCTCCAGGACTAAGAAAAAAATCAGAGGGTTGCTGTAGGTCAATACACGGCCATATTTAAGAAGAGTTGTCAAGACCGCTGCTGTGATAGTCATCTGAATAAAACTTGTGATAAACCAGGCAAGCCAGTGAACTGCGTTGTTCAAGCCCATAGTCTTCATCACCTGTAGAGTAAAAATCAACATAACATTGGTCAACATAATGACACAGAAAGACTGAGTAAAAACTACATTAAGCATCATTTATATCAAGCAGCTTATGAGAACTGCAAGGGCAGAATTATAGCATAAGTAGCAAAGTCCAAACAAAAAGAAAAGAAAACGACATACTTCTTTCAGTCTTTTCTCTTTCTCATAGACGACATTTTGAACAAGCATTGCAACAGAATAGACCCAGGAAATAGCCATGCATAATGGCATCACGTGTTCAATCATGAACAGGAACCTGAAATACAAAGGCAAAATGATGTAAAAATCGAAAAGGCACACATACAGTCTGATTTTAATAAACGTCAGGTATTCATACTGATCCTGAATGTAGCAAGGATATGGAAACTGGTGGATATAGGTGCCGGGTTCAGTGACATCTCGTCCAGCGTACACATTCACCATTGCACGCTCAAGGATATCCTATAAGAAAGCAGAGGCAAAGAGTAATTATTAGCAACATAAACAATAACCGTTTCTAATATGAAAGCATTATTATTTAATACTCTACAAAATGACAGTGAACAGCTCTCCACAGGTAAAGGCAACACAAAGATGCTGACTGTTGGTGTGGCTGCTCAGCTGCTACAAAGGGCCCATTGCAGTGGCTCAGTGTTTAGGGCACTCGACTGTTGAACTCAAGGACGCGTGATCAAAATCCAGCCATAGCGACTGCTTTTTGATGGAGGCAAAAAACAGGGTGCCCGTGTACTGTGCAATATCAGGTTAGGGAGCGTTAAGGAACCCCAGGTGGTCGAAATTTCCGAAGCCCTCCACTACGACATCTCTCTTAGCCCAAGTTACTTTGGGACGTTAAAATTTGTAAACCAAACCAATATCTCAGAAAGTGCACTGTTAGTGTTCATTGGAAAACTATGTTTTAAAAGACATTTCTGCCCTTGTACTAGCCACAAACAGGGTTCATATCTCCCACCTCTTAATTCTGCCTACATGCAGAAAGCCCATGTGTTCTCTCTAGATGAGCAAAATTCGTCCTTTTTCATCTACCCCACACGCCATCCAGCCAACAATGATTAGAGGAGAAACTGCGAATTTGTGCATGGTTCAAGCAGTGGTTTCATTAAGCTATGGAATAAGACATGCAGAGACAGATGACCTCGACACTTATTTATGCAGAATACCTCATATTGATACTTATTTACCGATAAGCGAAACCCTCCATTCACAAACTGTTATCAAAAGAGAAGTAGGGGGAGGGGGGGGGGGGGGGCAAACTTTCAGTTTTGTAAGGAACATTCCAGGACTGCATAGAAAAAATTCCACCATCCTAGATAACTAATTACACCTTTTTTGCAATTTCAAGTCTATAAATAGTGACTCAACATCCCTTTTGATGTCCCTATTGTACTTTTTCTAACTCATGTCAGTAACTAAACATGATGTCAGTAACTAAACAAATAAAAGCATTTTAGGCCCTTTGAAAAGTATATGATAGCAAAAACAAGCAAGCATGAACACATACTCACTGGAGGGCTGCCGTATAACGTGCAAGCGCTTATGTCAGAAAATAGGCATGCATTCATTTTGTATTCCTGACTTCAGGAGGTTGCATGTGGCTTGTTGCACATATCTCCTAAAGGTAACTCCAGTGATTCATGGCACAATCCCAACAGTGACCAAAATTGACATCAAATTAGCTACATACACATATACAGTCGAACCCGGATATAGTATCATGATCTAAGGAGATACCTAATTAAATAGTTCAATATAAAGGTAATTTGATATTTAAGGAATGGCGTGAAATGAAGTTATTTGCCACTTAGAAAAGCAAGAAAACACTTCATTATGCGAGTGAGTTCATTATGTGCGTAAATAAGGTATTTAGTGATGTTTTTCTATTCTTTTCTATCTTTAGTTGAAAAGTGATTAATGCACGAAGGTTGCTGCAGTAAATGCCTGCTTTTGTTTGCTCTTGCAAACATGTGGAGCTGATTTGCTGTATTTATCAGGCCATTAGTTTCTGCGGAAAAATGTTCAAGTGTGAATTAACAAGAACATTCACCATTTGCTTCTTTTCGTATGAGGACACAACAGCCAATAATTGGATACACATTTGCACATACATATGTGAAACTGCAATGAAGCATCATCCTGAGATGGGATGGGAGAGAGCGATGATGAAGACGTTACATTGCAAAGAGGGCAAAACTGACGAAAAGGGCCAATGGATGATGGAAAGTGGCAGATGGGTGCTGTACAACAATAAAAGCCTTAATGCCATTCACAACTACTGTTACAACTTTGCAGACATGACCAGAAGCACTGAATCATTATGGCTCAGAAGAATGCATACACAGCTTTACAGTGACAATACACTTTTTTTTTTTACCTGTAGCCATACAAATCCGAACTGGTAGTACTCATAGCCCCAGTTTCGTGGACCAGGAAACCAAAACCGACTTCGCATCAGGTTGGTAGTTGGAGTGAATGATGCATTCTGTCGAATAGTGTAACTCATGTGACGTGGCATTGAACCATTTTGATTCATCTTGAAGAGGACACCTTGAAAAAAAATTAAAATAAAGCCAGGTAACTATGTGAAAAATTTTTGAAGAAGTTTGAAAGCGCTTTCAAAGAGCTTTTAGTGACTCCGGCAAAAATTTCCTATATTTATCTTTACACTAGTGCGGCTAATAGTTTTGTCCAATAAATGGGAAAAAGTCAACTATCTTTTCTGATTGCACATTAGGATCTCCTTTGCTGCAAGGCTACAAATATATGAGAAAAGTACCAGCCCTGCAAGTCCCACTGTCCATGAAGCATTAGGATGTTGCAAAAACCAGTTGTCTTTGGTTGTTTATCACAACTGTAAGGAATCTGAACCATTAACACTGAGCTACTGCTGATGTGGTGTAGGTGTGCCACTGTCATGATCAAGTAATACACCACAATGTGCCTAGTTTGCTTCAACAACGTAACACAGCGCATAAGTAATTTCAGAATCTGCCTTAAATGGGCTATGGTTTTTGGGTTTCCCTAGGAAGCTATGTAATTAGCACTAATAAGCTTGCACTGTGATCAGAATTCTATTTTTATGTTTCCTTCACAACATCTATGCGTACATAGTGAATAATGTGATGCATAAATTGCTTTTTCCACTGTGCAGCTGCTTTGCTTTCTTGACATCATAAAGCACTCCCTCATAGAATGCCACTGACTTTTTGATACTCTAACCTTGGTACTGCTTCAAAAGATTAGGCTTTCAAAGACAGATTCTGAGACAACCATGCAATTACAAAATTACTTGCCTATCACCAAAGAATAATAGTTTCAACACAGTAAATCACACAACTTTGCAGAATTTTGTCTGCAGCCACAAACTAGAAATTACTTGAAATTATCAAATAAACTAAATATGCATGACTTGTTCTGCAATTCATTTTGACTCTTTCAGGCCCAAATCAAATATATTTAGAATGAAAAAACTAACATAGAAAGATTCGTGTGCTTAGAAAGAGAACAAATAATTAAAATGAAAAAAATCTGGACTCGGTCTTTCTTTATCCACATTTATCAGTGGATCTATTTGCTACCAGTGGGACATAGCAGATGTCAAATGCATAATTGGATGTGTTCAATGAAATAAATATTTTTCTTAACGAAGTATAAAACCATGCCTCTCTATTTAGATTTAGAGGTGTGTGCAACATGTCTCACATTGATGAAGCTACTTTACCATGTGGCGATACACAGCTTGCACCTCTCGGTCCGTATTCCGAGTTTGTGTCGTTAGTTATCGAAAGTGTCACTATCTCCCAGACTTCGAGTTGTTTGTTTGGCGGAACCATAGGAATCGGATGTCAGTTTGGTTGCCAACCCTTTCGTTTAAAAACAAAATTTTGAAGGACAAAATCCCCGCGGAAATTTTAAGAATATCAACGTGGCAAAAGTGCTTCTTGTCGTGCGGGTTCGCATTATTATGCTACCTTTGAAAGCAGTCAACCTGCTTTGATATCAAGAGTAACTTTTTTTCTAACGAGCTTGTTGGCAGTGTTTAAAATAGCGGCCATTGCTGCACAACCTCTCAATTTTTCATTGTCTTGAAGCTCTCAATTTCATGTGACAACCGAAATCGCATGCAGGCCCATTGCTCTCACATTCTACTTGTTTTGTTGGATTCTTGCAATGACCATTTCTTCATCTACTGAATCCCCGTAAGTGCCTGACGCCTCAATGCGTGAACTATGCTGCTTATAAGACTTCTCTCTTTATGCTCTAAATGACACACGTTCTGAATGTAATCATCTTCGGAGGAGGAGAAAACAGCATTGCTCCATGCATGCAGAGGTCAAAAAGTCACAAAATGCAATGTTTAGGCAACACTCATTCTGCGCTAGGGCCTCCACTTATTATATTATACAAAACATTTATTTCAATGAAATTGCATGCTAGCCCACCCCTAACGTGAATGGAGAAAAACAAAAATTGCTTATTTACTTGCACATGGTCGAGTAGAGGCAGTGGTACCCATCAATGGCATCAGCACAGCGTGTGCAGTTTTTATAATTCCTTTCTACGTTGCAGAATTTGTCTGAGGCTAAACATTTTTAATATACATGGTGAATTAACCAGACCATGAATTTATCATTAAAGCAGTCACAGTTATTTTCTTCCTTTTAAATGTGTTGTCCTTCAAAGTTGGATTACAATTGGACTCGCTAGGCCGGCAAGGGTTAAAAAAAAAAGAATTTACATGACTTTCCTTACAACTGCCAAACATTTAAGTGATGATTCTATATTTAAAAAGGCAAGGTATTACAAATAAATATCCCCGTAGTTATTTGAAGCTTTGTTTCAGCGAGTATGGCGCACAACATAAATTTGCATTGAGAACCCACTTTTGTTTATGGTTGGACAAGGTTTTAAATGCTCAACTGAATCAAAGAAATGTGTGACCAAAATATCAAAGAAATGAAAAAAAAAATTCGGAATGATCAACTGTACTGATGCAGAGGAAATGCAGTTGTATTTTTCTTTCACTTAATTGCCAATCTACTGCAATTTTGATTCTATTCTTATCGCATTTCTATTTGTAATCTTAGTCATTCTTCATTCTTAAATGGCCACTTCCTCCTCTTCCCTACCAAGCTGAGAAAAGAACTTCCTTCTCTCCACATGCCAAACGTGGCAGGTGGAAAGCGGGAAGTCCTCCTTATCACCACGCCCTGATACCCACCACGGTTGGCAGGTGGGGGCTTCACATAGATGTCGCCGATGTCAGGCAGTTATCACTTTAATGGCACTTCTAAAGCCATTGCATTAAAAAAAAAAACACATTTGCAGCTAGTTTTCAGAACACCCCACACATAAGAAACATTACTTACAAAGCACTTTAAAGGCCCCAGAAAACTGACAAATGGTACCAGCCATTTTATTACATTCATTTTGAGGTTTTCTAAAAAACTTGGGCACATAGTGCATACTTGCAAGTATGGTGACATTGTCGAAGTAGGCCTTATTCTTGAAGTACGCCATAAGGTCTTCCTCTGTACTGAAGCCCTGGAATATATTGAGACTGAGGCCTGACATCAGTGAAATCCAAGAACAGGCTGCATTGTCAATCACATCGAGCCGATGAAGAAATGCCTCTTTGTCCTCGATGACTGAGGCACCATTGTCTTGAGCAAACTCGCGCAGTGCCTGGCTGCGCGCTACATCCAGCACCAGTGGGTAGCGCCTCAGGTTGTCCCGCATCTTTAAGGGAGCAAAACATTTTTCTCTAATGTATCCACAGGGCAAAAGCCAATCACCAGTGCTATATACTATGTCATCACTTTTATTTTTTTCTAGTGCTGTGGTCAGAGATGGCATTTTATACAAGCTCAGGCAAGTTTAATGCAAGACCACAAAAGTCGCCCCTATGCAGAAAGTGCCACCAGAACCAAATAATTCCATGCCAAAAAGTTTTGGAAATGCATGACCATAATGCATGACCATATATGACCTTGAAAGTGACGGCAGTTTGTCACAGCTGACTCTTGTTCCACTCTTCCCACATGTGCCCTCGGCGTGCTTTAAGGTATTGCACTAGACCCCTTCTTTGACCTTCCTCTTAGCATCACATCAAACATGCAATACTTTGCAGACAGCCGCATTGTATACTGCCTCATAACTAATGCATTTGATGTTTTCAACACTCGGAATGTTCCTTAAAAATTCAAGAACGCATGGCAACTAACTGCATGTTACTAAAATTTTGTTACTCTTTCCATCACCACCCTAAATACCTAAGTATTGCAAGTATTGCAGACTGTCCTCCAATCAAAACCAACACAATTAGGTAGCTAGACATTCACTGCCCCAAGATCTACCTATGTTGAGAAATATTGCCAAAATTACTACCTCCACTAATTGTACCCTTAGCTGCAAACATTAAAACATAATCTTAGCTCCTCCTACTGTCAAACTACCCAATCCTGAAAAACTTGTCATCCCTAAATCAGGTTGTGATCTCCATTCCCAATCCACATCAAGTTAATTGTTCAAGATCCAGATTTCTGATCCATTCTTTGATCAAGCTAAAATCAGACCTTGATCTTCCTACCTTTTTGTCTCGCCATAAAACAGTGTAACACCATCACGAATTCTTACCTTACCAACAGACAACAATTTCACCAGGTCATCTGACTGCTTACACCACAATAGTCATGGTGATACTTTCCGCAGTTTTTCTCCCTATGTGTAGCCAAAAACATAAACCTCCTTCCTGCCTGCATCACCTTGTAAGTGGGCCAATACCAATTTAAGCCTGCCAATAAACTTATTTTTCAACTTTTTAATACTACTTTCTAGCCTATGCCTCAAGCAGTGGCCAAAAGAAGGGCTTTTCAGGTACAATAGGCTGTTTGCAAAACTCCACAAGTGAGCTGTACTGAAGGCTTCAGTTTCAAGCTTTATACCATGCTCAAACTTGGCGAGCAGTATCCCTTCAAAATGGTAATGCAGGCAAAGTGAATGGTACCAACAAAGCAGTGGCATAGCAGGACTGGACTTATCTAATCCCTTAAATTGTGACACAAGGCAGAGGCAGGAAGAAAATGGACATGGCAATAGTATTATAACAATAGGTAACTCCAACACTGCCCACAACTTTAACCCATGAAACAGGTTTGGCTGCCAAGGTGAAGGAGTTTTCACTGTGGAGAAAAGCCAACTTATAAAGTGCGCAAAGGGTGCACATGAAGTCAACAAAAAACTAATAGTAGTTTATGCAATCAGCCTCAAACATGACTGCAATGTAGTTAATGAATAGATTAGCTTCAGTGATGCAAAAATAAAGTATAAAGTAATCCTGAAGAACTATAAGGTAAATAGCCTGGCTCACATGTTTCAGCATTGACAATGAATAGTCACTGCTGTTTTGTGCCAGGTAGTCCCTGATGTCTCTGGAAATGTTGAGCATTTTTCTGGCATACTGAGTCACTGTGTCCAACAGTTTGAAAGTTTCATTCGCCTAAAAGGATGAAGAGATAACAGTGATTAGCTCACAAGTAGCAGAAACTTAAAATGCAATATTTTCTGAAAAATGACTCACTCAGCCTAGTGCCAACATGTAACTGCACATTTTTTATGCAACAAGATATCACCAGGAACTACAATACCATGATGTCACTTCGTTTAATGCACTTCTGGAACATGTTTCAACATTTCAAAAGTTGATGCACACTGCCCCGCAAGAAGTCCACGTTAGAGAACATACTATACTTGAATAAACATAACACAAAGGAGGAGTTTCAGCCCTCCGGAAAACAAAAAATATTATTACGATTATAACATGAGCTGAAAATATCCAAGCCAGCCAAGGCCAAAGCTAATGCATGAACATGACGTCATATTCTGTGTTATGAACGTTCCTCAAAAGGCACCACTTTAAAAGTGCACATGACAAAATTAAACACAGCCAATGTCACTGCTTCTTGCTTCTTGCCGCCACTGCTTCATGCTTTATGTTGCCCAGTTCTGTGCCCATTCACTGTTTTTCTCGTACTTTTGCACTCCCCACAGCTCTCTAACTCTTTTGGGAGACCCCCCAAAAGCCATAGCACAAAAAATTCCGAGACCAATGTGGAATCTACATTGTAGAAATGCGAAAGCCTAAGTGTTGCTGGTGCACACAGTGCATCACGTTTGCTCTCATTATCATTATCAACTAAATGCACCGTCATTATCATTGCTAATTTCATCATTGTCATTATCACTTGCAGCATCATTGTCATCGCTGCTATCATCCTCAAGGTAGACAAGGAGAATCACGATGTGCGTTTCACGATCCCGGGCGTGGCAATTGCCTTTTGAGCTCTCAAGAGGAGTTTATGCAGAACGGCTCTCCCCAGGCAGAGACTTTTCACTGGCGAACGCCGAGGTGCGCGTGTGAATAACCCCCTTGCGGGATACAGGTTTGTGCTGCCGTCACTGCCTTCGCACGAAGTCCTCAAGTACTGTGTGTTTCTCCACTGCAAAGTGGATGGCAGACTGTACCGCATCACTCAAAGAACTGAGACTTTTGAAGGCTGTTTCGGGAATCGGGCCGTACCAGATGGGACATGTGTGGCTAGTAAAGCTGCGCATACTGGAAGACAAGAAAGCGCTGGTCCGAGCCGGCAGTTTGGAGGTGAACCCGGTACGTAAAGAGATTCGCCGGAAGGATTCGGAGGTTCACTGGATTCCTTTCTACGTGCCGGACGAAACCCTGAGAAAGGTACTGAGTGAGTATGGAGAAGTGACTGACATCCAGCTGGAAGAATGGAAGGCAAGCAGTTTCGAGTTGGCGAAGTCCACCATGCGTGTAGTCCGGGTTATACTCAAAGAAGGGGTCACACCGGAGTCGCTACCAGATCTCTTCAGGTTCGTTGACAATGCGGCTCTTGTCGTCATGCCGGGTCGGGCACCAACGTGCCTACGGTGCAAGTTAAAGGGCCACATCCATCGTAACTGTCAGACGCTGCGCTGCAGCAACTGCCAAGCATTCGGAAATGAATGCATAGACTCTGTATGCACGTACGTCATCATAGCTGGAGAAGCCAGGGTGGGCGAGGAATACAGCCACCTCATAGATGAGGAAGAAGTGGAAAATGCATCGTCTTTGGGGAAGAAAGAAACAGGGAGCAATAAGCAGGCAGCGACAAACGAGGAAAATGTGCTCGCTGGCCAACAGCCCCAGGCAAAAAGGGAAACTCAAGCCGACAACGTGAGGACAAGGAGAGTCCCTCTTCTTGCCAGCACGACGATGCGACGGATGCATAAAAGAAAGGAGCCAAGATCACGGATTCCGAGAAGAACGACACCAGCGTGGCCCCCATGGAAGTCCAGCCAGTGTCTACAAAGAGGTGCCTAGAGAAAACAGACGCTATGGTGGGAAAGCAATAACTCAACCAGCTTGAAAAGGAGTGGAAAGTGGCCACCGGAAAGAAGGAGAAGTATGTGCGTTCTTCCCGTGCGTCTTCGCTCACGCACGTCGCGAGCATCATTTCCTGGAGGCGTCCCAGAGTGGAGACGGCGAGTGAACGCTGAGAATGCGGCGAGTCATCACCTTCACAATGGTTCCTGTGCTATTCCTCTCAGAGTAGGAAGGCTCAACGTGCGAGACCTCGGTCACAAGAGGAGGCAATATCAGCTTAAGAGGAGGATGATAGAAAAAGACCTGGATGCAGTCGTGGTACAGGAGACCAAAGTGGAGAGCAAGGGCAACACTGAAAGCATGGTAAAACCATATGGTGGAATGTACGATGTATGTGTCAGCCAAACGGTTGGGTTATGTGCAGGCTGTGTTTTATTTCTGAAGAAATTGCTGGGTTTTGTTGAAAATGTTACCAGTTTCCTTAACGGGTGCTATATAATATGCTATTTTAAATATGGTGATAGTGATGTCCGTGTTTTGTGCATGTATGCGCCGACAACGCCTAGGGAGAGACTGCAGTTTTTTGAGGATGTCATGCCTTTCTTCAAATGTGATAAGCTCCTGTTGGCAATGGGAGATTTCAGCTGTGTCTGCGAAGCTGGGGACAGAACACCGGGAAATTTCTACAAAGACGCGAGTGCCGATTCCTTAACGGACCTAGAGAATGATGTAAATATGTTCAACATGGCACATTTGGTGAATGGGGGAAAACGCAGACATTTCACCCACTATCAAAGGTTCAAACCATGCCAGATTGGACCTAGCATACATCTCGTCCCAACTTGCACCCAGCTGTGAGGACTATTTGGTCAAAGCTGTGTCATTCACTGATCACAGTTTGGTTATGTCCTCGATTGGCAGAAAGAAAAGACGCAAAGTAGATTGGGACATGTGCAAATTCAACACGAAGCTTATAAAAGATGACGCATTTATGACGGACAAAGTAAAGAAATATAAGCTCTGCTACCTCAGACAAAATGAAAGGTGGGAAACCTTTAAACAAAAAGTTAAAATGAAAGCAGCAGAAAGAGGCTGCGAACTCAAGTTCATAGCACAAAAGGAGGAAAAAAGCCTCAGGGAGGGGCTGCAAGCACTAGTTAAACTAGAGACAGCAATTCCTGGGGATATGTTCAAGAAATCAAAGAAATCATAAAACTGGAGAAGCTCTATGGGGATAAGTACAGGGGTGCAGTGATTCGAGCATGAGGAGAGAAGCTGCTGGCCAGTGAGGAGCCTAATAAACGCGCCTTATCGAATGAGAAAGCTTACGCTCAAGGCAAAGAGATCTTTAAAATAGAAAATAACGGGGTAACATCACACGACTAGTCGGGTATCAAGAGCGCTTCTGAAAATCCCTATACGCAACTGTTTGGGCACTGAGTATGAGAAACCCGGAATTCAGGAAGATTTTTGGTCCGTCATGCCAAAGCTACACCTTGAGTTTACGACAGCTCTTGAAAGAGATATCACAGTCGGTGAGGTTGAAAAAGCCATTGATGAACTGAACCCCACAAAAAGGCCGGGTCCTGATGGACTAAGTGCTACCTTTTATAAGGAGTTTAAATGTAATATCGCCGTAGCCTTGCATGAGGTCTTCATGGAATCTTTTGAGTGCAAATCATTACCACCTTCTTTCACGCAAGCAAACATGGTTTTGATTCTTAAAAACAACAAGGAAGTTAAACTTCGCTCTGTTAATGGCTATAGGCCAATAACGCTAACAAACGCCGACTACAATGCTCTTATGAAGGCCTTGGCGAGGACTATTTGGTAACTGATGACAGATACCTTCTCAAGAAACGCATGACAAGGAAGCGATAAGACGCAACCACCTCATGGGGTAACGCGATGTTCCGTAACGTCCACCTTCAACAGATGACACAAAAAAGTCTGGCAATGCATTACACAACATGAACTGGACAAAACACTGTAGTAAAGGGTACCTTTGGTCGCAGAGAAATGCTTCAGTCAGTTATCAAAGAGATAATTGGTCCCTACCAGACATGTGGCATTAAGAACAGGACGATCTACTCAAACATCCATGAGGCAAGGAGCATACTAGTGCTCTGTGACAGCGAAGGACTCCAAGTGGCCATGCTGCGATTGATCTTGCTAAGGTGTTCAACAGGGTACCTACCACACGACACCCTTTTTCTCTTACTGGATCATGTTGGTGTCGGTTCAGTCACTAGTGATGGGGTCAGAATGGTGTACAGAAATTGCACCACAAACCTGGTTATAAACGGCGAGCTATTGTGGCGCATAGATGTACTTTTTTCTGTACGTCAAAGTTGCCTTTTGTCACCATTACTATTCGCGCTATTCCTTGAACCCGGTAAAAAAATCCAGTCAGAAAGTTTTGCACAGTGATGCAATACATGGGTTTTAGATTTCACAACTGCGAGGCCCGTGTGCTTGCCTATGTAGACAACGTTGTCTTTTTTGTATCTGATAGTGCTGTCCTGAAAATAACCCAGGAATTTTGTGCTCAAAGTGGAAGTTTATTAAACTTGGACAAAAGTGTTGGTTTGTAGCATGGCTCGTAGAGCACCAGACCAGATGTTTTCGTGAATGTACACTAGTCCGCAACGCCAGACATTTACCTTGGTGTGCCGCTCAGCAGCTATTGTGAAAGCGGGTCAGTTTGAACCAGCAAGACAGATGAAATGAGAGCTAACAACCCGATCGGGTGGATGCGACCTGTCTATATTAGCGTGTGCTACAGTCTGCAATATGTTTCTGGCTGCCAAACTGATGTATATCTTGCAGGCCCTGTACTGTACATGAGCAAATATACATAAATTCCATCATGTATTTGCGACATTCATATGGGGCTCCAGTTGGGAGAAGACGTCGCAGATTAATCTCTTTCGACGAGTTGTTGAAGGGGGCCTCGCCCTGTCTCATTTGTTTCTGCGTCAAGTGGTGCTAAGGTTCACGTTTCTCTACGACCAAAGGTACCCTTTCCTACAGTTTTTTGTCTAGTTCATGTTGTGTAATGCATTGCTAGACTTTTTTGTGTCATCTGTTGAAGGCGGACGTTACGGAACATCGCGTTACCCTGCAAGGTGGTTGCGTCTTATCGCTTCCTTGTCACGCGTTTCTAGAGAGGGTATCTGTCATCAGTCAAGAGAAAAGACCTGATGAAGGCTTTAGTTGACACAGTATTCCCTGTCCACTTGTATCGCTCATCTTTCACGACCACATCCCGGAGAAACAGGTTAAAGCGAGTGAAAAAGATGTGGGTCACGCCTGCAACGAAAGCCTTTTTCTTTCACCTCCACACAGGTACCCGGCCAGTAAAAATCTGGCTGAACGAAAAGGGCATTTATGTACCTTGGGGCACATGGTGTTTCCTCTGCAAAAAAAAGAGGAGAATGTAGAACACGCCTTTATTCATGCAAAAATTCCATCTTCTTCTGGGATGTGATGCAACGCACACTGAAGAAAGATCTCCCACTCACACCACACGGGATTAGGTATTTACCTGTGATGGACACAGAAATACCTTATGAAAAAATTTTCCTGCTAGGTTTGCATGCAGTGTGGTGCAGTGTAATGGCTTTCCGCCACTGCGACCCTGGAACCCGATCAGTACACGAATATTTTGTGGACAGCGGTACAAAAATTCATGAAGTCCTGATCAGCAGAGACTGTAGCGAAGAAAGTGCGGTCCTGTTTGAAAAACTCAAGCAAATAAAAAAGTTACATTACACACTGCCGGTTAGGAGTGCTATAGCTGTGTGAAAATATGGCATGTATTTATTGCAATGTATTATATACATGTATTGTATTATATTGCATTGTACTTTATTGTGTTATATTGTACTGTATATTCATTGCACAGTATTGTATTGCAGTGTTGCGTTATATCATACCCCACAGCTTTAAAGGCAATAAAGATTTTTAAAAAATCCTGGGCATGGCACAGTTAGTTAAAGTGCTCAGCTGGGGATCCAAGAGATGGAGGTTCAATTCCCGGTGGAGGCAGGATTTTTATTTTTCTCGTGATGTCATCATGATGTCATTTGATTGACAGCTATAGGGTGATCTAACAAATGAATGCTGACAGTATGAGCCATTAAAGGCATTCGCCTTAAAATGCATTATGATTTTGTTTGTGCTGCTAAGCTCATATTTCCCCGCACTAGAACAGGCCTCGCCATCTAGAAGTGTAGTTTGACATCTAAACTTTCAGCTTGATTTTTCCTTAGACGGATGCGACATATGAGAAGTTTTTATTGGAGAGCAGCAGCGGCTGAGCTAGTGAAACATGGCGCCGTGCTTGCGTCTGGCCACACAAAGAAACTGGCGTCAATTGCACAGTTCAGCAGCTTCAATTGCAGATTTCTTTTTTGATGACGTCCGTAGCAAAGAGTCAGAAGATGACTCTGGAAGTGCCAATTTCAACTCACACATTGATACAGATGCACAATGACTTAGACCATTAACTACTGGCCAAAGGTGCAAAAAGTTCCAGTTTCTGCTCGCTCTGGGGCAGGTGCACATGATCACTAAATGTTCACAATATTTTATCTCTATTCGGTAGGGCTTCCACAACATACGATAAAGATAACCTGCCACAAACGCAGAAACGTGTCAAGCTTTCGCCATGATGGTAATCTGAAGTGCATCTGAGGGAAGACATGTGTGTGGCACTCAAAAACAGATCAAAAATGTTCTTCACTCACTGCTCTTGACTCCTTCCTTCTTTTTTTTTTTTTTACCCACTCAAGGGATGAAAGATATATGTGAAAACAGAAATAAATATGCCTGGACGAAGATTTTGGCTATTTTCATGAGAGGTATAAGCACTGCGCACAGAACCGAGTGGTGAACACTGATGCAAGAAAGCATAAAAAAGTTACATACAAGCCTGCTAAATTTTTTGCCTTCAGGATAGGAAAGAGGCAATATAGCATGTATTGTATATCCTGGAATATATTTTTTTATTGCGGTTTTTGACAGCCATATTTAAGCATTTCAGCTTTTTTATGCTTGTTTCTGGAAAATTTTAGGGTTCAAATTTCTTCTTTATTTCATGTGATAAGTTTAGGTGTTTTAACTTTTTGTGTGTGAAAGCCCATTTCCTTACCTGAACTATAATATATTTTATAGCAAGCTAATGCAAAAACTTCATTTATTAAAAAATATTTTTTAACACCAATCAGATTTGTCCATTTTTTCATAGCCTAGAAAGAGTTTTTAACACCAAAGAAAGGAAAAACCTGTAAACATCGAAAATTTTCAAAACTAAGAAAGGAGGCAATGTAGCATGATTTGCATATTCATAATAATTTTCATTGAGGTCTTTTTTTTTTACTTTTTTTTTAACCTTTTTTTTTTTGCTTCTTTTAGTCAGCAAGTTTGTACTGAGATTTTTCTTTTATGTTAGGTTTAAAGTACATATTATTTAAGCCTGTGAAAGACCATTAAATAGCTATATTTTTTGTACATTGTAGTAGAATAATTCAAATGCTTAATTTAATAAAAAAATTTTAATGGCCTGTTTTTCCATGGTCCGGAAAGAGTTAAACAGCCTTCTGCTTCTTTATCACTTGCGTCATCTCCATCTATAGTGCCAACTTTCTCTCATCATGTATGCCGCACCCTCTGCCTCAACAAAAGAAGATTGTCAAGCAGTTGGCTTCTCCCAGCTCACAAGTCTGGTAGTAAGCTCTTTGTAAAAACTTTGAAAAGCAATAAAGAAAAAAAACCCGTTATATTTGCACTTTGGTTCTGAATATAACATGAAAAAAAACTCGTGTTATACTCGTGCAAATAAAATATGTATTTGTGTGATGCTATCAGATATTACAGGAAAAACTTCACTATGTCCTCAATACCTGTAAATGAACTTCACACTTGGTATGTATGCAGATGCTCCACTAGGACAGAAAACTCGTGTTATACTCATGCAAATAAAATATGTATTTGTGTGATGCTATCAGATATTATAGGAAAAACTTCACTATGCCCTCAATACCTGTAAACGAACTTCACACTTGGTATGTATGTGGCTGCTCCACTAGGACAGAAGATTGTGTAAATTATAAAATGAACACAAAGGTCTTGAATGGAAAGTGCAGTGCACTGAATGGCAGCAGTGCTACTAAACAGAAAAATCAATGGTACGAGAACACATGCATTGAACTATGACAGGAATTTCTTGTGTATGTCAAGAAATATAGGGCAAATGTCCATATAAAATAATGCATTATTTTACACGGAATAACACACAAAATTTTTTTTCTAAAACTTGTAAGGGTTGCAAGCTTCTCTGTTTCTGTCACGTTTTCCTTTCACCCCACAACTCCTGAACATGCTTAGCACCCCATAATAAAATTTAAGTCGATGGGCATCATCTGTGCAGTTTCATTCCCTTATTAATATGTCCTATTTAGTAGCACTGCTTAAATCAAGTAAAAAATAAGCATACAACTCATCACTCAATCAACCAAGCATCTTGTGCCCATTCTACTTTGCACTTACAAACAGATATTGAAATTAGTAGTTCCACTAGTCAATACAATATGCAGTGGCTTGTTATTACAAACGGATATACTAGTATCAGTATTTTGACAGAGGCTAGCAACATGAAACATACAGCTCCTCAGTGAGGAAAAAATGTACCAAAGATTTTTGCCAATGAATGTGAAATCTAATATACAGACTCCATGCTTTCGAAAGTGCAGCTATAAATTCAAAACCGAAGTTCTGACTTGCCTTGTGAACAATTAAGTTTGCAGCAGTGTTGTTAGGGGTGTACAGAACTTTAGGATTACTGTACAGCACATGGACAAGAATTCCAATTTGCTCCTTCTGGTACTCTGAAATGCCAATGTCTGAAAAACATGAAAAAAATTCCACATAATTTTCTCTCCACCTAAACAGTTACCATGAACAGCCAGATTAAGTCTATCAAAGGGAAAGGCCTTTGCCAGTAATCTTCACCTACCCCTCCCTTGTTCAAGCTACGGCTTTCCCTTCACCAAAAACTTCCCAACTCTATGGCTGTCTTCCTCTTCTGTAGCATGCTGAAGGACAGACAGCCTTTCGAATAGTTGCCATCTGTCCCTGATAACAAGTTGGCCCAAAGGCCCTGCAGCAGTAAGGTGTATAGCAAGATTTCTCCCCTTCTTACTGACAACCTTTTATCAAAGCTTCTCAGCCACTCACCAACAATATCTGTGGTCATCTAAACAACCCTGTTTTAAGCACTGACAGTGAAATTCTTCAGACAGCAATTACTAAAAGCAATCTTTTTCTCTGCCATATGTATTATTCTCCTCCAATCTTTGGCCTCAGGTTAGTTATTCAGTATAGCAAGAAAAAATGGTTCATCAGGGCGAATTTCGAAAATATGCTTCACACTAGTACACATTGAAGCTATATTAAACTTCCCATGCTCTTAATAAAAACAGCAATGTACTGTTTTTCCACTGATCTACAATTTTCCCATCAAAAGCTCTGCTCTCAAAATCACAAGTATTGAGCCCGACACTGTGATGAGGGTTGAAACCATCCAGTCATTCCTGACTGCAGCATCAAAAGTGGGCTGCTTGGCTTTGGATTGCCCCAGCAGTCCACTGAGTAGGATTTTCTTTCTTTAAGCACCTTGTACCCAAAGAAAATTGCTTCTTCTTGGATAGTATACGTGGAATTTCAAATCTTCGACCAGTTTTTTTCTCGACAACACTTGTGGCAATTTTATTTCAGTGTGCCTATACTTTATTTCCCAAGTTGTTCACAGCACTATGAAAGGTAAGGATGACCTTGGCCAACCAGAATGGTGCCACTGCGTAACTGAGCTACCATGCTCCTGTCGCCAACTGCGACACAGAAGGGTAGGAGCACAATCATGTGGTGCACATTATCCTGACTGGCCCAGATCCCCATTGGCTTTTGTAGTGCCATGAACAACTTCTGAAATGAAGAACAGATACTGTTGACTGTCTTCCATGACAAATCCAACTACCTCCAGATGTCAGCATGCTTTCTTTTTCAGCTAGGTCACCTGCACAAAGCCTTCTCCATCTTTTAGCCTCGGGAAACTCCAGAAACTTTAAAAAATTGCTAAGGAGCGCCTTAAATGTACAGCATACATTACATATTTTCTATTTTCCTTTTTTTGCAGTTCATTACTATAAATGATGGCCAAATCCACCCAACACATTCTTAAATAATGGATTTCTTTTTCTGGTGGTCTAGATACGCCTCGGCTACTTTTTTCATTGATACCGTTAACCATTGCTTGAGGGTCATTACAGGGAGGGCTATAGTACAATGATAATTGCAAAGATATATGCCCTCCTTAACCAATCATCGCCATCAATAACAACTTGACTACGCCATTACAGGACCAAGGCCTCTACCATATCTCTGCATTTAATCCACTCCTGTGCCACCTACAGCCACCTTATTGCAAACTTTTTAATCTCATCTCACCTAACTTTCCGCTGCCTCTTGCTATGCTTGCCTTCTCTTGGAATTAGTTTGGTTTGTTTGGTTTGTGAGGCTTAGTGTCCTAAAGTGACTCAAGCTATGAGAGACGCCGTAGTGGAGGGCTTCAGAAATATCGATTTCATGGAGTTCTTTAACGTGCACCGACATCGCACAGCACACGGGCACCTCGCTTTTTGCCTCCATCAAAAAGCAGCCACCATGGCCAGGGTTTGATCCAACATCCTTGGGCACAGTAGTTCAGCGTCCTAACCACTACACCACTACAGCGGGACCCTCTTGGAATTCAGTCCATTGCACTTGACAACCAGTGGTTACCTTTCCTTTGAATTACAAGCCCTGCCCATGCCCACGCTGCCCATTTCTTCTTGTTTTCTGCTAGAACAGCAGTATGCTCATTCCCTGACCCACTCTGATTCCTTCCTTTCTCCTAATATTACACCTAGAATTTCTCTTTCCATTCAGTTTAACTTTTTCCTCAGTCTGAACGTTTCTGTCCCACAGGTGAGTACAGTAAGACACAGCTGTTAAATAGTGTTCTCTTTAGAAGAACTGATAAACAGCCATCCATGACCTGAGAGTGCCTGTCAAATGTGCTCCACCCCATTATTATTCTTTTAGTTATTTCACTATCGTGCCCAAAACCTGTATTCACTACCTGCCCCAAGCCAATGTATTCCCTTATCATTTCAAGTGCCTTACTACCTATTGTAAACTGCAGCTCCCTACCAAGACTATTGAACATTACTTTAGTTTTCTGTGTACTATAAATTTTCATACTTACTGGTCGGCTTCGCCTGTCTAAGTTCACTTTTAGGGTAGAGTTAAGCGACCTACCAGATATTATGTAAGAAGGGGCACTCAAAGACCATCCATAAGCTAGGCCCACTGTGAATGAATGAACTAGGGATGATGTGCACTAAAAGGCTGGAGACAGAAATGTAGCTTAGCAGATCTAGGTTTGCTACAGCGGTTATGTTTTCACGATTTCAGGCACGATTACCATGTTGCAATTGAAACACTCTGCAGATGTTTTGGGCACTAATGTGCACGGTGAACAAGAATGTGCATTTTGTATGCGTTTCCGAAGTATAGAGAACAGTGAGAAAAACTATAATTCGTAATTCATAGCCCACGTTGATGGTCATTCACTTGTAAAGCTGTAAATTCATGCAATTAACATTTGTGTCGCTCAGAGTACCAGATTGATGTAATGGAAGCCCACTCATTATGGTCTCTATAAGCAGCAGCATGCCGCCAAAATGACACAACTACAATGCTTGAGGTTTGATTGTGCCCGTTTCTACACAATTTCCGGCTGTTAGAACTGGTCTCCTTTTTTTGCAGTTTCAGTTTTAAAAATGATGTTTAAAAGTAATCCTTGACATGCTTCTGCCTATTACGAATGCCACATTTTGTTTTTCGAACTCTCTCTTGACATACCAGTAGAAAACATTCTTTTTATAGAGCGAAAAATTTCACTGCACATAGACTTTAATTCTGCAGACAGCTGTCTGGCTAATTGAAATTTTGTTTTTGAATTTAACAATTTTTCGTTCACTTCAGGAAACTCGAAAATCTGCTTACCCTGAACACTTCTTGCTGTCAAAAATTCCTTGATTCAACAATAAATGAGGTTCCATTACGTGCAAAAGCATTTCACCATTAAAAATATGAAACACACAACGACATTCCTGCAAATTATTTTGATCTCTTACAATGCATCTTAAATATCAATTCTACTTACTAAGATTAATGTCTTCAGCCTCACTGGACATACTTTCTTCAGACTTTTCTACCTTTCCACAGACCATGCGCTGCATTCCCAGCCAAATCCTCAAAAGGCCATACTGTGGCTTTCTTCGTTTTACCTGTGAATAACACATAATACAACTTACATGCTCTTAAAATCAATATGAAAGAACAAAAATTTTAGAATTATAGACAATTTATCCGATATGAAAAAGTAACTCCTCCAGCAAAACACTTCCACAGCATTTGTTGCAGCCGAATGGCTGGTGCCATGCCTAATTGAACACTACACACACTACATAAAAATTTTTTTTTTTAGTACAATGTGACACTCTGTCAAAACTTAGCTGCAGTACGTAATGAAAATGATAACCTTCTCTTTGGTAAAAGAATTGAATTATTTGGTTTAAAGAATGTGTCAGACGAAACAAAAAAAGTGCAAAAGCCTTTTTACTCGTTCATGGCAGCAAAATGGTAGCAATTGATAGAAAACCCTATACAGTGTATCCAAACTGCAGAACAATTCAAGAATAAAAATAGAGGTTACCTTGTCCAAAATTTCATGGCTGTTTGAAGGAGTGCTTTCGTCATCCAAAACAGTAGCATTATGAGGCAGAGTAGAATTTGTGTCATTGAGACTGTGGCACGCATCCTGAGGCAACTCCAATGCTAACTCTGAGATCTCTTGCACAGCAGTTTCAAAAAGATTAAACCTGTGCAACTGCAAGAAAGGAAAAGAAATGCTTCTAGAAACAAGGAGAATATGTTTTCAACTCAAACACGAGTACAGTCGGGAATGGATATATTGAATTCAGATATTCTGAACTGTTGGCTACACTATTGTAAGTCCAGATTTTCTGCTTGAAAATCCTATGTAAAACTGTAAGGATGTTGAGCTGTATATGAAACTGTAACTTTGCCGGTCATTTGATTACTGAACTGTGCGCTGCACCCCTGCAAATGCCACTCTTCCTAACGGTGCTCTTCAATCACTTTGCACATGGAGAGACTGGTCGATTGCTGGCAGCCCTAGTGCAATGACACTACATGATGAAGTGAACTCGGGATGCACTCATAGTGGCCTTCCATTTTCCATGCCATATTGATGTCATGCAGTGAACCCAACTTAACAACGATCCTCACGTTTTTGCGGCTTCACTATCGAAGAAGCCGCGGAAGCAAACTGCATCTCAATGAATAATTATTCTATTTATAGTGTACTCATATAATAGTTTGCTTTACACGGTATAATGACTCAAAGACTCAGACTACAAGGGACACTGTAGTGGAGAGCTCTGGGGTTCCTTAACATGGTGTATTGTAGTTAGGTTAGCCATAGCAACACCTAGTGAGTAGTGCTCTGGCAGCAAACTGATGGGCGATGCATTACTGACACAAGTGAGTCACCAGTATGAGTGCTACGTATTCTTGCTTTCAGGTTACAGATACGCTCATGTGTTGCAAAATTTTTATACCAAAGTATCGATATAATATTTAACGATTTTGAGATCCCTTTAGAGTTTGAAATATCTAGGTTCAACTGTATTTCTTTCCTTGTTTTCACCTTTAGCAAATGCTTACTCCTCTAGGAGTGAAACAAGATTCATGATTAGTAGTAGACTGCATCAGGATGAACTCAATAAAAGCTACCTTACTTGTTACCCTGTTTGTTTCCAGTAAAGTCAAAATTAGGCCACAAATGTGGTGATTAATTTTTTCTTTACTTGAGCTACTTTCATCGTACTACGGAAATATGCAATTAAGCACAAAGGCTCTCATTCTCCACTAAAGAGCCTCTCAAACCTTTACAAAATAGCTTTTGCATTCACTTCATACTGTTGCTCAGAGTTTACTAATAAATGCACTAAAAAGGTGTGATAAGCTATGCATTCAAGTACTCACATCATCCGCAAGTTTTGCAATTCTTTTGTGGGCGACAGACAAGTTCCAATGGTCGAGAGCGAGCTGTTGCAAGAAAGGAAATGCACCACACCATTACAAAACTGCGTATAGTAATGATATTGATTATCATTCACTAGATGCCAACATAAGTTTTTTAAATCCACTTCCAAACATAAAAGTTGAAGTCTGAGTAAATCGATACAGAATCAGTGATGAACCTATTAGGGGCTTAAGTGGTAAAAAAGAACCCTGACTTCCAAAGCGACACTAAAAACAGGTCTACTACAGCGACCTGTAGCTACTTTGAAGTAAATTCACTTATGAAGGCTGCAAGCTTGTCATCTGTTACATATGTGTTGACCAAGCAATGCTTAGAATCGGACTATTTCAATAGTTGCCGTCAAAGGCCAAACTCCAAGAAACAGATGCAGATGCACTTCGCTCCACTGCGCAATGCACAAGCACTACTAGCGCCTGCACCCCCTGTTATTAATGCGAAAGCATGACTTTGCTATGTTCTCAGATTTCTGTCTGCAGACCGCGTCAGCAGAACGTGTCGACAAAATTGTGTCCGCAGCAGTTGAGAGTAATTGAGAAGTGATAGAGGTTAATGAGTGGTGTCAATCGATAGAGGGTGACATAATGTTGTGTCCGAAAAAATAATTAGGACAATAAGTTAATTAGGTAATTATTTAGAGGAAAGACACAAAATCGTTTCCGCATCAGTTGTGAGTAATTCAGAAGTGGTAGAGGTTAATGAGTGGTGTCAATCGATAGAAGGTGACGTAATGTTGTGTCTGAAAAAATAATTACGTCCATAAGGTAACTAATTAGAGGTAAAACATGCAAAATCGTGCCCGCAGCAGTTGTGAGTAATTGAGAAGTGGTAGAGGTTAATGAGTGATGTCAATAGATATAGGGGAAAGTAATATTGTGTCCAAAAAATAATTAGGACAATAAGTTAATTAGGTAATTAATAAGAGGCAAAAAATATTAAACTAAAGGCGAAAATGGTTTCATTAGCCAATGGCGTGGCACCACATTTGAATGTATCAAATACTAAAATAGTTCATTAAATCAGTCAGTTAAGGTGACGTCACACAACCTGAAGTCGAGCCAAAAAAGGGCATAGGAAGGGATTGGCGTGCAATTTGAAAGTATCAAAGACTAAAGTAGTTATTTAAGGCAGTCAATTAGGGTGACGTCAAGGATGTGACGTCACGCAACCGGAAGTAGAACCGAAGAAGGGCATAGGAAGGGATTGGCGGGCAATTTTAAAGTACCAAAAACTAATATGGGTAAACAAGAAGTGAATTAAGCAACTAGAAGCAACCAGAAGCAATCAATAGCAGCATCCGTGCTTTCGCATTACTCCAATGCAGATTCTGCAGTGCTCTTTAATTTTTTTGCTCTAATAGACTGAAACCAAAACTGCAACAATATTCAACTACTTCACCTTTTCTTTGTAGGTAGGTTTCATAAAAAACAATGTATACCATCTTAATCATGTTTACATCGCACATAAAGCCCTCAGAGTGCACAGGAAGCAGATGAGATTCATAGGTACAATATTTGCCAAAGCTGGCTTGATTTCATGAAACCATGATAGGAGAGGACATACACCCTACTTCTAGCGCAGACTGGCCACAAGAAAGGAACAAAAGTGTGGAGCCATGCATCTCTGCCTCTGCATGTATATAATAATAACTTTTGCCCTAGCCGTGCAGGGGAACAAAAGCACAGTTGATCTTGGATACATCGCACGATTCCTTACATTGAATTCTCGGAATATCCCTTTTAAAACTGCATACAAAAGTATAGGAGTGGCGTTTACGTTTATAAAACTCCCATTCAATGGATCATTCAATATATTGAACTGTACACAGTGCCTCTACAAATGCGCTAACCCCAGTGGTGACCCCACGATTACTTTGCATGTGCGGAGCCAGGTCGCCTAGGCAGCCTTGGGCTAACATTGTTTAAAGAGATGATTTTCGAGTCCACTTGATACTGGGCTTCGGTCAGGCGTGCTTTTCTTAGCGCGAATTCACTATTGTGCAAGGAAGACGGAGTTCTGTGGTGAAGGCAACTTTGCTGACCTAAGGCTTGCAGCAGTTCTTGCGTGGGCTGCTTCGCTGCTGGAGGAGAAGAAATCAGCTGTACCCTAGTTGAACTGAGTAATTATTGCATTTATGATGTGCCAGTAAGAGAATCAGACCTCATATGATCAGTAGTGGCTTCTCCCAAAACCGTCCACAACAGCTTTGATGTGAGCTCCAACCTTAACACCACTAGTGCCCGCAACGCAAGACATGAGATGGGAACAGCGAAAGTTTCAACGCTTCAATCTATCCCTACTAAATATTTGGAGCACACAGCACCGTCCATAAAATGGTGTATTAATGTTGGGCCAAGTGGGCCCTGCTTTTCGACGCATGATGCAAGACGACGCTCGGTACATGGGTGCATGCGTGTATGCAGCAAGGGGTGGGCTGCGAGTATGCCAGCAGGCAGCGTTCCGTTAGGGTAGGTACACCATATTCACGCTTCTGGGTGACGGAAGAGTTTATCTGTTTCTATCTCCTATTTATCAAATTATCGATGCATCAAACTATTTCCCAATCCCCTCCTTCAAGTTCGATACATTTGGAACCGACTGTAATGAATGGCATAATACAGTAGAAGTGAAAAATCTTTATTGTGCACTAAGCTAAGCTGTCTCATGGCTAAAACACAGGTGAAATTTTCTTGGAGAGCTCTCACTGTATATACTGTTTTCATTACATGAATCTAGTATAATCCCCATGATGTGATACTGGCAAAAATAACAATAAAAAAATTAGTTCAGATAATCACTGAAAATACATGCTCAGGCTCTCATATACTACTGGATGTCCCAGGAAAACGCAACCAAGGTTATGAAAAAAAAAAAATTGTGCTGCCCAGCCCAGCGGAACAAACTGGGGGTTGCTGGGAGTCATGTGGCATAGTCCGTGGTATTGATTTTTTTTTTTTTTCGTTCTCCAAATTTCATTCCTTAGTAAAGGTTAATTAGCTAACTTTTTATTTACTGCATTGAGAAACAAAGTGTCAATGAAGAAGTTGTATGTACAGAGCACTGAAAAACAGCTCGCTGAGATGTTTCCCACCATGCTACCATTCAGGTTAATAACTTCTCTTTTACTGGCCTTAAATGACAGCTCACACAATAAGAACAAAAAAAAAAATAAAAGCTTTCACATGACAAGGATGCTACTCCAGCATCCCAAGATCTAAACATGACAAGACGTGGCAAAGTAAAGCTAAATGAAGCAAAACTTAGCTAAGCGAGTGCCATATATAATGCCTCCGCATGTATATCAGTGCCTAGCCGAGATAAACCACCACTCAATTGTTTCAAGGTGTTCCACAACTTTTTGATTGCCACTTTGTTCCTAAAGCTAAAAATTAAATGATTGGATAATCAGTTATTACTCATGGATTAACTTTGGAAAGAAAAAAAGAATACTGCAGACAAGGTCATGTGACTCAACAATGTTCAGTTGATTCCCTGAGCTAGGACTCTGTCATTTTTAAAGGTTTGGTTACATTTAGCTGGGACACCTGACATACTACTGTCAAACCCGGATATACCAAACCGGATATATCGAATTTTGGTTATATCGAACTCACAGAATATCCCCTTGAAAATCCCATGTAAAAGTATAGGAAAGCCGCGTCGTATATCGAACTCAATTTCACCGGTCGTTCAATATATCGAACTCCGCACCACGCACTGGAAAGTGTGCTTTCCCCAAAGACGATCGCATCACCCTCAGCCGTTTGCCACGTGATGTTCTCAAGCCACGCGCGGAAGGAATGAGAGGGGACAGTTCGGCGACGGCTGGTCGAGGGCAGCGCCGCGCCCATTCCTCAAAGGCGCGCGCATCTGCGTTATCATTTCCCGCGCACCAGCACGTGATGTGACGTTTGCAAGCCGTGTGCGTGAATGAACCAGGGAGAGCCGGTGGGAACGAGATGGGAAAAACGCGATAGAGCGAAGCGCAAGAGTGTGACCATTCCTTTGCCGAGCTATCTCTCCCCTTCCTCTCTTCCGGCCTTCGTTATCAGTAGCACGCGCTACGCATGCGCCAAGCCAGCTCAGCCCCTTTTCAGACATAACACGCTTTCTCCAGCGCGTGTTGCGAACCCTCTGCGTGCCACGGCTAACGTGGCTATGGCGCCAATTAGCGGCAGATCTCTCTCTCTCTCTTTTTTTTTTTTTTTTGCGAGAGTCGTTCATTCTTATCGTTGTGCTGTACGCGCGGCGTAGCGTAAGATATGGCGGCTGCGGGAAATTAAGCGGCCTTTTTGTTTTTTCTTTTTTTCTATTTTTACGGGAGTCATTTCTTGCATGTATGAGTCAACGAAAGCATGCGGTCTGCTGCGATCATGACACCGGCTTTTAGCATTTTTCGCTTCAAACAGCATTTAGCTATCACGCTTTCCAATTATTTTGTGGCAGTGGACCACGCCCGCCCCAAGCGCGGCGTGATAAATCGAACCAGGCTTGTGCAATCAGCCATAAGTTCGCTCCCCGCCACCGCAGGAGCTATCAAACTCGCGCCATCGTGACTCGCGCCATCGACATGCAAGTGAAAACGCCTTGCCGCGGCGACACAGAAACCTTGTTTAGAGCTGCCACGGTGGCTCGAGCGGCGAGAGGGACGCAGTTCCAACAAGTTGGAAATTTTTCGCTCTGTTGCTGCCGCTCGTCGCTGAAATAGCTCAATCGCTTGTGAGCGAGCTGGCCTTAGCACTTCTTTTTTTTTTTCAAAATTCTCGGGTGCAAAAGTGGAGGGTGGGTTCATTATGCGAGCGGGTTGATTACGCGACAAATACGGTATCGTTTTTTCGCATCGTAAGTGCCGTCCCAGGCCGATTTCTGTATATCGAATTATCGATATATCGAACTATTTCGCGATCCCCTTAGAGTTCGATATATCCGGGTTCTACTGTATACATAATAAACAGCGACCACAAGAAATTCAAGAAATTTTATAGAAAAAGTTAGCAGACCCCTCACAGTTAAATGCAGCTTTATGTAAATAGCTCTGCACTCTTCGTTACTAACTCATACCCTAAGCAAAAGCGAAAACATTTGTCTATGATCTCATCTTGACTTGGAACCAATATACCCTGAGTTGGTAGATGCGGAAGTTGCCGCACCATTCACTTCATGATTAGCTGAGAGTGATGTTAGAGAAAAGCCTCATATCCAGTCACAATGATGTGCCATATGCCAAGCTACAGCCTTATAGAGTGTGGACTGCTCACCGTATCAGCAAGTTTCTTGCGGTCTACTTGTCTCTTCAGCTCTGAAGACAGGAGTGCCACTTCCTTGCTTGTTAGGTTGCAGAAATGTAGATGAAGATCAGTCTGCAAAACACAGTGCACACTGCCACAGTCAGGTGCAGCAATCTTGGGCACTTCACTTCTTTATTTCCATGCATGCCTGGTGAAAAACTGAAGTGTGCCTAAAGCATGTTTCATGGGGAATAAACTTTGATAGAAAAATGTCAGTGCCATAAAAAAAATAAAAAATATTCATAAATGTTAATAAAAAATTTCATAAAAATATTTCTATAAAGATGCGGTAGGGTTTTGGTTTGAACGTAGTTAGCAGAGTTAATGTGTGAAAGCACGTGTTTAGCCTTGTTTAGAAGTTGATAAAATGACATGCAATGCACATTGCAAAAGAGTGCCAGTAAAACATGCAGGATAATCGGCTGCAGTGATAGCTATGAGGTACCGCACTCATTTCCCATGAGAAATTCCCGGGTTCAAATCTGCACTGCTCCAATTAATTTTTTCTTTCATTTGACTGTTGCTAAGCGAGTATTCAAAGGTCATTCTAGGTCACCACAAGGTATGGAACGGTGAGATACTTTGGATCCAGTGAAATACTGCTCTTATCACGATTACAGCACTCTCATATGCAACTGAGTAAAGCGCTGCCAGATTTGCGCCTTCTGTGATGCCCAAAACTGAGCTTTATGTTGTCGCTGGCTTGGAGATGAGCGCTAGAGCTGCAGCTGACGCACTGAGAAAGCATACTGTCAGCAGTCCTTGACACTTATCTCGCAACCAGCAGCAAACCAAAGCTCCGAATATATATGTGCATGTGTGTGCACGTGTACATTCTGAAGTTTTGACATATGTGTGTTAAATATAAAGTTCAACTTTGACATCTCTGTACACAGCAACAATATTTTTTTTTAAGGAGACAAACATAATTGAAGCAGCTTTCATGAGGACCCATCTGCAAGAATCTTGCTGCACGATATCCACAAAGCTTTAAAAGTCAGCGTCCAATACTCACAACGCTTTCTGCTGTTGCTGAGGCATTTAAAATGAACACATTGGGCATTTTGTGATATTCACAAAATGAGGCTGTAAGGACCTCTGGTGACAGAAGCAGAGCCTGGAAATAAAAAAAAAAGTACACAGTTATGACACATCAAGCATTTGAGAGCCTCAATTAGTAAATCATGTTCAATTCTCAAATAGCAGCGCCACTTGCTTTTTCCGAAAGACAAAAAATAAAATGACAATGCATGGCAAGCTAAGTAAAGAATAATTATTGATGCCACCTCTCCTTCTTTCTCGCACTGCACACCAAAAGTGTACTCAATGCAAAGATCCCTACAGTGCTCCACAATAAAGAGCGACATCAACTTCCAGCTTTGCACTCAACAACATCAAATTGACAATATATAGACCTATGAAGACCCTCCTAAAAAGCACTCTAAAAGCTGGTGCATGTAGTTAGTTGTTGCACTTTACAGTATGTGAAAAGCTACTGTTGTTTGTAATGCTGCTATGAATTTCCGTCAGCAGACGGGATTCCATCAAATATGATACAGGTCCTACTGTATTATTGTATTACATAAAGTGGCATTTGCTCACTAAATTCGGGCTACATTTGAACCCATATATTTTACTGCATTTATATGATGGCTCGCATTTTCAACAAATTAGGGAAGCTCTGTGAACCCTTTATAAGATAATGCACTAAAATTCTGAATCAAATGACAACCAGCAGCAATTTCCCACAATATAAAACAGACTAGTAGGGCACTTTGCTGGCATACCTCATATCATCCCCCCCCCAACTTATTCTGTATAAGAATAAAAATGAGGTAGCAGTTGCAGTCCCACAGTTCTCCACAAAATGCCCACCCCAAAGAAAATATGCATGCGTGGAACTTGACAACCCAAGTTACGGGGTGCTAAGCTGAAGGGGAGCTTCCCTTACATAAGCACAGCCCTTAGCAAGTGTACCATATTTTCCACTGTATAACATGTAATTTTGTTTATGGTGCATCCTTCACATTTAGAGGCTTTCAACAAAAAATTTGGTATACAAGACATGCCCTCATATAAAATGCACCTCAATTCGATTATTTAGGGCTTTGGAACTTGACTATACATGCTTGCACGACCGTCATAAAATACTTCATGCCTGTAAAAATGCGACGTAAAATGACAGCAAAAAAAAAAAGCAACACTTACGCCTAAAAAAAGCTCTCGCGTAGACAAGGCAAGCAACACTTCAGCTTTACTCAAAGCCTTCATAAGCTGCATTTTCAAACTCACAGTTTTTTTTTAATTTCGCCAATTTATGGTGGCAGAGCTGCTGAGACATCCTATTCGCACTCTCAATCACTGCTCTGATCGTCATCGCGTTCAGACACCGATGAAGCTAGCAGGCCAGCCTTGCGGAAACCTGCAGTTATCACTGCCACTGCAGCTGAAATCCAGGCCTCATGGAACCACTTTGCAACTTCGCTAAATGAAATGCACCTACTCTGCACATCTAAAAGCCATGACAGAAAGTTGCAAATGGCTACCGAGAAAGCGTGTCAGCTTGTCCTGGCTTGCCTTAGTAGTGAGCAAGCGAGCAGCAAGGATCATCATCATCAGCCTGACTATACCCACTGCAGGGCGAAGCAGCAAGGATGTTCCCATTTTTGGCACCTTATATTAGTAATGATTAGGGTGACAATCTGAGACAGAAGTATGTTCTTTGATTGCGGAAGTTGTTACCATTGCTATTTCATAATATGGTGAACCTATAAACATTGGGCAAAACAAAGAAAAAAGATGCATATAAAACACCATAGTTGTATAGGACACACTAAAAAAAAAGAAAATAAATAGAACACATCTTATACATAAGAAAATACAGTATATAGTAATCAAGAACCATCAACTTCAACATGCCTGACAGTAGGTATAGCTTCACAATACATAAATCAATTATTTGATGTCAGTTCTAGGTACAAATTAGACCCATGTAAATTCAATGCCATTTAATTATTCAATCTGACTGAAATTTTCCAAAATATCACAAAACTTGGAATATTGGAATATTTAGTAAAGGTAACATGAGCTTCAAGGTTCACTCTCATGGTGTGACACAGAGGATCGCAATATGCAAATGCTGAATTGTGTTGAGTATTACGGTTGATATGGTGTAAAAATATGTAAAAATGCTGAAAATGGCTGCTATCTGTTGTGCATTCAAGAGCAATTGGTAAGAAGGAGAACATGCACCCAATGGACTAGTGGTCTTCGGAATGAGCTGCTTTGTTCAAAGGGCCCATGTACTACAACACAGCACATTTATTATCCTGTACCTGAGGCACACATATTATGTGTTCCTGTATTTTTTGTTCAGCAGCACTCGGAAAGGACCTACCTATTAATGCAGCATTTGTCACACGGGTCATACAAATAGAATATGTAAAAGGACGAAGTTCTGCACACTCACACTGCTCTATTTGCAAGACATTTGTTCCTCTGCCAACAGAGTACAGGTCTGACTGCTGACAAGGGCATTCAATGGCATGGTATCAAAGAAGGCAGCGCCGGTGATGCCGTATTTGGCAAATACTACTAGCGAGTGCTATATCTGCGTAAACTTGTGCCCAAATGAGCCAGTGGCTAGGCTAGACAAGTGCTCATGTCTGTAACTAAATGTGACGCAACATTCACTAAATATCACCATCATCATCAGCCTGACTATACCCACTGCAGGGCGAAGGCCTCTCTCATATTCCTCCAATTAATCCGGTCCTGTGCTAGCTGCATCCACATGACCCCTGCGAACTTCTAACCTCATCTGCCCACCTAACTTTCTGCCGCCCCCTGCTACGCTTTCCTTCCCTTGGAATCCACTTTGTTACCCTAAGCGACCATCGGTTATCCTTTCTTTGTGCTACATGTCCTGCCCATGCCCATTTCTTCTTCTTGATTTCCACTAGAATATCAGCGACTTCTGTTATTTCTCTGACCCACTCTGCACGCTACCTATCTCTTAATGTTATACCTACCATTTTTCTTTCCATAGCCCTCTGCATTGTCCTCAACTTATTTAAAACCCTCTTTGTTAGCCTCCATGTTTCAGCCCCATAGGTAAGTACAGATAAGATGCAACTGTTGTATACTTTCCTCTTGAGCGATGCAGGTAAGCTGCTAGTCATAATCTGGGAGTACTTGCCAAATGCGCTCCATTCCAATCTTATTCTCCTAGTTATTTCCCTTTCATGGTCCGGATCTGTGGTTACTACCTGTCCTAAGTAGACATACTCGCCTACTACTTCCAGTGCTTCGCTACCTAACGTAAACTGCTGTTCCTTCCCGAGGCTGTTGAACATTACCTTAGTCTTCTGCATATTGATTTTCAAGCCTACCTTTCTACTTTTCCTGTCTAGGTCATCAATCATTCTTTGCAGTTTCCCCTGAGTTACTTAGCAAGGCAATTTCATCAGCAAATCACAGATTACTGAGGTATTCTCCATCTACCCTCATCCCTATCTGCTGCCATTCCAAGTCTTCTTATAAGCAATACTTCTTATAAGCAAGCAGTGAATAGTACTGGGGAGATTGTGTCTCCTTGCCTAACACCTTTCTTTATAGGAATTTTGTTACTTTTTTTTATGCAGAACTATGGTTGCTGTGCACACCTTATATATCTCTTCCAGCACTAAATATGGCAGACATTAAAGTCAGCAATACTCAGCAACGACCTCAGTTCAAGATTTTAACTAAAGAAATGAGAGAAAAAACAATACATTAACGACTAGACACCTTGACATGTGAGCAGCAGAATACTGTGGATATGTCAAGTACAGTCAAACCTCAATATAGACAAAGCAGATACTATATATAATGAATTACCACCAACATTGAACTCTCCTTAAATATTTTTAAAGAACACATGTAATTTTTACTTTATACATAGAATGCGATTCATCATAAAACAGATATGTCAAACTCTCAGTACCAAGTGATGCCTGGTCAGATCGCAGATGGTAAGCTTCGTCACAGTACACAAGTAACTAATGGTGGTGCGGCAAGTGTTCGCACAAAGATTCGTGCTTTAGTGTTTATATCAAACGTTCACTAACAGCACTGCAGAAGATATAGCGGCACAGATGGCTGTTAACTCAGTGGCCAGCATGAGTCTAAGCCTTTCGAATCCATCTACAGCACCGTGGAAGCAGCAGCATGGACGGTTGTAATCTTGTAGCCATCATGCATTTGTATCAGCAATCACGAAGGTGGTAAAAACAGTGTGCCTTTCGGTCTAACGTACCATTTTCCACAGCATATGGCTGTGATGCAAAGAAGCCACCCTACCTGGCACTTGGCTTGCCGTTGTTGCGGGCTAGTGGTGTTGTGCCGAGAAGTCAAGCTATCTGGCACTTGGGTCTTGCAAGCTCTAGAATCACCGTGAGTGTCTTTGAAAACGTCGATAACACTTGGGAAAAAGTCTTCCCTTTTCCCCAGCAAAGCCTCCAGAGTTTACATCCTGTCAGGGACTAAATCGTGCTGCTTTTGTGTGTCTTTTATGAAATTTTGTATTACAAATCTTGGCAATACCAAACTATTTTACAATTTTTTACTTGTTTGCTATAACAAGGTTTGACTGTAGAAACAGGCTGCTCAGCCCAGTGTCATCAACAACAACTGATGAAGTATTTCAAGGCAGATATTGTGTCCTTACAAAAATGTGTCGCCACTTGCACTGTTCATCACTACCTGGCAAGGGAATAAAAATTCATTATGAGGGTAACAGACTATTGACACTAGTTAGCCAGTGACATAGCTGCTATTTAAAGTCGCCTTCATACAACAAATTCACTCGAAAGAAAGCAGCCTGCATACTTTCCTCCAGATTGTAATGTTAACTTGAAATCAAGTTAAGCATCTTGCCACGTAAAAAAATGTGAAGGTAAGCACAAGAAAGGAAAAAAAAAACCCAATGCCATCTTAAGAGATAAGAGACGTTTGAGCTCCAAGTGTCCCTCAAAATCCGTCAGGGAAAGCGTCCTCACCACGAGACTAGATGCTGCCTCTTCAGGGTCGATCTTTGGTGGCGGATGCACCCGGTCAGTGTCAAGGACCCACCGCAATACAGCAAGTAGATGTGCCGACTCACGAGGATAGGCGCGCAGCAGTTTAAGAATGAAGTCAAGATGCCTGAAGCTCAGCTGCTGAAGTCCAGGCAGAAAGGTTGGTGATGAGAGGAGCAACGGCGCGTGAGGCAATGCCTGACGGGCATTGAAGTGGTGCTGCTGCTCTTTGGGCACAGGTGACGAGGAAACCAACTGATCATCATCAAAATCCTCAAAGGGGTGGCCAAACATGAAGAAGTAGACCTGTCATAGACATACATAAAAGAGTGTAAGACACTTGTACAGGTAAAAGGTGCTAACAAGGCAAGAACATGGGCTAATTGGTCCTTCATTTTTAAAGATTTTGCGCTAAACTGATACGAAAGCATTGGACATGCAGCGAAATGGCACACAACAAAGCACATAACTTCAGTTGGTTTTTTGGCACAGACTATGGCACTTCTATACATAATCACAATGACAGGAAAGTGTGGAACATGACAGAACGGTATAGCTCTGTAACTTCTACAATCAAAAGGACACAATCATCCGTTTTCTTACCATCTCAACTATGACACCAATCATTCCATTTTGCAGCCTCTGAGGCCACCTCACGGTGAACTGATGCATTTTTCTGTTACAGCAGTCCTAATCTTGAATGCTTCAATGATTTATCTTTCTTGGTTTTGTTTTTGCCTTTTTGCCTAACCTATAATAGTGGTGTCGTCCAGGTGTTTGCAATAACGACAGTGAGAAGCCAAATTGCTGGGGTGCATTATCTGGTCACATGTGTTGGCTCGTTCCTTCAAATGTTTTGATGCACCTTCCGGTTTGTCCAATGTACTTCCTACTACAGTTGAGAGGCACATTATACTTCACTTCTTTGTTGCACTCAGTGAATCTAATCTCGTGAGAACTTTTGCATAGCAGGATGCATGCTGGCAGTACAAAATAAAAGGGGGAAAAGCCATCCTGCAATATGATTTGGGGCATTCAAAGCTAATCAAGAGGTCAACAGCATTCTCCCGCATGTTATGGGTCATAGAAATGTCCTCCAAGCATATCATGCAGAAAAGCTTCAACACTCAAGTTTCAAAGCTGAAGGAAAGAAGCTTTCCAGACGTATTTACTACAGAAAAAGTGCTACAAGAACAATACTTTTCGAAAAAAGGTGCCACCAATTGTTCTTCTGTGCATATATAAGGTGTCATGCAGAATCAAGAAAATCAGCCAAGCATGGCATCCCTGTTGTCTTCTCTGCCCTTAAAAAACTTGTGGGTCTTTGCACGAAAGCCAACAAGACCACAGAAGTATGCACCCCACTGTGCAAAATCAACCACGAGATTAGATTCGTTGAGTGCAACAAAGAAGTGGTGTATAATGTGCCGCTTAAATGCAGTAGGAGGTATAGCAGACAAACCAGAGGGTGTATCAAAACCAGATTTAAGGAACACATTAACATGTGTGACCAGATAATGCATCCCGGCAATTTGGCTTCCCCCAGTTGTTATTGCAAAAGGTGCCAAACCTCACCTGGTTGGCACCCCCCTCCTTGGTCACGCAAAAACAAAAATTGAGAAAGAAATCTTCGAAGCATTCAAGATCAGGACTGCTGGAACAAAAAATCACATCAGTTCACCATCAGTTGGCCTCAAAGACTATGAAATGGAATGGTTTGGGTCCCTGGACAAATTACAGGAAGAAGTGTGATGGTGCTCTTTTGGTTGCAGAAATGTTCCATTCTGTCATTCTCCACACACTCTAATCATTTTAGTCATGTATGAAAGCGCGACATCCAGTACAATAAAATAAATTGAAAGTATGTGCTCCGTTGTCTGCCCTTTTTTTGACGTCCTTTGTCTTTGTATCAGTTTAGCGTGATATCTCCATAGTAAGAAGAGATTAACTGAATCCTTAATTTTTAACTGTTATGCTGTCCATCGTGCTGTTCTATACTACTATCCTCCTATAGACCTTACGCAAAAGTGCTGCCATCTAGTGATCGGCAGGCACGCGCATTTCCGCTATGTTTGACGGTAGCTGAACTGAGGAGCGGCAAGCGGGTTAGGATGGTTGCATGGCCACTGGGTTAATGCTATTTGAATAACATGAACTGCCGGGCTAGCTGGTTGTGATCCATGATAGATGCATCATCGCTAAAAACATTCATCGATGTCAGGGAAAAAAAACATGTGATTACCAGTTTGCTAGCGTATCCTCACTGTTACCTTAATTATTCCCCTGGTGGCTTTTTACCCGGCGTGTGTATGTAAGATCAGGTTTCAGTTTTTTTTAAATAAAGTTGAAAGTTCAGCGTTATGTCCTATCTCCTTCTCTTTTTTTCTGATGCCGGCATACTGTTGTGGCCCTTGCTTTACGCAAAGCTAAAATAAGGTTGTCGAAGAAAAGAAGCAGCAAGTTATATCCAATGAGTTTTTTTTCTTGTGGCCTTGTGTTTATCTGCTGTACCATAGTTTTCGCACTGTAGATGCTCTTTCGAAAGTCCAACGGGGCACCTAAATTGTAAAACGTTATCTTGTTTAGCCTGCTTTGAAATATTTTCTATTCGTAGTTGGTGCCAAGGCAGGTCAAATATATCGCCCACAGTGTGTTACATTTATTTTACAGGAGGATTTGCTGCAGACTTTCCGCATAAAATATCTGCAAGAGCGTTGCTCGATTTGCTTTTTGCACCAACTTATCTCAGAATTTACTTCTTCATGCATACAAGATGTCCAGAGATTTTCGACATATGTATATGCCAAAATGTTCTCTTTAATTCGAACGCAAAATTTTAATTCCACAATGCATTGCTTGAATACGAGTCCACGTTTGACACTGCATCTGGGTATAAGGCAGATCTTTGCAAAGTGACTACGTAGGCTAAGGTATCGACTTTAAATCAATAATGTATCTGCTAATGTGTCAATTTTCACGAAATGGAACCACGATGTGATGGCGACAGGAGCTATTTGGGGAGGATCAGTGTGTGTGGAGTCACGTCGTGCGTTTCGTCAGAAAATTCACGTTGTTGGCAGCAAATGTTTGGTTGGTTACATGCTAACGAGATATAGCTGCCATTAAAGGTTCAGAAAGGGCATGAGAACAGTAGTGCACGTGCTGTATTGTGAATGCTTTCAGGCTCATCGCACCGCAGTGTTTATTAGGCCCCAATCCTATATATAAAAATAATATCAAGCTTCTTCGTGTATGTGTATTTGCACAACATACTATGGAACGCCAGCAATCGATGTCGAGCAGCAGACGCAGTAACATACTTGAACCTAGCCCCCCGCTGGACTCGAAAGCTTCCTACAGCGGCCGACACAGCGCACATGTGCTCACATCACAGACATTTTTACACCTGGAAGCAATATAAAACTCATTCATGGACATGCATTTGAGCAGTGTATTAAGAAATCTGCCGGAGCACAGAGGGAAATTCGAAGCAGCAACGCGAATTTTGCCCTCTGTGCTGATGTTGCCGTTCGCAAGAAGTTTTGGCAGCACAGTACCACTTTACGAAGTAAAACTGGAATGCAAGCAGCATCTACAAGTCCATCGTCCATTCTTCCATCATTTTTTGTGCTGAATGCTAGCAAATAGTACGAAAACCACAGCAATAAACAGACAGAGCTCGTGCAATAGCTCAACCCTTCAACATGGCGTCGTGTGGCATGGTTCGCTGAAGGTCCAATAGATAGCAGCAATTTTGCATAAGGCCTATATAAGGCCTATAATTTTCCCATACCAAGGATGCTGCCCGACAGTTTCCCAGCTGCTTGCGACTACCATTAACTAAGCTGAAATAAGAGGCGTTTATTTTTACATGTGTTCATTTAATGCTCACACGTGTAAGCAAGTTGCCACAAAAGTAAACAGACTAGCAAGGACTCACTGGTCCTTGAATTTGTCTGCTATGATCAAACAGTGACAAATACAAATATGCAAAATCTTATGGATTATTAAAGAAGAAAGAAAGATCCATGAGCAGAGTCTAATAATTAATAAAGGGCCGACTTACTCCTCACATGCAAAGGAGGAAAAACTGTGCTGTGAAGGTACAGTCTTAGTCAAAAGTGTAGAGCCGAAAGGGGGTCTAAATGCATTTCCAATTTTCCAAATCTCTTGATAGTAAGATTTTTTTGCCCTATTGGAAGGACTTCCACTAATGCTAAAGCAGTGCCACTACACGGCTCAGAAGTAGACCCCCTGGGCTCTACAGTTTTGAAAAAGGCTGTACATTTATTTCAATGTACCTCATTTGTCATCAGCCCCCCACAGTGAGATATAGAAAAATAAAGTGGTCACAAGCATTACTTACACCCACTGCACAGGCAGACTTACAAATGCATCCTACCTGCTATCACCTGCCAATGAAGTGTCTAGACTGCTTGAATCTGCAATGTGTCATTTCTTTTAGAATGCATAGGCACGTAAATTGCCACAACTGATTAAACAAAATAAATTATTTAATAAAAGGTAACCAGTTAATCCTTAAAAATTATTTTACATCTGAAATGATACAAAAAGCTGTGAAAATTTGATAGTTCAAAACTCTAGTTATATCGATAATTTTTTATACTCCCAAGGTTTGTAACGCACATTTTACCCGATGATTTCAGTAGCCACTGCACTTCTGACTCAATAATACACCTCTCTTGGCCTACTTCCCAAATTTCCCTTGAATTTGCTTAGCAAACACTCGTGTGCGAGTGTTTTTTCTTTTACAAACTGAGAACTTCAGCGAAATGCTCCTTTATGCTACTAAAGTTGCTGCAGTAAACAACTCCAACTGCGTGCCAGAAGAGAGGCCTAAGGTGTGCCCAGTTGGGCTAGTAAGCATGTTAGAAGATGCACTGCATGGAGCTGCACTTCCTTCATTCAACTTTTTATTGCTTCATGCACTATCATGCAGGTGACAACCGATGTATGTGCCAAATCCTGAAGTTATGCAGGCACATGCACAGCAAACATTGAAACCAATACAACAGTAATTTTGGTAACTGACAATCATGGAAATCATGAGATTTTTATTTTAAAGCAGTGTCTTAAAGCTTAGCTGTCCTGTGTGCCATGATATTGAAGTGAAAAGTGTGCACTATTGTCATGTATTGTCAAGAGAAATTGTGAAATTTCTTGCATGTACGATTTTATTTTGCTTGCATATACCCCCCCCCCCCCCCCTTTCTACTGTAATGCCTAACGGCGCTGTGGGATTATGCATAAATAAATAAATAAATCACTCCAAGCCTGCCCAAGCTCCCATTGGTAAACACTGATAGCAGCTTCAAGAAGCTCTGTGTGCTTGATTTACCTTTTTATTTTCTTTATTTTCCAAACAATTTGAAAACACACTTGACTTGAAACATTCCTGTTTGACAGACTTAAAATTTGAGGCTGCATTATATGCCTCAATAAAAAATGAAGATTAGAGGTTTTTATTTTCTGAGATCTGTTCCTCCATGAGGAACTTTTGCTTTTCATTTGCTATTAATCATTTTTATTTATAAGAGTAATCACCATTTGTCTGAGAAAACACTGCTTCTTTTTTCCCCATGAGCATGGTATATCAGGGATGACTTTCCCCATGCTGCTTACAATCACAGGATGAGGCAGCAGCTTGCAATGAGCCACCAGTAGCACTGCGCACTTTCACGTGCCATCATTCTTTGTCATTACTTTCCCCGTCAGCACGTCTATCTCCAAAGGTCGAGCACAACCACCATGAGCCTTCCTGATGTGTCTCGTCTTTTTGTGTTGCTGTACCGATCATAATACTCTCCAAGATCAGCTTCTTAAGTACTATTCCCTCAAAAGAGATCCATGATTTGCTACATCTTTTTTCTTATGGCTCACTGTATTGTTTGTTTGCACTGCCAGTTCATTGTATTCTGGTCCTTCGTGCACTTTGCAATAATTCATCACCCTGTCATAAAAGCTGCTTTCCATTAATATTCCATTTGCCATTTTTGTTGCACTCATGCTACTTGTGTTATTAGTTATAACAATGTGCTTTGCATCTGCACTAAACTGTTTCTCTTTGAGTTTTACACTTTACAATGCTTTCCCTTCTCCTTTTTGTTTAGCACTTCATATTGTATTCTGCTATTCATTTCCCTTGTACTTATGTACTTCTCTTGTCCCCCTATTCAATGCTCTTTTGGGCCCGGTAGCAGTTTTTAAATAAAAAAAAAGACAACAGTTCTGTCCTCTTTTTTAAAAACTTAATTTTCCTATTATCAATCTTGCAACATAAAGCCATTTTAACAATAAGTGTAAAAATATCTCAAGCACATCGCCACTGCACAGCATGTGTAGTCACAGGCGTAGTTAGCATTAGTACATTATGAACTGTTTTAACTATGATTTAGACTGCTACAACCTATACTTTGCTCTCATTCCACTCCCCTTCATTAGCTTCTGCAAATGAAGCACCTTAAGCCAAAGGAACTCTCACATGTGCTATGAGCTGCTCCACTTGAATTTTTAAAAGCAACTACTTCTCCATAACACTGATAACATAACCTCATTGTACCCAGTACATCACATCTTCAGCTCCCGTCAAACCGATGTGACATAACCTTGCTGAAATTCCCAATGTCAAAGAATCCTTTAGTTAGCCAAACACTCAGGAAAAAAAAAAAAGGAGCAGTGCGAAGTGGGGAAAGAAAGCTACAAAGACAAAATTTCACATGTACACCATACAGCATAACTTACCTGTTTCATATCTAGAGATGAATTAAATATAACATCCAGATCCCGACTTGGCAGTGATAAATTGGTGGATAGAAAGTCCTTAAGCTCATCAGGGTCTTTCAGAAAGTAGTCTACCCTCATGGCTGAAAAAAAGGCAGAGGGCATGATAGCCTGCACTCAACAAAGTTAGCAAGTAAAGCGGAAAAAGATTCGCTGAATATAGTAGCTTATTTCAGAAGCATGGATTCGCGATCAGCCCTACAGCTCCCCTGCGGTGATAATTTCAGAGCCAATGAAAAGCTTTCTGTCACTAATAAAGATGAATGAACTTTCCAGAATAAGCATATCAGATGTTACAGTGTCAACCATACTCAGGACAACAGGAAAGGTCAGCGTAACAGATGATTAGTTTGCTTTGTCCATAAGCACCAGCCTTAATTGGAATAAAAATTTACCGTTAGAAAAGCATATGCAAACAGGCCACTACTACAGACAAGGACCGCATAGTTATTTCTCAGTGAACAATAAGAAAAAATGTTTGGTAGCCATTAAGAAAATAAGAACAAGCAAAACTTAATGTCACACTATATACAATGACATTAGAGCACTAAAACAAATTAGTTTCATTTCAACAGCAAAAATAATTAAGTAAACATAAAGAAGAACAAATTCAGACGTATGGCATTATTATTACAGAGCAATTAGGTGAACATAACAAAAAGCATTCTCCGTAATACAACCATAATACCGCCTAGATAAAGTTAGCATAACAAATAACCGTCATGATATTTTTGCATAACATTTCAAGAATGAACAGCTACTGCATTTAAACACTTGACAGTGAAATAACAACACAGCGCCACAGAGGTACACGAGGATGTTTACAACCTCATAATTAAGGGGTCATCCCTATAATGAATACCTGTTTGGTACAAATTCAGAGGTATGGTATTATTATTACAGAGCAGCAATTAGGTGAACATAACATCAAAGGATGAAGAGCGAATATCACATCAATATGTAGCTACAAAGAAGCTTAACATAAAACTGCCATGCTATGTTGCAACTTAATATCAGCATATTATATGATGCATTAAATGACAGCTATTGCTGATAGCAGTACAAACTGCCCGTTTATGAATAAGTTGCAGTGAGTGATTAAACAAGACGACAGCGCGCATAACTTCAGGCAATTATTCCACAGTTGATATGATTATGAATGAATTGAAAATATTTAGACAACAGAATAGTGTTAAAAGAATGGCCACTTTTTCATCAGCATATGAACCTGGAAGTGGAAATTACGGTTACCAAGGTGTTTCTACACAGGAAAAGCCATTGCACACAGTAGTGCAACAAGAAGCATGTACTATAGTTGGCTACATAAAAATATTACATCATCTCGCCACAGTGGCTCAGTGGTAGGGGCATTCGACTGCTGATCCAGAGGACGCAAAGTCGACATCCCAGCCACATTGCCCATTTTTAGATGGAAGTGAAAAGCAAGGTTCCCATGTGCTGTGCAATTTTAGAGCACGTTAATGAATGCCAGGTGGTCGAAATTTCCAGAAACCTCTAATGCGGCATCCGCGTAGTCTGTGTCGCTTTAGTACATCAAACCTCATAAACCAAACGTGCAACTCTGCATGAAGCTCGCAGTTATAAACTGCTAAATCTTCATTTATTGTCACACCAGCCGATTGCGTCAATTCCCGTATCACTTGGCTTGAAGGTTGGAAAAGTTATTGATTAAATGAACCTCCAATGGCTAGATGCGGATTTCATCCCCTCTCTTTCCCAAAAGGTATGACTGGTCCTGCAGAGAAGCTAGATAGGATACAATTTTCTGTTTTATTTAATGTCATATCATTAGCATATAAAATGCAACATAATAAATCAGGTAGAACACAGATATGAAAGGAAAAAGCGCTGCTAGGGTACATTTGCCTCCATTCACCACAAAAGAGAATGAAAACAACTCTCATAGCTCTTTACACTCAAGGGAGATCTGGAAATTAGAACTAATTTTGTAGTTCCTGCCTGAAATGTGATGAATTTTGGCAGACATAAAAATTTGGTGCCGATTTCAGGAAAACATTTCATATTAAGCTAAATGTTAGAGTTGCTAAAAATGACAATTTACCCTCATCAAGTCCATCCCCAGGTTCTTAAATAATTAAGAAGAAAGTGTGCACGTTTTTGATGTCAGTATGTCAACAAAACTTTGCTCTAGATCAGGGGTTCTCAAACTTTTTTGCTTGGAGAAACCCCAAAAGCCTTCAGTATGTTCCAGGGACCCCCCCCCCCCCCCTCTTTCACTTACCAGCAATGTTGTCGAGTGCATTTTTGCAAAGAGAGAGTTGCAAAGGTTAAATGTTTATTGCACAGATTAATACAAATACTAATGTGATGGGTGGTACTGCTTCGCTTCTAAGAGCAAGTCAAAGAGTTAGTAGCACTCAGAGCCAGTCTCATATCAGCTGCCGGGTCAAGACGGCTCCTGTGCTTGTTCTTCAGATAGGCGAGGGCTGAAAATGCCTGTTCACATGCATATTTAGTTGCAAAGGGAAGCGAAATGTCCACTGCCCTTTCACAGAGGCGTGGAAACAGTGGAGCAGTCCCCATCCAAAATGTCACCAAGCCTTCACCATTAAATTTCTCTTTGAGAGCAGTGCTTGCCCTGAGCTCTGAGGGTTCTTGCGGTACACAAGAAGACAGCCTGCGGAACACAGGGGTTCCGTGCAACCCAGTTTGAGAACCCCTGCTCCAGATAATAAGGCTATTAGTACTTTCTTTAGATGTAAAAATAACACTCTAGTATGCATACTTACATGGCAACATTTCTTGAAAAAATAACATTCCAAACTATTAAATGTATCTCGATGAAAAATAGCGCAAAAAGTACAAGCAGGACGGAGGGACGACACAGACAAGCGCGAACTTGCAACTGGGGTTTATTGCTGAAGCACGCAATTAATACAGGTCACTTGGAAAAAACAACATAAAAGAAGCAGCCTCCTTTGGGAAGCTAGGTCATAAACATAGGAAGGACCCCCCCGTCCTTCGTGTACTTTTTACACTATTTTTAATCATGAACTTATACCAACTTGCCCAACTTTTGGCACTATTACATGTATATATATAGAAATATTGAGCTTTACTAGGCTCTCCAATGTTGCAACCCAGTAAAAATTCTAAGGACAACTATAATACCCCCTAATGTGAAATTTGAGTGTAGCTATTTAAGTGTTTTGCAATATATTGAGGCAGGAAATTGAAAGATGCTTGTATGCATTTAGTGCAGTTACAAAGCACTCTATTTTTTCTCAAGATCTAAAGAGAATTTCTATTCTGATAAAATTCTTTTTGTCTCACGACTCTCGTGACTTTCTTTCGCTCTGTTACATCGGCAACAGCACCAACGGCAATGCGGCTCAACTGCTGTACGGGCACATAAGAGCTGCACTCTAAAAAAGAAACAATGGGAAGCAAATGCATTTTCAGCTAGTTCCAATGGAGACTCGAATGGCGTAGAATTGGTTCCAGTTGAAATGCTTCTACAGTTGGATACTCCCAATTGGACAAGTTAGTTCCAAATGGATAATCTAAATGAAAACATAATCACATAAGTTAAGGCACCTGCTACTTCCAATTGGAATTGTTTCTCCTTATTAATAGTCTGCAGAGATTGCCAGTTGCACAAAGCAGTAGTCTTATTGGTAGGCCACATTTTAATTGGATACTCAGTAGAAACAGCAGACTGAGAAATACATTTTGCAAATATTTGACAGGTACATTTACAGCTCTTGAGACACACTGGCTTCAGCATTGTAAATTAAAATGATAAAGCAGCAACTATTCTGCAGTTGTTGTTTTTTTCGTGCCTCATTCGAACTTTACTGGCCCTTGACGCAACAGCCATCATTCGGCTATAGAAACTGAAGCAGGTTAAAGAACTTCGCCTGTAAGTTATCTAGCAGTAGTAGATGATCGTCCTATGGCGGTTCATATATATCATGTCTTATGCACCATAACAGAGAAATACATGCAATCAAAATTTGGTGTTTACATAAACCTTTAAACAACTGCTCACATAGCTAAATGAAGCACCACTTACAATCAACAGTGCACCAATTAAATTCTGTAAAATGACAAAGAATCCAAAGCCCCCAATTTATCCTCAAAGCCTAGAGTTTTCAGATAATAATACATACCTCAACACATTCAACCATGACAAAAGACAAACAAACAAAGAGAAAAAGATGACGAGTGGTATTTACCTGGGGCCTGTGCAAAACAGTCATGCAGGGCTACAGGGTCCTCTACGATGGTCTTGAAGATAGAAGGAATAAGGTCTAAGTCTCCAAGCGTAAAGCCTGGTGAAAAAAAGTTGTGGTGCTTCGACACATTCTTCAGTCGCTCAAGGAAGGGAGTAACCCTGCATGATGGCAAGAAATAATTCAAGGCACAATGTAGTAAATGAAGATTCATTAACATTCATTAACAGCTACACCAAATATCTGTCAGTCCTAACAACAAGTATTCAGCAAGTTAGACACAATTCATAATGTCTTTTGTAATCAATTCGAAGAGGGTCCCACATAGCAACATTAATTACCATTTTACGCAAAGCATCCTGCAAGAGGTTCTGCCAGAAATGTTACAAATTCAATCAAAAAGTAAGCTTGATGTGTCTTTACATGCCTTTTCCATTTAAAGAATGCTCCAGTTCCCATGAAGTCCATCTTGTTGCCACAAATAAAGTGTACAGTTTAGTGCAAAGAAACAAAAGTATTGAACAATTATCATTTTGTTGTGCATGACCCTTACAATGCACACACACAGAAACAACTGGCATTATTGAAAAAATTATTATTACTGTACAATTACACTTAGCAAATTAAGGTAGGTGATTTCAGCCTGTCTAGGAATAATAAAACATGTGCATATCAGGAGCCCTCAAAGAAAATTAGGGAGACACTTAAGCTGCACTTTAAGTGTATGAGACAATAGCAGCCTGTGGTCCTCTGGAGTGCCTCTGCACTGAGGAACCGATAAAGATGAAGATGAACAGTGAAGGCTGCCTTCTAACTGCCAATGCTGAAGCCACAAAGAAGTGTTTCGTGCAGACACCGTCTGCTGTAGCAGCAGCACCTCAAATTGTGAAGGAGTCCTGGTGGCCACCACATGCAGGTGCCACTATGACATGCCAAGCAAAGAAGAAACGCCAACATGCATTTTTCTACTCGCCTAATCACTATTATGTAATTAAAACCTCTCTAATTGGATACATACTTATTAGCATACACTCATAAGATACCATGTTACGTGAAATGTCACATGGCGTAAATGCATAAACCAGCTTTTATCGAAACTGTAAAGGCATTCTTTTGTGGCTTAATCCATAGTATGCTCAGCTGGTGACCAAAGGGTTGCAAGTTAAAATCCTGGCTAAAACATAGAAATTTTTCTTTGCATAAAAACATCGGTCGAGACATGTGCTGGCTTTAATTCATATTAGAAATTGAATTTTCAGTTATCTTCCTTACGGACATCCATAAGTACCGTGGGTTCCAGGAAACAAAGCCAGTGTGATATAGACTTTTCATCACAAGCGTGACATGGGATTTCTGCCCAATGCCAATGCTATCCCTTCTGGTGAATGGGAGCCCTAAAGCTACAGCTTCAACATAACAACTCAACAGATAAATGCATGTATAAGTCAATGAAGCAATTCAAAATCATTACACTACCACTTACACAACATTGCATCCCCTAGAATTGTAGGTCTATTTGCCCGTAGGCTTAGCTATAGTAATTAATGACCTCAGAGAAGGTCTTCTGCAAAGGGAAATTTTGCTGCCAGGATTCTTGGTCTAAATGATATCCATGACCTCGAGATTGAGTAAAACAACCATTTTTTTATTTTTTTCTGAACAGAAATTAACAGAGAGTAGCTTAGTATTTGAACTGTACAGAGAAGCATGACTAGCAGCTACAGCTATAGTACCAGCACGTAGTGCAAGAAGAGAACATCAAGCGTTCTAGCCTGAACCTCTGACTTTTTGCACAGTCCAGCCCTCACAAATGAACTTCTCCTGCCAATAAAGCTTGCTTCATTTGAGTGGAAGTGCGAGGTATCAATCTCCATACCTCTCGCAGGTAAAGCAAGAGTGCTACCATCGAATTTTTCTTGAACCACCATACCTAAAGGACACCTCTGAAAGCTATGACAATGTTCGATTTGATGTCAATCCTGCTGAGCTTGCCCCTATCCAGCACCACCACTACCCCTTGAGCCACATGAAAACAAACATTACAAGTGAGCTTGCTTTGCTGGGTAACCTGTTTCGTTCAGGTGTCTAATGTTTCCCCCTCAAGATCCTCTGCCTGAATTTTGTGGTTTTCGACTTCAATGTGTGAGACAGATGGCACAATTCAGAATGTGGAGGCCCTGTTTCAAGCAAGGATGAGGCCCCCCCCAAAACATATCATTCTATCCCCTTTGAAATAATAAGAAGCTGCACAGAATGTGGACACTGATGTGTCCAATGTAGGTGTCTTCGAAGTGTGACTATCTTTGACCACTTTTGTGGCAAGCAGCTATGGGACAAGCACAGCAGTGCCGCGGAGCCTAAGCATGTTACTGAAAAAAACAGTCCCCTAAAGCTTGACACTGTGTGCCCAGTATTCTTGAGGAAACCTATACAAGGTCCGCGAGAATGTTTGAGACAAGGAAGTGAAAATAAGTTAGTATTTTTGCTTTGTCTTTTGCATGCGGCTGAAAAGGAGGTGACAGAAGTTTGCGATGTTATAAAACTATCAGGCAAAGGCAGTTTTTCCTTGCCTAGTGCAGGCTGAGATGCTGGAATTCCCACCAGCATTAGAATGGATACTCTTTTTGTTTTCTTTTGAGAAGCAATGTTGCTGTGCCATTTATGGCTCAATGTTGCTTTCACGAACAAGTATGCTTTCAAGATTGGAGCGGCCGACAGCCCTGCCTGTGAAAATTGTGGCTGCGAAGAGACACTCGAACATTACCAGTGTGAATGTCCTTCATTTTTGAGTGAGGGACATGAGCTGCGTTGTGTGCTGGACCACCTCGATCCTTGCCCTTTAAAGGCGAACAAGATCCTTGGTCCATGGCCACGACAAATGACTGCCTTCAAGGCATACAGGGCACTGTTTAGTTATCTAACAGCTACCGGCTTGAGTGACAAACTCCGACTGTGCTTCACATCCCTTTTCTCTTCCCCTCTTTAATCCTCTTATCCCTTTTCACCAGTGTAGGGTAGCCAACCAGAGGCCTTTCTGGTTAACATTCCTGCCTTCCCTCCTCCCCCTTATCGATCTATCTTTCAACAAGTGCCCAGCTTATGCAGATGAGCTTGTTTTAGACTACAGACAGGTTGAAAAACATGTAAGCCAGCATATATGCGTGACAAAAATTCCTACCTTAAGGACACATTCTTCATCAAGAACAATACAGGGTATGCTTTCAGCAGTATATCCTGGCACTTAAGTTTCCACTAAAGCTATCATTGCTATGATCCTTCTTCCACCTTTCTCTAAGATCTTGAGCTTTGGGGGTGTCATAACTGCCCGGCTTAACTCCTCAGAAGCAGATCCTGCGACTTGGGAACTTTTGAGCAGCCCTGCACATTCGGCTTTGTGGTCACACTCGTTATAGTTGGAGCACAAGCCTCCTGCAAGAAGTCTTGCTTAAGCCATGACCATCACCTTTACTGGCACCACTCATAATGCTAAACACGAGGTGAGGAAACCTGAAATAAGCGCTGCCAGCCCACTCATATAATGATAAACTGGCATTAGGTATGACATCACATCCTCCAAATTGCAGTCCAGAGCACAGTCAAGTGGGACTTGACACCCATTATAAAACAAAAAAATACAGCTGTGAGCTAAAAAAATATCAGAATAATGACTGTACAACACTGTCGTGTGTACTTCTTCTCCTTGTGAGCGCACCCTTTCAGCTGGTTTTTTCACATACCACGAACCAACTGGCCCAACAAACTACGCTTCTTCAATGGCTACGTACTTGGGTAAACATATTTTAAGAAGGCAGTTCTGGTTTCTGTCTCTGTTTTTTTTTTTGTTTTTTTTTTTTTATGCAGTATCTCTGCAACATTTGACAAAGTGAAGGGAAAAGTGAAGGGAAAAACTACGAACCAACTGGCCCAACAAACTACGCTTCTTCAATGGCTACGTACTTGGGTAAACATATTTTAAGAAGGCAGTTCTGGTTTCTGTCTCTGTTTTTTTTTTTTTTTTTTTTTTTTTTTTTATGCAGTATCTCTGCAACATTTGACAAAGTGAAGGGAAAAGTAGCTTGTACAGTGCAATGCTGTTAAGATTTGTGATAAATCTGACAGTATGTATTCCACATTACAGGGTTAAAGCAAATAACTAGGTTATTGCCACTACAGCTTCATTATGTTAAATAACCTGCACATATTGTCAGCGTGGTTGTATTTGAAGAGAAGATTAGCTATCAGTACCCAGCTGCCCAAAAACTGCCGACACCTCAAGTGCTACACACCATGAGGGGGAAGACAGTAGACAGAGAAAGGGACATAACGATTTTCAAATGTTACATTGCTCAGAGGTTCTGGCATTTTTGTTTCTCCTAGCCAAACCACCGCCTGGCTGAAACCCAAATTTCGCACAAAGATAGAAATTGGTCAACAAGTTTTCTTTCATATCATTTTTGGGTGCTGGGGTTTTTCTCACAAACAACAATGATGATAGAACTTACGCCTAGAGGTGCAAAACTGCAGCAGATGTAAAAATGTTCACAGCCAGGTGTTCATGGTCTGAATCCCGTGCAACTCATGCCATGATGACTGGTCGCATTCACCCAGAAATCCTCCTTATAGTGTCAAGCATAATGGTAGATAATGGCATATTTGATTTATACTATTTCAGAGGACAAACACTACATCCTAATACAATATTAAATAAGATCTATTGCTAAATGCCATCTGTGTGAGAAATTACGAGCACGAACGAGCATGTGCTTCAGCCAAGTGAATCCTTTAAACCTGAAACACAGCAACAAAGCAAAATACAACAAAACAGATAGGTTAAATCAGGTGACTCAGCCCAGGGCAGAATTTTAAAAGCTGCACCTTAGCCCCACACAGCCTAAGGTATGTGTGGGCTCAAACACAGGTGCTCAGACTACTATTAGTACAACATATTAATGGCCACATACTGCACACATACCTCCAGGGGCGTGTAGAACACAATAAACTTTTAAGGACTAAAACTTACCATACAAATAAATTGGTGACAACATGCCAACAAAAATATAGTAATTCTACTTGCATCCAGAAGACAGCAACATACTCACGTGCTATTAGGGAATGTCGCAAAGCCATTGCTGTCCCTTACACCATTGTCACAGAATGCCTGCATCACAGCAATAACTCCAGCTGATGGCAATGGGAAGGCAGGAAAAGAAGCTGTAAAAAAAAAAAAAATCACCCATGTTAGTGCTCTAGATATGAAAACCATGGAGAAAATACAGCCGTCTCTAAAGCAGTAAGACAATACCAATTACATGAAAGAACTGATTGGTGCAATTGCCACTGCCCTGTAAGTGACCTAAGAAACATTACTACATTAATGTTTTCACACAAGAACACTGAATTTCAAGGCAAAAAGATGGCAGTAAAAAGAATGTAACAGTGCAGTCAGAGTTTGAGGATATAGTAAGAGCTGATACCAAAGTGTTTATTCCATCCATTCAAAAGCTAGTACTCTGCTTTCACACAGGGGTAAGCTTTTCACATGGGTATTTGCAACAAAGCCCCATAATAATGATGTAGCCAGTTCAAAAATTGCAACTGATAGCTGTCTGTGGCAGCACAATACGGCATCAAAAATGCATATGCATAATTACAGCTTTGTGCTAAGTCGTTAGCCACTTTTTGTGACAAAAATCTTGCTTATTTTATATTTTCAGAAAACTTGCGCAAAGCACACATTATGACAAAGTGGTGCATTTCATTGGTGCCTTAAAAAAAAAAATAACCATTACATACAACAAACAACTTTCAACACGATATCATTATAAAGGCTCCCTTCTCCAGAAAATTCGGCATTGCCATTGTTGATGTCAGCGCTCAAAAAAAAAAAAAAAAAAAAAAAAAAAAAAAAAAAAAAAAAAGCTCTGTCACAGATTGGTTGACAAGTTGTGTGACATCACGAGACCACGTGACATGGCCAAGTTGGCAGGAGCTATCAGCTCGGATATCTCCTTTGAGATGGGAGGTAAGATGAGAATAAAGCCCTCCGGGAGTCTTAGATCCCAAGTCAGACATGCTATACTAGGCCATGCAGGTACGTTCATATGGCTTGGTAAAAGCAGGGCTTCACATCTACTTCGGGTGGCCTTTCGCATAATGTGGTATCTCACACTTGAATACATGTAGGAGATAATAATAATAATAACTTTATTTCACCACCACAAAGTACATGGTGGCAGGATGCCTACAGTAAAAGCTGCCTCTTGGGCAGCTTGACAAGGCCACAGGCACCCAGCCGTTTACTTTGGCAGCAAAAGTAGCACACCATATTTATAAAAACGACAATACATGTATCACAGAAAACTACATAAGCACATGACAAGTATTCATCACAAAAACAAAAATAAAACCACATACATAATTATTCACATGCAAAATAAAATCACCATGTAGAATTTTTACTTTCATAATGAAGTGTCGCCCAGTAGGAAATATTCAAGCAGTTTTTTGTTTGAGGTATATTCTAGAGGGATATTATTGAAATGAAGGGAATTCAGGAGACGTGGCAGCGTATTTTCCAGTGTTTGACAGCCGTATGTTGTTCTGTATGTTTTAATATGCCACCTATCGATGTTTCTCGTTTCGTAGACTTTTTAGCTAAGTTCAGTGTTAGCCAGTTTATGAAAAAAAGACGTGTTATTAGTAATCTCGCGTTTTAAAGCGCGGCATAAATGAAAGTTATACTGTTTAGTAATCGGAAGTATTTTATGCTTAGAAAAAAGTTCTAGTGTGTGGTATGTTCTAGGGACATTTTGAAGTATTCTTAAAAAGCTTTTTTGTAAGATATGTAACTTTCTTAAGTTTTCTTCTGATGTTTTACCCCAAACTAAATTGCAGTAGCTAAGGTGAGAATTAAATAATGAATGATAAACTGCGAGCATTGCTTTTGAAGGCATGATATGACGATGGCGATATAGTAATCCAATTATCTGCGAGAGTTTGTTTACAATAAAGTAGATGTGATCATCCCAGGTCATTTTTTCATTGAATACAATGCCCAGTGTCTTAAATGTTGGTACTATATCTAAAGGAACGCTGTTGAAGTAAATATCTTTTGTTAGTTTAACTGTCTTATTCTTTGCTTTAAAAATGACTGCTTTAGTTTTTGTGGCATTAACTTGTAAACCGTTTTTTTCTGTCCAGTCGTATAAATGGAAGAGTGCAGAATTTACTATATCTATTAAGTCATTTACGTCAGTTCCTGAAAAAAATATGCTCGTATCATCAACATATATTATATACTTTGCAGGAGCAAATACCTGCACAATATCATTGATAAAGATATTAAAAAGAAAAGGACCCAATATGCTACCTTGAGGAACACCACGAGAAACCGGTTCTATATCTGATACATATTCTTTAATACTGACAGCCTGTCTTCGATTTCTTAAATAGGACTCTACAAGAGATCCTGTGTGACCTCGAAAACCATACCTATGAAGCTTTCGGATTAGTAGTTCATGATTCAACAAATCAAATGCTTTTGTAAAATCTATGAATATGCCAACAACTATTTTATTTTGATCCAGCTGTTTTAATATGTATTCTTTCTGATCTAATAGTGCATGCTCAGTAGAACAGTGTTTACGAAATCCATATTGTAAATCTGTTAATATCTGTTGTGCCTTTTCAAACTTCGCAAAGCGTCTGTGAATTAATTTTTCATGGGGTTTCGAAAATACTGGTAGCACTGAAATAGGCCTGTAATTGCCCAGGTCGTTTTTGTCACCTTTCTTATATATCACGGATACATGAGCAATCTGCATTTTGGAAGGAAAGACAGCATCAGCAATGCATAGATTAAATATATGCGTGAGGGGTGGAAGGAGGATATCAAGGACAAACTTAATAGGTTTTATCTGCATGCCATCAATGTCTACACTTGTAGTATTATTAAGCTCTTTAAACACGCTTTGTACTTCATTATCCTCGATGGGGTCCAGAAATATGGTTTCAGTGCTCAGAGAGATTTTACTGAGGTCATTGTACCCGCAGGGGGGTTAGGAAGGTTAATGAAATGCTTGTTGAATTGGTTAACTAATTGTTTATCTGATATTTTAACCCCATTTTGGTTCGTAACGATAATATCGTTATGACTATTGTAGGTAGAGAAAATATTATTTAATTTTTTCCACATAACATCCGTATGACCTGCAGTAGCTAGCTGGTTTGCATGGTACTCTTTTTTTTCGCTCGATCAAGTTCTTTGTTTAAGCGATTACGGTATGTTTTAAATCTCTGCAAATCACTGCGTTCTTTCGTTTTGATAAATTTATGATATAAATTATGCTTCTCAGTAATTTTACTCATAAGTTGACGATTAACCCATGGTTTTCGCGTAGAGTGGTTGCGCCTTGCTACTTTTATGGGAAAACTTTCTTTATATATACATTTAACGATGCCTAAAAACAATTCATATGCCTTGTTAGGGTTTGTTTCATGAAGAGTACTAGTCCAGTCAACATTTTTTAGTGTTACTCTGAAGTTAAGGAGAGTTTCAGGGCCTTTTGCATAATGTGGTATCCCACACTTGAATACATGTAGGAGATAATAAAGGTACAAACTAAGGGATGAGTTATTGAACAAGCAGCAAAGCTTGCATGTGAATGAGGATCGCCTAGGAGAGCTGCTGACAGGAGCCATTCACCCTGTCATGTCATATTCTTAAAGGCGGGGCTTAAGTGAGTATACCACAAATATTTGGTACTAACACTCAAAGTGCATCACTGTTCAAAAACTGCGCATGAAATGCAAGCCCTTCATACCTTTTCACAAAACATGAAAAGTCTAAGTGCAATCATTAAAACTGAAGCCAATTTAGCTAAGTTGGCCAAATGCGAAGTATGTGCGCTAGAATGTTGCATCTGGTTTCATCTGAGACTGGGGTATCAAGATCAAGCTGATGCAAAGATCAGCAAAATTGGTGATGGGAGACCGTGGTGGCAGCTTTTTGGTAGAGTGGAAACCCCGAAGCTAGAGCTCTAAATAAAATGATACATGCAATAAGCTACTCTATCAGAAGACATTTCAAGGTTAGCCAAGCTGGAGGTTTAGCCATTTAGATGAAATCAACACCAAGCCAAACAAAGCAACAAGCATTTATCGTGCTTTTTAGAAATAAGCCACAGAGTTTGACAGATTTTATTTTTTTTTTTTTAGTGAATTCTACCAATGAGAGAAAAAAGAAAAAAGATAGAAAAACGGGGACTAGAAGATAGGCTAAACTAAGCTACAATGCAACTAAAACATTCAGCCAGAGACATCATCTTCTTTTCGTCTCTGTGCATACGGCACATATCCACAGTGGGGATTGGGCAGAATTCAGTGCATGTGTAAGAACTGAATCCATGATATTGACTTAGACTGCATGATATATAACTTATGAATTAGGAAATAGTATTGCTAAAATAATTAGGAAAAATTTTGAGGTGATAGGAATAACAATCAATAAAAGAAGGATATTTAAAAAATGCAAATAAAATTTGTAAGTATAATTCAGACAGAGTAGTACTAAGAAACAAATCTTCTGGTTGCAATATTACAGATATGAAGTAACTCACACACTGGTTTTAGGGCATACGGTTTCACGATTGCAGCAAAGGAGGAGAGGAAGAAAGGGATTGTAAACGGCAGTCCTAAACGAGCAAGAGAAATTATAAATAATTTCTTCTCTAAGGAGCATACATCCAGCAGGAGAGGATATAATGCTCAATGGTTTCCAAGTCATCGCATGACGCACAGATTCGACAGTGTTATTCCAGAGTGACATAAATAAAGGTTAAGGAAAGAAATTCTGCAGCACAAAAGCATCATGGAGAGCTCACATTGCCTCAAGCTACAATACTGGATATTCCAACGTAAATTTAAATGCTTGAAATGCAAATGCAAAAGACCTTCTTTTTTTTTCTTCTTTTTCTTTTTCTTCTTGACCTTTTGAAACCTCGCACATACCCACATTGGGGGATTGGAATTCATTTTCTCCCCCTTTTTCTCCCTTTTATTCTTCTTCTCTATTCACTGCAGTGTTTCAGTGCCTTTGACATTTGGCTGCTGGCCTCCTAATGCCATGGCAGACATATTTTTATGGAGGTGAAATAAAAGAACCCTTTTGTGATGTGTGATGTCGGTATATGTTAAAGAACCTCAAGTAATCAGAATTAATCCAGAGCCTTCCATTATAGTGTACCTCATAGCCAGAATTGCTTAAGGACATTAAAACCCCACAATTCTCTTCTTTCTTGTCCCCTTTTTACTTTCCCTTTTTTTCTCTTTTGAGTCTTGACTTGCCTTCTGTGTTCTCTTCTCCTTCATTTCCTTTCTCCTTTCTCGTTCTTCTGTCCTCTCCTCAGCTTCTTTTTACTGTCTTCTGGCTTGGCTCTTGTCTTGCCTTCTTTGGCTGGCAGATTTGTATGGAAATCACAACTACTACAAAACGTTTCAGTTACATGATCACTTGTGGTGGGCTCCCAGTAAATGCTCTAGGTAAGGGTTGAAACCTTCAGTTTTTAGTTGTTACTTTTTTCAATTTTTGTATTTTTTCCAATGTTAATATCAGAACACAACTTTCGAGTTTTCTTTGCAATCCTTATTTTCTCTGTATAAAATTTTGTTAATTTTTTCTAGTTCAATATATGTCATTGTGCAGACAACAATGATGTAGAGTTTACCTTGGTCTCTCTTTTTAGAGCCAGATGCTCATGTAACAATATTTAATGCAGAAATGGCCCCATTAAGAGCCATCACTAAAAGAGAAATGACACAGTCACAACAAAAAGTAAAAAAGGAAGTTAAATTATAGGGGCATGAAAGAAACACATAAGAGGAAGTTAAGTTCCAAAAACTTGCATATCGTTTTCTGGCTGCACCCTGTGCAAACATATCGAACTGTGCATCATATGGTCTACGTGCTGAGGCAGCAATGAAGCTGCTGCTTAACCAGTGCAGAACAATACAGCCCTTTTGTGATGTTTATGCACAGCTTTGAGTCTTAAGACAGTTTTTCAGTTTAAACCTAACAGTCTCATCGCATAGATGTAGAATACATACAGACACGAAGCACAAGTAGAGTCCACGTGTGTTCTCAGTATTCATTTGTGTGGTTGTTTGTACACTGATTATGAAACCACACAAACACAGCAACAAGTTCTCTGAAGCACTCAACTATTAAACCATCCAGGCAACATTTTTTTGTTGCCATCATTAAGAAATATTTTTCTATTGAAATATTATAGTCATATCTTAAAAGGGCCCCTGAAATGGTTCTTGCGATAACATTCTAATGAAAGAAATCTACAGAGGTGGTCTTTGCGAGCATTCGAGTCAAATTGAGAAGTTTTGCCCGGAGCATATAATTTACTAATAATTTTTAAAGTGCTCTTAGAGACAGCTCGCAACCGATTAGATGACACTTCCTGCAAGCAATCCCTCCCCAGTGACGTCATTAAGGCATTCTGGATGCGCCCTCTCACTAGACACTCCCAAGTAATGTGGGGTGAACGGGGAGTGGTGAGGTGCCGTTGAATCTTGTTTCTTTCATATTTTCTTGAATGCCGACATGCACTGCGTTGACGGGGAAGAGGAGTAGCATCATCTTCAATCATCGATATGTTTGTTGGTAATGAAGTTTTTTTTTGTAATAAAGCCTTTGTCACTGCCAAGATGATTGATGGGATACCTATTGCCTGTGCATGTTTTCTGGTTTTAGTAAAACGCTTTTCATGGGCACTTGAAAGGAAATTTATTAGTTTTCCATAAAACACAACACATTATTAGTTTTCCAGCTGCAGACTACTGACCACTAATTTCTTGCAGCGATGTGAAAATTTTTATAAAAAGTATCATAACGATGAAAACGGCAACACTGAAATGTCAAGGCTTATCAAACGAACAAGCACCCAAACGATTGTGCAAATAATTTCTATTTTGAAAGCACAAATTAAATTTGACATTGTGAGGAAAAAAAGAAAGATGATGTTACAATAGGTGGCTAAATATTTCTGCATTAAAATGGCAGACTATGTGCTACAATGCTGTTTTGCTAATTATTTATGATGCTTTTTATATGACTAAGAGACCACCTTATTTATGACAAGAAGGGTGCAAAATTCACCTGAAACAAAGAAACCACTTCTAAGCGCTGCACACTTACAGAGGAGTTTTTGTGTAGATAGCATGTCAAAGGGTTAAACTTGAGATCCAAATCCATTGCACTACAGTACCAATGACAGCAAGGCACATACACCAGATGTAAAGGCACCCCATGATGAGAGATGAGACACTAAGATCGAATACAATGCAGCCTTTTCCTGCCTGCCATGGTGGTACAGTGGTAACATGCCCGACTACTAAGCCCGAGTTCCCGGGTTCGATCCCGACCACCACCGGCTGCGTTTCGATGGAGGCAAAACAGAGAGGCGTCCGTGTGCTGTGCGATGTCATTGCACGTTCCCCAGTAAAGATCCCCAGGTGGTCGAAATTGCTCCATAGCCCTCCACTACGGCTCCTCATTCTCTCTTTCCCCTTTCACTCCCCGTTCTCCCTTACATTATGGTGCAGTTCAGGTGTCCACAGAATAGTGTGACAGATACTGTGTCTTTCCTTTCCTGTAAAACAATTATGCAGCCTTTTATAGTGTTACCATCACTGGTATCCATAGTGTGTGCTTCCTACATGATATATTTCCATGTGCTGCCTGTCTGCACACACGACCGACAGGATCTCGGCAAGCACACTAATGGCAAACGAACATTTTTCATACCCATGAGCAGCAGAAGTACTGTCTTGTCAAGTTGAAATTACAAGTGTAGTGCCACATGCTTTGTCACACTTCAAAATGGTGTAATTACTTCATTAGGTCATGTCATCATATATGACTTCAAAGTAAACCAACATTTCTCCTACACTGAAATGTGGCCCCAATGGTCAGGGTTTGTTTAGGGATAAAATCCCTGTCATGGCAGCCATATTTTGAATGAGATGAAACATATAAGACAATGGTGCACTGTTTGACAGCAGTGCATGTTTTAGAACAGCAAGTGGTGAAAATTAACCCTGATCTCTCCATATGACACTGCTCTCTCCCACATTTCACTCCCTCCTTCATTCCTTCACTCACAGTGTGGCTGGTGTCCATTGACAGCTACAATTACTGCGCCTTTCTGTTTCTCAAAACCAATTACTGCTATTAACATCTGCAGTTTCGAGCACTCATTTGCTTTTGTTCAGTTGTTCCTTTCACTGTAGAAAGCCAGGGCAAAAGCTAAAGGCTACAGTGTCTTTCAAAGGCTTTAACACGGTAGCATTAATGGCTCCGTTCTCCAGAAAATCCAGCGTCAGCATTGTGAGTGAAAAATCATGGACATGCCTCTGGCAGGTGGTAGCTGGCAGCTAACATAGCCGGGCAATGACTGCTCATAGGGTTGTGTGACATGGCCGTTTGGGCAGTAGCTGCCAATTCAATTTAGATGGAATGGTGAGGGGAATCAAACCCTCCAGGACTCTAGCATTCCAAGTCAGATATGCTACCAATATTGCACACACTGCTAGGCACTGAACAGTACTAATAATTCTGCATTTTAGGAACGCTAACCAGAAAAGATGAACATCCGATAAGTCTTCTCAAATATGTACTCAATAAGCTAAGACGTTCTGAGATGGTTATTTCTATACAATATTTCACATTCAAAATATTTATGACATATCTGCTGTCCCATGGCATTCAAATCAAGCTTTTTAATATATGCACCATCAGAATACTCTAGATGTTCACTTCATGCAACCAGCACAGCCAGAGCAAAAACGTCCTCGCTCATGACACTCAATATTTATTAAAGCTCCTGCATACAGGACGAAAGCATTACAGGTTGAAAGAAAGACACCAGCAAATGAAAATTTGTAAACATGACAAAAAAAAAAAAAACACAATGAGAATGGCCAAAATAACAATAGGTAATAATGTGATTTCAGTACTGCTTACATAAATAAACCAATTCCAAGGTAGCATAGCTTTTCCATTGAAAAATGTTTTACACCTGCAAACTGAAATAGAAGCAGCAAACAATACTTACATGAGCCCACAGGATAGGCTGGCTGCTTTTTCCGTATTCCAATCAAGATGAAGAACAGGACTAGTGGAATGACTAGCTCGAACAGCAGCACCAGCTACACAATACATTCACATGGTAAGAGTTTGCATATCACTTTTTTTTTAATAAACGATAAACAGCATATGCCTTCATTATGTCTATCCACTTTCACTCCCACCTTCATCCCTTCCCTTACGGCGCGGTTCAGGTGTCCACAGAGCAAGTGTGACAGATACTGCGCCTTTCCCTTCCTATGAACCAACCAACCTTCATTATGTCCCACTTTAAACTTTCAGCAATGAACTGCCAGCAGCCGTTAATTAAAATTAGTTACTGCATCTAGTGCATATATGCCATGCATAAAACTCCTGTATTCGATGACATGTGGATTAACCAATCATATAGCAAAAAAAGACAATTTTCACAGTGTCCGCTATAAAACGCGCAGAGCAATGTGACGCGGCTATTCAAGAGAAAATTGAGTTTCACCGAGCATAAAGCGGGTACCAAAGCGGACAGTGCTCTGCAAACATTTGTTCGCAGGCTGCAATTAAGAATTTCTAGAAATCATAGCGGAATGAGTGCACGTTTAACGTATGTTTGACAACAAAAATTCTGTAAAAGGGTGGCGACTAACCAACAAAATTAAGAATGCTGAATTATACAGTGTACGTCCTCGCATTCGTTATCTACGAGGTGGACAAAAGATGCGCGCAGAGAAAGCACCGGTCACGAGCACGAACGCAGATAGCAGTTGCCACTTGGCAAAATGCGGCGCCTCAACTGTGCGAAGCTACTGATCGACACGATATGCACTTCTGAACTACCTAAACGACAGCCAGTTCCTCGGACATTAACGGCCAACCAGACAGTTACCGAGATTAACCATTCCGATCCGCGCAGCATTTGCTCTTTCTCGAAACACGCTTGAAAATATTAGACTGACGAAAGAACGCAAGAAGGAAGGATTCTCTCCTAACGGTTTTTAGCTAGCATCCGTAAAGCTCGCAATCAAGCCTCTAGTGATAAGTCAACGCGCATCTGCGGAGAAGCGAGAGCGCTTCTCCATCTCCGTCCGAAGGCACAAGAACAAGCGCGAGATGTGAAATAGACGAACACATTCACTCACTGGCTTTCTTTTCTTGAGCGTGTAGTTCTTCCATAAGAGCAGCCGCAATTGTAGACAAAAACCCATGCTGGCGACGCATTGGTGAGCGCAGTTTTCTCAGTTGGCTTCCCCACCAGAGTGTGAGAGAGAAATCAGCTGGTTCTGAGTAGTCAAGGAAACATTGCCCCCAACGGGTCTGTGGGTAGCGTTGCGACAGGAAAGCTTCGATCTCAATAATCAGGCAAGATATCGTGCAACGTACTCCTCCTAACAGTGCTCAAGACACATAGATGAGGATCATCGACACGACGATACGCTATACATTTGCTTTGCTCACTGCTGCTGTATCGAAGCGGACACGGACATGTGGCGCACCGTGCGAGGGCGCGATGGTGGCGATGGTAGGAACACAACAACATAAACTGCAAGCATGCGTTGTGTCAGCAAGAGGGCAATGCACCAATCAACGCTCACAAAACCCTAAAATGAGAAAGTGATGAGCCAGAGCCGCTTTATTCCCAAATAAACGTTCGTGTTTAGGAGAGAGAGACAGAGAGAGTAAAGCCAGCAACTCAAGCATAATTTTTAGTACAAACGGAACGCTTCCTCCATATGGCACAAAGGCGCGCTATTCAAACCAACGAGACGAAGCTACGTTGTAGGTTGACGCTATTTGCCATCTCATCTTGTTAAAATGCTAGTTTCCGTGCATTAGTACAACGTCCAAATAAGAAATGCCCTGAAACGCGAATATAAAAGCGATACACCCTTCAAGGAGTTCTTTTGAGTGCATGAAAGCTGAGCAATTATATATCAGTGGCGTCCTGGGCCTCGATGAATTTCAGTACAAAAGCATCGCCAGATACAAATTCCTTCTCAAATGTACTCTTGTCGAGTTTAGCCACTGTCTGCCATATATTCACTGACGTATAATTTTTGAAGTCCAAGTGAATTGTTTTGTCAGAACGTTTTGTCCCACAGGTGCGCTTAAGTGTGTCGCTATTAACAAGGCAAAATGAAGAATTTCCATGCGGCTTCAAGGAGTCCAAATTTTGGCCATCACATCGAGGCAACAACCGAGCAGCTGCTTTTAGCTCCACAGTTCTACCAGCTTTGATGGATCCAAGTAGCTGCACCATGTGTCCTCTTCTAGAAGCGAAGGGCTCGCTTCTAAAGTAATGAACACCGTTTCTGATTTTGGAATAGGGCTTGACTGTCCAAATAAAGTCGGCCTTTTGCGTTAGACTTGCGCATGACGCGCTTGTCATCTCAGTGCTGCAGGTCATAACGGCGCGCATGCGCTGGTTCTTCCTGGTCGCGGCGGCGGCGGACGCTCTTTCCGTGCTGAGTCTCTGCGAGCAAGAGCAGAAATGCTTGACATGCGTGGGCAAGTCATTCATTCGAACCCTCTGGCCGCACATACCGCACTGTGTCCTGTAGTACGGGCACTTCTGATAGTGAGGGGCCATGTCCAACAAGCAGCCAGCGTAGGTGCACCCATCTGTGCGATTCCAGCAGAAGACCGCAGCCTTAGAGACCAACTCTACGTTCGTAGAGTCCTCCGTTTCGTGTATCCACGCCAAGCCGTCAAATGGGCACTCGGGCCGCGCGTGGTCTACGCAAAGCGAGCAGAACCTGTGCTTACAAGATTCGCTAACGTGCAGCCGGGGTTGTACCAGCCCACATAGCGAGCAGTGCGCCAGGGCGGGCACCGGCGGCGCGAATATGACAGTTCTTCGGTTCACGTCATTGGAAAACCCTGCAAGCACGAAGGAGCCGCTTCTGTCGGGCTCGCTAGTGGTCGGCGGAGGGCGGCTGATGGGCACCGACGAACGCTGCGCACTCGTTCGGCTTGGGCGGCGAAATAGCGGGCACAGGCAAGACCACATGGCTCTTTCGCTCCGTTGGTGCCCACGCACGCTATCGCTCCGCTCTTAGCCGCGGCTCTTCGTTTATCTCTTTGCTCACGCAGAGCGCAGCACGTGATACTTGTGAAATGCTGTGATCATGCAGTGACCTAGCTGTTTCTTCCTTTGGATTGATTGGATTGGATTAGTACCGAGACTTCCCTATTTTACCAGGTGGACCAGAAAGGTCCTAGCCAAGTCATTTCCCTACTGTGACAGAGTCTGTCCCGCCATGGCGCAACGCCACCAGCACTATTTATCTAGTATGCCTTTTATCTAGTAGTATGATGATGATGGCGAAAAAAATGGTTGCGGATTAGCTCGGGTAAGCCCGGTCATGCAAGTGAAAGATTTGTTATGCTGTGCCAGGCTATAAAGAATGACACGAGTACTTTCATGCACCACATCACAGTAAATTTAGCCTGCGGAGAAAATAAAATAAAATATGTCAAGTGAAGCTGCAGGAAACAAAAATCCTAAGCAGAGGCAAAGACACTACAGCCTATGAACTTGTCGAGGAATTCCGCATCAACAAATGCGGAAGCAATGGTATAAGCACGGACTTGGTTGCAATTTACAAGAATGAAGGCGCCTTTTAGATGTGTTCTGAGACACGTTTTTCTGAGTCCAACTGTTATCTCTTCGTTTCTACTCGTGCACATGTGCGAGTCATTCTCTCTGACTTTGTCCGCTTTGTCTAGTAAGGGCAGTGATTTTAAGGGGCGGCCCCTTAAGGACCGTTCCCGTACCTTCACTGTGCGAAACTGTAAACAAATGTTTTTCATTCAATTCTCTTCCTTCTGTATTGTATGCGCCAAATTTATCACGCCTATCACTTTGGCTTGACGAGACTAGTAAAGCTTTGGCTTAAAATATAGGGGGATTGGATTGAGCTGCATCCTCACCCTCCCGGGGAATATCTGCACGTGCAGGTCCTCAATGGAGAGAGAGAGAGAGAGTAAACTATAATTGTTTAACGGAATAGCGTGGGTGTTTTCCTCAGTCCAGGATACCATTGGCCTGGGCTGTCTCCCGGGCTCTGGTGAGCAGGCTGCGCTGCTCAGAGAGACCCGTGTGGGCCAGCTCTGCCTCCCACTCCGCTTGGCTGAGTGCTCGAGCTTTATATTTCTCTAATTGCTCTTTGCAGGTCCATATCCTGTGAAGGATGTCGGAGACTTCACCGCATGCAGTGCATGTGTTATTTTTGAATTTTTCGGTCCAGATTTTGTGGTACTTTGCTAGGTTTGGGAATGTACTAGCCTGTATGTACCTCCAGGTTACCGCCTCCTGTCTGCTGAGGTCTTCGTGTGGTTCTGCGTATCGTTTTCTTTCTAATTTGAAGTATTGCATTAGTTCCCCGTATATGTGAAGTTGAAGGCTCTGGGGCAGCTGGCGCAGGTGCCTGGAAAGTATGCCCTCGGGCTATCCTGTCGGCAGCCTCTTTGCCGTCGATTCCCTCGTGCGCCGGTATCAACAGGATTGTGTGCTTCATCTTACCCGTCTTTTTTTCCTGCTCCATTATTCGGTGTGCATGTTTGCATACGCGTCTCAGGAGGAAGGCACGACAGGCCTTTTGGGAATCGCTCAGTATTATGTGTTTTCTACCTTGGCTGCTAGCGTGTTTAACTGCAAGGGCGATTGCAACTTCCTCTGCATCTTCTAGGTAATTATTGGTCTTGATCGATGAGCTGGACAGCGTCTCCTGTCACCATTCAGTCGTCGGATTACCTATATTGGACAGTCATGGGTCCTTTTGGCACATCCATGCCAAGGTCGGCCTTCGTCATGCAGTGAATGCAGTTGGGTTTGTCTTCCTCGAGCTACCTGACGTCAGTGAAGTCACCATGATCGGACGTGACGTCATCAAGAGGTCATATTAAGTCATGCATATTGCCGCGAACTATTCAAATCTTTATTCGTTCTTATTCGACAGCCGCTGGCATGCGTCCTTATCATTGTGATTCTAGCGCGCCTATCGATTCTGCTTTCTGTATTTGTTCATGCTCGTTATCGCGAGATGACGCTTTATCATTTTCTTTGTCGCGAAAGATGCGTCGGGACGTATCTCGAAAATTCCAGCCGCTCGCGTGTGTTTCTACAATGTTCCAGGTCATGCTAGTACCGTTTGCGGCTTTGTCCAGATCTTTCCTTGCCGCCTTTAAATTCATTGCTGACAAGTGTAACGGGCATTCTTTGTTCGACGACCGCCGAGCACGATTGTTGCTATTGCCGCCGCCGAATCGCTTAGTTCTTTTGCGGGCGCAAGTCAGCCCAATAAAGAGTTCATTTCAGTGCTTCTATACCTGTGTGTGTTCACTTGTGATCAAGGCCTTGTCACCATCACGTCACAATATATAACCGAAACTAATGTCATCATAAAGTCATGACCGATGACTTCACCAGGCAATTCACGAAGCTGATCCCGCCAGGCGTCCGATCCAGGCGTCCGTGCTGCTCATTTCCTTCGACGCTTCCTCGAACGCCGCACCACCCAGCATACAAGCAGACGCAGTAAAGCAGGAATTAGTGGCGTTTCAAATTGGTTTACATGGGAAAAAAGGAGCAGTATCTGTCACACTTTTCCGCCGAGGACAACATAAATGACGAGTCTCGAAGTATAATCACGGATAACTTAGTCCGAACCAGACGCAAACAGTACCGTTGTGTCATCAGTCTTACACGAGAGTGTAATCTACCTTTTTTTTTTTTCATTATTACAGAAACATATGACAAGATGTTATTTCGGGTTGTGTAGAAAAGCACCCTCCAGGCCTTCGTGTCCAATACCCATATTAATATCCAATTCTAATAAACTCAGAGTTCTTGTTGAAGTCCAATCCCGGCAGCAAAAGAGCTAATTTTAGTATCAATGTCACCGACCTCTTTCATTCCTTATCTCATGCAACCATTGTGAATAGCATGAAGACCTGTACCTGCAAGTCGAATGATGAGGTAAGTTTCAGAAACGGTGCATTAGTTTCGATAGTCTTTTCTTGGGCTGGTCTATACTGCCTTGGATCTACCTGCGCTGCTTGGGGCGGCGAAATATACCTTTAAAAGTCGAAATTGGTTCGTGTGGGGCGTCCGTTCTCACAGACATCTTCAGCAGTATTCCACCTGTCCCTATATATACATGGATTCAATGGCTTCCTATTGCAACTACATCAAATACGAACTGGTGCCCCGGTCGCCAGAATAATAAAAATCATGGCCACCCCGACACAGATAAATTCCTCGTATGGACATCAGGTCATCAAGGCGTGGAAGGGAACGAGTGCCACCATGCCGCTGCCGAGCTCTCCTCCATCGGGACTCGACCCCTCCATCCCCTACCCTACCCTGGCCCCCTGGAGACGTACGCGTAAAGGCTACAACACTGTGGACTCTCCGGCAGAAAATATTCGCCCCTGCAGCCGAGGGGCTCTACATAGCGGAGGAAGTTAGATGGCGACTCCTACAGACAAATCCATAAAACTCACCAGTACATTTGAACACATCAAACCCCGGGTCCTGCGACCCCAAATGCAAAATTTGCGGGGAGAAGGCAGACCTGCACCATATGATACGGACCTGCCCAAACAATCCACCTGATAACCCATACGCAGTGAGGGATGGGAGACTACCCTATCCAGTTCCGGACTCGAGGCCCAAATAGCCCTCGGCAGCGGCAGCCGCTGGAGTCCCGAACTAGGGTCCCCACCCACATGTATACCTCCAATAAAGTTATCCAGTTAGCTAGTCAGTCCTCAGTAGTATAATTCAGGGCAACCTTAACATGCTATGATCCTCTGTATTCAGGTACGTGAATGACTGCCTGGTGTTTGTGGACAGTTCACGCCTTACTGACCAGGTCGTCAACTTTTTAACATACTTTCTTGAATGTCGGCATGGCCTCAACTTTACATTGAAATTACTGGCTGATGATAAATTGTAGTTTCTGGATACGTTGCTAACTTGCTGCATTTTGACCAGAGCCATGTATGCTGGGGGTATCACCCAGATCGGTTAAATATTTACTTCATTCAGTTTGGGGTCACTGAAAAGTTGTGATGACATATTTCTTTCATATCTTTGTTCAGTCCTCATTACGGCCTGCAGGTATAACATGTCAAATAGCTTCTATGAACAGGTAAAGAGAATAAAGGCTTTAGGCTACGGGCAATGCAATCAATCCGCCTGCGAAAAACTTATGAAAAAGGAAGACCATAAAATGCCATCGAAGGAACATGATGACCGCATGGAAAAAAAGGTGCTGCTGCCATACGTACACCGGTTTTCGCATAATCTCAGCAATATGGCTAAGCATTATAGCGTTCCAGTAATTCTGTAGGCCCCCATACATGCTCTCAGAAGTTTGTGACCAGGCGAATAGAAAAATAACCGATCGGAACAGACATAACAGAACATCTCTTCCTTTAGGGTTCGTCCATTTAAAACTGGACGCGAGGTACGTTTCCTGTGGCAAGGTTTACATAGGCCAAACATGACGTTGTTTGAACATCTGATTGAAAAGACAAGAAAAATTGCTCATAGGATCAAAGTCTTCACATCTGATTGATCCCTGTCGGGGATGTAAAGGTTGTAGGTCTCTTATATGAGCAAGTAAATATTCTAGCGACTTTCACGCAAGATTATCGAAGCCTTTTACATTCTAAGGCAGGGGGAATCATGTATAAACACCGACTGCTCTAACTGCGAAACAACTAGCATGTCTATATCACACGTGGAACTAGTTATCTTCATGTGTTCTTTGGTCATGACAACGATGTTTCCTAGCCAGTGCATACCATGTGTTTTTTGTCCTCAGTTGAATATCTTTATCAGCGGCATTTTTGCGGCATTTTTGTTTCCTCTTCTATTATTTATAGAAATTGTTTCACGGAGTGGGTGCATATTTCAGTTCTTCCAATATAGATTAAGCTACAAAACAGCACTCATTTTTATGTCTGCTTCTACCGTTCATCCTCGTCTTAAGCGCTACCTTCACTACGAGTTACTGGGTGGTAAGATACTAAATTCCCCTTCATGGATCACTGCCTTGTCGTGGCGGAGGGGCTTGCGAAACTCGATGAAGTTGTGAGCTCTGCATAGGGCCACCCAAGATAGACAGGTCACGGCAGAGAGTTCTGACAAAATGTGATTCACTGAAGAAGGTAATGACAACCCACTCCAGTATTTGCTGCCAAGAAAACCCTATGACCAGTCACAATAGCATTAATGATATGGTGCCGGAAGATGAGCCCCCCCAGGTTGGAAGGCGTCCCACATGTTACTGGGGATGAACAAAGGGCGATTCCTAGTAGCTCCAGGACGAATGAAGCGGCTGGGCTAAAGCCAAAAGGACGCTCAGTTGTGGATGCGTCGGGAAGCGACCGGAAAGTCCGATGTTGCAAGGAGATGTATCACATAGCAACATGGAATGTAAGATCTATGACGCAAGGTAAACTGGATATCGTCGAGCGAGAAATGGACAGATTGAACATTGATATCTTGGGTATCAGCGAGCTCAAGTGGACCGGAATGGGAGAATTTAATTCCGGTGACTATTATGCCTTTTATTGTGGGCACGAATTCAGAAGAAGTAATAGAGTCGCTCTCATAGTAAACAGAAGAATTGGCAAAGCAGTGCTAGGGTACAACCCCAAAAACGACCGAATGATTTCACTTCGGATCCAAGGTCACCCTTTCAACATAACAGTTATCCAAGTCTATGCACCACATTACTGCTGAAGAAGCTGACGTTGAGAGATTTTATGCTGACCTGCAACACCTTTTAGACCGCACTCCATCATCAGACCTCCTTTTTCTCATTGGAGACTGGAATGCTAAGGTGGGGAGTGAAGAAATATCCGGAATTACAGGCAAGTTCGGTCTTGGTGAGCCAAATGAAGCTGGGCAGAGGCTAGTAGAGTTTTGTAAAGAAAACAACCTGACCATAGGGAATTAATACTCATTTTCAACAGCGCAAGAGGCGCCTGTACACATGGACTTCACCGGACGGTCTGTACAGGAATCAGATTGATTATATTCTTTGCCGGCAGAGATGGAGAAGCGCTATACAAGCAGTAAAAACAAGGCCTGGGGCCGATTGTGGCACCGATCATCAGCTTCTTGTTGCCAAATTTAAGCTTCGATTGAGGAAAACGCAGAAAACTAGAAGGCCTTTCTGGTATGATCTGGATCAAATTCCATCAGAATATGCTGTGGAAGTGAGGAATCGATTTCAAGAATTAGATTTAGAAGACAGAGAGCCTGAAGAGATGTGGACAGATGTTCGTAATATAATACAAGAAGTTGCTACTAAGGTAGTTTCAAAGCAAAAGAAATGCAAGAAAGCAAACTGGTTATCTCAAGAGGCTTTGTAAATAGCTGAGGAAAGGAGGATGGCAAAAGTTATGGGGGAAAGAGAAAGATACAAGGTCCTCAATGCGGATTTTCAGAAAATAGCAAGAAGAGATAAGAATGCATTCCTGAACATACAGTGCCAAGCAGTTGAGGACAACAGCCAATTGAGGAACACAAGAGCTCTGTATAAGACAATCAAAAATATCAAAGGAAGCTTCTGTGCTAAGCTGGGCGTGATAAAGGACAAACGAGGCAGGGACCTCACGGAAGCCTCAGATATAAAGAAGAGGTGGCGGGAATACACAGGAGAACTGTACAAGAAGGACCCGGATGTGCAAACCCAACATAAGGCGGCTGTGATTACTGATCTCGAGCCAGGCATCCTGAAGAGTGGAGTTGAATGGGCCTTAGCCAGCCTTGCTAAGAACAAAGCTAGCGGAATTGATGGCATATTCCAGCTGAGCTGCTTCAAAACCTCAACCACGACGACGCTGTTAACGTTCTGTATACATTATGTCAGGAGATTTGGACAACCCTGCAGTGGCCACAGGATTGGAGGAGGTCAGTTTACATCCCCATTCCAAAGAAAGGCAGTGCCAAAGATTGTTCCAACTACCGCATGATCGCGCTTATTTCGCATGCTAGCAAGGTGATGTTGAAAATCCTCCAAGGTAGGCTGCAGCAGTATGTTGATCGGGAGCTTCTGGACGTGCAAGCTGGGTTTCGCAAGGGCAGAGGAACTAGAGACCAGATTGCCAACCTTCTCTGGATCATGGAAAAAGCAAGAGAGTTCCAGAAACCCATCTACTTCTGCTTTATTGATCATGCGAAAGCGTTTGACTGCGTAGATCACAGCAGATTGTGGCAAGCTCTCCAAGAGATGGGAGTTCCAATTCACCTCATTTGTCTCCTCAGGAACCTGTATGAAGGACAAGAGGCCACAGTCAGAACTGGACATGATCTTACTGATTGGTTTCCGATTGAGAAAGGAGTGAGGCAAGGCTGCATACTGTCGCCCTGCCTATTTAACCTATATGCAGAGTGCATCATGAGGAAGGTCGGTCTGGACGAGTCTTCAGCTGGAGTGAAGATTGCTGGAAAACGTACCAACAACCTTAGATATGCGGATGATACCACTTTAATGGCAGAAAGTGAAGTGGAACTCAAGAGACTTCTGATGAGCGTACAAAAAGAGAGTGAGAAGTTTGGGCTTAAACTGAACATTAAAAAGACAATGATTATGGCGTCTTGCCCTATCAAGTCCTGGAGCATCAAGGGACAAGAAGTGGAAGCTGTGACAGATTTTCTCTTCTTGGGCTCCAAGATTACCCCGGAAGGAGACTGCAGCCATGAAATTAGGAGATGCCTGCTTCTGGGAAAGAGAGCCATGGCTAGCCTTGACCGCCTAGTAAAGAGCAGAGACATTACACTGCAAACCAAGATCCGTGTAACTCGTACTATGGTCTTTCCAGTTGTGATGTATGGATGCGAGAGTTGGACTGTGAAGAAGGCTGACCGCCAAAGAATTGACGCGTTTGAATTGTGGTGCTGGCGGAGACTATTGAGAGTTCCTTGGACGGCCAGAAGATCAAACCAGTCGATACTGCCGACCATAAACCCTGACTGCTCATTGGAGGGTCAAAATCTAAAGTTAAAGCTCAGCTACTTTGGTCATCTGATGAGAAGAGAGGAGTCGCTGGAGAAAGATTTGATGTTAGGAAAGGTTGAGCTGCTCGAGCCGAGAACAGAAGTGGCGGCGGCAGTAGACGGCTTAGTAGTAGTGACACGGTACGTTGGATGCCGTTTCAGTCTGGGTGAGGTTGGGCGTCGTTTGATTTTGTTGTATTTCAACTCCGTGCGCCGATGCCATTTCTTCGTTAAATGGGAAAAGTGGTTGTTTTACAAAACTCGTACTTAGGTGCGTCGCAAGCCAGGTGACCAACTGTAGGGCGCATGCAGTTCAAAAACTCCGAGGCAAGAAAAGACGTATACGAGCAGTTTGATCCTTTATTCTGTGTAAAAGGGAAGCTGTGGTGGTTTTAGAATTGAACTTTGATACTACAGCAACTTTAAACTTTAGGATTTGAATAAAAGGGAAGAAGTCACACGCGGACAAAACTGAGTAACGGTAACAAAAAACACTGGCAAGGTTATACACGTCTTCATCGGACGAAGCCTCTTTTGCACTTTCCCGTCCACTCTCCTTCTCACTCTCTCTCTATAAATGAATACCTGTCGCGAAGGCTCTCGTCGTTGCCAGGGGATTTATTGTAGATAACGTCCGTTGTCACCGCTGCGGAATCTGTGCATCCAACACAAGAAAAGTTGCCGTGGCCCATCCCTATAGACCAGAAGACTAAGCCGCTGTGAGCACTCCGAAGCCTGGCGCTTCCGAATCCCGTGCTCCACCAACTGGACCAGCCCCCAATGTCGGCAGCACAGGGTGGCCTGTAAAAATCGCTCATATAAAGGGTATGGCTTGCCTTAAGGATGGCACCTAATCCAAACAGACTACCGGCCGCTGCCACCTCCAAATGAAGTTTTAGCCGGAAAGAACCCGCTCTTTATCTGAAAGGGAAGTATCCGAAACATTAATGTTGTAACTCGGTAAACTGAATTATTTATTACAGAGATGCAACATTCGATAGAAGCACTTCGCCAAAATGTCTTCAGCACGATTGACAAGAACACTGATACGCGTGGCCTGCCCGGACGTTAGCGCCACTCAGCGCTTCACGCTGGATCCGAGGCAATGCTTCACGACTGTACGGGCAGGTGGTGATAGTGGGTACACTGATAGCCACCTTTAAATGATAGCGCTGATTTCGTCGAGGACACGCGTTCGGCCGCCTGTGTTAAGCGTGCTTGCGGCAGTATTTTATACTATGTAACGGATTCCAAACCTCGTTGTAATGCATCAAAGCGCATATACGGACCGGACAGCAGAGAAAATTCGCAACACTGCTCAGATCATGCACACTACAGACTTCAGGAAGGGGCCAAAATGCATGATTTCGCAGCACCATTCTTGCCCACACTCCTTCCGGCACCTCGCTAGCAGTAGGAGTGTAATTTACTAAAACCCGGCGTCGGCCTTGTCCGAAGCCTCCGGGAAAGAGGATGCAGAATAATGCCGCGAAACCTTCAAAACTGTATTTGTTGTTTTTTAACAGCCGCCGCCATACGGCCCTATCACTCTGATTCTGGATCGCGTATCAGTTCTGTATTCTTTGTTTGTTAATGCTCGATGTCGCGAGTCACACCTTTATCAGTTTAGTTGCAGCGCAAGATGCACTGAGATCTGTCCCGAAGATTCCGACCACTCGTGTGTCTTTCTACAATGTTTCAGCTTGTGCTGGTAGCTGTTTGCGACGTTATCTAGATTGATCTGAGCAGCCTTTAAATTGAGCGTTGACGAGTGTGACGGGAATTCTTTGCTCGACGATCGACGAGCACGCCTGTTGCTATCGCCGCCGCCGAGTTGCTTAGTTCTTTTGCGGGCGCAAGTCAGCCCAATAAAGAGTTTCTTCAGTGCAATCATCGACCCTTCATTTGTGTCGTCGACCTTGTCACCCCTACGTGACATCTGGTGGAGGTGGTGCCCTTGATCCTTCAAGCGAAGACTCAAGCCGTGTTCCTGTCGCCCTGGAAGACCAGCCTACAGGTCACCGAGCAAGCCGCCGACTTCAAGGCCTACAACCCGAACACGGTCTGCCGCCTGACCCCATTCGATCTCGGAAGGCATCGACGCTGACAATGGCCCAGCATACAGCACCGGTTGTTTTCGTCCAACCCCGTGAGCCCCCCTGCTTCCATGGACGACCGGATGAAGATGCTGGAGACTGGGTGGACCTTTTCGACCGTGTGGCAGAATTCAACGGCTGGAACGACGCTGCGAAACTCAGGCAGGTCTACTTTGTTCTTCAAGGACATGCCCGACTTTGGTTCGAAAATCATGAGGCAACTATGAAGGATTAGGAAACTTTCAAAGAAGCGTAATTTTGACTGCCTTTTCAAGCGTCATCCGAAAGGAAAGAGCCCAGGCTCTCCTTCAGTCAAGACTTCAACTTCCTAACGAGCCTCTGCTGGCGTACGTTAAGGAGGTGAAGCGTCTCTTTCGCCGCGCCGACCCTAACATGACCGAAGATGAGAGAGTCAAATTTTTAATGCGAGGCGTTAAAGAATCGCTTTTTGCAAGTCTTGTCCGAAATCCGCCAAAAACCGTGGCGGAATTTGAAACGGAGACGTCTACTATCGAGAAGACGTTGGCCAACCGGATGCGCCACTACGAGCGACCACTTCAGCTCAACCCACTACCCCAGCGCATCTGCAAGCGGAGAGAACCTTCGGGACCTCATCCGGGAGATCGTGCGAGAGGAGCTCTGCCGATTGATGCCATCATCGCAACAACCCCAGGTGGCGACGCTCGCGGATGTCGTCCGTGAAGAAGTCCAGCAGGCGCTGGGCGTTCCTAAAGCGATGGCTGCGACAGATCCAGCACAAGAGGCAACAGCGATGAACTACGCTGCTGCATTATGTCGCCCTGCGCCCCAACGTGATGACTTTCCAAGCCCTCGCCGCTACCGTCCTGTTCCTGAAAACCGCCCCTTGGCCCCCGCCCACCAAGCCTACCAACGACCCCCAAGCCCCAGAAAGTGCGACGCCTGGAGGACAGCAAACAACCGACCGCTCTGCTTCCATTGTGGTGAGGCAGGGCACATCATCCGTCACTGCCCGTACAGGCGGATCGGCCTCCGTGGTTTCGCTGTCGACGCCCCACGTCCCCGTCCTGGCGAGCGACCACAGGAAATCAACGGCTTCCTGCGCAGCGGAGAGCACTCGTCGCCAAGGCGTCTATCACGCTCCCCATCGCCGTACAATGCCCGATTTGCGTCGCCGGGCCGCAGTTACGTGCAAGGACGGTCTCCTAGCCCCCGTAGGGGAAACTAAAGGCAGCGACCTTTGGAGGTGAGGTTGCTCAACGGCGAAAAGACGAAGATCCTCCGCCGATGACGACCACCAACGACGACGCACCTATTTCATTGCCTCTCCACACGACGACATCGACGACAACACGACCAGAGTGCAAGCCGACACCGCCGCCCAGCGAAATAATAACGGTATGCCCCGGCCATGACCTGACGAAACGACGGAGCCGAGATCGGACACCAAGGCCCACGTGCAATGCGAGGACGCGAATAAGCGACCTTGAAGTTGATGTCGACGGTCGCAGAGTCACTGCCCTAGTAGACACCGGAGCTGACTATTCAGTCATCAGTAGACCGTTAGCATCTCAGCTTAGGAAAGTGACCACCGCTTGGGATGGCCCGCTGATTCGCACCGCAAGCGGCAACCTGATTACTCCATCGGGACGATGCACTGCAAGAATAACCGTAAATGGGCGTACTTACCCCACCAACTTTGTGGTCTTGCAGCAGTGCTCCCGAGACGCGATTTTAGGCATGGACTTCCTAATTGAACATAAGGCTGTCATCGACCTCCGATCCAAGCTCATCAAGCTCTCTGCAGACAATGCCATACCTACTACAACGACTTCGACGCAACACGTCGCTCTAAACGTCCTCGACGAAGAATTGAACGTGCCGCCCCGATCAAGCGTCGCAGTCTGCGTAGGTAGCGCAAATATCGAAACCGCTGAAGGCATCGTCAAAGAAAATATCCAATTGCTCTTAGAACAAGGTGTCGGCATCGCAAAATTTCGGAGAGGACAAGCTCAGGTGCTGGTAACAAACTTCACCGAAGAATACCGGCATTTCAACAAGGGCACGACGATCGCTTTTCTCGACGAATTAGCGGACCTAAAAGACGTATTCGCCCTCCACGACCAACCACTGGAAGACGCACCGGACCAATTCCGTCGGCCCACGTTTGATATCAACCCGGCATTGATCCACAGCAGGAAAGACCAGATTTGCAGTCTTCTTCGAAGCTACAGGGAGTGCTTCTCGTCATCATCGAAGGTACGACAAACACCACTGGCCAAGCACCGCATTATAACGGACGAACACGCCCGACCTCTGCGCCAAAGTCCCTATCGTGTATCGCCGCGAGAACGCCAGGCCATACGCGATCAAGTTGAGGAAAAGCTGCGTGATGACGTAATCCAACCATCGAAGAGCCCCTGGGCGGCACCAGTTGTTTTGGTGAAGAAGAAAGACGGCACACTTCGCTTCTGCGTTGATTACCGCCGCTTGAATAGCATAACTAAGAAGGATGTCTACCCGCTTCCCCGCATCGACGACACCCTCAACCGGCTCTGCAATGCAAGGTACTTCTCATCGATGGACCTGAAGAGCAGATATTGGCAAATTGAGGTCGACGAAAGAGATCGCGAGAAGACCGCATTCATCACACCGGACGGTCTTTTTGAGTTCAAGGTGATGCCATTTGGTCTCTGCTCCGCACAAGCCACATTTCAACGAGTAATGGACACTGTCCTGGCAGGCTTGAAGTGGCAATTTTGTTTGGTATATTTGGACGACGTTGTTGTCTTCTCGTCAAACTTTGAAGATCACCTAAAACGACTGCAGATAGTGCTGGAAGCCATCAAGTCATTGGGACTAACGCTAAAAGCAGAGAAGTGTCACTTCGCCTATTAAGAACTGCGTTTCCTAGGTCACATCGTTAGTAAGGATGGTGTTCGCCCAGACCCGGAAAAAACTGCTGCAATCGCACAATTCCCACCGCCTGTCGACAAGAAAGCTGTGCGCCGATTCCTCGGGTTGTGCGCTTATTATCGACGATTTGTCAGAAACTTTTCGCGCATCGCCGAACCGTTGACGCAGCTTACAAAGGCTGATGTGCCTTTTAAATGGGAAGCGCCGCAAGGAGAAACCTTCGGCGAACTTAAGCGCCGCCTGCAATGCCCCCCTGTACTTGGCCACTTTGATGAAAACGCCGAGACCGAAATTCACACCGACGCGAGCAGTGTGGGCCTAGGAGCCGTTCTCGTCCAGAAGAGCGCCGGATCAGGAGAAAGTAATCGCCTACGCGAGCAGGTCCCTCACAAAAGCCGAAGTCAATTACTCGACGACCGAGAAGGAGTGCCTCGCGATCATCTGGGCCACTTCTAAGTTTCGTCCATACCTATATATGGCCAACATTCAAGGTGGTAAGCGACCATCACGCGCTCTGCTGGCTGGCTAATTTGAAAGATCCCTCCGGCCGCCTTGCCAGATGGAGCCTACGACTTCAAGAATTCGACTTGACTGTAGTCTATAAGTCGGGCCGGAAGCATTGCGACGCAGACTGCTTATCACGCGCTCCCGTCGACGCCCCCTCGAAGGACGATGACGACGATGCCTTTTTGGGACCGGTAAGCGCCAGCAGTTTCGCAGAACAACAGCGATCAGACCCTGAGCTGAAAGCGCTAGCCGATTACTTAGGAGGAAAGACCACTTCCACTCCTGGTGTGTTCAGACGACATTTATCTTCGTTCGTGTTAAGCAATGGCCTCCGATCGTGAAGAACTTCGCACCCACCAGGACTGCGCAACTTCTTGTAGTGCCTAAAAACCTCCGGCAGGAAATTATGCAGGCGTTGTATGATGAAGCCCACAGCAGGCCATCTCGGATTTGCACGCACGTTGCGTCGAATCCAGGAGAAGTACTACTGGCCGCGACTGCCTGCCGAAGTTGCCCACTACGTGAAGACATGTCGTGAGTGTCAACGACGCAAGACGTCGCCTATCAGACTAGCAGGACTACTAAACCCGATTCCGCCCCCAGACCTGCCCTTTCAACAAATTGGAATGGATCTCCTCGGCCCCTTTCCAGCTTCGTCTATGGGTAACAAGTGGATCATCGTGGCCACTGACTACCTTACCCGTTACGCCGAAGCAAAAGCACTACCAAATGGTACCGCGGCAGAAGTCGCCAAATTTTTTGTCGAACAAATTCTTTTGCGACACGGCGCCCCAGAAGTGCTCATCACGGACAGGGGAACGGCGTTTAGGCAGAGTTGACGCAAGCCATCCTGGAATACAGTCATACACGCCATCGACGAACAACTGCGTAACATCCCCAGACCAATGGCCTTACGGAGCGCCTAAACAAAACGATCGCGGACATGATCGCCATGTACGTCGACGCTGAACACAAGACCTGGGACGCCATCTTGCCGTACGTGATCTTCGCGTATAACACGGCAGTCCAGGAGACGACCAGAGCGACCCCATTTAAGCTTGTGTACGGCAGGGAGCCCACGACGACGCTCGACGCAATGCTGCCGCACGTAACCAACGAGGACAACCTTGACGTCGCCGCCTATACCTGCAGCGTGCAGAGGAAGCCCGACGACTCACACGTCTGCGTATTAAAGACCAACAGCGCACCGACAGCCGACGATACAACTTACGACGACGCCACGCAGAGTACAACCCAGGAGACCAAGTGTGAATTTGGACACCAATTCGCCGTCGCGGACTAAGTGAAAAGTTGTTGCGTCGATACTTTGGGCCATACAAAATCATTCGCCGCGTCGAACCACTGGATTATGAAGTCATTCCCGACGGAACGTCAGCATGACAACGGCGACGCGCACGCCCAGAAATTGTACATGTTGTACGAATGAAGCCATATTACGCGCGTTCAAGAATCTGTGATGTTTAAACTTTGCAGTGTTTATGTTTAAGTTGCTTTGTTTTGGAACATCGAGGCGATGTTTTTTTAAGGAGGAGTAATGCCGCGAAAGCTTCGACTGTATTTGTTGTTTTTTAACAGCCGCCGCCATACGGCCTTATCACTCTGATTCTGGATCGCGTATAAGTTCTGTATTCTTTGTTTGTTAATGCTCGATGTCGCGAGTCGCACCTTTATCCGTTTGGTTGTAGCGCAAGATGCACCGAGATCTGTCCCGAAGATTCCGACCACTCGTGTGTCTTTCTACAATGTTCCAGCTTGTGATGGTAGCTGTTTGCGACGTTATCTAGATTGATCTGAGCAGCCTTTAAATTGAGCGTTGACGAGTGTGACGGGAATTCTTTGTTCGACGATCGACGAGCACGTTTGTTGCTATCGCCGCCGCCGAGTTGCTTAGTTCTTTTGCGGGCGCAAGTCAGCCCAATAAAGAGTTTCTTCACTGCAATCATCGACCCTTCCTTTGTGTCGTCGACCTTGTCACCCCTACGTGACAATAATTTAAACATGAAATTTACAAAGAAATCACAAATCCATGCGACAGAGTATGTGCCAGCAATTAGCCTTCCTCCCTTGGACGAAGCAGCCGCAGTCACTTCCGGGTTCAGATTGTGTTAGCGGGTGTCGCCAATCCTCCGTCAGTCACAGGCTCACAGTACGGCACGCCAAACGAGGGCCCTCTCCCGATCCTTCGACTCTGATTGATGACGTATACTCTCACCATCTATCGCCTCCCACCTTCTATTCATCTTCCACTCCCATAATCTTTTTCTCTTCCCTGAAAGTTAATGTTTCACACACGCCCCTCCGCGAGCACAGGGACGCGGGATCAAAATCGAAAAGCAAGGAGCCCTTGTACAGTGCGATGCCAGTGCACTTTCAAGAACCCCAGGTGGTTTAAATTTCCGGAGCCCTCCACTACGGCGTCTCTCATAGCCTGAATTGGTTTGGGACGTTAAACTCCGTAAACCAAACCTAACGTCGGGTGCATTTTGCGATAATCGGTGTTTTAATATGCTAACGCATTAGAAACATCATCATTGAAGCAGGATATGAATTCGCGGCGGCGATCGCTAACCAGATTAGCTTGCCCCCCCCCCCCCCCCCCCACACCTTTTTTTTTTCGCAGCCTTCTGCAGAGGGGGCGCCACCGGCGCGGTGAACGGAAGACGAACGACGTTTCGGCTCCGTCAACTTTCGACAATTACCGCGGACCAAGCCTTCGGACCCGGAAAATTTTGCTCCCTATGGATACAGCAAACAACTGACACCGTGGACACCTTTTTCGTACAGGTGGGCCCGTTTTTTTTTTTTTTCTAACGCTGGAGCAGTTTCCAACTTCACGCCCCATAACTCTGGCGCTAAGGTTAACAGCGGCCGCGCAGGCGCTCGGTGGCCGGATAGGAGCCGCTCCTCATATAGAATGGAAACAACGCCTCTCCGACGCGGGTGCGACCTGGACGCAGTGACCTGGTCCACGGTACCCGCTGCAGAGGGACCCAATTCGGCAACAGCGAACAGCTTCGAATTCCGCAACGAATCCGTTTTCCAACTACACGAGTACCGCATTCGTCGGAAAACCAAGATGGCGGCCAACACCATGTCGACCACCGGGAAGACTGACACTACCCAACAAGCCTCCACCCTGAATATGGGGAAGAACGGTGGCCCGAAAGCGCAAAACACTGTACCCAAATGGAATCCTAAACCTCTACCCAAGTTTCATCAAGATGACTTCGTCGTCATCATCAAGCCCCGGATACCAATGGCCATCTGGAACGTTTTTCAATACGGCGAGCTCGGTGACGCCTTCAGCGCTTTCCTCGGAGCGCGAATGGAAACCGAAGTAAGCTTCTCCCCTTCCAAGGAGCAAAGCCTGATTCTCGCCAGCACACAAAATGCCCATGTAGCAGACCGACTGGTAGGCGACTTTTCGATCAACTCAACCAAAGGCGATGAGCCTCTCCGCGGCCACATAAAGCAAAATTCAGAAGATGTTTGTCACGGGGTCATCAAAGTGGCCAACCAAGAAACGCCCGAATCCATTAAATAGTGAATTCAATGGAGGAACGGCGCTATACTTGACGTACGCGAATTCGGCAATTGAAACAAAGCCCGGCTCACCTTCTCCGGTACAGTAAAGCCTAGGTTTGTGCACTATAAATCAGTGGTCATCCCAGTGCAGCCATATCGGCGCACTATCCGGGGTGCAGCGTATGCGGAACTGTCGGCCATCGAGCAGACTCTTGCCCTAACCCAGCTCAAGATAGGTGTGGTCTGTGTGGACAGCAGGCTCCCATTGTGGAGGGGGTGCCGCCCCCCCCCCCCCCCGAATGCGTACCAAAATGTGCGGTTTGTGGCGGCGGCCACGCCACAAACTCAAGGGAGTATATTGCGAAATATCGCCCTAACAAGCCAGCTACCCTAACAGGGAAGAAATCCAACGAGGTGGGAAAGCGACCTCGCCAGTCCGTCGACACCGGCAATAGGGACGACTCACCCCGTCTAGAAAACGTCACCAGCTCAAAACAACGGATGCCACTCAACAAGAAGCATGGCAAGGGCAAGAAGGTACCCTCATCGCTCCCACACGGCGGCAAGGAGCAAGCCCACCCCCACGATGAGAGCGACACGGCCGGTTCCTAGGCTAACGTGACCTGGGCAAGGTTTACTCCTCCACCTCCCACCCCACTCCCCCTCACTCAATGGCTGACGCCGAACTACACAAACAGATCGCTTATCCCCTAGCGCAAAATGCTAAAATTGAAGCACAAAATGTAATGCTGACCAAAATTGAAGCTCTAGAAGCCAGAGTAACTCCCGCTTACCCTAACACACCTGCCGCAGAAGCTATGGGACACACGTTCGGCAACGACGAAGCCCGTCTAATGCCAAAATCGAAATCCTGATCAGGACAGCGTTCGATAATTTCTTCACTAGGATCATGGAAGCTCTCCCCTCTATGATCGACTAACGCATTTCAACCCAAACCCGCCTGACGAGCCGGCCCTGTTAGAGGGGTCTCTGACAGGCCAACCAGACAGTCCCGCCGTGATGTTGATCTCGACGAGGAGGAAGACAATACTGAAATCCCGACAGGTGCTGAATTTCCGTCCCACGTAACCGGTTCTGGGGCAGGCCCACATGCACCCACCATTACCCCCCCCCCCCCCCCCCCTTAGCACCAGCGTGGCGGGACACCACCAGTGTAAGCGCTCTTATCCTTCCAAATTAGCTTCTGAAACCAAAATTACAGTCACTCAACGGAACTGTCGAGGACTCCGATCCCGTAACAAACGGGCTGATTTTCGGCTTTTCCTCTCAACTTTAGAACAGCTACCAGCCGTGGTTGCTCTCTAAGAGCCGGGAATAAATGCCATGCTAACTAATTAAACGACATTCCAGCAGGACCTGTCTCTGCCAACCAGGTCGACTTAGACCTAAAACTTGACTACTACGTAATGATGGCTCTCTTACCACTCCGAAAATAGGACCCATCATTAAATATATTAAATGTTTATTGTAACCCAAAGCTACTAAACTTATCATTCTCGACATATTCAGCCGCGGGCTACGACAAGCAGGATGTGATCCCCTTCTAATTGTCGAGGACTTCAACGCTCCCAGCCAAATGTGGGGCTACCACCGTGAAGAAAAAAAGGGGACGCAAACTAGCGGAGCTTGCGTCAACTCTGGGCCTCACTTTTCCCACCGACACCGACCACCCAACACGCATAGGCAACTCTGTGACTCGAAACACATGCCCAGACCCGAAACATACAATATCCAGACTGGGTCAATACCGAGGAGTCCCTGGGTAGCGACCACGGCCTTCTCAATACTACAATTAGGACGCGACGTTTTACCAAACTCACAAAACAGTGGCAAGCATGCATTTAAATACATTCGACAATTCCTAACAGATAGACAATCCTACATAAAAATTCAAGATAAAGAACATGGACATTTTTCCTTAGGAACCAGGGGTACACCACAGGGCGCAGTGTTATCCCCCCTATTATTCAATCTGGCAATGAAAAAGCTGCCAACCCAATTGGGTGCAGTCGCCGGAGTCAGCACGCGCTGTACGCCGACGACGTCACCCTGTGGGCACCACAGGGCTCTCTTGACATTGAGGACGGCCTGCAACAGGCCGCGACCATAGTGGACCAATATGCTCCACACTGCGATCTTGCTCCCCCAGAAATCCGAATTCGTACACTTACGACGTTCACCAAAGGACGCAACTAAAATTGCATTGTCCCTCGAGACAGGTCCAGTTCCGGAACGCACTGAAGTCCGAGTACTGGGACTCTTCATACACCAAAATAAGCGACCAGAGACAACAATGGCCAAACTCCGCAAGGTGGGAGACCAGGTGGGCCACATGGTTCGCCGGGTCTCAAACAAACGCGGGGGGCTGTGATGCAAAGACGCCTTGCGGCTGGCGCATGCATTCGTAACCAGTCGAAACATATATTCGAATCCAAATCTCCTTCTGCGGAAACAAGATGAAGAAATACTTGAAGTCATCCTCCGCAAAATTATCAAGCGGGTTATTGACCTCCCTGTGAACACCTCCAATCAATGTCTCCTAGGGCTGGGCATGGTGAACACGCTTAGAGAACTCAGAGAAGCCCATTTAACAAACTAATACACACGACTATCGAAAACATTGTCTGGGCGCCGCCTTCTGAACCGACTACACATTCAACATACAACTCTCACAGAGGAAATCCCATCCCAGTGGAGACGCCCTCTTCTCGCAAACATGACCCGAAAGGACCATAATGGCCGACGCCTGGCGTGAGCAGAAGCCCTGGGCTGCCACTGTGGACAGAAATCCGGCATATAATACGTGGACGCCTCCGGCCCTCATCACGGGGGATGGTACACAGACGCGTCCATCAGTCCAAAACGATAGACAGTCTTACATTCCGAGCACATGACATTACACACGCAGAGGAGGTCGCCATTACTCTAGCAACATGAGACGTACACCACCTCCAAAACAATAATTTCCGATTCGCGATGAGCCTGCCGGAACGTCGAACGAGGCTGGATACCATACCTAGGCTATCGCATCCTTCCAAGCAGTGATCCCATCGGAGACCCCCGCACTCCGGAAAATCGTATGGACTCCTGCACATATGGGCTTAGAGGGAAATGAGGCAGCTGCCGCCGCCGCCGCGCACTGTTACGTTCCGAGTGGCTGGTGGCTGCGAACACTCGAATTCTTGAACATTGTGCTGCGAGCGCGCCAGCAGACCCTCCGCGCCACGAGGTGCCAGCGAGGGCGCGGTGCTCTCATTAGGAAGGAAAGCGTCCTGTTCGGACTTGACATGTTTATGAGGCTCGCGAAGAGCGACCGTCACCTTCCCCTCTCCCCGCATTGGAACTCTGGGGTGGCCCCGGCTCAGCCACCCATGGACCATCACTTCCTGGAATCGCGGCTGGGTCACGTGACCACGATGGGCGGAGTGCGGCCAGCTGCGGTGAAGAAGAGTCTTCCTCCAGCAACAGACGAGAACGGCTGTTCGGGGAGCCCGCTACCTTTTAAGGGCCTGGGGCCCTTTTCTTTTGATTATTACGAGGTACGGGCTGCGGGCTCCATGAAGGTTTTAAACGGGTCTTTATTTAGATAAAAGCGACCCAAAGAAAAGAAGAGGGCCCCAGGCCCTTAAAAAGTAGCGGGCTCCCCGAGCAGCCGTTCTCGTCTGCTGCTGGAGGAAGACTCTTCTTCACCGCTGCTGGCCGTACTCCGCCCATCGTGGTCACGTGACCCAGCCGCGGTTCCAGGAAGTGATGGTCCGTGGGTGGCCGAGCCGGGGCCACCCCAGAGTTCCAATGCAGGGAGAGGGGAAGGTGACGGTCGCTCTTCACGAGCCTCTTAAACATGTTAAGTCCGAGCAGGATGCTTTCCTTCCTAATGAGAGCACCGCGACTTCGCTGACACCCCGTGGCGCGGAGGGTCTGCTGGCGCGCTCGCAGAACAATGTTCAAGAATTCCAGTGTTCACAGCCACCAGCTACTCGGAACGTAACAGCACTCTCTTCCCGGGCATCTCCTTCCAATCCTGACCAACAGGAGCTCGCGCTCTCTTCCCGGGTATCTCCTTCCAGTCCTGACCAACAGGAGCTCGAATTTAATTCGACGTATACATATAAAGAGATCACCTTATACTATCAATCCGAACACAGGCCTCTCAAAGGCGGAAGAGCGGCTCCTACTCCGCCTTTATACCAGTACTCTACCGTGCCCGGTAGCCCTAAAACACTTCGCACTGTGCGGAGAAATCATCGGACATATACCACCTGGTGTGGGCCTGCTCATCCAACCATCCAGACATCGCATATAGATACACATAATGCCCCTAAAGTGACGCGCTACAGTAATCTTCAAAGACTGGGACAAATTTCGAAAACTCAGGCAGATTACCTCACACAACAGAACCGCGATATGGGGACGTAAAGTCATAATAGAGACTAAAAGAGTAGACACAGGTGCAGCTGGATAAAGCGTAAAACACTTTCAAGAGCTTTAGCCAACATCCGCACAACAATCAGTTTCGTAGAAAGGTAGATTGTATAACAATGCAAGCTATCACCATGGACGGTCGAACAAACTGAAGCTACATTTGCTGCACAAAGGAGATAGAATATATCACACACCAGACACACGGGGTATCTTTTGAGTGCCCTGCTCGGCACGAGCAAATACGTTGTTAGCGGACACTCACTGAAAGAGAAGAAAATTGATTTATTGAGTTCGCTATAATTTTGAGGGAAATGATAGTACACAGCACACGGAGGAAGACGCCTCAGAGTACAGATGCGTCCGTTCGTTCTTGTGTCCTTGCCTATAGGGCCCTAGACTCGTCGCCGGCGCTCGTCTCCGTCTCTTCTTTGGGGAGGAGGAAGAAGCCTGGTCCCTCTTCCCTCTGTGCGCTGCGGTAGGCGTCGGTGTTGTCTTTTCCGTTGGAGAGAAGTTAGTGGCCTTGAACGCCCGAGTGTGTCCGTGGCCGGAGCAATACGATCGGTCAATTCCACAGGCACGAAGGTTGTCGAAGGGCCGTGCGCTGCTTTCCTTTTTTCATGGCGCAGTGTCCGCAGAACGAAAGGAGGAACGTTCTTGTCGGCGGCAGGCTGACAATGTGATCCTACGACAGACACATGACCAGGTAAAAAACAAAACCTTCGAGGAACTGTGGACCTTATACATAGATACGGCACATCAGACACTTTTGTTACTTTTCACCATCGTCATGGGGATCACCGGCGCGGCTGCAGCGGACTCCCTGAAACGGCGTATATTGCAGAAACGGGGTATATGGCAGAAGTATGGTGTGGAAGTGAGGGAGGACCGAAAAGGGGAGGAAGGAGGTTACACGTGCTTTTAGCCCGGGGCCCCGATTTTTCCTAATCCGGCCCTGGCGATATTTATTGCCGAACTGAGCCGTGGACGACACCTTAATTCGCTCCTGTTCTATCGAGCGAGCACAAACTCTCCTCAGCCTACCGTCATCAGACTTGTGAGCTTACCGAACTCCTGAATCGAACACTAACATATATGCAATGTACAGCATCTTTCATACTTACTGAGAGACCGGGAGCGCGTGACCGCAACGTGCCTTCAGTCTTTCAGAACCGCTGCGTCCGGGAGCCGGCGAAAATGGGTGGCCCGAGACACGCGCAGAAATAGAAGGCAACCTTGCTTAGCGCGCATGCGTCTTTGCTGCCGATTCTCCGAGGAGGAGCAGGATTAAACTTTTATTTCCAACAGAAATGGTGCGCAGCTCCTTTACCCATCGTGGCACAAAGCACGGCGGACACGTGCTCCCAGTTTCGCCCAGTTTTGCCTTTTTTTTTTTTAAATAACGTTCTTTGTTGCCCCAAGGCATTAGGGGAAAAAACAAACGGTGTTTGTTAAATAATTACATTCGCTTATAATTTGTCCCACTGTGAGACTTTCGTTTTTTCTCCTTGCTATTTTTGTCCGGCCGGCACCTCCGCTTGCTTTTGGTTTGTTTGGGGTTTAACTTCCCAAACCGTAGTGGAGGGCTCCGGAAATTTCCGGAAGTTTCGAGCACATGGGGTTCTTTAAAGGGCCACTGTCCAGGGAAGGCCCTTTTAAGCAAAGGAGCCCAGTGTTTCGATCAGGTACCGGAGATAGTCTATGCAAAATGCTACAGTGACACGCGCGCCGCAAAGCATCGAAAATACAATTCAAAGCTCTCTCATGCTCTCCTCCGGGAAGCCAGCTTCCCCGTTTCCTGCGCTGGCCCGACGAGCCACAGTAATGACGTACGTACCGCGAACGACGTCCATTGGTCCGTCTCGCTGACTGACGGGAGAAGGATGGATGTCTGCCACTCGCTGCGCGCTTTTCCCTCGCCACGGCCAGACTGAATCCAGCGGCGCGCGCTCCCTCGGCCGGTTTTTTTTTTCTTTTTCTTTTTTTTTTTTTTGCGCTCGCGGAGTGCCACGCCCCACCTCCCACCAAACGCGGAGGAGGAAGGGGAATTTGTCTTGCGGAGGCTAGACGACCTCGGGCAGGAGAGTGAAAGACCTTTGCGAGGAAACGGAAGGAGAGAAGCATGACAGAATCAGGTGATTGCGGTGGCTGTAACTGCGTTATTAGTTTCTCTTTTCAAAAGCATTTTGCGGCCTTGCGTTCTAGGGGCGAATTCTCACAGTCAACGGGGAAGAAAATATTTTCGACCGGACGGTGGACAGCGGGCCTTTAACGCACACTTACATCGCAAAGCACACGGGCGCCTTGCCTTTCGCCTCCATCGAAAAGCGGCCGCCGCGGTCGGAATCAGATCCCGCATTAACCACTGCGCCACCACGGCGGGGTCCCTTGTGCGTTTGGACACGTTGCTACTGTCCTCCATCGCTTCGACGTCATTGCATGGCACGTGGACGTCATTGCACGTGCCATATGGCCCGTCATCTCACCGCATCTCTAGTCAAGAACGCCGAATGCCGTAATCGGAACGTCCACTTCGCGGTGTGCCTCGTGCTAATGTGGTGCGCCTATCGTCACGTTGGATTATCAAAAATCAGCTGCGTCAATATACCGGACCTTACCGAGTCCTCCGCCAGGTGACAGACGTGAAGTATGAATTATACCCGTCTTTTAGGGAGTAAGTATACTAATGCTATATTTCGTATTTCGCCTCAATTGGTCGCAATTACCTTGATCGTTGCCCTCAAATCCCTTCCACTCCTTTCCTGTACGGTGCGATTCAGGCGTCCACCAAGGACTGTGATAGATAAAGTGCCTTTGCTTTCTTCTTATAGACGAACAGACCAATTTAGAAAGCAAGCGTCCCCCGAAAAGTGAAACAGATTCTGCGCTTTACTTTCCCGAAAAACCTACTTAAAGAAAAAAAAATTGTGGAATGACAAGGCAGTGGTCTATAAAGGAAATTTTGAAGACTCCCTAATTCAAACCGCCAAATAGTGTACAACCTTAATGCTAAATGATGCGAAACCATGCTTATCAGCTGGGGCGGATTAACGATGACTAGGGTCAGGTTCAAGAAAATTAAGAGGGCTCCTATAATTTCTCACCATCTACGCTGCTCACTGTTGTTACGTTTGGAACCTGACACGTTTTAGAATTGTCTACAGAGAATACACGCCTTATTTGCGCGAAAAATCTACGGTCTATTTATGAACATCACCTGAGCATACACTTTTGCACAGAGCACGCAGACTATCATCTTGACTCAGCTGTTCTAGGAAATGACCGGACACTCAACATCCTGACGGAAAAATAATGTGCCTCTGCTCGTACCGCTATGTATAACGCGCTTGTATTGTGAGACCGCGTTAATGGCTCCTATTTGCCAGCTCCTTATGCGGGTCCTCGTTCGCGTGCATGCACTTTCTTTTACACAGAGTGAACACTTAAGCCGTGCTCTCGGGCAGCTGCATCACTTTTTAAAAAGAAAGAGTTCGGAATACAGATATACAGTTTACGACCCCTTGAACACGAATACGACGTTAAATTTAGTCACAAGTGACCGCAAACTACTTTTTAATCAGAAAAACGTGCACCAACGCAGTGAGGTGTTTTGAAAGTGGCGCTCTTGCCTGTGATTGGTCAAGCACGCCATGACGTCAATGACGGCGTGCCATTCAGTGGTAGCGGTGGTCCAAGCGATTGTATATACACGCACGTGCTTTTCTGTGGATGTATGCTGCTGAACATGCAACGATCACGCTGTTCAGGGGAATATGATATTGAGCCGTACTTGTTCGAACCAGCGGCGGCTTCGGAACAAGGTGACACTGGCGGCAGCGGCGACATGATGAGCGAGGAGACAGCGCTAACCTTTTCCCGCATGGGAAATTCACACTGGTACGTACCGCTGCGCTGCACTGCTGTATGCGCCTGTGATCCGCTCTCAATTGAACATATCTGCGTTACTCGTGCCCTAAATCTCCTGCCAGACTCGAACGAAGCAGTGTCACGTCAGTGCGCTTGATGTGACGATTGTAAACAAATGAACTCATCCAGACAAGCCGTCGCCCCAGTTTTGTTGCGTGAATTTAGTCATTTATATGTCAGCAAGAGCAGCAAAAGTCATGCTCTCAGCTCCCGCAACCTCGAGTACGTATACATTTTATTCTGGCGGGATTTAGCAAATTAACGCGGGAGCGCGGTATCGACGAGAAGCCAGGCCGCTGCCTTGCTGCGCGCGCGTAATCCCATTTAGAACACCGGTAAAAATACCGAAACGCTAGGACAGCTATCGGCAGTCACGCGCTGCCATGTCGCGAGTTTAGCACACTTCATTTAGCTGAGCTTAACATCGCGACTTCGACCACTGACATCATGCTGCCCCGATTTCTTTTCTTAATTGGGATAGTTGAATTTCCCAGGAGCTCTCCAAGAACCTGAAAATAAGAAAATGGCCATAAGATATAAACATGACATAAGAAACTTAATTTAACAAAGCAGAGGCGAGTTTAGGATGTGCGTTCTCCTTTATGACATAGGTTTCTGACTTCCATTTTAAAAAGTTCATACTTGGCATGTGCAAGCAGAATCGGATCGCCAAGTGCAAAACGTATAAAGGTCCAAAACTGCTCGTTTTCCTGAACAAAACTTTTCATGAGCAAATAAGGGCTGCCTTTCCATTCGTCGATTCAGCAGTGTGATGACTCTTTCCGCATCGCACCGATAGCCTAATCATGAAAAAAAAAAAAAAAAGTCCTACTCTCTCACAGTTTTCCAACCGCGTCAGCGGGCACCAATGCTGAATAGTTTTACTTTCACCTGTTCCTTCATCTGCCCGGCCACTCATCTGCCCCACAGAACAAAAACGTAAACAGAACAGAAGAGCAATATGATGCATTGGAACTCTTACCTCGAGTTTTCTTCTTTTTGTGAAAGCAGCTCTTGGCGGCGGAGAGGTGCTCTTGTGTGCGAAGACAGAAGGCACAGCACCGGTTTTCAATCGCGCAGATTTGATCGGTATCCCAAAAGATCGCATCAACGGCAAGCTTAGGTGATAGTCACTGTCGCGAAAATGATCTGAGCAGATCACCGACGATTTTGTAGGCTTGAAATCCTTCCTCTTGACCGCGGCAACCCAAAGCGCCGATAGCTTGCGCTCATTTGGGATTTTATTAAACGCGACATCCTCTCGGCCGCCAGTGTTCGTGCAGCCATAGGCTGCGCAGAACCACGGCATGGTCTTTCTTTTCGTGAAGAACGGTGCAAGATGCACTGAAAAAGCTTGCGGTAACGTACGTTCGCAAGAAGAAAACAAGCGCGAGACAAGAAAAAGGTTGCACTGCGTAGCCTGCAAGCGACAGGTGATGCACGGCCTGGTAGGGCAATAGAAGCGGAAGAGAGGTAGACGCCGTCCTTGACGTCACTACCGCCTGTCGTACTCCTGTCGTCTGCTACTGATATCCCCCCTCCAGCGGTGTGCACTGCGGAGAAGCCTGAACGGGGTAGCAACTTTAATCGATGATTACGTCACTCTTTCAAAAGCTAAAGCCAAAATATTTCGTATACTTAACATACAAACCCTGCAGATTCGACCCTCAGAAGCGCATCAAATTCTAAAACCGGTGCAGCTTCCCTTTAACCGTCCTCCTAATATTTTTTTACAGAAATATTACATGTTTACACAATCAAGGAAATATAAGTTTAAATATTTCATAGAAATTCAAATTTTAAATTGGGCGTATAGTCATATAACATGACTGCTCTTTTCATTCCATTTTTAAACAAGTGAAAGATGTTTGTATGCTATATAAGTGCTTTCGAGCCTTTTGCTGGGTGAATTTCTTGATGAGATCTTCAACTTTGACATGTCCGAAAATCTGCGTCTCCGCTCTTAGCAGTGACAAATTGCTGAGACGGCTGTCAGCTATGAGCAGTTAACTAATAGTTTATTGCTTTTGTCACAGCTTCACTGCCTACGCTCAGCTTAATAAAACACGCAACTGAACTCAACAGCAGTAATGACAGAGGTCAGTTGCCTTGCCAGCTGGTACGAGCTGACTCCCAACTGAAAGCCAGCTAGAAACCGTTGATTACACTTGGCCCTAATTGGGGCCAGCTGACTTCAAGCTGGTAGGCATCTGGAACCAATTAATGCCAGTTGAGTACCAGGTGGTACCAGCTTAAATCAACTGAAACCAGGTAGAACAAGCTAAATCCATTGGAATGTTTTTATTTTTGTCGTTTTAGACACGTGCAAAATTTTGTATACGTTTAGTGGCGAAATATGACCCTGGTTTTGAGATTAAGCGTACGATGCGACAAACAACTTTTTAAGCATTAGATAATGCAATGCATAATAAGCGCTAATTTTAAACATGGAAATGCAGGAAGATGACTATTTTTGGACCAAACCTAGAAATCCACCATTTTTTTTTTTTTTTCAACTCTATATATAGTGAGGCCTCTGAGAACGGAGGGCCCGGTTCATTTGAACCCCTGGAAAATCCGGCCCTGCTTATCAGAACTTTTACTCTTCTAACTTTGTTAAAGCCATGCTTGAACCCCCACCATTTTTCTTCCTCCCCTTCGTCGTAATACAGTGCCCTGCGACTGATGTTCATACGTTCCGGCTCCAACCCTGCCGCGCCCCTGTATAGCTTCATAATAGCACCGGAACGTTCTTTTGCCGACGGGGTTTTTGTCACGGCCATAGGCTTCGAGAAAGAAGAGGACCAAGCGTGAGGCTTGTCCGTGGTCGACGACAAAGACGAATGGTGTTTGCGCGTGGGCCCTTCTTGCTTGGCTTCGTCTTTTAAAATGTTTCTTCCCGTTACATTATTTGCGTGTCTTAAACTTATTCATTCCCGATAAGGTAGTGAACCGACAGAGCACTCGGGTTTGGGCTCAAATTCGATCGCTGGCTGGCGGCTGCGTTTCGACGGAGGCGAAATAGAGACAAGTCCGTGTGTTGTGCTATGTCGGTGCGCGTTAAAGATCCCCAGATGGTCGAAATTACGTTGTAGCCCTCCAATACGGCACCTCTTTTCGTTTTCACTTCCACTTTCCTTCCTTCCCTTACGGCGTGGTCAGGTGTTCACGGAGATTGACAGATATTGCGTCTTACCTTCCCTTTAATCCAATTTGCAATTTTACGCACTCTTCACGTGTTTAAGCTAAAGAGGAGGTGGAAAGGTCACAAATGCACCCAGTGAGAGAGCGGAGACGTGCCACAGTTGGGGACGCCGCGGCCATCACCGAGTCGCATGTCGCTCGCGCGCCTTCGACTCCGTCGCCACCTTCTCATTCTAGTTCAATGAGTGACGGGGAGAGAGAGCAGCTAGCTTCGGCTGCAGCTTTCTTTGAGCCTGCTCCGCCTATACTCACTGCTAAGCCGCGTGACGCGCGTCGCCACCTTCTCTTTGTTCACTTCAAGGTCACACATAGAGGAAGAGTGAGCGGCTTCAGACAGACATCGGGGAAATCCATGATTTTGGCCAGCAGTGCTACGCACTAAAAACAATCCAATATGACTGCAAAAAAAATTTAAATGGATGTTTATCCAAACCTACTTTCACGTTCTCACATGTATCCGACTAGGCATAACAATTGTATCTGGTGCGAAGACTCTCATCTGGCAAGCGGGATTTAGGTCAACGCACACGCATTTCTCTAGGGCAGTGGAAGTCCTATACTATCTAGCTGTGGCCATTTAAGCTTATAACAGAGGTCGAGAAGGAGATAGTGGAGTCCTGAACTCAGGACCCAGCCCCGCTCTCCGATTCATACGCTTGTGACTTCTCATAAAGGTTCTTTATTCATTCATTCATTCATTCATTCATTCATTCATTCATTCATTCATTCATTCATTCATTCATTCATTCATTCATTCATTCATTCATTCATTCATTCATTCATTCATTCATTCCACGGTGCGCCGCACCGGCGAAGAGACGACGCAGCATTTCATAATTTCCACAAACTATCGCTTATATCTTACACCGTTATTTTTTTGTTTTGTTTTGTTTTTTAATGTTTGGCAGCACTTTCCAGGCGTCTATCCTCAATCCCCAAATGTTCATCACAGCTTCTATACGCTGAAGGCATTACTCCATGTACGACACCAAATATTCAGGGGATGCCGAAACAGCCCTCTAGAAAGTAGCACAGTGGCTCTGTGTAAGTGGCCTAAAGGACCACTTACATGATGCCGAACTCCCAGGCTTGAGCAGAACAGTTCGAACTCATACAACGCCCTTTCTGTGTTTATCCAAATATGAGCCAATAGTCTTTTCTTAAGTTGGCTTAGATTCGAGGCTATATAATTCGTAATGCACGACGACGACTCATTTAAACTGGAGAAAGGAACAGCAGGTGGTACTTCCACAAAACTCCCTCAGACAACAACTCAAGAGCGGAGCGGCAAATACCCATCAAAGGAGGTCCTCCATCCAATGGCGTCGACGGTTCCCGTGACGTGGTGGTCAACCACACAGCTTGAAATCGTAGTGGATACATTCGAGGGCAATATCATGTGGCTGTGCTGAGAAGGCCCGGCAGGAAAGAGAAGGTGACGGGCTTTTGTCCCCATCCCGTGGAAAATGGGCCCTACCGATCGTCTCTCCAGCTCCCCCCTTCACACCACCGCACCTCTACTCAAACAATAAGCGCCACGGCACGGTAAACAAAGGCGTGTGTCCTTCCCTTTTCTGCCTAGCTTCCCCATTAGCGTCACAGAATAAGCTGCCTGCCAGAAGTCCACGAGGGGTGGGCGTGGGGTTTCTGGCAAATAAATGTCGCTTGAGTTTTCGAGCGATTGTCGTTCTCAACCTCCTTATTTTTCAGTCGATGTACTGTACATTCGAAGAAAGTTTTTCTCTTCTTTTCCTGGCCTTCACATTTCGTGTGTCGGTTTAGAATCTAGGCCGGCTTGGATTCGAGTATGATACGGTACAGCTCAGCCAATCAAGCAGCTGCCAAAGGACATCACACATCACGACAACGGTGCAAATTCAAACGTTATGTAATATCAAAAAGGCTGCCGAAGTCTCAAGTACGTATAATTCGATAACACCTTAAAAAAAATGGGCTTAGAAGAACAAGAAACGCAGCTCGTCACTACACGTACCGCCTCGTACCTGAGTTCAGAAACACAAACTAGAGACTCGAATCTTTTTTCAACACCCTCCATGAGGACGCCCCGGCTACACATAAAATCAGCGACTTCAACACACTGACCTCTTTCACAAATGGACGAAGCGTTAACAACACATTCACATGAAAGGGGACACAGACAAGCGCTCAACGCCTGCACCAACTAGCCCAGCAAAAAGTACCTCTTTCACACTTTTGCCGACAGTCTGGCAGCTGGCGCGTTGTCAGATGAGAAGTGGACTTGACACCCGAAAGTGCCGTGCCCCGGATTTACATATACCTCATCGACCCATCATCATCCGTACAACACCCCCTGCAACCCAGCCTTTTCCCTAATAGGGAGCTGGGGAGCTTTTGTGTTCGAGGTGAGGGCCTTGCCCGGAAAAGGGGACCGCCGCGCGATGCAACAACACAGGAGTGGGCTGCATCAAATGCGAAAACGGCCTGACGCACCATCGTGGCAATAAGCCAGCGAGGCGTTGGACCTTGATGAGTGCAACAGGTCTCACTAAGGACGGCAGTTCCCTGCGCTGGAATCATATCAAGACAAAGTTTTTCACCCACAATCGAAAAAATCACTGACGGCCGACACCAAAGCTTCGAGAACCTCCGCTCGATGAGAGAGCGACTTTCCCGCGGCAGATGGGAGATCTCTTTCCGTATTTTTGCAGTTACTTCATGGAAGCCCGGAACCTTGCCGCAGTATAAAGCCGCACAGCGCGCCAGCCATACTTCGTACGTGCACTCCACGAGCAAGAGGGCAAACTGGTTAACGGCTTCGCCTGGCAACGGATTCAAGTACCGCACAGTCTGGTACGGTATACCCGGAAGCTGAAAGAGATCAGCTACATGATGGAGAAGCGCTTCAGGAAGAAGACAGTCCGAAAATATGCACAATGTCCTTTCTGCCAGCACAGAACGGACAAGTTGGTCGCAAGCTGACCCTTGTAAACTCCGGAACCGGGGGATGCCCATGGCAAGGCGATACATGAAGGATGCCCTGCTTGCTTCCAAAAAGTCCCCTGTCATGTACCGCCAGCTGGGCGTAACATTAACAAGGTCATAGTGGCAGAGGTGAGGAGCAAGACTAGGACTAAAGAGCCTAACAAATTTCTTGAGTGGTACTGAAACCACGTCGATGTCCGCCTCCGCTTTACGGAGGCGCTCAAGGCAGGTGGCTGCCTGGGCGTAAAAGGGCGGTGGAGAGCCCGACCGTGGCATGCAGTGCGAGTACGTGCTCTGGGCGAATAGGCGGAGTCAAGTGCTCACAAAAAACGAAGTCAGGCTTCGAGTGAGAGGCATGTCCGAGCTCAGTGCGACTTTAGTTCACCTGACGTGCAAGGCTGAGGCTACGATGCTCACGTCGGGGTGCCGAGGCCCCATCTATCCCTAGGCAGCTTCAAGGCCGTCATTGCGCCCGCCACCGTTTCGGTGGTGGATGACAGCTGTTGTTGCGGCGCGCGTCTTTCTCTTCCTTTTCTTTCTTCTCTATTTTCTCTTCTGTCTGCACGAGGCAGCGGAGGTGGCTCAGCAACAGAGCCAGTAGCAGGCCCGTGCATTTTCGTTTCCTTCTTCCTACAGCCACAATAACAACAGCAACAACAACAGGCCGTTTGACCTTGCCCAGAACTCCACCCCACAAGAAGCGGAAAAGGATCCACTCCAAACAGAGCTTCATCCGAGCCGACAAAGGTGTTACACCGACGACATAGTCAACACCGAGTTCAGGAGGGACCGCGTGAGAGTTGCCAGAGCTGTGAGCGGGCACAAGACCTTCACGTAATCTCTCGCTCTAGATTCTATTTTCTCTTGAGCCATAGGCCAATTTTTGCCTGACAGACCTTATGGATCCAAATAAAAGCCGATGAGGCGGACTTCAGCCGTCACAGGGAAACCGTATGAAGGCTGAGGACTGGATGGTGCACAACCGAAATAGAGGGTGGCATTCTCCAACCTATTAATCCTGGCCCCACTTACCATGCAGTACATTTCCATGACGTCCAAAACGGAAGAGACAGAAGCACCATCTGAGACGACAGTGGTCAGGTCGTGTGCATAAGCGAAAATGGGAGCTGGCGGAGAACTTGCTATCCCGATGATGATGATGATGATGATGATGATGATGATGATGATTAAAACTATTTTTCTCCTAAAAATGGGAAAAGTAGCCCGAAGACTGGTTGATCCCGAGAAAGCCGTTGTAGAAGAGGCTCCAACGCGAGCGCGTAGAGGGCCAAAGACAAGGGGCATCCCTGCCGGACTCCCCGGCTCACCTCGAAAGATTCTGATGTACGACCTAACGCAGTAACTGCAAAAACTGGCCTACAATATAGAGATCTGACCATGCGCTGGAAGTCAGTCTAGACCAGCTCTCTCCAGTACTTCGAATAATTATGGGTGGCTACCGACATCGCACGCCTTTTCCTTATCAAAGGAGCAGAGGATACCTGAAATATCTATCGTCTCGGAGGGAGCATGGATGCGACATCCTGAAACAAGCAGGGATCACCCCATCCAACAGACACAAGTTGTAGCCAAGGCTCTAAGCGCAAACTTTCATATGCACACATACCTTAAGATATATGGCGCGACGCCTCCATGACGCCAAGCAAAACTGAAGAATATCCGCATGTACAGGACATGTATAAAGGTATACACGGATGGACCAGACACTCTAACATGGGGTCATAAGCGTATAGTTTATGCACTTAGACAGATAACACTAATCACCCACACGGTTTGGCCATTTTCCAACCCTCCCAACATAACAACTGTAGACGCTCACGTGATAATATATGACGTACTAGGAGTCTCTCTGCTCACTAAACACCACAGCACTGACGTCAACGTTAACATCTACACCGACCCCAGCGTAGTTATTAGTTATTATGAAAGTGCAGCGCAGACTAGTGGAAATCCTCCTACATGACATAATTTTATAACCGCAATCCGAACATTGCACTATCCCTGCGTTGGGTATGCTGCGATCTAAGGAAACTCAGTTGATTCATCTATTCACTCTCGAAATTAACATCTGGGCGCCTTTCGCTCCGAGTTGAACGTCAGTGGAAGACGCCGCAACATACTACAGAGCAAATAAATAAACTCTAGCAGAACATCACTACAAACCGCATAATCCCCCCCTCCCCCTTCCTGTCGCTCAACATGGAAGAAGTATACGTCCTCCACAATATTCATCAAACTGAAACTCACCTCACCCCGCTAATGCTCCGTAACTTCTGATGGCGCGACGCAGCTCACTGTCCCAAGTGTTAGCAGATAAGGACAGATACAAAACACATCCTGCATTCGATTATGCAACATTATCATTACCTCTAGTTTACCCTAAAACCCTCCCCTCCTTCCTCGAGTGCGCCTGGATTCACACAGGCTCGGCAGATGAACAGCGGGCCGTAGCGGATCAGAACACTCTTATTCAATAGATCTTCGTGGTGCCCTTAAATAGTTTTTTTTTTTCTTCGTCCTTCCACCGAATACGAGGCGGATGCGCTATGTATACTATACGCAGCAACTACGATGCACCACTTTATACGTCTCGCCACGCGGCTCGTCACTAGCGCGACTCAGGTAAAATGTAGGGTCCTTGGCATTAAAACCTCGAAACCGCAGAAAGGCGAACCATAAGACAATTTGCAGATTAAAACTTTAATCGTGATTGAAGTTGTGAAAGCCGAAAGTTTAAGCGGGCTGGTCAACACACACCCGTCGCGCGCAAGTAATCTCACCGATAGTGCTGCATGTGTCGCATCGGAAGGAATGAACGCCGTGATAGTTTTTGCTTCTTCGGTAATTTTGCTTCCATTTGAGACGGCCTGGAACAACCATGGCATTAATACGTATAAAGGAAGCCATGCAAATCAGAAAGAGCACAGAGGAGTCTTCTTTGTGTGGATTTGGCCAATGGAAAATTAGGAGCGTAATTTTATGCCTGAAGCATCACTAATTAGAAAGAGAAAACAACCACACGCCACCAGTGGGAACCGAACTCACGACCTCTCTATGTCGAGTACGGTGCTCTACCAAATAAGATACGCGCGGCGGATGGACAAAGCTCTGTGACTCCCCGCGGCATGCCGGAGACTCGGTGTAGCTCTAGCATTGTTCTAACAAATAGCGATTTTGTTCACAGTTCAGCGGTCAGTCTTCTGAAGCGTTACCTAGAATAAGTAATGGATGCTTGATGCCTACGCCACTTACACTCGCGTTTGCCCTTCATAAAGGCAGCGTATACATTAGGATTCTCGATAATGTCGCGCCACCACGTGTTATTTTCTTGTTATTTTAAACCATTTGTAGTCTGCATCATGAAGCACGTGAGACTGCATGAGTTTCCATTTATTAGTTTTGGTTTATTCTTAGATGGTCACCGTCACGCCGGTGCCGCGGCAGAACATTTAACGCGTATGTATGTATGTATGTATGTATGTATGTATGTATGTATGTATGTATGTATGTATGTATGTATGTATGTATGTATGTATGTATGTATGTATGTATGTATGTATGTATGTATGTATGTATGTATGTATGTATGTATGTATGTATGTATGTAAATAGCGAAGATCATTAACACTTCATTTATTCTTCGTCGACGTTTCGACCGGGGTCCGGACTTTTTCAATACTATGGTTACATTGCTTGTGTTTCAGTTTTAAAGGTTTGAAAATTGTACAGACGCAGGAAACAAAGACCACCAAAAAAAAAGGGAGAAGAAAGACGGTTATGGGGGATCTGTTGAATGCCAGGAGAGAGGGAGAGGACAAAACATGGACAAAACATACTTGACCATTTGCCCATTTCCGCAGAATCCAAGGATGTGGAACAGCGCAGCTAGGCTTTAAAGACTGCCTGCACAAGGCACAACGTCTCGTCATTTTTTTTTTCTTTTTTTTTGTCTGCGGTCGATTTGCGCTGCTTCTAACTTTGAAGAGCATAAAGACTAGCCTGACTAAAAACTTGTGATGAAATCTCGCCGATCGAGCAAACACGAGCGTGTGACTCGCCCCATAACGCACCAGGAAGCAACGCGCAAGGAGTGGAGCAAGTGTCAACCGAGATAATCAGCTACCAGTCCTCTTGTTTTGACGGATGTTCAGTGTGTGCAGAGTCGGCAACAACTGATTCTGCGCGCAGTGTCATGCATTGTTTCCCATTGCAGCTACTGGCAGCAATCACGCACTCGCTTCAAATAACACCCTTCTACACAATCCCGCATTTCATTTCTTCCATCCCCGTCGCTAACTGCTCTGTTGCCACGTTCCATGACGTATACACGTGCGTGTTCCCAGCACACGCTAGGCACGTACCGTCTACGGGGCAAAAAAAGAAAACTCTCCCAGATATTCCCCTTTCTGGCACAGAGAAGTGAGGAGGGTGAATCCATGTCAAGGCGCCGACTCGCCGTTTACCCAACCAATAGTCTCTCATTCGGGTGCAGGTGAACAAAGACGGCTCACTGAAAAACGTTGTCATATATATTTTTATTCCTGTCATAAACAGAGCAAATATACTTCCACAGAACATCACGACACGTTCGAGCACCCCGAGAAAGACATTCTTTTCTTATGTGAGATTACACATATGTACATAAATATAGTTCATTAGTATTTACAAAGTGTACCCTATTCACAGAAAACAGCTTGTTAACACAACGACCAGGACGAAGAAAAATCACCGCGACGGAATTCACAGGCTTCTCTCCCGGCTGCGCCGGAGAGTGGCCGGAGAGGAAAACTTATCGCCATTTCGGCATTCCCTTTGAGGCGATTTCTGACTGTAACTTAACGCTCAGATGAGTTCTGATATGTCCACAGGCTGCACGTCAAGATAGAACACGAACTGGTTTTCTACATAACTTCAGGCGACAGGGGCACAAAAAGTGAGAAAAAAAAAAGCAACAAGGACCTCCGCAAACACGCGGCAACGGAGACATTGGCATCGGGTGACACGCAGGTGCGATCAGCAGCAATAATAGTGGGGGCATTGCAATCGCCTGGCAACGCCCGCCAGACCCAGCGTCGCGGCTCCTCGTCACGATCGCCTCTCGGAAACAGAGGTGTTGCTGCCGAGACCACTGCCTCCGACCAGCTGCGCTCCCGCTTTCTCGCCAAGAAGGTTGACTCAGCGCAGCTGCACGAGTGCGGGTGATGCAAAATGCGTGCTTGCGAAAAGTAAAGCAGTCGCCAAAAGAGTTTTGCGCGTCAGCGGGTGCTCCTCTGATTTGTGGAGACGAAGGGCCCGGAAAAAAAGTAGCGTTCGTAACATGGTTCGCGATGAGCCGCAGATCCTAGTCAAACGGGCTGGTTGAGAAGTGGAGCTCGCTTCTTCTTGTTGCTGCTCAAACGACCTCCGTCTATATATTGCAAGAATCGAGCTGAACGTTGGTCATTCGTGCTATGCGGGCAAACACCTAATGCTATCGGTTTGAGTCGATGATCGTTCGCACGTAGCTTATCTCTCAGGCAAAAGCTACCGTGCAGGGCCTAAAAGGGACGGGCGACGCAGAGCCCTTTCCTCTTTCTCAAATTTGGCGCACGAGCGAGAGTGCCAGGAGCAATGTCTAAAAACTTTAGTCTCTGGGAAGGAACATCTGCGAAAAGGAGAAGGCGACAAGCCGCTTGGTCGAAACGAGTACCTCGGCAGCCGCTCGGACAGCGTGACAGGCCGCACAAGTATGCTCAGCAGGCAACCGATCGTGGAAATGTCGCGCTCCTCCGCTCTCTCGAAATGCGCAAACGGCAGACGCGCACTATCTCTACATGTGAGCGAGGAGAGCGAAAGCCCGCGGCGTGGTGCAATGCGTGTCAGCATTTTGCAAGAGGTCACGCCGCAGTCAGCGCGTCATACTTCTTTAAACAAGCTCTTATGTTGCTGCTCAGGAGTTCATGCCCCTGAAAAGAGGAGAGGGTAGATTGAAACAGTGAAAAACCTTCTGAAAGACTCGGCATTTGTCTCCGTTTGTGAGTAAATAGCGTTCCATGAGTGAAAAAGGCACATTCCATAATGTAACCCGCTCACGTGCCAACGAGTAGCTTCACAGTGCGGTCTTGCCCGTGGACGCGCGAGTGTTTCGGCAAAAATGTTCACACAAGACTCGCCTTGAGTTTCTGCACTTGCCTGTATCCTGTATCTGCACCACATACAAAGTTAGCACATGACCTAGCACTCCTGAAAGTGGGCTATACAGCAAGCACGTGGCTCCTAAACTAAAAGCGAAAACATTAACATTAGCGCGAAGACACGGTTGTAATGAGAGCTAGCCTAAAGAAAAAGAGGAAATATCAATAGCGTTTCACGACATTTTGCGAGTGAATGTAAGCCCGAGGACTGAGCCTAACGTGCTATCTTGTTAATATTTCGCAATGGCATTTCATTCACTTGGTACGAATAGATCGAGGGCGTCATTCTAATTTTGGCGGCCCTACCCACAACGTTTCTTAAAGTAACTGAAGAATTGATATTCAGCGAGGTGAAATGCGTATTATAGTTATGTGCGATGACATTTTCAAACCAGACGGCGCTCTCGGTGCGCCGTCTGGTTTGAAAATGGATATAGATTAAGATTTCGTGACAGTTCGGAGGTACTGGGGCACAGTCAAAGACACATACATCACTTATATTCGTTTCTGCAACATATATGTAACAAATATTTTTGCTTCTATCATATTACGCATTCTTGGAAACGAAAACAAAATAGTGCGTGTGCCATACACGCTAATATAAATTCATTTAGGCTTTGAAGAAACTGAGAGACTCGCGTCTCGCGGTGAAATTTACGTAACATTCGGCTCCGAAACGCCAATTATTTTCCATGACTTTTACAGCTTATCTTTCCCAGCATCGTCCTCGCGCACTTAATTATTTTGCTGCTTGCGGGATAGGCCAGCGGATGGAAAGACTATAATACCTCCGCAGATTTAATTCGAAGCGCTCTCTCTCGCTGTCCTGAAGTCAAGAAGGGTGAAGAAATCACACAACCAATGACGTGGTAAAGGGCGGATACAAATTTACCGCAGATATGCGCTATCTGCATGCATAAGCAACCGCAGCTTTGGCCGCGTTTTGGTCTCCTCACATCTCGAGGGTTACGGAGATAGATACGGCCAGGAGCTGCCTCGGATCTGCCGTGCGGTACTAACAGAAGGCACCTACCTACCTACGGTTAAAACCGAACATAGGAAAACACAGCAAAAGCGTCTGCTGCGTCGAACAGCTGTCTAAAGATCTATTTTGCGACGACTGTGTGACGCACCCACGGAACACGTCTCCCCCTTCCGGCACTGCTAATCTGACAGGAAGAGAATGTTTGCGGCGGTGCAATTGAACCGTTATACAAACGTTCCTTTAGACCGTCCGTGGACTAACTTTACTAGCGCGTGTACAGTCTTGAACAAGGAGCGCCAAGCCGCGTGGCGTTTTTTCACGGACAAGTGTCGAATTCAATCGCCCGCGGATACTATTGGGGATCGAACCCCGCACATCCTGCATTCGAGGCGGAAGCTCACCGCACCAGGCCAGCGCTGCAGTGCTGAAAATTTAGCGAGCGGGTGCAGATGCCGCTTGGAATGTTGCCACCGAACCCGAAAGCAGCGCCTGACGTAACCCAGGAAACACCACCCACGCGGGATGCGTCTACCTCGATGCCATTGTTCTGCGGCAGCCCTGCACTAATCGCCGACGCGTTCTGGTCGGCGAGGGTGCATGACGAAGATTTAACACGCGTCGCTGCACACCAACGGACGAACGCCGAAACGGGCAAAGTCCGCGCTCGACCACCTAGGCCGCCAGCAAAGGGTTGCGGGCCTTCGTGCGGCAGCAGAGTGCTATGCAATCCGACCGGCCTAGCCAACAAGTAGAGCGGGAGAGCAAAGTCCGCTATCAGCGATAAACACGAACCGTTCGACTTGGGGAAAGTACTTCGCCATGCGAACACTCCACGCGTCTATAGAAGGGTTTACACGCGGCTTTCACCCACTCTAGGCACAAACAGTCCTAGTCGCGATATTTTTCTTCCCTTTCAGCATCGACGAGGTGAACAGAGGCTGCACATCTCCCGCTTGCGTGAACGATGTCATTTTTGGCTGCAACTAGCGAAACTCGTTGCTCACTCTAAACAAACTCTATAGCAGCGATTCATTTTCGGCGAAGGAGAAACTGAAGCAGAGTACGCTGCTTAAATTTGCCCATAAACCAAGAGGCGCCTACCTGGACCAATGAGATTGGAAGGATGCTTAAAATACCTTAACCGACGCCCTACGGTTCATTCGCAGTGTATTACTGGGAGTCACTAACCCTGCAACTTGCAAGGACAATCACTTCTCTGTCGCCGTTATGACTCGTGCATCTGGAACGTTCCACATTGTCGTTACTACTGAACACCATCAGTCGCAAATAGTGCATGGGGGTAGCCGTGTAATTAGCGCAGCCAGGGTTAGCGCTACGCAACTCGACAACAGAATGCGGGTCTGCACAAAAACAATCGCAACTTTCAGAATAACACCAGGCACAGCTAACCTGTCGCAAGTAAACATATCGCAGTTATTTCTCCGTCGTTGGAGCGGCCGTTTCACAGTTGGGCCCCTGTAAGGTATAGGGCTTCGCTCATGACTGCAAAAGCACCGTAGAAGAAATGGTCACTAAATCAAAATAAACAAAACGTCAGTTTGATTTCATTTTTAATTAACAATGTATATAGCTTCAGAAATGTCATTCAAATAAAAGCATGCCGGATACTTAAAATGCTCACAGAAGCGGTAAGCACTTTCATTTCCTTATTTACAAAGAGCCAAAAAAAAATCACAAATGCGAGCAGCGTGTGCAACTGCACAAAACGAGTGGAATGTTGTGGCCATGAAGGATGCCCATATATTATAGAGTTTGCCATGATGCATGCTTCTGAATGTGCTGCACGTGCCACCTCAATCAACATACATGCAAACAACTTTTTGCAACACAAGGAAAACAACTTAGAACACTGCTGCAAAAATATATATATAAAAGGGGAGGAGGAGAGGGGAGGATACCACAATGCTACGTATATATATATATTTTTTTTTTGCGATGCTTTAAAATTTAAAGAAAAGCATGCCGAACAACATATTAAAGAGCAAGGACCTTGCTCATGACCTTGAGTGTCCTCATTTCGCGCTATCACTAACAGCAACACACAGCCATGCACTCTGCAAATTTCCACTGAATAAAACACCTGTGTTCGATTTTGCAGATTCTCTGCTTACCCAAAAGTCGATAATTGTATGTGTCCCTGTCTGAACGCAAACACAGCAATATACATGAAAGTACAATGTGGCGTGTTTTGAGTTCAACAGTGAGAGCACCAATATGCTGCGAGTGGCATCCAGCACTGTCTCGGCAAAATATTAGGAAAAGATACAATACACCAGAAGTCACGGTACTTGCACTGTAGTGCACGTTACCTGTCTTGATTTGTTCAGAACGACACAGATGGTGAACATAATATTGGAAGACATCTAAAAGCTTTCCACGACACCACTACCTAGCGAGACTGCACACCATGTAGCAAACTTTCCTAACAACACTTTTTTTTACGAGTTTTTCTTTCACATCATAAACACGAACTTCAGGTTTATAATATCGTTGAGTCAGTGAATATGGCAGTTCTTAAATCAATCCAGACAGATAGAAATAAAACTATTTAGGCTGCCAAACAGAACCTCTATGAGCTCATTCAGAACATGCAACCTCTTCTAGAATGCTTTCAAATCCAAATGTTTCATCTGCTTGACATACTAAACAATTCCGAATGTTCATGCAGGCAGCCCCGAGTTGGCATGCAGCTAAAAACAGTCGTGGTCTACTCTTCAAGGAGGCAGGTACGGACAAGGACTTCAGTGACCCTGTAGGGATCCATGTTCGAGGATGGCCGGCGGTCTTCGAAATATCCCTTGTTCTGCTCCGCAACAGACCGAGGAATCCGCACACTACAACCCCGGTTGGCGACCCCAGATGAAAAGTCGTGAATGCTTGAAGTCTCGTGGTGGCCAGTCAGTCGGCGTTCGTTGTCACGGCCCTCCTTCGGATCGTAGGCCTCAATGTGGCGCTTGTGGTGCTTGGCCAGGCGGGCGATCGCAGCCTCGATGGCCCTGCATTCAAGGTCGCGAAAAGGCACCCTTCAAATAGCTGTTCCAATCCCAAGAAATTCACGGCTAGATGTAGGCATTTTTTTCTTAGTTATCGACAGTCTCAACCATTTAATTTGCTTGCCCGTTAGCCATGCGTAGGAAAAGTCTTACGCGTATAGCTTCATTCGCGAGTGAACAGAGTGCATAACACAAATTAACGTTTACTGTAAACAATTCGACTAAGAGAAATCCAGGGAAATCGATATTTCAATGTGAAACAACTAATTCTCGCATGCCATCATGCTCAAGTTGGCTGCCGCCAAATTCAAAACGTGGTCACCGCAACCAGAACCCACGACCGTGTCCCTCAGCCGCCGAATCACCTCATAGCCATACGTACTGCCACGTTTGCACGATTGTTATGCGCACCTTAAATTATAGTCGCAAATATCGAAGCCTCTGGCAGTGAAGAGCGCGTGCAGGAAGCTCACTGCACGAACTCTGGCCATTTCTAAGAGCGCGTGTCCATTCACGCATTGACCGTCGAACAGTTCGTGAAAATGTGTGCAGCCTTTGTCCTAATTAGAGCAGGCAAGATAAGCTTTTCGCGTATCTGCACTCGGCTTTGTCCGAGGCGGCTGCAAAACGGACATGCTGCCTCCAGCGTTGCCACCATTCCCTGAAAAGTCCGTGTCTGTTCGATAGTTTGGTGTCGCGAACGCGACTACGTGCGAGAATAAACTGCCCGAGAATAAATGCGAATAATGTTCACAGGGAAAGCTCACGCTTTTCTGCTTAACGGAAAACTAGAGCAAGGCGAAATTGTCGAAAAGCAACATAAGCAAACATACTGCACAACAAACGCAAGTTTCTTGATCAAGCAGGAAATAAACGCACTTCATTCCACCCTCAGCCCGCATGGCCTTGGTGCTAAAATTGGTGTGCGCGCCAGCTCCGTTCCAGTCACCGGTCATCGGCTTGGGATCGAAGGTGACCACGATGCCAAAGTCCTCAGCGACACGATGAAGGATGTAGCGGGACATCCACAGCTCGTCAGCGGCGCTCACGCCACCACAGGGGCCAACCTGGTACTCCCACTGCACACAACACACAATACACAGTCAGAAAGCGAATGACAGTTATGGTGCAGGCGCTCCAAACCGCCTTATGTCATTATACCATTCCTGCAAATTTCATGCAGGAGTCATAAAACCAAACGGTTGATGCTTGGCAAGTGCTACTTAACATAAGACTTAACCGCCTGCCCTCTCTTGAAGTTACAGTTCGAAATATTTTACTGCGATATCGCGGCGATAGGTGGCGGGCTCCACAGTCGTTGGCTAAAGCCCCTCTATTCAAGATAGAGAGGTTTTACCGTTGGCAGCTGCGCTTGGTTGTACGCAGACAGACAGCTCCGCGTATCTGGTTGGAATGAAGCCAGAATCAACGCCGCGTGTGCACCGTAGTGATAAAAAAAATTATGATGGACCCTTAAGCTCCGCCTTTAAGGTTATGATGAGATAACCTAGGTATAGAAAACAGACATACCAATTTCGGCTTTAACCGAGCCGTTTGGTGCCGGCGTGGCCTAGGGTAACATGAAAGCAAGGGCGCCGACAGGCTGATTCTGATATCACCCTCATAGACGAAAAGAGGCCAGAGTTGGCAGCTCCTGCCAAACGTAACGTCAAGCAACCCTGCGTCCAAAGGCCTGATCCAGAAACCACAGTAATCACCCGTTGAAAAGGGTTTGGGCCATATCATCATCATCAACCATGTCATTTTCTGGTGAACGGGGCCTTTATCGCTATCGCGTTAAAAAAGGGTACACCTCAAAAGGAACCAGTCAATTTCGCGACGGCCGATAAGTCAGCTTTTCATTCCGGCTGAATGTAGCAAAGGGGGGCTTGGAAAGGAAGTGTGAATGGAAGAGCTTGACAGGTAGCTAGTTGAGGTATAGATACAGCCCGGATCGAGTGCCGCGGGAGGCACGACCACACAGCGTCGATATCGCCAAAGAGCAGGAACAAACTACAGGACTGCGTGGGCGAACAGAAGAAGCACTAGTAAACTGCCGTTGCCAATGATAAAACGAAAAAGGGGTAGGAAGAAAGACTGCGCGATGAAGCAGCCCTGGCATTGGTGCGACGCTCCGGTGAAAATCGAAATACAGCAGGAAGATAGCAACTCATTCACGGAGTAACGATCGTGTCTCTCCACCCCCTGAAACAGTAAGGAGAGCGTAGTTCAACACCGCAAGACTACCGCTAAACTATTTCTAGTAGGACTATACCAGTGGCAAGCGGCCAAAAAAAAAAAAAAAAAAAAAAAGCTATACATACCACTGCGGGAGAACGTTACGCTCGCACAGCTGTAATGTTCTTCCGCAGCAATAGGCTGCATGGTTGACACTGTACTTATAAAACATGTACATTATTAGCCGTTTCACCAGTTCCGTACTTGCTGCAACCTCCTCCTCCCGTTCCTATCAAACTGCGCAGAATACGCACAGCTTCGAATCGACTTCAGCTGCGGAGAAGGCCCGTACCTGGGAGGGCATGACTTCGGCGTTGGTGCCCGAGATGTTGATGTTTGAGTATAGGCAGGCACGGTAGTGAGCCTCCACCACATCGCGGCCCATGACACGGCCAGTGCCCACGCCGCAGTAGTAGGGTCCCTGAGGCCCCGGGAAGCCTCCCTTGGGCCAACCAAAGGGCTTGCCCGTCGTGTCCAGGAACGTGTACTCCTGCTCAATGCCAAACCAAGGCTCTTGGTCCTTCACTTTCTCCATGGCCGCGGCGCACTTATGACGGTGGTTCGTCTCTGGAGAAGGAACAAGAAAAACAATATTTCACTCCCAAGCTTTGAAATGAACACTACTGCATCTACCAATAAGCGCCTAAAAGACAATCCACGCCGAGCGCAGCCGGGAACCCATCCTTGACACGATAGAGCTTTCCCCAGGCCTGCTACTTGGATTACCCAGGAACATTTCTTGTCAAATGGCGCTAACCGCACCTTGTGTAAGAAAGGGGGCCACAGGTATAGGCTTAACCACTGAATGGAATGTAGCTCCCTGCAATGTTGTTCGACGGCGAGACGAATCGCCGACAGGTAAGCAACGGTGACCGAAGGCCCTTTTGCAAGCATTTCATCCCAGAAGAGCCGAACACCAGGCCGGGGGAAGTCTCGTATCTAGAGGTAAACCGGATGCTGCACATTGGGGATCAAATCCAGCACCTCCCAAGTGCCATGACTCAGCAGTGTCTCTACATTTCTCAGATATACAGACTACAAACGGCCTACCACCGCCGAAAAAAAAAAAACACACACACACACACACACACACGGAAGGTTACCGAATGTGTGTCGTAACTACAAACAGTGACATTACGGAGCATAAAAGAAAATTTCGCCAGGTCTCGCCGGTGGCGTCACTACGGTCACCTAACAAATTGCAAGTTAACTTCAGCATCCAATCTGCAAAGTTACCAACGCCCATTGATGCCATACCAACAGAAAATATTAAGCGCGAAATGGCCTTTTCAAGCTGAGACGGCGGTCGTCTCCAGGCTCATTTTTTTTAAAACGCTTTCAGTTGCGTTTCTCATTTTACCAATGACTGCCTTTATCAGAGAAAAAAGGTAAGGACCGCATAATGCACTACGTGAGCACCCTCGGGTACATTTACTATCAATTCACCTTTTAGAACACCTGGCCTTGCTAAAGGTGCCCTTCTCATTATTGTTTTTTTTTTTTTTTTTCTAGTAAGCGCGTAGTGATGAGACTTGCCATTCCACTGAGCAACAAGCATTCCGTGCCTTTCGGCGTTTTGGAAGTGTGAGGCGGATATGTCTAACTGGGCCGAGGAGCGAGAAATGCATAGGAGAATGAAGACAAAGAAAACAAGACTGCCAGAGAGATACTGCCAGCGGTCCTCGCTTGGGAAAGGAGAGTGAACTGTACATATACAAAAGAGGCGATGCGGCGGCGCGGCCGCCGACGAGTGTTGTCTACAAGCTCCCGCGCGGGTGTCTCCGATGGGTATCTGTTAATGCTGGTGTTTCCAGGGTACACGCACGTACACAGGCCTGGACCAACGTTAAAATGGCGTGGAGTCTCTGACATAAACTGAGGCACATGTTCTCAAGCACTCCTCACAGCAGAATAATTCGTTCTACGAGAAGATCATCAGTGTCTCAGCGATACCAGTGCGCGCCTTTTCGATTACTTACGCAATAATAATTTCGCCCCCTGCCCCTTCCTCCCTCTCACTGCCCAGCTGCACCCTCCTGAGCGCTGCACGCGGTGCGGACCGCACCTATCGCACCCCCTCGCGATGCCACTGGGTCTCACGCTTACCTGTCGGCTCGTTGTTGGGTCTGTACGTCTCGCACATGACCAGCCTGTTGCTGCCCCTCAAGAAGGGATCTGGGAACACCGCCGCGGGCTTGAGGAATACATCAGAGTTCGACCCTTGAGCTTGGTATGTGCTGGAGCCATCGTAATTCCACATCGGCAGATCTGCGATCAAGAAGAAGATTTGCGGTCTCTCACAAAAGACTAAGTCCGTACGTCATTTGCTGATACGCTCTGGTGGACGGAGCGGCAAATGTTACCTTCAGCGGACTTTGGCACAAAGTTCACAGTGCGTGTCTTCGAACGCAGGTGCTCTCCAGTGCCATCAATCCAGATGTACGTGCACAGGGACTTGTCCGAAGGCATCGACAGTTCAAGGTAGTGGAACATAGTGGGTTTCCCCACAGTCTTCTCGAGCCGACTTTCTTCTCCTAAAACGAAACGATTCAAAAACAAGTTAACAAACTCCGTATTCCGACAGTGCTGCATGCACGCAACTTTGTTGTGCAGAAGAAAGACAGAAACGCAATGAACCTGTTTTTTTTTTTTTTTTTTTTTTTTTTTGCAACAATTTCGTCAAGTCAAGCGCAGCACTACACAATGTTTCGGTACAATTATGAACCACGAAGAAAGGTGAACTTTAAATGGACGCCTGCCGTTAATATTCCCTTTACATTAACCCCGTCAGCTTTTAACAAACGCGATACGCTGCTGTCGGCCACCGAAACTTAGCCGGATCACAGCGAGGGCAATTAAACCATGCGCGCTGGATCGCGGTCTAGAAAAGCGCAAAATACCCAGTTTTAGCAGGAACTGCTCGCTAAACTAAAACGCCAGCCATTCGGACAGCGTGTGCTCGAAACGGCAAGCTCGCTTCGCCACGTCCTCTGAAAAGCAGCAGCGAAGCGACATCGCTAGGGGAAGGTTCCCGAAACGCGCGAGGTTTCGCGTGGAAGGACATGAGATAAATAAGAAGGAAAAGAAAACAAAATGAGAACCAGCTGCTATTTGTTTTGTTTTTTCTTACCAGGACAGAACAATATTTCGAGACATGTCACGTGCCCACCATCGCACACGTCGCGATGAGAGGAGTCGTCGCGTCTGCAAAGAACACCTGCGCTCGTACGGCTCCACTAAAACTTTGCGCGTACAAATATGGCAGGCCTTTAGTACGAGACCGAAGTTTCCGCACTCAGTTTCTTTAGTCAGAGACAGAAGGAGTGAGACGGGGTGCTTACTCCAACATGCGCCGAAAAACCAGAGAACTACGTGCATGACCAGTCGCAAGATGCGTCGGGTTATCGGTTAACCAGCCGTTGTGGAGGGGGCTCTAGCGACACGAAGCGAGGTACCACTGCCACGGCTACGTGTTCTTGTGCTACGGTCCCGACTATAGCATTATAGGAATATTACTGGACAGGCAATTAATGTTAGCACCACGGAGGACCCTTCCCTATGCCGGCTGGTATTCGGCTCAGGCGGAAGAAACCAAGCTGCCAGAGAATGAGCGTAGCAGCGTCCACAGCACCTCGGAATGAGGGCGCCAGTGATATGCGAGAACTGCGCTTGGAAGGAGGCGGTCAGTGTACACAAGCAAAATGAGTGGCATGGAATGCTCCAAGCTTCTTGCGAAGAGCACAGTGTCTTCCCTAGCAAAAAAGACCAATAGGGTGCGTTATTGGTTTTATAAGAATCGGTATTGGTTCTGTAGGTATTCTATGTGTTTTATCTGCATTTCTATGAGACTTATTCAGAAACTCATACATCTTATAGACTGGTACATATTTGTCCAATAGGCAATAGTATTGGTTTCATAGGTTTATCTGTGGGTTGTATAAGAAAAGTATCAGACCAGTGCAGAAGCCCATACATCTTATAGGCTGATACATGCTTGTCTTATAGACCACTACATATTGGTTCATGTGTCTGATACATCAGTATGCCTTTGTTTATGGGTCTTGCATGCAGGATCAGTAGGTTGGAGATTTTAGGTCTTTGTCATTGTTTCCTTTTCCATCTCGGACACATCCCCAAAACTCACGCATTCATCCCGTTTATTGAGTGTTGCCGTAACGTACAATATTAGCCGCAATAACAATTGAGAACGCTGCGCGCGGTCTCAACAAACTACGTACGGTTGGAGCCGCAAGACGCGCGACGCTGTTGCTACTGGATCACTGAATGGAGATGGGAAAGCACGCGGATATAGCACGGTTCTGTCGGGGCCCAGCTCAGTCACAATCACCTACATGTGCAGAGCAGGACGGTGAAATGGATTGAGAGGCGCGCGTCCAAGCAACTGCAACGCTGCAACCGCCGCCGAAGCGAGAGGAGTCGACATCGAGCACGCGACGAGTACGGCTCGAGCTGCCGACGCGGTAGCGGCGGTAGCGCGATGCCGGCGGCGCTTCGTCGCAGCGGAGAGGTAGGTTTCCTTTCTCTCACTCCCACTCCCGCACAAGCGTTCCCGTGCTGGCCTTTCTCATCCTCCTTTCCACCTCTCCTTTGGGCGCGCATGCGCAGCTCCGTAGAGGCATTGGCGCTGGCGCGATCGCTGATCGGGCGGCAGTTCGGTCGGTGCCCTGTGTTTATAAGTTTTTGCCGATTTTCGGGGTGCTTCTCGAGGATATCAACGTTCCAGCGCACGTTCAGCTTTTGATCAGGTGCGTGTGCATCACTTGCAACTTCGGGCTGACGTTTATACTTTGTCAGTGTATGATGTGGCTTTGCGTTGCAGAATGCCGTTGCCTGCACGCCAACAAAGGAATTTGAATCGCGCGGTGTGATATAACGCAGCGTCGAGTTTTAAAGTTGTCGGCACGATTTCTTGAAATTATTGATGAAACTTTTTAGCGTTAATCTGTTTTCGAATATCGTGCGCACTGTGTTTAAGTGGCAGAACCTGTGGTGAGGCGCAAGGCGGAATGCTGGTTCAGCAGCTACCTCGGCGTTCAGTAATGGCGGCGCCTCTCCTAACTGACGCGCGCAATCGCGGTTGCCGGTATATGTGTGGACCGATTTTTTGAAGTCATGGTGGTGTCGTGTTCTTGAAATCGCTTATTTTTCAAGCTGTAACGCAATTTTTTATTTCTTTCAGGTGCCTTAGCATTCGAGAGACTACATCATCGGGCCGAAATCCGCAATCTTGGAATCGAGGGCTACCTGGATGCTGTCAATGTTTGGATTATGTGCCAGTATGCGTTGCCGCTGTCATTGTGGATTAAAATGTGTATACATGCACCTGCTGCGTAACTCATCCCTAGAAAATGGAACATAGCTGCCCTCTCCTTTCAGGTGTCCGGAGAGGTAAAACACCCGCAGCTACTCGATGAGACCAATATTCCATAGGGCCTACAAAACCAATAGGAAGCCTACTGGTTTTGTAGGTCTATCAGATTATTGACAGCTATGGGTGTACTAGCATTACAGACCTATCAGTTTATCAGATGCCATAGGACCGATAAAACCATAGCCTATACGACCAGTAAACAATTGACCTATAAAACCAATACTCCAGTAGACCTGTAAAACCAATCGGCTAGGATACACATAAGACCAATACTCTGGCAGACCTATAAAACCAATATCAATAATCTGATAGGCTATTAGTTTTCTATCGGATTTTTTTGCTAGGGTTTCCTTGGCCATGGGTCATTCACCTGCTGTTGGCGACACATGCGCACCATGCAACGCGTGCAAATGTAGAAGCAATATGCGATGACAATTTGGGCATTCGGAGAATGCGCGTTCCGAGCGGAAAACAAAAACAAAACAAAAGGGGATTGCGTCCTTGTTCACGTCTGCTTTTTTACATGTCAAGGGGGCGCATGAAAGTGGTACATTTTCTAATGCATGGATTCGTAGTGCGTCTCCGCGGAGGAGGCGGCGAGCGGTCTCCAGCTAGGCATCACATGCCAGAAGCGTTTGAGCAAAACAATCCGACAGGAAAACGCCTAAAAGGCTCCTCCGACGTCCGGTGTATAGGCGAACACAACGCTGCTAACGCGGGTTCGTGCGTTACGCACAAAAGCACCGGTCAGCTGACTCCAGATCAGCCGCCAGACACGTGACAAAAAAAAAAAAAAAAAAAACCGACAGCTCGCACGCTTTGCGATAAAGGGAACCGTCCTAGCAACGCGCAGTTGTTTTTTTTTTTTTTTTTAAGCGCGCGCGAAAAGCGACACACGCCCACTAGGGTAGTACTCCATCCGTTTAGTCCTTGTGGTGGCTACTTCTGTCCATTATCCAACCGAGTGCACTATAAATGCACCAACTGAACTAGTTCACCGCAGCAGCGAAGCTGTTATTTTTCTAGGGTCTCGTAACGATAATTACTATCATGGTAACGACTGTGGTGAAGTGTGTCGCTACTATACACGTCGCTATCTGTGCACCTGTCTTCGGGAGACAAATGTGTAGCTGCATAATGGCAGCGAAGCACACCCGGTCCGGCACCCAGCCGCTTCAGCACGTGCCAGATATCCGAGTGTTCGATACGAAAACACAGTTAAGTGCGCAAAACGAGCTGTTGGAAGAATTACACAAAATATCACAAGGAAAATAAAGTACGTGGCCAGCAGACAGCGGCCACTACTCGCCTACTAACGCAAGCGAAATTAGTCGCGCTGCGAAAGAACTGGGAGGAGGGGGGGGGGGGGAGTTATTTCCAACGAATCTATCGAATAGGCCAAGGCTCTGAAAAAGGAAACATAGGTATTCAAGGTCTGCCTATTGTTTCGGTCTTCACTGAGCAACGATAATTGTTTGGTTGATGGGTTGCCATAGCTCCAGAATCGACCGTTAGTTGTCCCCGGCTCTAGGATAAAAGGAAAATGCGTTCCTCCAGACATGCTAATCCATTCTTGCAGCTTAGTTACGCTACCGCCGAACCCGCGACGCAGAAGACGCCGATGGGAACAGCGCCGTGTAGCCGCTGTCGCAAAGCTGTTGAAAGCTGAGTGCGCTGTGAATCACGGGTTGACGCCCGTTGGCTCGAAAGCAAAACCCGTTGCAGCGTAGGGAGCGGCGCTGCGCCGGAGGAGGTCGGCGAAACAAAACTACAAAACACCGAACTTCCCCTCGGGCTCGACTGCACCGTGTGCGAGTCTCCGCAGCGCGCCGCGGCAGCAACGCATCACGTGTACGCGCGACCGGCGCGCATCTGCCCGTCACTGATCGCGCACGTGTTCAGGCCACTGTGCCCATGCGGTCACGTGCCTCGCGGAAGGAACCCACGTCACGAACGGGGCCCGCCCGCCCTGCTTCCACCGCCGGCGTCATCGACGGCGCGCTCAGCTGACGAGGTGCCGGAAACCGCTGGGAGAGGAGGAGGACACGCTCACAGGGGGGCCGCTTCTCTTTTAGCGCTGTTTTCCAGACTGGAGTGGAAAAACACTGAAAGCCCAACTAGAAGAAAGGGACCGAAAAGCCACACTTGCCCTAGGTGCCAGTCAAGCTGCGTAAGACAAGCTCGTGCTGCGAGCCAAATGAAACTATTGGTGCGCAGTAATATGGCGCCCACCTTGCATCGGCGCATACTGCACCTAAGTGGCCTATGCGCAAATCCTTTTCGCTAAAGATTGCAATCGGCAGCAAATACACGAATAAATTCCCAATCACTGTCGGGAGGTGAACTGAGGCACACTGGTCATTGTGACGCGCAGCGACGTGATCGCATCGCAATACGCTCCCAGCAGCGTCAGCGAAGAAAGCATAGACGAGCCGAGCGTTCAGGGATTTGCTCTAGCGAGATAAAGGCTAGGACGCACGAGAAGTGAGGGCGGGAAATACTGTCAGATTAACTGTGGCTGTTGCTACTTTCTAGAACAGTTATTTTCGAGTAGTACAAGCCCCGGGCATTCGCTAGGAGCCGCCGTCCGCCGCGATCGTCAAGCAAGCCAGCGCCACCCTGCGAGCAGCGGGGAGAGTATTGCAGGATCGCTCCGGCGCAGCCGGCACAGGAGGCTGGGTAGAGTAGCGAAAAACCGGAAAAGAAAGCGGGCGGCGAAATTTCTATTCAGGTGGCGATTTATGAATTAGATGTTTTAATTATCAGTTCTTTTATTTCGCAGAGCCAATTTAAATGTGAGGCACGCTGTTTTGAAGCAGGACGCTTAAAAAACGCGAATGAGGCGATGTTTGGCTCCTCTGGAAATCAACGCAACTGCACGCCTCCGAGGATAAGCGCGCCGCCGCACTTCCTCTCAAAAACACCTGTTTTAAATGGGCTAACAGTTCTGGGTGCTTTTTAAAGGGTTTTCGGGAGGCTAGTACGGCCAGCGCCGTAATGCGTACGTTAGTTGCTATCGTTTGACGACGCGGCATAATTTCGATGTCTCAACGTTGCGGTACCCGAATTCCTTAGGCATGATCACCTGTAAACATTAATTGAACAGTGAATTCGGCAAAAAATTCTATGAATAAAGTCTAACGGCGTCTCTGCTAAATCGGAAACTCTGGAAGGGTCCCATTGAAAAAACGAAACAATGCTGCGAAGCGAACTTGTCCGCGAAAGCCGTCATGCCGTAGTTTTTAGCATATTTATCGTACGAGAATTCTAGGACTTTGCGAGGACCCCACAGTACTCCCGACGTCCTGAGACTGTGTGCAGGACAGCAAGGACAACAAAAAAGTTGCGATGTTAACGAGCGAAAGCTTTTCGGCACAGATGGAAGTTGGTGTAGACAATAACGTGCAGTGAACAGCGCGAGAGTATGTTGCATTCTGCACGCGGGGTGATCGGCTGCGGTGATAGCTACGGGATTTCGTATCCGTTCCCACGGGAAATTACTGGATTCGAATCCACTCATTTCCGACAGCCCTTCTGTGCTCGGCAGAGGCTTCACGTAAGAATCGTGATTGGATTTCACAGTGTTAAGTCTAGAGCACTAAAATATGTGAACATGGTGCAGCTGTTGCGCCACTCATTCAATACAATAAATATCGACGATGAACCAGCCAAGTTTGGCGCGTTTACGCAGGTAAAGAAGATGCTCATCGCAGGAATTGTTGGCCATATAATGAGAATAACGTGCAAATGAAAAAAAAAAAAAAAATACAGCTGCCAATTCAAACCTGGCTAAGGTGAAATGAAATATTCTAAGTTGGCGCACAGCTGATTCCAGCTGAACTAAGGCCGTAATAACTTCACACACCACTGATATTTTCACCTTGGAGAAGGCGGGTGATAATCCTTGGGTACGCCCTAAACAAGAATTAAGCATAGCGAAAAACTTCGTTCACTATTTCTTTTTCTGCATCCTCCCGGCATACCATAAATGTTTGCCAGCTGTTAATTTAGCTCACGGACGAAGGGCTAAGCAGCATGCTTCAGCTAAAATCTGGTTCTGCCGCAGTCTGCCTCGCGTGCCGTTCTTTGTGAAATCGGCCTATATTTGCAACCGAATGGGAACGAACTACGGCAGGTGCAACAAAGGTATTTATAATAGTACGCGTAGAGTGAGGCAGAAATTATGTGGCATTTGTTATGTGGCATAAAGCTTTTAATAATATAGCGATCGCCTAACAATTGGTCTGTGTGTCTGTTTTATAACGCGTAGGATGGGCCTCTTCCTTTGCCTTCGAAACGAGAGCAAACTTCTTGCTCCCTATTCTCTGCTGACGTTTGGAGAGGAAATTTAAACCGATGTCGCGTAAGCTGCTTTCATCCCCCGGTTACCGAAAAACACTGTATCCATCCTGATCGAGTAGCAAACGTTTGCCGCAAGATCAGCCGCAATCAAACGACTAGTGTAAGCAGTCAAACACAGGGTTCATGGAGAAATATCGTATATGTTAGTGCCTGCGGAATCGACAGCGCAACGATTTATGTTTAAAATCGGCTCTCTTTGCTAACTGAGAATGCAGCAGCATCCTCGCAGCAAACGGATTGCAGCCGTTTCCCACGTGCGGCTGGCGAACTTATCTCGTAGCAAGTGCGCTCCTCGCCGCGAGCGGCGCTTCCATCGGCGCTGGAGTTACGTTCGCCCGTTATTTTTGTCTTGTATTTTTTAGCTGTTTACAGGTCGTGATTTCAAACCCTGTGAGGTTTGTGCAGTTCGATTGTACGTGAAGGCTTAGCTGACTCGATAGAACTCAGTGATAAAACGATTAAATAACAAATTAACTAGTGAGCTTTATGCTTTTAATTTCAATTTCAAGGGCCAACATCATATTAACAGGTTTAAGGCTGCCAACAGAGAAGTTGAGCCCAGTTTTAAATTTTTCTTCAACAGCGACTAATTTCAGAATGCTTAACGTCAAAAATGCGAATTTTTAGCTCGTAAAGTTGGCTTCTCGCAATGCACATTCTTGAAATGGAGCTCCTAAGCGTAGCAATACCGCGGAAATCACTTTCACTGCTTCTATAGGGCATAAAACAGACAAACGGCTTTCAGATTTGCTGCATTAGAAATGCTAGCAAATGCATAGCGGGAAGCCAATATTCCGAGTAAAACATCCGCATATTGCCGTTAAATATTTTGAATTGCATTAGCAGATAAAGAAAATTTAAAAATGAAACTCGCATTTTGTGTTGACGGCCTTCACTGTCTTAATATAATGTCCCTTAATGTCAAAAAGTTAATTTTAATTATTATCACTGAGCTCAATCACAAACATAATGTCCGCCTTGCCGTATACAGTCATGCAATGACAGCATCAAAATCTCTCTCGCAGGGTATAAATAAGGACCTGCAAAGAGCTAAAATAAAAAAAAAAACACCCGTCATACGCTTAGCATTGTTTCAGCAGCAGTGCCTCTCCGCGCATGCTGCAAGCGCAAGGTTCGAATAGAGTTTGCGAATTGGCAGAAAAGGCGTCAGTTAGTATCCGAAAGCTGACCACTGCGCCCCTTGGGCAGCCATTCATTGCGCCGAAATCCATATCGCATACAGTATGCACATAGTACCGCAGCCTTTCCACAGCAGCAACAGCGACCAGCGAGCGGCCGTCCTTACAGCATCGACGCCGTCGTGTCAGTAGCCGAGACATTGTAGACAGCACGTCGGCAACTATCCGGCACGAAAAAAAAAATGTCATTGATATTATACGGCAGGACGTTTAGAATGTTACCATTTTATGAGCGCAGGCAAGCTTTCGGGATAGCCATATTCTTTCCAAATGCGAGCCTAAAGAGCGGCTGCAAAGCGATCGCTCTTGGGCTCTCGGCCGCTAAGCGCTGTTGTTGAGCGTCCTTGTCGCACCACTTTGTCTCTTTAAGGGAGGCAGCCTCGCTCTATGCAAAGCAACAGCGTCAAGTTGAAGCTCTAATCTGTGACATCTTCCCCGTAGAATTGGCAAGCCAGCGACTTCGCGTGACGCCTAATATATACGAAGGCGCGCCATCGATGTCCGGACTTATCGCGAGCGGTGTTCGATGGCGGCGCTTCCCGCCCCCCATCAATCAGCTCGCGACTGTTGAACGCCGGCAGGCAACAAGACGTGATGAGGAAGGGAACTGGTTGGCTCGCAAGGTCTTTGCGCGTGCCACACGTGATGGCGGAGCTGGCAGCACGCCCACAGAGCCGGCGGCAGCCTTCGAGCCTCATCATTGGCAGCCTCTCAGTGAATTGAGAGGCCTCGAGGAATGCAACGTGTGACGCACGATTGGCCCCGCCAGTGGCGATTTACGTGAGAGCGGACAAGAAAGGAACAGGGAACAGAATGGAGAGATGACCCCTCGGAGATAATGGAACTCAGCGCAGCCGGGCAACTGGCGGCGAATGACGACGGAAGCGCTATGTCGAAACAGCCTCGACTGCTCTTGAGAAACAACCTTGCGCCAATTGTACAACTGGCGCAAGGGACGTCCGCGAGGCTGCAGCGGCGCTTTCTATTCCGCTCGGTAGCGGACCTCAACGCGGTGCAGCACCGCATTCGCTGCCTCGCGCGAATCTCAAAGCCCGTGGTCATATATACGCTGCTTGCCCCGAAACATGCGCACATCGGGACGTAGAAAAGGCTAGGGTCGGAATGATGGTGGCAGAAATGGAAATTTATTTAATGAGCCATCGAGACCTCAACTACCCTCGAATACTTAGTAAAAGGGAGCACAACTTCGAAAGACGCGGGAAAACAAACACAATGAGTACAAGGGAGAAGGCAGAGCACGGGCAGCGAAAGGCCAAGCGAGCGCGCGCACACGAAGACGGGTTTTTATTATGCACGGTGCACTATTTTAGTCAAAGGCGAGGCAAAGTCTAGACGACGGTACTGAAGAATCGTGACCCTGCGGAGTACGCACACGAATGGCACGTACTGCCTTAGAGCACTGCCACTTCCAGGGGCATTTTTCTTGCGGAAGATGCTTTAGAGCCTATGGAGAAAGGGGTTGGTACAAGGAACACTCCTTTTTTTCCTCTTAAACTTCCCTCGCAAAAACAAGAGTGGTCCCTCGTGTCACTAGTGCGGGTCTTGAAGGAAAAATTGCTCCCTCAGAAAACATTACTCTCGATACAAGAATGCACGTTGTCGAGAGTTTCCTCAACACAGGAACAGCGCCGAGTGGGTTCGTACATAGCCCAAAATGAGAACGATGCCACAGGGGCTGATTTATGGGGCGGCCAAACCATGCTTTTCTAGACTACTTCGCTCAAAAAGGAACAGGGTTTGCTTTTTCTAAATTTTTCGCTTGTGGATGGAGGCGATCCTATCCCCACCCCGTTAAAATCCGCCTCAGCGCTGCCCCTCTGTAAACTATCGTTATATAGGCTGTGTAACATGCCCAGAACAGTCAGACGCCGCTTACAGAACACTCCTGCATCGCCCAACACGAGTGGCGAGAGTAGCTTTGGCTGGTGCGTGGCAAATACCTCACGACCTGCACTACAAATGAACGGCGGTGAAAGCCAAAATCCGCATACGCAAGAGGGGGCCTAGCTGAACTTCCGTGCTTGGGCACAAGACGCGACAGCCCCGGCAGGGACGCGGGCCAGACGCAATCCCGCCAGGGATATCGCAGAGGGCCACGAAACAAGGCCCGCTAGTTTAGCGGATGAGCCAAGCGCGAACACGCTAATGTGGGCCGGCTCCTTAGGGACGCATGCACATGCGCCTTTGGTCGGAGGCCTGCCGCGAGACAATTAACCAACCCTGCCGCGCTTTGTCGCCGCTCGGGTCATTCGCGCAAATCAGTGTGCGCACGGACTGCCGGTCAGCACACCTTGAACCTGTTATAAGCAGGAAACCACAAGTTTCGGGAAGCGCATCCCCATCGAAAAAAAGCGGGCGCTGGGGACTCCCACTGGGAACTTCGCGCGGACCGTGCTGACCGCTTCACTTGGCGGGGTCCGAAGGAGAGATCGGCGCACGCACGCAAGAAGGCATACGAATGAAACGAGTGCGCGTAGTCAGCGGCGGAGCAGCGAAGCGCGAGGATATCTGCAGGCCACGCATTACTACTGGTGTCACGACACGCATGGCAGGAACGGAGAAAGCCGGGTGGGGTATATCGCATGCTAAGCGAGGGCCGTCAAGCGTAAAGCGTGTGCCCACAAAACGCAGTGCGGTGGCCTCATCTCGACGCGGCCAAGAAGCCCGGAAGAACGAACGCAGTGAACGGAAAGTGCGAGGAACATTCCCCCCGCGGCGTTCTCTAGTGCCTGTCAAGCAGAGGGCTTGAGTAACGCGCAGGGAACAAAATACGCTGACGGGTCAGCGCGCAGCTGGCATCGCGTAATTCAGACGCAGCTGTCACGGAGACGCGCTGGAGCACGCGGCGGTAGCGATAAAGTTTTTCGACAGGACTGTCAAGGAAGCGAAGTAATGCTTTTTGCATTTAATGTAATAATTTTGTTCGTGACCGATTTAGCCTTTTTATTTTTTTTTTTTGTACTCTCCTTAACCGTGAGCTTCTTTCGGCTTGTTTTCATTGCGTACTTTACAGTTATCAACGTACATACGAACAAGTACATTACAGTGAACTAGACTGACAACAGCTTTATTATCTCACTGCTTGTTTATCTGGCGTTGAAATGCACATGACATGTACTTTTTTTTTTTTTTTTATCCATATGCCTGACTACTGCAGTGCTGCCAAAGTGTGGGACCGTGGCTTTGTCAAGCTGTCAAACGACCGCTTTTACCCCGGGCTTCGACCGCCATCGTTTAATTGAAACGCTCAGACGGCGCGGAGGAGGAGAGAGGGGGTAGTCTTCCATTTTTACGCCGAGCATCTCGTATACCCCTCGTATGTTTCGACGCGCAGAGCGTCGAGTTGTGGTACCAGTATAGAGTTGTGGTACCAGTATACTATTACACGGAGGGAAATCTGGCGGAGCTGCACTTCATCCATGTACCACGGAGAAGTGCCGGGAAGACGAGGTTTCGTGTTTGGCTCGACTATTGTTGGGGCATAAAATGCGAACTCAGCCGTAACAGTGAGACTTCTCGACACAAACCTCGAAGAGCTACAGTGACACTTGCGCTGAATTTGTTGAAGTGAAAAAAAAACTCGCTCGAAATAATCCAATCTGCGCGCGAAACTGCGCATCGCGGCGAAGCTACCTATTGCGAGGCAGAATCCATGTTTTCGGCCCGACACTAGCCAAACCAAGTATACTGAGTAATATACATCCACCGGTTGGATGGATGGAGCATAGGAGCATCCCATTTGAGTCGGGGTGATGGCAGCAGCCGTCTTCTCACAAATGCTGCGCTGCTTAGTTTTACACGGACAAAGGAACTGTACAAACGCTGAGGTTAAGCGCCACTATGTTCGCTTTTGCTTTTCTGATTATTTAATGTCGTTATAAACCTAAATTCGTCGTTTCCTTTATCTCATTTTTATTCCTACACTTCTAGCCTTATGTCACCTCTCTTCTTTTCATCCACCAGTCTTTTAATCGCTTTTTGCAGACTTTCACTGCAGGTTCATTCACCTGACCATTGCTATCTATAATCCCTATAGGGCTTCAGGAACAGTGACTGCGCCTGCATCGAGTTCCGGATGGATACCATCACATTCGAGTATAATATGGTCAATTGTTTCATGCAGCAGTTCCCACATACAGCACATGCGTCATCTTCATTGTTAAATTTCTTTCTGTAGCTGCGTGTTCTAAGGCACCCTGATCTAGCTTCAAAGAGCGGGTTATAGGACAATTTTTTCTGGATCATGCCTTTTCTATTTTTTGTATAACTGTACACTCTGCTCTTTTCCACTGAATAAATGCAGTTTTTACCTTCCGTGCTTTTTACCTGCCGTTTGAGACTATTTATCCGTCCTTTTGTCCTGCATACTACAGTTTCCTAGTCCATTTCCCCCACTGCGAGTCAACGCCTTTTTCGGTATCCGTATTTAAATATCTTAGCCGCCCAGCCATTATTGTGCACTTTTTTCAAGCGTTCTTCATATAAGATTTTACTCCGAGCTTCTCGTGATTTGAACGATTCCTAGCCCTTATCCGCCTGTACCGACTTGTTTGCGATTTTACCATGGGCAACTATACTATAGCACCGCTCCGTTGCACCCACAGCGCTGCCAACGGTAAAATCGCATTTGTATGCTACGTCTTGCTCGTGTAGTCCAAAAAAATACCATAGTGAAGAGATAGTGGCATACTGTTTTCAGGACTGAAGACGTTTTTATGAGGTCTCTACACCGCTGAGAAACAAACTTAATACCGCCGCGGACCTTGGGAGACATGCGGGACCGAGGCTCCTTCCCCATCTCTCCAGCCGGTGGCTTATGTTAGAAAGCCGGACCGTTGCTTCGGCCTGCGCAGAAATCATCATTCCCACAAACAACAACAAAAGCGTCGCGCTTGATTGACGCTGCGCGAGTCACACAATGCGACACCGAGAAACAAGTAGCAAGATATGCGACGCTAATATGGTGAATTTACGTGCTTGAAGGCCTCAGAGAGCCCCTGCATGATGTCGCTGCCCGCCAATGCAGAGCATAGAGTTAATACAAAGACTCTAGAGGGAAAGCTGGGCAGGGAAACGAGCTTCTCACTGGTTTGCCGTCATCATCAAATTTATCATTGTGGCCAGCACAGTTTCTGCTCACAGCGTCAAAAATGAACAAAGGTTTGAACAAAAGTTTTAAAAACCGCTGCCGATAACACAACTGTAGGAAATTTCTATACATTATTTAATATGCTTGAAACTTGAAAACAATCTTTCAGGCACCTTCTTGGCCATAAAGGAATGATGTAGAACAATTGGAAACCATGTTTGCGAGCAGACGTAGCAGATCAACAGTAAACACACACGAGCACCCTTTGACATTTACTGTATAGTGCCTAGAATATATTTACTGTATGCAGCACTAGCCATCCCGGATAGACCAAGGGCCGTTGCTGTGGAATTCGTCACTGTTTTTTTTTTTAAATATACTGTGGTCGTCGTCTTGCGCCAAAGCAAATTTCTGACATATTTTCAGGTGATCGGGCACAGAGGAGATGCATGTGCGCTCGACGGACGAAATGCATGCGAAGCGCGAAACAATCGCGGGGATAGCCGGCCTTGCGATAACTCAGAAGAATCGGGACACCTATGTGATGTTACAGTAGGTACGCGACGCAACATATCACAAGAAATGCTCCACACGCGACGATTCTGCCGTTGTTTACAGCACCTACTCTACAGTAGCACAGTAGACGCCAGTTAACTGCACGCCGCCATCTTCCCACGATCCAAGTTGCCAGCTTCAAACCATCTTCATGTGCCAGATTTAGCAAGTAAAATTCACCTGGCAACCAATGAACAGTGTGATAATGGCGGCAATCACGCGGTCACCCCTCGAATGCCTTGGGTGAACGGGCAGCTTTCCCTCTAGAGTCTATGTATTAACTCTATGATGCAGAGTCTAGTGGACCGCCGACGAGAAAAGAGCTGCCCGGGGCATATACCTTACAATGCAGGTGCGCGGCGCACTTTTGGCTGAACGCGTAATACGAACCGCATTTCCGCGTGGGGTAATAACTGCGCGCGCTAGTAACCCGAAAACTGGCAGTCGAATTGCCATTCTACCCGGAAGGCCCCTTTGGCGACGCTCATAACTGCACAAAAAGAAAGAAGAAGGCCTGCATCCCCCGAGAATGACCGGAGACGTAATAACCGCAGCTGCGCCGGCGGCAGGCCGACGGGCGTCGTGCGTTGGCCCACTGAAGGGACAATGCCATTCGCCTTGTTCAACTGAGGCAGCTGCAAGGAGGCGTCGGAAGCGAAATGGCCAGAGCCGCCCTCAAAGCGAGCGTGCCATGCGCAATCGGAACCGCGTCGAAATGGCCGGAGAGCTACGCGCAGCATGCACAAGCGGCGAACATTAGACGAGGACGCAAACAACTCGTTAGAGCACGACAGCCTGAAAAGGAGCGCCCGATCGGCTAAGGCTCGATGGACAGCTGAGCCCGAAACGAAGTCGAGCACTCCAACAAAAAGGGGGGTGTAGGAAAGTCTAGGATGTCGAGGCACCTTAGATTCGCTAAAGCAGTCTGCGCCGAGAAGCGAGGAGGACCCGCGCTGACGCGACGAGCGCGAGTAGGCGGCGGACGGCCTCGTGACGCCAGCGGGCAGCTGGCGTCAAGAGGGGGCTTCCCCCGCGCCCTTGGAGACGAGTCGACCTCTACCTGGGCGCGAAACAATGAAGCGGCTGCGGCACCCCGCGATGGAGCCGTTGGCCGCCGCCTCGCGGAGCTGGGTCAGCGGGCGTAGGGTGGCGGCAGCCTTCCATCGCGGCGGCAGCTCGTCCACCCCGAAGCGGAAAGCTCCGCGGGTAGGCAAATCGCGACGCGCCAGCAGACATGAGCGCGCGGGCAGTGTGCCAAGCGGGGGCAGTAAACACGACGCTAATGAACGAACGATGGAGAAACGTATACGTGCCTGCAGGCGGCTTTGGTAGCCCGGGGCTCGGCAGCTCAGTGGGGATGCAAGCGGACAGAAAAATCAAAGCGCAGATGCCGAAAACAATACGGCACAGCTGACACGCAGGAGCCAAGAAGCCGTTGCACAGGAAGCGAAATCGTTGCCCCGCATGTGCCCAATCGCGTACGGATGGAAAACTCTGGCGCAGGCATCGCGGAGCCACTCGCTCCTCCCACAATCACTTTCGTTATAACGATTTCTGGTTATCTGCCGGATTTCCACGGAGTAGGCAGGGGAAGCACGCATCCCGCGTTAGGCAGTTTTCGTTCGACTGCGGAATGATCTGGGGAGGCGAGGCACCCTAAATAATAATAAAAACATTTGACTGCGAGAAGGACACGTTTCGCGAGAACGTAGCCCAAACTACTGCTGCATTTTAATCTATTTGCTTCATCTTCACGAAAAGCATCGCCACAGAGGCATCATGCGTAAAGAAAATACCTCCACCTCTCCGCGCCAGCCCACCGCGAACGCCCTGCAAGAAAACATTTCCTCGCTTCAAAAACTGATATGTCACTGTATTGTCCACAGTTTCGAACTTCCCCGTTGAGTCTAACCACCCAATTTAATAAGCGAGGTTTAGTTAATTACAAATGTAATCACAAGATTTTGCGCAGTACATTACGGTCAACACGACTGAGGTTTTGCACCCGATAGCTTTTTTTTTTTTTTTTTCAACTGCCTATCTTAAGAAATTTTTCAAAGTTGGCTGAAACACGTGACGTACACGGAGCGTTTGCTGGAACACCAAACGCAGGAATGTCAGCTGCTTGCGCAGCAGTGCTTAGCCTGTAAAAAAAAACAAATGCACTCGCTTTTACAGTTGCTCCCTGGCGCTTTGATACATATGTAATGCAGGCCACGTTAAGGAGAGACAAAATGGACCTGGACCGCTTTTAGTGCTAAAGGTGGGAAAGGCAGGAGGCCGCAGGCTTTATGGTTGCCCAATACATTGCAGATATCCTGCGGGAAATGTACTCAAGCGAAGTATTAATGTATGTAGAAAAAAAAAAAAAGCCGCAAATATTACTGTTCTTATCTTCGATTATGCGTTATGGCATCACTTGTTTTGACGAATGCAACACGAAAAATAGACACATAAATCTATACGACGGGGGAAATTGCTGGGAAATGAGCGAACGACTCTCGCGAAGCCCATCCCCCATTTCTTCCTGCCTCACAGAGGCGCGCAAATAGCTTATCTGCAACACCGTATCTGAAAACAAAAGGCCTGGTCCTTGCGCGTCAGAAAGACTGCGCAGCAACAAGCAGGGGAAGGCGTCGGGAATAGCAGTAGACAAGTTTTCAGACTGTCCGTGGCTCAAGAAGCGAAAGCTGGGTTTGGAAAAGAAAGGCGCCAATTAGCGCCGATGGGTTTGTGAGCAAACCGGCTCTACCAGCTGGCGCGGAGTCGAGGATTCTTGAGCGGCGGTTGCCAATTGCAGACGAGGGGTTGCCGCAAGGTGACCCGGTTGTTCAACCGCCAGCTCCTTGCGCATTCCGAGAGGCTCCCGTTACACAATGCAGCAGCCTGTTGTGCTCAGAGAGGCAGCCTTTCTTTGCGCACAGGCAGCGATACGAGGAAGCATCTGCTGATCACGCCAGCGCCGGAAGACGTCACCCTGAGACGCCAGATGATGCCGTAGAGGCAGAGCCTCGCCAGTCAGGCAGCCGAGCCGCAGGACGAGGGTCCGTGCCGCACCCGACATCCCAGCCGCGCAGTTTTGTACACGCGACCCCGGCGTGGCCAGACGCGAACTTGGTTGTGGCACGGCAACCCTCGCCGCTGGCGCAAGCCTGCCTGGAAGAAATGAGGAGCGATAATGTAAGCTTCAGGCGCGCCCAGCAACTCGGAGCAGCGGTGGCGGAACCAAGCCAACCCTTGTCGAGGCACGTGGCGGCGTTCCCCGAAGCGGCGGCGCGTCCCATCAGTGCACGTCTGCCGAGGCGCACAACGGTGCCCCTCACGTGCATTGCGCGTCCTTGAAGCCGGTCGCTTGGCGGACGTCCAAGATGAGATTTTCTCCCAGACCGGGGAATGCAGGACGGGTTTCGCCCGCGGGCCACTTTCGCTGCCTCCCGGTCAGCGCCACGTACGTCCGACAACGCGGAAACACGCTCGCCACCTAGGGACAGGATCGCCGTGCTCCCTCTTGGTAGCAGGCCAGAATGTGCAGTGCAAGTAGGCAAGCAAGATGGCAGATTAGCGCTCCGGCTTCGAGGCAGCGAAACGGCCACAACTCTGGGCTAAATGTATAAATAGGAGGCTGTACACGGTGCGAGGCACCGATGCAACGGCTGCTTCCAGGTAATACCGATTAGGAACAATGAGGGTAGTGGAAACGAAAAGAACGCAGCGTTTGACAGCAGCTGTACATCCTCCAAACCGTGGATGAGGTCAGCAGCACTCGATGGGCACCGAGAGATCATGAGTGATCTGCTCGTATCAGAAACGCGAATTCTGACAGTTTTCTGCATTTCCCCACAAATTCGGTCGGAGGTAAACTAGCACTGTGTGGACGACACTGGAATGTCACGACTGACAGTCAAAACTGTGCAACACAGCTATCGATCAAGAAACAACGTGCGGATTCTTCGAAAAAAAAGCCAGGCTGGTTCCTCTGGAACAAGCAAGCAACTAAGTCTCGTTATGACAACAGGCATTCAGCAAATCTCGTCAGTGCAGAGAAAGCAGGTGGCTAAAGCTTCGGGCAGTACAGTATACATTAGTTGTACCTGACGCACATTCTACCCGGTAGGAAAATATCGCAGATTAGATAAGACATGACAGTACCAAATCAACTAAAACAAGCAGCTTTCTCGACCGCTAACACCGGGTTGGAGCACCGCACTGCACATTGCTCACAAACATAAACGCGAAAGGAGGAAAGTTTGAACCCAGGGCCCTACACAGGAATAAAAATGAAGCAGCTTTCAACAGCTGTGGAAACAAATGAACCAGAACTGCAAGGCGATTTTGCTCGCAGCCGCGAGTAGCGGTGCATTTCCAAGGTCACAACCTGGAAAACGCAGATTCGCGCCCCCTAGCAATGCCAGAGCCCGAGAGCAGCGTCACAGGAATAAACTTGGTACAGGTTATGCAGCATGCGTAGTCGTAACGTCGGATGGATGTCACCTGGCACGGTCCAAGTACCGATCAATCACCAACAGTGGTGCCACTTCCGCACGGTTGCCTTTGATTCACCGGAAAAAGCATAGGTCACGCAATCTTCATTGTGAATTTCTAGACATACGCCTTCCTATGCTACTGCACCAACAGCACATGCATGCAGCCTCGCGAGCGGAGCGGAACCGCAGCCCCATAGCAACCGAACACTTGACAGGGCCGTGTGTTTACTGCCGCAACCAAAAGCAAAATGCGCACGACGACATCCGAGCGGAGCTTTCCGGTGAAGCGGCCAAAGTAAGGCGGAGGAAAAAAAAAAAAGAAGTGCAAATTCCAGTCATCGCACCACATAATTCTATCATTTTCGTCACGCAGCGCAGTGTCCGTTTAAAATTGAAAAATGCATCTAAACGCGCACACCTCTTTCGACGAAAGTGAAAATGTTCACGTTGCTTCTGCGGTCGAAACCAACTAGAGCAGACGATTTTTTCCGATGCGCCCTGCGTCATCTTTAGATAGCCGCTTCGCGGGCGCAAATGAAAGGTAAATCCGCTAGCAAGTGTACTGCAAAAGGCCTGCGCAACGGATGGTGCTTACCTGTCATGTTCGGCTTGCTGGTCTTGAAGCCGCACACAGAAGCCGCGGGTAGACCCGCGCGCTGCTGTGTCCGGAGCAGAGCCGCAACGGCACGGCCCGATTTTTTCAGTGCTGACGACGCCATTCTTTCGCGCAAAAATTATAAATTCAGCTGCCTCGCAAACCTAACGGGGGATCCGTTAATACGTAAAACAAAACTCAGCGTGGGACGAAATGCCCGAGTAGCTCACAAATGGTGCATAGGAGACAGACGATATGAGCGACGCGGTCTTGAAAGCTACGGCCGAGGCAGCAGCGGCAGCACCGGTGAACCGATGTTCGTGGCGGAGAGTCACAAGTGCGCGCGAGCCGCGCGCCCCGAACTATTTAAGGACGCGGAGGAGTAGGGGCGCCGTTCGCCGACAGAGGGTGCACGGCTTGTCAGCCGCCTCCAGCTGCTCGAAGAAAGCTACAGGGCGGCTACAGCTGCTGCGAGGCGCGCTGTCTTCTGCTACCCACCCGGTCCGCGGACTGCGTAACGCATCAAAAGCCTCTGCTGGTTGCTTTTACTGTCGCACTTTCGACTGAGGACAAACAGGAAAGATAACCGACTTCGGTGGTGAACGCTTTCCAAGCACCCGGCGGGCAAAGCCTGGGGCGGCCCCGCTGTACGCGGACTCCTCGTTCCTGAGCCGTCATCGTCATAGGCTGAAAGCAGTTCTCTGTCGGGTCCTCCACCATACGGTCCCCCCTCCCCTTTTTGTTTTGTTTCATTCACCAGCGTCTGTCTTGATCGATCGTTGACCAAAAATCACGAAGTATGATAATACAATTACAAACAACTTTACTGCGTGTCTCAAGGGGCGCAGTTAATGAAAAAACCACCTGGGAACCTGAGATAAATCGAGGGGCAGGCGGACCTGACTCATGGGGGCAGCACACACCTACGTACGCCGCATGGTCAGCGCACTCACCTGTATCCTCCGTTTTCTTCGAGCTGTCCTCGCGTTACCTGAAGAAGCCTGTTTCAGGAATTTGATGGCAGAAAGATGAAAAAATCGGAGCCTCTATGGCTTTCAGGCGCGTGTCCCATTGTCTGGACAGTCCACTCAGAGGTATTATTCGTGGATCCAAGCGTGTGCCTCTGGCAGGAGCTTGACCAAGAAAACGAGACAAGAGCCCCCTGATTAAAATGCTGTCCACGTTCACGTAAACGCGGTCGACAAAGTATCGTCAATGTATGAGCGAAAGCGCAATATCACTCCCGCACGTGCGGTTACTTTGCCCGATCAATATCTTTTAGACGCCGACAGGGAACCTTGCTGTGAAATGCGCTTGTCAGTGCGCAGTCGTGAAGGAAATGTTCCGTTTAAACCGGTAAATCGTACTGCCCATTTGGCTGTCGAGTAGGCTGGCTAAATGAATTTCGATATGTTGCTATGTGGAGTTCCGTGGCAACACGAGGATGATACAACACGGGTTATAAGGGATGCTATGACCCAGGCCAGGACGCCAGTACTGAGAATTAATTTCGTCCACACGGGGTTCTTTAACCTGCGCAGACATCATGCAGCACACTGGCGTTTTTGTATTTCGCCTTAATGAGATGCGGACGTCCACGGCCGGCATCAAACCCGCGACTTTTAAATCAGCAGACGAGCTCTAAAGCTGCTGAATCACTGCGGCGGGTCGGTTAGTAAGTGTGATTAAAAAAACAAACAAACGAACTGGAACACGCAAAAAAGAAAGACTCGGACACCTGCATGTATTCGAATGCAGAGAAACAATGTTCAGTGGTTTCACGTATTTCATAGATGGGTTGAGTGCTTAATAATGGCTTCATCAAAAGGTGAAATGAAATGCGCGGGCAGCGATGCATGCGATAGACAGAGAAATAACCTTTAATTAGGAATCTTTGTCGTGATTGTGCCCTCAGGAACACCGCATGTAATAGCTGAAACCAATACCTTGTATACCTCAACCGGAAATTTTAGACGTTTCCTGGGAATAGTTTGTAACGTACTTTTTTTTTTTTTTTCACATATTGTATAACTTTACGACGGGAGTCAATATATCCGCAGATCTTCCCTTGGCAGGGTTCTGGTTTATCGATAAATTTTAAAATGTCGCATCAATGGTTTTCTATGACGCTCTCAATTACTTGCTGCGATCGCAGTACACACTTCAGAAGCAAAATTTTGCCACGCATTGGAAGCTTGGACCGTTCCCATCAGCATGTGTGCATAGCAGTGTATTTTATAATACCCCACTGTAGCCTCAAAATTAAAAGGTGTCCCATAATTCTGGACTTGCCTTGCCAAAACTGTGGGATACGAGCTGCGCAGCACAGCCTCGAATGAAGCTGTAGACTGTGATTTGTATTGGCATAGTTAAATCACGTGATGTAAATTAATGCTCTTCTCACATGCGTTGCAAATGGTTGTGGGTCTCACTCATCCGGGTGTGCCGGGTGTGGGAAAGTATTAGCTAGAAGCCGTCTCTCCATGCCACTTCCCTGGTATTAAAGAGAGTATTATAATACGGGAGTAACAGCTTACTGACATCCACCCAAACGCAACCATACGGTTGCAAAGGAAAGCAATACAGATTTCTCAGAAGCTTCGTAGTTAAAGAAAAATTCGTCCTGGACCGGGGATTGAACCCGGGACCACCGCCTTTCAGGGGCAGTCGCTCTACTATATAATCAGGGCGGACAGCACAACATATGGTAAGGCGAGATCGAATTGGTCAATAACTCGATGTAGGAACGGTGTTGAGTTGGAATGGTGTGTGCTGCCGGATATACGGTTCTTTTTAGTGTTGTGATGGGTTACCTGTATGGGATTGAATGCTCACATTTACTACCATATTCCACACCAAGCACTCCGTTGTGAAATCTCGAGCGACAGCATGAGCGTTGTCATTATCTGGTAGGGGAGTGTGAGCCGGAGCCCAAACAACGATAGTCGCTCGCCTTGTCTTAAAATTTGGTGTCCAAGTAGACAAATTTTACCTTCGGCGTAATTTCAAGCTGCATTTTCGGAGTCCTTAACAACCACCTGAACTAGCGCATGCTGAACTAAAGCAATGGTCACCTCGTCCGCTTCCAAAGGAGTAAGAAGGGAAGCACTTATGATTTTGTGCGTCTGATACAACAACCGCGGCCATGTACCACCTATTCTGATATTCGGAATCAGCAGCATCAATAAAGACCACTCCGGATAGTTTGTCTTGTCTGCTACACTTTTGGCCTTTCTCACCATCTTCAGTCATGAAAGAATTGAGGGATATTTTTTTTTTGGTATTGTTCTATCCGAGTGTTTGCGGCAGATCTCCGTCTCAAGCTGCTCAGGAGTGTATAACGTACATGTGGCTTGTCTAGCGCTCACCAGCCGGCTGTCGTGCGTGATGGTCACTCATACTGATTCATTGAGTGAAACTCTCCATGTGCTCTTCTAGTACACATTTTACGGATCCATAACGCGAGAAGCTTGTCTGTATAGGTTTGCAATAATACTCCCATGCAGTGCCTGCTTGCACGCCTTGCTGAGCGAGGCAATTTTCATATCTTTTTAAGGCGATATACGGAGCGACTTACGTTATGCGGCTTAGTACAAAGGAGGAGGAGGAAGATGAGGAGGAAAGGCAAGGAGGTTAACCAGTAAAAGCAACCGGTTTGCTACCCTGCACTGGGGGAAGGGGATGAGGGGATATAAAAGTTGTGAGAGAGGGATAGTTGAAGTTAGTGCAGTCACATAACAGACATGCCCCGTCACATCACGTCACAGTCATATCATAGCAAACTCACAGTCTTTCGATTAGGCCTGTGCTTTTCATAAAGCGGAGCAGTGCCTGGGAGGCCTTCACCGCAGACGATCGCCGTGGCCAGGGGCCTAAAATCTTAACTTCAGTCAATGGACGTCCATCTAGATGCTCCAGCGTACGGCACAGACACTGCCTTTCCTCACTGTAAAGCGGGCACTCACAAAGAATGTGGCCTATAGACTCGTCGCATCCACAGTTTGTACATGCAGGGCTGTTTGCCATGCCTATCATAAAAGAATACGAGTTTGTGAATGCTACTCCAACCCACAGGCGGCACAGCAAAGTTTCTTCGCGTCGAGGTAGGCCAGGTGGAAGGCGGAGCTTCAGGTCAGGGTCCAGGGATTTTAAGCGGCAGTTTTTTTATCTTTATTTCTTGTCTGCAGCAGAATAAGGTAACCATTAATAAGAAATGAAAATTGCAATCGCAAAAAAAAAAAAAAAAAAAAAAAAAAGAGAGAGAAGCAGCAGACTCTGATGCAGCCCCACATTTCACGCTATTCCCTTGCGATAAATACATGGAAAGAACGCTGATATGCCCGGCAGTAGACTCGCTTTGTTCATCCCAACTTTTGGAGCTTCTGGGTGAGGAATATGCGGGCCCACCTAACTAAACGGTATACGGCTCAGTCCAATGTCGACTTCAAAGGGAAGCTAGCATGTGTTACATATCAGTCAAATGGATAATTATAACCACGAGTGCCATGCATGCAATATCAGGGTCATTTGTTGAACCTACACCAGCGACACCAGTGCAGCAAAAATCCATTGTAGGTATAGGAGATTTCTTACACTGGTGTAGCTGGTGTAGGCTAAACAAATGGCCCTATCATTCAGACCGCTACTGCGGGGGCTGAGTCGCTGAGTGGTTAGGGCGCTTGTGTACAAAGCCGGGGGACAATTCACAATATTAGTAAGCAAGGACATTTCGTAGAAAGGGTGCTAATAAGAAAGACAATTTTGTTTTTTGCGAGGGGGGGGAAGCACTTATATGTGCAGTCATGGGACTTATGAACGCGTAAGCACGGGATCGCGTGGCAGACAGCCCTGAACCGTACTTGCGACGATACGCGGTGGCTGCTCCTCGCTTCGTGATGGAAAGGGTTCTGCCGTTCTGCTGCAGTGTTTGCCTCTGGCAAACGGAGGCCTCCCTTTCCACTTTGTTCCTGAAAGCGGTGGCCGCATATCACTGCAACTATGTATGCATATAGGTCTCGATGTTATCTGCAACGCGCTCCCTTGTCCACGCTCAGTAATCGTATGCCTGCACAAATAGTCGTGCCCCGCATTTCGTTTCACCAGACACGACCAGCTGGTGTAATATAATGAGGCTTTTCCCACCTAAGCGCGTATAACATAGTGGCTCCACGTTGGTCGACTTTACATTCTAGCACAGCGCTGTGTCGCCTTCCCTCTCTGTGTCCTTGTAAGGTTTGTGCCGTTTTTGCATTGCGATGGAAAACCAACTGTATACCCCGAGACGTGCTTTTCAAGTTCATTCTGGCACAATATAAACGCACAAAATTTCGCAAATTTCGCCTGTAAACGCTCACTCACTCAGGCAGTAGCACTAACTTTTATCACTCGATCGACCAAGAAATGACTCCTCTTTCAACATGCAATTCGAATAGTCTGTGCAACGAGTCGGTGCGCTGTTC